>NC_061869.1:4032303-5266678 GCF_907164915.1 Impatiens glandulifera | reverse complement strand
AGCCCTCCATTATCATCTCTATTCACTTCCAACGCCACACCCATCTCCTCCACAACCCTCGCATTCCCCGGTTGGTCTACGTTCATGGGTATACCCACAATTGGGATTCCAAATGATATAGCCTCCATTAAAGAACCCCACCCACAATGGCTTACAAATCCTCCAACATTTGGGTGACCCAAGATCCTTGCTTGCGGGACCCATTTCTCAACTACAAGTCCTCTGTCTCCTACCCTAGTAAGGAAGCCATTGGGTAGGGCTTCTTCAATTGAAATCTTATCTTCATTGGAAAATTTAAGTACCCAAATGAAATTCAACATGCTTAGCTCCAACCCTTTTGCTATTTCCTCTCTTTCCTCTCTCGACGGGAAGTACTCTGTTCCAAATGACGCAAAAACAGTTGATGATTTCTCTTTCTTGTTAAGCCAATCCATGATCTCATCATTATTATCTTCACCATCTTCTTCTGGTTTTTGAACCAGAGGACCTGTGGGGACTATCTTTATACCAAACAGTTTTGGTCCATACTCGATGTATTTCTCTTCTATTTCTCCAAAAGTCTTCACCAGTACTGTGTCAGTAGCTTTACGGGTGGGCTGCACACCATCTGTTGAAATAGATTTATAGATATTGCAATCTAAACAGTGTAAAAATGAAGTTAATGCAAAACATATATTACCTGATCTACTTTGGCCGCCTTGATCATTTGTATGTTGTTTTAACATTTCTTGTCTTTTCCGTTGCCAGTAGTTATTTGCATGAGGATTCGTGGAGGAAAGAGGGATTTCAACATCTGGTTTCAGTACTGCTTTGAAGTAGTTACAGACGATGGATGCGCTCGTGATGAAGAACTGAACGATGGGTACTCCGAGGGAGGCGGCATCGATTAAGGCTTGTTGATGTTCGAAGTCGTAAATGAGTATGTCTGGTTTAAGGGTTCTAATTGTTTCGGTGAGAGATGGGCTGGCCATCGCATTGGCTCTTTTGAGAACTGAATTGAGATGAAGTGGGAGGCCATTTGTGGTGTGGAAATTGGGAGGAAGGTCGGGTAGAGATGGGAGATGGAATTCGATGAGTTTGATCGATTGAGAGTATTTCTGGGTGACCCTTTTCTTGATAGAGCTCAGATTGATCGGAGTTGAACATAGATAAATTTGGAAGTTTCTGTCTGCAAGTCTTTTGGCAAGCTCTAGATAAGGAGAAACATGGCCATGGGCTAGCCATGGAACCATTACAACATTCAAGCGTGGGTTCTTCGTCTCCATTTCAATTGAGTTTCTGTTACAAGATTGGGTGAAGTGTATCAATGGACGAAGAAGAAGATCTCTCAGAGTAAAAGTAAGAGTGAAGAAGAAGAAGAGACGTTTAAATATATCTTTATTTAATATTACTCACAATTTCTATTTTCCATATTTATTTAATTAAAAAAAGTATAATAAATTATATAATAAAAAATTATATATAAAAAAAAGTAATTTTCCATATTAATTATTTAATTCAAAAAGTATTATATATTATATAATATATTATTATATATATTATATTATATTATATAATATTATATTATATTATATATATATATAATATTATAATGTTATAATATTATATATATATATATATATATATATATATATATATATATATATAATGATAGTTAAAAATTAAGCCAAGTTGTTATGACACATCTAATACACGTGTATATTATTTATTAATTTATTTTAATTACAAACTCATAACATTTTTTTTTGTTATTTTCATCCTTCTTTTTAAATAATATTTTTTTCAAAAGATAAAAAAAATAAAAATTTGATATTTGATATTTGATCATTCATTGGAAGTTCATCCAGTGAATAAAAATAATCTCTTTTTGCTTATAGATATCACCTAAATATTAGATTTTACTTCTATGAGAAATAAATTCACATATGATGTAAAAATAAAAATAAAAGATTGAGAATGTTTCATCTATATTCAAGAGAAACTCCATTCCTAGAGTTCGAAAACCAATTTGCATGATTTGAGCATATAAATTTTGACAAATTTTGAGATGATTGATCGAAAATGATCCACCCTTAATCAAGAGAGAAAAAATATATAGACTCGTGATAAATCCTTTTATATTTGTCATTTAATTTTTTTTATTTTCTCTTTAGTACTATCTAACAATAAAATTATCATTTCATTATCGTTAAAATGAAGTATACTTATTTGATTTATGTTACAATCACTTTTATTTTATTATATATCTTATATCTTAATTAATGTTGATAATAAAAAAAAATTAAAACTAAAAATTTCTTGTTTCATGATGTCCTTAATCTTTTTAGTGAATCACTTCATTTCAACTTAAAATAATAGTACACAACTATGAATAGAAAGAAAAATCATATTGTTCAAAATAAATATATTTTATAACATTAATTTGAGTGTCAAGTAAGAGTATTTTAAATAGTTTATTGTCGAACCAAAACTTGAGTTTGGTATTAAATGAATCCGGAATAAAAAATCTCTAACCAAAATACAATACACAACATTTATGAGGATATTTTTCATATTATTTGGTTACGGAAAACCAATTTTAACTTGATGCGACCCTTTTAGAATCATCGATAGTTGTACACAAGTTTTGGAATGTTAGCAACTAAGTTAATTTGTCATCGAAATCACAATATTAAGTGAGAGAGTTCATATTTTTTTAACTATACCATTTCATAAATAAATTACCAACATATTACAAATTTGTTGGGAAAGACTAAAAACTAACTTCCGAATTGTCATGGAATCTCATTGTTACATTAATATGAATATCAAAATTGGAAAAAAAAAATATTCCTAACATATTCTATAACATATATCATGAAATAGTCTTTCTATTTTCATTTTACTACAAGTGTTCACACTTTGGTCAAATTAGCATCTTAACACATATATTTTTAACCACCAATCAACCATAACAAGATAGACTAGTAGTAAGAGTTGACTTAAAATATCAAAAGGTTACGGGTTTGATTCCAACTGAAAGCATTTTGAATGGAAGCGATGTGGGGTGTCATGCTAGCTCTAATCTCGTGAGATTACGATCCTTTATTATCGGTCTTTTATCCCTATCATAAAACCAACCATCAATCTCAATCGAATGGTCTATTATTCCTCGGCGTACCACACCTCAATCACACATCTATTATCTCTCGACAAACCAAGCATGAATTTTAATCGATCTCTTATTTCGTAACATCAATATCTTTTGTTACTAGTCTCTTATCCATCGGTAAATCAACCAAAAACAAGTTCTTATTCACACATATAATTAATTCACTTAAATTTGCATTTATAAAAATTCAAACTCTAGTATTGAGTGTGGAAGAAGATTAATTTAATTATTAGACCACATATGATTAATGAGTTTTATTTATAATTTTGTGTATAAATGTTGCATATTTTTTAAACTATTAAAAATTCAAAAATAACATTTCTCTTTTTATTAATAAACTAATACTATTTTTTTATTATAAAAATTATTATTTACCCATTCCTGTCAAATATAATATATAGATATATATTTAAAAAATTATTAATTTGTTTTTATTTAAATATATTACAAATTTAAGTTTTAAATAGATGGTTATATATATAAATATTTATTAAAAAATAATTAAAGAAAAAATATAAAACTTAAAAATAAAATTAAATAAAGTTAAAATAATAATTTATTTTAAAAAATATGAAAAAAATTAAAAAAAAAATATCATTATACAAAGGTGACAAATAATAAAATATATATTTAAATTATAAAAAAAATAATACAATTTATATATATATATATATATATATATATATATTTATTAAAAAAATATAAAATAAAGTTAAAAAATAAATGACTTTTTCTATACTATATTTAAGTTTAATCATTATTTACGCTGGGGTGACAACACATTCTCATTAATTTAATTTAGCATTAATATTAATTATAAAATCTCTAACAACATTAGCATATCTATAACTATATGCAAGTAAACCAATTAAATTAAAAATTGTATCTTTTTTTCACCCAAATATTATTTCTTCCTATAAATAATATTAGATCAACAAAGTTCTACAACAACCACGTCAACAAGGCACTAATATTTTCTCCATCCTCTCTCATACTCCTCATTTCTTAATTAATTTTGTTTTCCTTTATTATATATAAATTATATATAATATATATTTCTTAATCATATATAATCTAAAAAAATATATTATTTTCATTATTTTTTCTTAGTAATCATGTCTTTTAGTTATATATAAGAAGCTTAACATTTGTCAGTATGATGGATTTTTCCACAGTTTTGATATGATCATCAATCTTGGGTTGCGAGGTTTGAGGATTATAAAGTTTGTAGAGGCCCTTCTTGTGAATTCTTGTGAATTCTAAGGAGTTCTTCATATATTTAGTACATATGTGTAGAATTGCATAGGAGGAATTGCAAGTTGAGGAGGTATATGAAGAAATTTTGCCTTCTGCTCAAAGGAACTGTTCGTTTACCTGTTGAAGAGGAAATTGTGTACCCTCATTGGTGAGGAACATTGGATGGCTAGGGTTTGGAAAAAAATCCGCAGATCAAAAAGTTGGATATTAAGATATTTCGCATGAGAAAAAGACTCTAGCATTTTGATGGCTACCTCTAAAGTTTTTTATTTTGCATAACTTTTTATGTGGAGCGTTATAATTTAATGTCTATTTTAAGTGTATATTCTTGTAACCATTGTTAAAAGTATTTTAACATTTTAGATCTGGTTTTACATAATTTAATAATATGTTTTTTTTTCTCTTTTTAGGTATTAATATTTGTTAAATCTTTTTTTTTTGGGAATGTGTACATTTTTTTCCTTTAGTTTATAATGACCATATATGTTTATGTAATTTTTTGGTAACCATTGTTAAAAATATTTTAACATTTTATATCTGATTTTCCATAATTTAATAATATTTTTTTTTTCTCTGTTGTGGGGGTAAATATTTGTTAAATTTTTATTTTTTTGGAAATGTGTACATTTTTTTTCCTTTGGTTTATAATATTCATATATATTTATACAAAAAATTTTAACCATTGTTAAAAGTATTTTTTAATATTTTATATTTGATTTTCCATAATTTAATAATATATTTTTCTTTTCTCTTTTTGTAGGGTTAATATTTGTTAAATCTTTATTATTTTTTGAGAATGGGTATATTTTTTCCTTTGGTTTATAATGAACATATATGTTTATACAAAAAAATTTAATTATTGTTAAAAATATTTTAACATTTTATATCTGATTCTATAATTTAATAATATATTTTTCTTTTCTCTTTTATTGGGTTAATATTTGTTAAATTTTTAAATTTTGTGGGAATGTTTATATTTCTTTTTTGGTTTATAATTACCATATATGTTTATAAAAAAAAATTAATCATTGTTAAAAACATTTTAATATTTTATATATGGTTTTCCATTATTTAATAATATGTTTTTCTTTTCTCTTATGAGTAATATTTGTTAATTTTTTATTTTTTTGGGGAATATGTACATTTTTTTTTTCCTTGGTTTATAATGACCATATACAAATTTTTATATACCTTGGTTTATACAAATTTTTATATACCTTTGGTTTATACAAAAAAAAAAAATAAATAAAAAAATAAAAAATAAATAAAATTTAACGGTTGTTAAAAACATTTTAACATTTTATATCTAGTTTTCATAATTTAATAATATGTTTTTCTTTTCTCTTTTATGGGATTAATATTTGTTAAATTTTTATTTTGGAATGTGTAAATTTTTTTCCTTTTATAATTACTATATATGTTTATACAATTTTTTTTTAGGTCTAGCATTTGAAGATATGTTTATAAAATAAGTAGACTTCAAACTACTTTCATTCGTGATGATATATTGTATGCCTTCATTATAAAGGGATAATAAAAGTTAAAAAAAAAACAGTATTTTAATAAAAAAAAAATACCTTAATTAAATTTGAGCAATCAATCTCATTTTTTAGATCATTTGCGAACAAAAGAATCACATGTTATATATATATATATATATATAATTTATTTATTTTATTCAAAAAAAATATTTATATTATTATTAAAGTGTTCATTAATAATTTCAAATAACTAAGATATTTTATCACCGTTTCAGAATAAAATAAAAATACTTTTAATATATAATTACTACACTATTATTAAATAACAAATAATTAAATTATGTTTAAATAATTAATATTCCTCGGTTTATATATAATAACTAACGATGATATTTTATCAACGATTTAGAAAAAAAAAAGGAAATATTTTTAATAAATATTACTAGACCATTATTAAATATAGAATAATTGAATTAAATTTGAGCAATTTTAAAAAATTTAACATTTCATAATGTCCAATTTTTACCTTAGAGGTTAATTAATTGGCTTCAATACTATCAAGAAATGGAGCACAACATTAATTTTCTGCCACGTTTATTTATTGGGAAAATTGTTAAATCGAAATCTCAAGTTATTAAGTCAACCACATATATGGAGTTTTGAGTCAGTGTGAAATTTATACTTTTTTATCTTTATGTGAATTTTATACTTTTTTACACAGTAGAAGTCTCTTGGTAAATTAGATCTCTTTTTGGTTTTTAACAATTTAGTTTTAAACTATTTTATTTACATTCATTTACTTCGATTTCTCAACTTTTGTTAATATATATTACTGGTTTTCTATTATATTTTTTAATTGTTCATTTTGATAGTTCATTGGACCTCTTTAAGAGTTACCATGTGATTTAATGGAAATAATGTCATGCTATAAATAAAAATGTGGTCATAATCAATTTGAACGGTTACTGATAACTGTCTTTAAGTACATGAGGATTATCATATCATATTGACGTAAATATTCACTGCACTATCGTGAATTAAAAATAATACTTAAAACATAAAAAAATTATAATGTTCAATAATTGCACATATTTCAAACAAATTATTATTGTTGCAGTTATAAGGTTTTTAAGGCGATTTGCGGTTATAAGTCGTTCATACAGAATCTCGACTTGAAATTTTCATCGCCGAGTTTCAAATTTGACGGGCATGCAACGTAATGTACGGGTGATTATTAAAAATACAAAAAAAATTGGAGATACTCGCTCAAATGACAATTTACTGGGACATAAAATTTAGTTTCTCTTTCTATTTTAGTTTTACATTCTCTAATTACGTATTATGGAAATTGTTTTTTTATTAATATATAATTCAACAGGTCTTATTTTTTCTATAATATAGGATATTTTAAACTACTGTCTTTAAAATTTTTTATATATAGTATTTTAGAATTATAAAATAATTTATATTAAATAATATATTTTAAACTTAAATTTTTTATTTTGTTTTCTATCTTTCATAATTAATTTTATATAAATATATTTTTTTCTTACCTAATTTTTTCCACTATTTATATATATATATATATGACTATTAATTAAAAAAAATATCACTAAATTTATATAAAAAAAACCATTATCTCATTACAAAATTAAAAATTATAAAAATGAATAAAAAAATATTACGAATATAAAAATATTTAATTCATAAAAAAAAATCAATATTTTTTTCTTTATATATATATATATATAATATATATATATATATATAATATACCATATTTATTTATATATAAATATAATTTATTTATAAATATTTCATTCAATTTACTTAATAATTATTATTTTTCTATTATTTCCTCTAACTATATATATATATATATATATATATATATATATATATATATATATATATATATATATATATATATATATATATATATATATATATATATATATATATATATATATATTATATTTTCTCTTTTTATAATTATATTTTTTTTATTAAATTAAATAATTTATAAAAAAAAAATTGTTTATATACTATGGAGGGAGTTTTTTTCACTTTTATTAGTGGCATTAATATAAGTGAAAAATGTTTCACTTGTATTGACAATACACTGTAAATTATAAATGAAACGTTATCGAGTGAAGCTTATTCAAACGCAATCAAACAAAATTTGTTTTACTCTATTAACGTTGTAAATGAAAGTGAAACAAACTTCACTCAAGTGCGTTTTTTCAAGTGCATTTAGGTTTAACCTGGATATTTTCAAGTTTAGAGCTTTTTTATCTTTATATAATTTAATAATATAATATTAATGCTATATTTTGATTGGTCCGAAAGGGGCGCAGATAAAAATGGGTGAATAGATGAATGTGTGATTATCTAATTAGAATGATGGAATTATTAATGGCTTCAAAGTATAAAAACTCATTAATTATCTTTACCTTAATTCATTACTATAGCAACAACAATAATAGAAATGAAGAGTCTTAAATTAGTCAATAATATTTGTCAAGCATTGACCTATTATTCATACCTTAATAAAGCAACCTATAACTTGTCTATTTAAAATACATTAAAGAGTTATTAATCTTTGCTTTCTTCATTAATATTTTTATTGTGAAGCCTAATCAATTCTTCCACAACACCATCAATGTCTTCTTCTCCTTTACTTTTGATTTTGTCTTTCATTTCTCCAACTTTATCCCTTATCTTCTTCCCATTTTCACCAACCATCACTTCCCTTATGAACTCTGCAATCTCTCCCCCGTTAAGCCCTCCATTATCATCTCTATTCACTTCCAACCCCACACCCATCTCCTCTACAAGCCTCGCATTCCTCGGTTGGTCAAAGTTCATGGGTATAGCAACAATTGGGATTCCAAATCCCATAGCCTCCATTGTAGAGCCCCACCCACAATGGCTTACAAATCCTCCAACATTTGGGTGCCCCAAGATCCTTGCTTGCGGAGCCCATTTCTCAACTACAAGTCCTCTGTCTCCTACCCTAGTAAGGAAGCCATTGGGTAGGGCTTCTTCAATTGAAATCTTATCTTCAAAGGAAAATCTAAGTACCCAAATGAAATTCACCATGCTTAGCTCCAACCCTCTTGCTATTTCCTCTCTTTCCTCTTTCGACAGGAAGTACTCTGTTCCAAACGACACAAAAACAGTTGATGATTTCTCTTTCTTGTTAAGCCACTCCATGATCTCCCTGTTATCTTCTTCTTCCCCGTCTTCTTCTGGTTTTTGAACCAGAGGACCTGTCGGGACCATCTTTATACCAAACAGTTTTGGTCCATACTCGATGTATTTCCCTTCTATTTCTCCAAAAGTCTTTACCAGTACTGTGTCAGTAGCTTTACAGGTGGGCTGCACAATATCTGTTGAAATAGATTTATATATAGATGGATAGATATTGCAATCTAAACAGTGTAGAAATGAAGTTAATGCAAAACATATATTACCTCTACTTTGGCCTTGATCTTTTGTATATTGTTTTAACATTTCTTGACTTTTCCGTTGCCAGTAGTTCTTTACCTGAAGATTCGTGGAGGAAAGAGGGATTTCAACATCAGGTTTCAGTACTGCTTTGAGGTAGTTACAAAGGACGGTTGCGCTCGTGCTTAAGAACTGAACGATGGGTACTCCGAGGGAGGCGGCTTCGATTAAGGCTAAGGCTTGTTGTTGTTCGAAGTCGTAAATGAGTATGTCTGGTTCAAGGGTTTTAATGGTTTCGGTGACAGATGGGCTGGCCATGTGCATGGCTCTTTTGAGAACTGAATGGAGATGAAGTGGGAGGCCATTTGTTGTGTGGAAACTGGGATCAGGGAGGTCGGGTTGAGATGGGAGATGGAATTCGATGAGTTTGATCGATTGAGATTGTTTCTGGGTGACCCTTTTCCTGATAGAGCTCAGATTGATCGGAGTTGAACATATATAGATTTGGAAGTTTCTGTCTGCAAGTCTTTTGGCAAGCTCTAGATAAGGAGAGACATGGCCATAGGCTAGACATGGGAGCATCACGACATTCAAGCGTGGGTTCTTCGTCTCCATTTCAATTGAATTTCTGTTACAAATATTCGTGAAGTGTATCAATGGACGAAGAAGAAGAAGGGTTTGGAAGAAGATCTCAAGAGTAAGAGTGAAGAAGAAGAAGAAGAAGAAGAAGAAACAGAGACGTTTAAATATAGCCTTGATCTAAAATGGCTGAGGAATATACACCTATATCTTTATTTAATATTACTCACAATTTCTCTTTTCCATATATTTATTTAAACCAATTAAAAAAGTATAATAAAAAAATATATATAAAAAAGTAATTTTCCATATTAATAATTTAATTCAAAAAAGTATAATAAAAAAGTATTATATGTATAATATATAATATAATATATATAATTCAAAACAGTATAATAAAAAGTATATATATAATAATATAATGATAGGTCTAGTTTGGATTGAAATTTTTTTAAATTTATAAGGAGAAAAATATAATGATGGGTGATGATTTTGAGAAAGTCATAATTATTTTTGGTAAAAAACACTTAAAGTTATTGATATATATAAATAAAATAAAAAATAATAATTTAAAATATATGATATTTTAGTAATTTAGTTAATAAAATGAATATATAATTGTTAAAAATTAATTAATTAAAAAATTAATTTTAATTTATTTTTTTTTAAAAGAGAACAAGATCATAGTTAAAGATTAAGCCAAGTTGACATGACAAGTCTAATTTAATATTTAATTTATTTTAATTAAAAATATTATTTTCAAACAAACTCTATCATTTTCTTGTTATTTTCATCTTTCTTTTTCAAATAAAAGTTCTTTAAAAAAAAATATTGATCATTCACTAGAAGTTCATGAATAAAAATAATCTCTTTTTGCTTATAGGTATCACCTAAATATTAGATTTTACTTCTATGAGAAATGATTTTACATATGCTGTAAAGGTTGGGAATTTTCATCTAATTCATCTATATTGAAGAGAAATTTACATGATTTGAGCATATCATATCAACTTTGACAATTTGAAATTGACATCGGTCAGTTAACTAGGGTTTCTAAAATTTGGGAACCTTTTGAAATTTATTCAAGAAGAAATACATAAGGTCAACTGCGGTTCCAAATTAGTAATTTGAATACATAATTTACAGTTTAGTTAAGACTTTCTTTTCTTTATTTTTTTTTTGAGTTATTTTAAAAATCCACACAAAATTAATTTTTTAATCAATCACATTTTAATAATCATATCACTTATTTTATTAACTAAAATACTAAAATATAATTTATTTTAAATTATTATTTTTTATTTTATTTATATATATCAATACTCTTTTAAGTCTTTTATAAAAAAATAATCATTACCTTATTAAAATCATCACAATTATTAATTTTTTCTCTAAAAAGAAAATGAGAAGATAAAGTAGAGTGAAAAAAAGAGAAAGAAAGCATCAAATATTTTAATTAATGTTTATTTGAATGTAATATTTGGTATGAATGCAAATAAAAGTAATTGAATTGACATATTGCAACCGTCCTTCTTAAAATACTGTCTATATCTACAAATTTATTTGCGCCGACTAAATTCCCAAAAAATGAAAACATTTATATTGAAGCCTCTTTTTTATGAAAACAAATTGATGATAATGACTTAAAGTTTGATTGGATTTAAGTTATAACATATTTGTGAATTTTATCTTTTTAAATTGGTGAAGAATTGACATGATAAAATAGGAAATTTGTTTTTGATCAAAAATGATTTCACCCTAAAAAAGAGAAGATTTCTATAGAATATATATATATTCATTTGTGTGATAAGTCTCTTTTTATTTGTCATTTACTTTTTTTTTATTTTCTCTCTAATACTACCTATCAATAAAAGTGGCATTTCATTATCATTAAAATGAAGTATTTTATTTGATATATGCTGCAATGACTTTTATTTTATTATATATCTAGTATGAAATTGGTTTAAAAAAAAAATATTATATCTTATTTAATATTAGTAATCAAAAAAGCTAAAAATTTTCTTGTTTCATGATCTCTTTACTATTTTAAGTGAATCACTTCATTTCAACCTTAGATAATAGTGCATAATTATTTTAACTTAAAATAATAGTGCACAACCATAAAAATGATAAAAAGAAAATTTATATTATTCATAATAAAGATATTTGGTAACATTAATTTGAGTGTTAGATGTAAGTACTTTAAATAGCTGAAACTTGAGTTTGGTATAAACTGAAAATGGAGTGAAAAATATCTAACCAAAATACAATAAATAACATTTATGAGGATATTTTTCATATTATTTGGAAAATCAACTCTAACTTGATGTATCTATTTTAGAACCCGGTTAAATTAATTTATCATCGAATTCACAATATTAAATGAGAGAGTTCATAATGTTTTAGTCGTACTGTTTGATAAACAAATTACAAAGATATAACAAATTTGTTAGAAAAGACTAAAAATTAACCTCCGTGAAAAAACTAATTCTGAAATCTTGAATTGAGTAACAAATCTAATAAATGAAATAGATACATTTATAGTATTTAAGTGCAACATTGTATAATCGAATAAGTTAATCTGTATGAATTATCATTGAAGCTTATTATTACATTATAAGTATCAAAATTGATAAGAAAAGCAATACATACTTATAATCATGTTCTATAACATAATTCATGTGAAGTAGTCATTTTATTATTCATTTTTTTACTATAATTCACACTTCATCAAATCAGCATCTCATTCACATATATTTTTAACCATCAATCAACCTCATCAAGATAGTCTAGTGGTAAGAGACGATTTAAGAGATCAAGAGGTCGCGGGTTCGATTTCATCTAAAAGTGGTGGACCATGATTGTGGATGCCATGTTGGTTCTCTTCAATTAAAAAAAATTAACCATCAATCCCAATTGAGACCTTATGATTTTTTGCTATCGACATTTATCCATCGGCAAATTACACTCCAATCACACGTCTATTATTCATCAGCAAATCAATCATCAATTTCAATCGACCTCTAATCTTATGACATCGCGATCTTTTGTTATCGGTCTCTTATCCCTTGGAAAACCACACCCCAATCACACTTTCACACGACTATTATCCCTTGGAAAACCAACCGCGAAATTAAATTGGCCTCTAATCTCGTGACCTCACCATATTTTGTTAACGACCTCTTATCTCTCGACAAACCATACGTCTATTATCCCTCGGCAAACTAATCATAAAAATTTCAATCGACCTATAATCAGTGTCGGCCCAATATGTTTGAAGGCCTTGTGCGAGAAATCAAATGCGGTCCTAAGTACTACAAAAAAAGAAAAACATTAAAACTACAAACATAATATCATAAATAAATATCTACACATACCAACAATTAAGATCACACCAACAAAAAGATAAAAAAAATCAAGGCAAATTTTATGGTAAAGATTATTGAATTTACTTCAATAACAAATGCTCTTGTTACATTGTCTTCAAAAGGAATGACCAAAAGTCTGAAATCTATTACAAAGACACGACATGCAATATAATTCTACTAGAATTTTACCAATTTGAATCAGCCAATGCAATACTATTTTCTGAAAATTGATCTTCTGCACTCTTAGATGCGAAATCATCAATTAATCTATCATAGTCAAGCTTTTCCAAGAACTCATGTTCAATAGAAATCAAAGTCAAAGCATTTAGTCTTTCTTGTGACATGGTCGAACGCAAGTAAGATTTCAATATTTTTAGCTTTGAAAAGATTCTTTCAGCTGATGCTACTGTCACTAGAACTTTTAACATAATTCTATATGCAAGACAACTAGTAGAATAACAATTAGCTCTTTTCAAGAAATTTAGGATTACACTAGTTGAATCAAGCTCATTTGGTAAATGTTTTTGTAATAGTCTCAATTCATTTAATAAATCCTCACCGTTAATGTCAGAAGTGTGACCATTCTCCAGCTTCTTCTCAAGGTTGTTGCTGCTTCTTTTTAGGTTAACAGAATCCAGGGACTTTAGCTTCTCTACCGTAAATAAGAACCCAAATGTCTCCTCATATTGCTCATATTGCTCAAACCTTTTCTTCAATTAACCGATTTGATGCAGCGTGCGTGGCTAGGATGAACCTTTATCAAGATTCGTTGATTCTTACGAATACCGAAAGTCGATAGATATTGAGGAAACCTCGTTTTCTGATTAATAATCTTCCCCTAACAAAGTGTTTTAAGATCCTTTAAATACTCAAACCCTAGCTTGCAAAAGAAATAAACAACTTTTAATAAATTGCAAAAAACACCCGAAACTAATAAAAAATGCGATTTTGAGCCCCTAAACTTTTCCGCCCGAAAAACACTAGGCAATCGTCGAAATCTGACACTTGCGAGATATTTTCGGATGCTGCAACTTTCGCATAAACGCCTCTTCGACTCGCACCGCATCATTCCCCCCAGGGTAGAAAAGATTCGTCCTCGAATCTGGAACCGCATCATCCTCATCAGAAGAAGACTCACCCACAAAAGGAACAAGATGCTTCACATTGAACACATCAGAGGTACGCACATGGCTGGGAAGGCGTAAACGATAAGCATTGGGGTTGATCTTCTCCACAATCTCAACAGGACCAATCTTCTTAGCAGCAAGCTTGCTATATTCATGAGCTGGAAAACGATCCTTAGTCAGAATAGCCCACACAAAGTCACCAACTTCAAAATCAACAGCACGCCTTCTCGAATCAGCCTTCTCCTTGTACTTGGCAGTAGCAGCAACCAAGCGGTCATGAGTGGTCTGATGAACCTGAGCCAACTGACCAACAAAATCCGCAGCAGTGGAATGAGGACGCACCTTGCTGGGCAGCGCTAACAAATCAAGAGGAGCACGCGGAGACAGCCCGTAAATCACATGGAAAGGACTGAAACCAGTGGAGCGATTAACAGCATGATTGTGAGCAAACTCGGCCTGAGGCAGCTTCAGATCCCAAGCCTTAGGATGATCCCCAATTAAACTGCGCAGAAGGTTCCCCAAAGACCTATTAACAACTTTAGTTTGGCCATCAGTTTGCGGGTGATAGGCACTGCTAAAATTCAGCTGAGTATTAACCAAACGCCAAAGACTCCTCCAAAAGTGACTCACAAAGCGAGTGTCCCGATCAGAAACTATGGAGGCAGGAAGTCCATGAAGGCGATACACATCCCTGAAATAAAGCTGTGCAACAGCCACAGCATCAGAGGTTTTCTTGCAGGGAATGAAATGAACCATCTTCGAGAATCGGTCAACCACCACAAAAATCGAATCAGAACCACGCTGGGTACGTGGCAGCCCAAGGACAAAATCCATACTGACATCAGACCATGGTTGAGTGGGAATAGGCAGAGGCAAGTATAACCCGGCATTAGTCGAAGCGCCCTTAGCCAACTGACAAACACGACAACGAGCAACAAAACGCCCCACCTCTTTGCGCATCGAAGGCCAGAAATAAGAAGCTGCAAGAAGCTGGAAGGTACGATCACGCCCAACATGGCCTTCTTTGTGGAGTTCCTGAATCATCCTCAAACGCAGGCTGCAATCTGGAATGCACAGCTGCACACCGCGGAAAAGGAACCCATCCTCCAAGACAAAGTCCCTCGAATCCCCCTGTTGGATGCGAATGAGGACCTGAGAAAAGAAAGGATCATCACGATAGAGGTCCACAAACGAATCAAAGCCGGGTACATGGACACGCATCTCCGCCAACAGCCCATGACGACGACTCAAAGCATCAGCCACGCGATTAGACACACCAGCCTTGTGATGCTGGATATCACGCGCCAAGTCAATGTGATGCTGGATATCACGCAAAGGAGGCAAGGCACAAGGCAGATTCTCAGGAAAAACATCTGCAAACTCCTGTAACAGCGGCTGCACTGGAATAGGCACCTCAGAACTAGCACCACAGGTAATCAGCGAACAAAATAAAGCAAACACCATGCCCGATTCGACCATGGCGGTCTGAAAAGGACCCCGAGACAACAAGGTGGTAGGGGGGGACGCATGATAAGTGGGGGCAGCACCCTTCTTGGGCTGATTTGGCATCAACACAATCTTGGTACCATGAAATAAGAACGTGTAGGTATTAGCACGCCCATCATGTATAACAGAATGATCAAACTGCCAAGGGCGACCAAGTAAAAGGTGACAAGCATCCATAGGAACCACATCACAATATACAGCATCACGATAATGGGAACCAATGGAAAAATTAACAAGTACGCGCTTGGAAACTGTAACATCCGTACCTTGACTCAGCCAGGACAAACGATAAGGCTTGGGGTGAGGTTCAGTGGACAGACCCAGCTTCGAAACTGCAACCTCAGAAATCACATTCTCACAACTCCCAGCATCAATGATGAAGGTGCAAACTTTGCCACCGATGGTACAAGTGGAATGGAACAGATTATTACGTAACCACTCGTTGTCAGGAGCACGAGGGGTTAAACATGATCGACGAATCACCAAAAGGGGGCCAACATCACCAGAAACATACTCCTCCGCTGCCTCATCATCATAAACATCATACACTGGCGCTGAATCTGAAGGAAGAGCAGAGTCAGGATCATCCACCTCAGTAAAAAGACCACGATTGGTGGACTTTGGGTTGCGACACTCTGCTTGGCGATGGCCAACTTCACCACAATTGAAACAACGCAAGCCACCGGGACGTCCCTGCGGGGGGGCTGGGGTGGGATGGGCCGGCTGGGAAGAAGAACCAATGCCACTAGTGGGGACAACCTGTTTTCCAAAGCTACCCGAACTGCGCCTGGCTAGCTGTTTCTCAGCCTGTGAAGCACGCTGATGTGCCTCAGAAACAGTCAAGGGATCAAACATATTCAAAATATCCTGCAACTGGAGGCGAAGGCCACCAATATAGCGAGAAACCAACTGGAGAGGGGACTCAGACAGGTCAACACGAGCCACAAAGGTGTAAAACTCAGTGGAATAGTCATCCACAGAACGAGAACCCTGACGAAGATTCTGGAACCGCTGGTACAGGTTACGTTCGTAATTATATGGTAGAAACGCAGCCCCAATATGCTTCCTGAATTTGTCCTAATTCGTGAGCTTTGCCTTACCATGACGAACACGTGTCTGTTTCAACTGCTGCCACCATGCTTGTGCACGACCATGTAAGCGGATCGTAACAAGGGGTACACGACGATCTGCAGGAACTTCCTTGAAATCCAGAATCTCTTCAACCTGAGAAAGCCAATCAATAAACTCTTCCGGTGATAGACTACCATCGAACTTAGGGATGTCCACCCTGAAAGCCTGCTCCCAGCGATGATTGGGGCGTTCAGGGGATCGATTCCGAAGACCACCGAGAGGGTTTTCATCTGTCATCGTAACATCATCTTCAGGGTGGTGCATGTGCATAGATGCATCCATCCGTTGCGTCAACCATTCAACCTGCCGCCTCAAATCGTCGTTATCACGGCGAAACTCAGCGTTTTCACGTCGCAACTCAGCAAGGTCACCATCATCAGCACCAGGGGTAGGGTTGCGCGGCTGTCTTCGGGGCGGCATACCTCAGGGTCGACTGGAAACTGATACCAACTGATGCAGCGTGCGTGGCTAGGATGAACCTTTATCAAGATTCGTTGATTCTTACGAATACCGAAAGTCGATAGATATTGAGGAAACCTCGTTTTCTGATTAATAATCTTCCCCTAACAAAGTGTTTTAAGATCCTTTAAATACTCAAACCCTAGCTTGCAAAAGAAATAAACAACTTTTAATAAATTGCAAAAAACACCCGAAACTAATAAAAAATGCGATTTTGAGCCCCTAAACTTTTCCGCCCGAAAAACACTAGGCAATCGTCGAAATCTGACACTTGCGAGATATTTTCGGATGCTGCAACTTTCGCATAAACGCCTCTTCGACTCGCACCGCATCACGATTGCTTCATCAATTATGTATAAAAAGTAATGAATTCTGAAGAATTCTTGACTTGATTCTTCGATAGATGGTTCAGATGGCTGACTTTCAGAGTCAATCTCATCAAAATATTTTTTCTTAAAAATTTTTCTTTTCCTTTTCTTCTCTGGAAACACTGGATCAATATACAATTCAACAACAATTTCTTTGGCACAATTCAACGCATTCTCAAATCCTACTTCTCTGTACTCTCTAAAAAATGCAATAAGTGCCTTCACACTACCCATTGCTACATCAATCCGCATATTTTCAGACTACAATTGATGAAAGAAAAAATAAATATCGAAGATTTGAGATTTTCTACTTTGGATTTAATATGTTGATATTTGTTTAGATTTTTTATGATGTTCATTTTTGTAGTCTTAGTTATGAATTGGTTATTAATAATAATTTAGGTGAAAATAATAAGAAAGTATTAATGTCGATGATCACACCTATATATTATAACGACGCTAAAATGTTAGTGTCATTGTCGAGGATCAAACCCGGGTCACACGCATTACAGGCAGAAATATTTACCACTATACTACAACAACTTGTTAAATTTTTTTATATATATGCATATAATTTTTTTTCTGGCCCTACATTTTTGTGGCCATGTGCAGGTGCGCATTTTGCATAGCCAATGGGCCGGCCCTGCCTATAATCTCGTGACCTCGTGATCTTTTGCTATCGGTCTCTTATCCCTCGTAAAACCAAACCCCAATCACACTTTCACACGTTTATTATCCCTCGACAAATCAACCACGAATCTCAATCAACCTCTAATCTCGTGACATCACAATCTGCTATCGGCCCCTTATCCCTCGGAAAACTAAACCCCAATCACACTTTCACAAGTCTATTATTCATCGGCAAATCAACCATGAATCTCAATCAGCCTCTAATCTCGTGACCACACGATCTGTTATCGGCCCCTTATCTCTCGGAAAACCAAACCCCAACACTTTCACACATCTATTATTAGTCGGCAAATCAACCACGAATCTCAATCAGCCTTTAATCTCGTGACCTCACGATCTTTTGTTACCGACTTCTTATTCCTTAGCAAACCAAACCCCAATCACACTTTCACACATTTATTATTCCTCGAAAAATCAACTACGAATTTTAATCGACTTCTAATATCTGACATCATAATCTTTTATTACTTGTCTCTTATCCTAACATATAATTCATTTTAATTTGCATAACAAAGATTTGAACTCTAATTTTGAGTGTGAAAAATGACCAATTTAACTATTAGACTTTTTTTGTGATTAATGAGTTTTATTTATAATTTTATGCAGGTATATGTTATAAATTAATAAAATTTTAATTTTTTTTTTAAATTTAAAAATAATATTTCTCTTTTTATTAATAAATTAAAACTATATTTTCATTATAACAAATATTTATTCTTTTTGTATCAAATATAAAATATAGACAAATAATAAAAAGTTGTTAATTTGTTTTTATTTAAATATATTACAAATTAAATATTAAATATATATATAATATATAATTTTAAAAAATGATCCAATTATATATTAATAATATATAATTATATATATAATATAAAAAGATTGTGACAAATAGAATTATATATATATATATATATATATATATATATATATATATTAAAAAAATATACTTAAAAGATAAAAATATAAAAGTTAAAAAATTGAAATAATAATATATCTAATAAATATGGGAAAAAAATTTTAAAAATATATATCTAGATTGTTATATATATAATATATAACTATATAGATTATACAAAAATTATATATATATATATATATATATATATATATATATAATTATTTATTAAAAATATAAAAAAAATTAAAAAGATAAATAATTTTTCTTATTATTTTGTCTCACATAATTATTCAAATTAACCCACCACTGTCCTCTACACAACAATCTGATCAATTTCAATTTTGTTATCAAATATTGGTTTGGATAATTTCAACAAGATTTACAGGTATGGAGATGATGGATGATACACATAGTAGTAAAATAATAGAATATCAGGTAATTAGATCCCTTCACTAACTCATTTTTTAACCTTCATTTGTTGTTGTTATTATTATACATAGAAGAGAAGTATTAACAGTAAACCATTAAGTCATTCAATTGTGTTCTTTAAAAGGTTGAATGCTGGTAAATCTCGCACGCTTGCGGTGTCTTCTAGTGAAAGCTCGCGTTCCAATTGTGTTCTTGTGGACTTCAAAACATCCTGCAAACGAAAAATGACAAACCTATTATAATAAGAAGAAACAATCAAATGGTTTATGGCAAATGCATAATGGAATTATGATGGGGAAGTTCTATTTTACGTTAAATTCCATATATGTAGCACGCTTTGCAAGCCACTGGGCATCCATCATTTTAAACGCGATGCAGAAAAGGTGGTCAAATGCCATTTCATCTTCTCCTAACAATTCCAAGAACCTAAATCCTGCCAAGGAACTAGGTTTCCCTGAAAGAAGAAACAGAGAAATGTAATTTTCTTCAAATAATTGAAAATCTTATTTGATGTCCTCTATACACCACCACCCCTCCAGTGTTCTTCAACCAAAAACTGAGACCAAAACTTTTATATGAGATATTCAAACCCGAACACAGACTTTAATTGCGTTAAATTGAAAGTCAAACTTTTCAGAATATTCAATCGATTTAGAAAAGCCTAAGATTCATAAAACTCATTCATGTGTGGATTTCTTTTATTAAATCAGAAAGCACTAACAAATAAAATTATCTTTTCATCTGCATAGATATTGTTTAGCCAGTCACTTTAAACTAATAAGCATAAAATGTGGACAAACACTTGTCAATATAACTGTTTGATAATTAGTGTACAAATGCTTCTAAATATATAATAAAAGATCAAATCTCAATTTGAATTCAATTAAGTTCATGTCTTATTTTGCTCTTATACTCCATATCATTTCCAATTTATGGACAACTTAATAACTGGTGCATTGTAAGTAAATTAATTAATGGTGATTAAGAAATTAAGGTAATTTTCCCATTAGGTTTATAGCTCTAATTTCCCAAATATTAAATCTTAAGAAAAGCATTACACTCTATATTTCCTCAAATTATTAACAATCAGTTTCGTAAAGAGACACTCAGAAAAAGTAAATAGAAAAATAGTAGACGGCAGTAAGAGTACTGAGGTTTTACACAGATTGGTTACTATATAACCGGAAATGCTTTCTATTACTCTAGATACTCAGACATTGTTCATGGCGATGATAAAAATAAAAAAGGAAAGCATGAGTTTTTAACAAGACAAACTTAGAATCTCCAAGTCTAAGGAGTGCCTTACCTGATTGAAGATCTAGCATTTGCACCAACATAAACGAAATATTTATCCCAGCAACAGCAAAAGGGTACTCCCACTCTGCTCTATTTCCATCTTTTTTGTGCAACAAATTTTGAAAAGAATCCTGTTAGGATTATAGATATCACAAAATCATTCATCTACCACAAGGCTGATTTCCGTAAAAGATTTTCTAGTTGCTCTTCATCATCTTTCTTAGACAAGAAAATATGAGCATGCATAGGAAGATTAAAATAGAGAAGATGACACAAGTAGAGAAGAAAACTTTGAACATGTAGCAAAATAGCAAAGACTGATTTGAAGACCAAAGTTGTTTGTCTCTAATGAATTGTGTTTCCAATTTCCTTCACAAAAATATGTAAAGACACTTGGGTTTATTATTTTGACAAAATGGTTCGCCATTTTCTATAAAAAAAAAAATAGCAAAGACTGAAGAAAAGGTAATAAAAGACCAACTTCATTAGAAACTTTCAGATCACGTACATGCATATCAATTAAAAACTCTCTCCCCCGCCTTTATCACTTCTCACGCATGAATAAAAAATTAAAAATTCATAAAAGTTTATGAATTTTACCTTTCTTCTTTTAGTGCAACCATCATACATCAATAATTTCTATAAAATCCCCACATGGGCGTTGTTTGACTTTACCCATCATCAACTAAAATACAGTTACATTATTTTTAACATTTTAAATATTAAATACAAATTATGTTTTAGTCATTCAACCCAAATAATCCATGTTTTCACCAAACAATATTTTGTTTCAAAAAAATAGATTATTTAAAAATTAAAAACCTGCATCAAACAAGCTCATGATATCATCTTTTAAGGAAGTCACTGTAGATCATTCTTTAAGTTATGCAATGAAGAAAATGATGCAATCTCAGAGAATCCATCTTGACTAAAATAAAGAAATCCTACCCGATATGTCATAGCAAAAAATATAAGGTTCTCCAATGATATAAAACCACCACCCCTGAAAACAGGATTAAATAAAGAAATTATACTAGTAATGAAACACATATAAGTGATATTAGACTACGTTTTATGCCACTTACCTGAAATCTGTTGAAGGATCGGATCCTTGCCAACCCATTTGCTTCCAAAGTTCTGACTTCAGAGCTGGGAGTTTGGTGTCAGGATAAGATAATCTCCATAGTTGTTTAAGAGCATCCTGCCATTGGATTCCTTTTAATAGAGCATACACAGTATCGTACCCATTCATAAAATCCCCAATCATCATGTGAAAACACACAAGTAGGATCTAATGATTATGTAATATCATTGGCATTGCAAATACACTAAACCCTACTATTTACAACTGTTTAACATATTCCTTTTATGTTGGCGAGCTCTATACCAATCCAAGAAAACATAGCTCTGTATTTATAATAGTTGATATGTAGCCTTGACTTAACCTATAACTGCAATCTATAAACCCTCTTTTGTTATACTCTCTCAGACTCATTTTATTAGATCCTTAAGATTATTGGGTGAGTTTTAAGGAAGAGCACAAAATTATTTTGGACCAAAATTCCCTTAAAAAATAAAGTGAAAAAAATAAGTAAATTTATAATAATGTTGATTGATATAAGGGTTAATAAAAGAAAACATGTTTCTATTGAAAAATTAAAAAAAAAAAGTAGATTTTGATAATTTGAAGATTGGATGGATTGTATTGATTTTCTGCGGAAAGGGGAAAAATATTGTATGGTTAAATAGTGATTCACCCAAGATATCAAATAATTTGGGACTTTCCTTTTAAAATTAAAGATCTCGTACTCGGAACGAAGAGAGTAATCCTTACAGTATTACATAATACTGTATGAAAACCTAAATTGGCTCCAAGAGTTGTTTTATTAGAAAACTTCATCTTATACAATTATATCTGAGTTCCAATTCTACTCGCCAACAATATAATGAACATCTGTTGTAAACAGAAAAGAAATGCCAAACTTTTATGACATGAGAATAATTTGACAAGAATCATTTTAGAGATAAGAAACATATAAATATAATAGAAAAGAAATGAATTTACTTGATGCTCCGCACGAGAACCATCAAAGGGAACATGAAGTCTTTGCTGTAGAATCTTTAGTCTTTCTTCCTAATAAAAACATTGACGATAAGGAATTAATCATTTGAATTCTACAAGTGAAACACAGTCGCATAGGAAAGTGAATAGAATTATGAGTGGATAAATCTTCTAAAAACTTGACTGCACGATTAATAAAACATGAAGAAAATGTTGGCCGCATAGATGCTGTATTGTCTCGCACTACTGATTATGAAGATGCCAAGAAAAAAGAAGCATATATGCTACAAATGCACTGAGAGAAGATTAGTTAAATAATCCACTTTTTCCTCAAACAAGATTTTGATTTCATAATCTATATTTTTTCCAAATAACTCCAGATCAAACAAGCTCTTGATGCAGATGTGCAGAAAGATAAACTAGAGCCTAACATGGTGATACCAACAATAAAATTATCCAAAGAACGCAGTTAAGTAGTCCCTTTGAATACACAGCACAGGTAGTTAGTTACCCACGAACAGATTAGCAACTTGCATGCAATAGGTTGTCAATTAATTAAGGATAGATCAAATATATTAAACCTTACGCGTATCAATTGATATTTAGAACCTGGTTTACTAGTGGATATCTTATAAAAGCTCAAAGATCAGATTGAGTAGCTAATATACCTGCAAGGGACTAAGTGAAGGTTGTCGACGAAGAAACTTCTTCATTTCTCCATTTTCTGAGGGAGAGGTGAAGGGCAAGAGTCGCCCAATAAGCACTCCAGATCCATGGACGATATTTGCTGAGTAACAAAGTAGATTCATCAGTCTATATTACAAGATTTCTCAAAGCAGCTCCACAACACATGGCAATAATACTTCAAATGTCAAAGCAGATATAAACATCCTTGTCAATAAATTCATGTATGAGGTGTAAGACTTGTATAATATAAACCGGTCTGTGACACCCAGAAAAACCTATTAATAAGAATCTCTGTCAAGCGCTTTTCAGAAAAGCCATAACTGGTTATTTATCAGTGCTTAGTATGTGGATGCCCATGACACGGGCAAGACTAGTGAAGTTTATTCTGTGACCTATGAGGAAGGATCAAGTTCCCTTAACTTTCTTTAACAGATGCTACCACAGGCTGGATGAAAAGATTTGTTCACTTTGAGATGAAATAGATATCCCCTTGGAGAAGATCTCCAAGCAGTAAAAACTGAACTCGAGCAGATGGTGTTGCAGTATATTATGCAACCTCTGAGATCTGCAACAACAATTCTTAACCATATTTTACATCTAAAAGTCTAGTTTCCTAGAGTATATTTTACATTTTCTGGTAACCAGCCACTCACTTCACATCACATGGGTACAGCACTGGCTTGAGTGATCCTTAAGCATTATCCTTCATGAATAAGACATAGATCCTGGAGAAAATGAGAAAACAAGCTCTAACCATACCAAATATTTCTTTAAACCCCATCAAGCCTAAAAGAAAACATCCAGGGTAACTTGGGTTTCAACAACTCCAAGGTGATTAAATAGATCTAACATACAATTTCTAAAAGGAACTTAGACCCCTTTTTTCAATAGATTAAAGAAGACCCAACTTTGTTCAGAAACAACCAGAAAGCTTTCACCAAATCTTAAAAGAAAAAAGAAAAAAAGTGAAAGAAATAATTTTTCAACCCAACAACGAAGTCAACCTTCCCCGCCTCCACTGATCACCATGGTTCCTATAATGATAATTCCAATATACATGCAATTGTCCTTGAACAAGTTCAATCCTTCAAACTAAGCTTCAAAGTTATGGTGCAAGACAGTCTCAACCATGTTCAAAGAAGTGACCTATCTTGAATGGTAGATGCAAACTACTAATTTGTGTTAGTTCTCAGAAGTTGGTGGCTTATTTGCTTCCAGCTTTATTTTTTAACATGATAAATTTATTGACAGATCACTTGCAAGAGGTAGTGACTGCTCAAGGTAGAAGAGAGTATATACCAAAAAAAATTTACTTCAAATGGGATTTGCTCACAGTTTTATTCCACCAGCAGCAAACATATTTTCCAAGGGAATTTTCCCTCAGTTCTCCTTACCAGCATTAAGCTCTAATGTGCTTGGAATGGTATATTAGGTTTTCATAACCAAGATGACAGCCATGTGTTTATTGACAAAGATTCAAATGGAAAGTCAAACTAGATGAGAAAATTGAAGACATACAACTATAATATGAAGCAGCCATCCCACCCCAATAATTTCTCACTTTGAAGATGCTATAAATAATTTCAAGCTAAAATTTCCACCATATCAGCTACTTCAATGATTTCTTCTTGATTAGTTAGCCTACATTAGTTGCCTCAGGGGTAACATCACTCCTTCACTCTTTGAAACTCATGACACTCTTAGTCCAATAAAGAGAAAGCTGATGTCCAAAAATTATCACTAACTCGAACATATGCAATAAGTTGATTCAGAATGAAGTACCAATTCCTGCTTATGTTTATGGATATTGAAATACGTAATAAATTAATTTGCATATACAAACAGATAGTTAGATGATATTGATGTATGAGATAACTCTAAATTATACCTAACCAATGTGCCCACTGAGCAATCAACTGGGTAAACAAAGATGTCCAGTGTAGGTGCTGTTTTTTCCTGTCGTCATCCCAAATATCTTCAAGTGTTTGTTGCTGAAACACAATGTTATCAGTCACTAATTCTCAATCCATATCAAGTTCAATGAAACAAGGTACTGAAAATTTTAAAAGGAAAGTACAACTTACATGTGATGGCATATCATCATTTTCTCTATTCCCAAGTAAAGGTTCATTTAGGTCTTCCATCCCAGATGTATCAAATTTCTCATAACTTCTCCCGTCCACATCTCGACGCTGGACTCTTTTTCTTAAATTACGTGTTGTCATAATCTCTCGTAATTGTATAATATAAATATGAGAGATATGCAAGGATGCTAAAAAGGCCTGCACAATCAAATCAAACTTTCAAAATAACACTATTACCAGTACTTTCAAAAACATCACTATATATATAAGAACATCTATTGTTGAAAACAAGCCAAGAACCCTAACCAGAAATCTGAACATGCATCTATATATTAAATTTAAGAATATAATTACATATATAATTTTTTTTCAAATGTACTATAACTACATAAATCAGTGAGAATTTACTAAGTTTAATAGTATAAGATAAGTTTTACTAAAATAAATGGAAGCTGCTTCATTTCATAGTTCTGGACTATAATTTTTTTGTTTTCTCTCTTAAGAAAGGATTAATGCTTATTTTCCCGCTGGCTTCACATTTGATTATTGTCATGGGTGGTCGAACTTCAACAGAACCCAGAACCCACACACATTTTGACTAAATACAAGCAACAGTAAATCCCAAAAATGTTTCAACAAATAGATTTCGGTAAATCTTCACGATACATTTTGGACCCATAACAAATTGGAGCAGATATAACCCATATGCAAGAAACTTTTTTTTACATCAATGGAGAGTTGGTGGAGGACGAAGACGATCATACCTGGAGATGGATAGGATTGAATCCACAAAGAATTGGCGATAGATCCAAACAATATGAGAATATGTAAAGAGGAGATCGATTGTTGACAATTGACTTGGCGTGAATTATTGCGAATTGTTAATGTATGGAATCGTGATGGATCAACGAAACCCTCTTCCCTAAATTGGCGAAAACCCTTTCCTTACAAAATTGGAAGCTGTACTTGGACCTTTCTGATGACTAAAGCTTACAAAAAGGAAAAATTGAGAAAATTTACCTTCAAATATCTTAGTTAAACAATATTAGTCCTTTTATTAATCAAATTAACATTCTTTGTTGACCTAACTTGATAACCAAGTTAACCCTCCTCTTCAAGATTTAGGATTTGGGGAGTTTTGACTTTTGATCTAATTTTTATTATTTTATTATAGAGGTTTTGTCGAGCTTTTTTAGTTTAATAATAAATAATATATTTTTATTTTATTTTATTATTAAAACATAAAATTTAAAATAAATATTTTTCTTCTCAAATATTTAAAAATTTATTTTTAGTTAAAGTTTTTCGAGTTAAGTCTAGCTCCAATCGATCTCTTTACTGGTTTCCTTGTGAATGTGAGACACACGGTTGGGGTGTCATATTATCTTCTTATATTAAAAAAGTAATAATAATTTATATTATCAAATAATGTATATTATTGAAATTTGGGATGATTTGTGAAAGGTGGTTTTTTAGATGTATTCAAGAACTTATGTCATAATGATGATGTAGTTTGGAGTGTTGTGACTTATTTTGTTAGAGTGAAAATGATTTTTTATGGATTTGAGTGTTGAGAAAGATTCATTTATGACTTAGATTTTTAGAGTGAAAATTGATTGTTTATGAATTTGAGTGATTTGCAAGATTAAGACTTTGAAATTGTTTATTATTTATTTTATTTAAAAAATTAATATAATGTATATTTCAAGTTAAGGTTTAAAACTAAAGTGGAAGACTTTTTAAAGTTTTCAATTTGGAACAATCAAATACAAGCAACATAAACATAATTTAGGTAATTTACAACATTTTTCTTTTGCAAGTTATATAATGTTAAATTATTTATTTAATCACCATTTTATTATAGTTTTTAATATTCAATTACTCAATTCATTACTAAAACTTAATAAAAAGACCTAAATAACAACATAAAACAAGCTCTTAATGTATTTTACTGAAAAACATCACAACAAAGTTTTCTCAATAAAAACAATGCACTTGAAATGGTTGAAACATCCATTTAAAAACAATAGAGTTAGAATTGATCGAACAAATAAAAATTATTTCTTCTAAATCAACACCGATTGTAAAATATATTTTTAAGTAAATTAAAAAAATAAAATCACATGGTCATATCTCTTTAGAAGAAAGCATGTTGCCACTTGGAACAGAACCGAGATGCTCTAGCACAACCCCACCCCACAAGGAGAGAAAGGCGACAAAACATCATACTAGAACTAGAAAATTCAGACAACTATAAACCCTAGCCCACCCATAACTCAGATGAAATACAAGCTGGACTATAGAGGGATAGGCAGAGACTGAAACTGATAAAGGATGAAGGTTTATTAATGAAATTGGAACAGATCAGATTGAAGAGGAGAATGCCACTGCAAATTCCTAATTGAGAGAATATGTGGCCAATTTGAAATCAAACACCACATTTGATTGACCAAGAGATATGCAGAAGATTTAAACAAAAAAACATAAGAACTTCAAATATTTCAGTAATTTAGAATGCTTGAAAAATGGAAGAATTTGATGTTATCAATGTGAATTCATCTGATCAAAGCTATTGCCAAGCCAACTAAATTCAAACAAAACAAGATTTAAAAGATAGCATTCTATTATAACTCAGATGATTGTCTCAGTAATAAACAAATACAGTACCATCCATCAAAACACATGTCTGAATTTTCTGATCACCAATCATTCAACAGAAATAAAAGAAACCCAATGTAGATAAATAAAACCTGAAAATCATATTAACTTGACATAAACGTAGACTTGCCCATGACAAAAAAACCTGTTTAATTCATTCATACCCATTCCAGCTTTAATCTCCTTTTCTCCTGAAAGAACATCCCTCCGTGAGCCTTGCACGACCACCCGTGGGTTGGCACAGCACTGTCTGACAGTTTCCACACACCACCACCGTTTGAGAGTGGCTAAAAACAGTCGTTCTACATATGGTTTATTCAATTCACAAATCATTAGTTAAAAAAGGGTTACAAAAATCTAAGTTCAAAATCAAATAGTAATTATTAAACACTACTCACATGTTGAAGCATCCTTGACACTTGACATCCTTCACCAAACCAAACAAAACAAAAGAAAGAACATGTAAATGTACAGATTTACTCAATGTAATCAAATTTTAGACAAACATATGAGAAAACAAACACAATCTACCATGAAAAATGAATTCGGTGATTGAACAAGACGCTTAAGCTTATGCTTCTTCTTCTCTAATTCAACAGGTGGGTTCAACAAATCAACATCGTTCGGTAGAACCTAACACATCAATCAATCAAAACACGATCAATACAACTTACAGACAAGATTTGAACTTTTCTATACAAAACGATTAACAATTAACAAAGACGGAAGACCCACCATCTTGATTGAAAACTGATCGCCTAGATTGAATGCACTTTACTAACAGGCGGCGAGAGAACAAATATAGAGAGAGAATGAATTTAGGGTTTCTCCTTCCAGTTATAATAAGGCTGATACATATTACATATTACATATATGACCCGACCCGACCCGGTTTAGTTATTGGGCTTAGGTCAAGCCCATGATGAAATGTAAATAAGATAATATTTCAACGGGTAATTTACTAGAAAGAAGCTCTGTTCTTGACGGGGGAGATGTCTAGAGCTAGAAATCAAGCTGTGAATCTGTTCATAAGCAGTATGGGTTATCTTCTTGATCATAAACCCTAATATAAAGTTTGATTCTTTCATCTTCTTGGCGATGATAATCTTGTTTATGCAGGACTGTCGTTTTACACGAATAAGGAAGATTTGAGAAATATGTTCTTGCCGTTTGGAAATATATTAGAAGGTAGTGTTGTTGATTAATGATTATAGATTATAGATTGACTTGTTTGTAATTTGATTTCTCTGTAATGGAATTTTGATGAATGGAACAGCTAGATTGGTAAATGATCCGAAGACTGGAAGGCATAAAGGGTTTGGATTTGTGAAATTTGAATCTGAAATTGAAGCTAGTAATGCAATTAAAGCTATGAATGGAAGGGTAATCTTTGTTTTTCTTTTGTTCTTGAATCTAGCTATGGTGAATTTGAGTTTTGAGTTTTTTAATGGTTTTCAGATTGTTGAAGGAAGATTGATATTTGTTGAAGTTGCTAATCCTGAGAAAGAAGATGCAGGAGATGCTAGATAATTATTTTGGTTAAATTATTGTAAAAGAAAATGAAAATTCATGAATGGGCTAGTAGCCTGCTTATTGTATCTCAGCTTGTAAACCATACTCTAATTAATATATTTTTGAATTAGTATTTGGGTAGATCGTGTTAAGTTTGGATTAGGTAAGGATGACAATTTTGAAAACGCCGTCGTAATCAAATTGTCTTGTTTGGGACGGGTTTTTTTCGGTTTAACACTGGGTGGGTACGAGGTGAGGATGATGCCCAAATACTAAAAACACAAATCAATATATAAAATTACTAATATATTTATTTTTCATTATATTCTGTTTATATAATTTGATTATATAAAAAAATATTATTTTTGAGAATATGGTATAAGCGGTTCCCGAAATCGAATGGGGCGATGATGGTAATAAAAAAATCTCCAAAATAAAAGCGAAGCAGGGAGTGTAAATGCATTCTCGCCCGTTGTCATCCGGCCCATCCTTATATTAATGTGGATGATATATCATGTCTACATATTTTTTGGTGAACTATCTAGTTTGAGAAAAATCGTCAAACTTTTAATGATCACGTCCAATTTACAATGATAATGATAGTAGTCGTCATATTTGTATCCTTTATGATACTGTTAATATTATGTTTTCTGAGTTTCGTTCAAAAAAATTAGTAAAGTCGGTTGGAAAATTAATCTAATTGAGTACTTTTTTCTTTTTTTTTAAATTTTTATTTTCATATCATGTTTGCTATGTGGTTGTGTTACCCATAAAAACGATTTTTTTCATTTTTAATATAATTTTTTTTTAAAATAAAACAAATTAAAATTAAAAAAAGTTTGATATATTGTTACAATTTTACTATCAAAATTATGGATTTATTATCGATACTATGTAATCAAAATTGGGGAAACTTGATCAAATGACCCTCAAAAGAGGGTCATTCTCATATTTAACCTCAAAAATATCAAATTTTATTTTTAACATTTTTTATAAAAAATTTCTCTTTTTATACTTACTAACCTTTTTTTTTCTTCTTATTCATTTTCCTTTTCCTTTTCCCCCATTTCTTCTTCTCGTTTTCTCTTTTCTCCCCCTCTCTTCCCCAGCGACTCCTCAGGCGACATTGCTCCAGCCCCAGCCAGCCATAGCCGCCGTCCCCATATCTTCCCCGACGACCTTGCTCCAGCCCCAGCCGCAGTCGAGCTCAGCGTCTCCGGGGCTTGGCGATCGTCGGGAGTCGGCCTATTTGTGATTCCAGGGAGCAACGACGGTTGGGGCTGGAACAAGGTCGGCGGGTGTGGCTGGCTGGGGCTGGAGCAATGTCGCTTGAGGAGTCGTCGAGGAAGAGAGGGGGAGAAAAGAGAAAATGGGAAGGAGAAATGGGGGAAAAGGAAAAGGAATAAGAAGAAAAAAAAAGGTTAGTAAGGATAAAAATGGAAAAAAAATTTAAAAAAATGTTAAAAATAAAAAATGATTTTTTTGAGGTTAAAAATAGGAATGACCATCTTTTAAAGGTCATTTTGATCAAATTTCCCTCAAGATTGTGGTCATAGAAAAATTAAGAAAGTAAGAATGACTATTTAAAAATGTTATAAAGAAACTATAATTAAGATAAGTAAAACAAATAGTTTAAAATTGGAGTTAATATTTATGATAGATTTGAGTTTTGAAAAAAAAAATTAGGGTATTAACATATAATTATTAAAAAATATATATATATATATATATATATATATATATATATATGATAAATATTTTAATATTTAGTCAAATTGTAGTTAGAAGATTTGAAATTGTTATTTTTATAAATTGGGCTTTGAAATTGAGTTGTTTTATGATATGGGACCAACTTTAAATTTGGTTGCACGAGAGTATCGAATTATCATTGTCATTATAGATTTGGTCTCTTTTTCTTATTTTTGACTGTTATTTTTATTTTATTAATATGTCACATTTATAAATAAAAAAAAATTAAACTAAAAGAAAAAAGTTTCTAGCCACCAGATTCTTTTTCTCATAATGGCTCGGTTTTGAAACGCTAGAAATTGGATTATAGCTAAAAATGAACTAACAAATATTATTAAATTTTTTAATATATATATATATATATAATTTAAAAAAAATAATAGAAACATTATTTCACTTAAGTTAACACAATTACACCACAACAAAATATTATTAAAAAATATAATTTTTAAGTAAATAAAAGAAAAACGATTCAAACTCAGTTTCAACCCGAAAGCTGCCCTGGAGCTGGTCAAAACAAATCGGGCAATGTGAGATTGGGGAATTAAGTTTTGTTGCAATGAAGGGAGAAATTCATTTAATATTAATCTACATATTTTTTTCATTTAAAGATGTGAAAATGTTTGAAACAAACTCTTAAAAACTAAAATTGTGATGTTAGAATCTTAATGTAATTCAAAATTGAAACTAAAGTTCCGATTCTAAGTAATAAATCATTAATAATTTGATTGACTGTGACAAAAAAAACATTTGAAAATATTGTGAGTTATTTAAAGAGTATTAAGTAACTCAAATCAGAATAAGGTCTCACATCCAAATCCATTAACATAATTCACATTTGATTCAGTTGGACTGATTCAAATTTATCTAACTCATAAAGTCAAAAAAACTTTTTAAAAAAAATGACTAGGTCATTGAATTTTAAATATTATTTGGAATAAAGTTTGTTAAATGCTAGTAGAGTTATATTTCATTTTTTATTGATAGTTTATTGAATCCATTGCTAGAAAGCTTAATTACAAATGTCTCAACTCGAAAGTTCGAAAATTGTTCATTTATAACTTTACAAAATTCGCATATAAATAATAGATGTATATCAAAAATATTATTTCAAAAATATGCTAAAAATAATATATAATAGTTGGGTAAATCCGCTACCATAAAGAATTAAAAAGGGATTTAACATGTAGTATTTGTCTTTGACCTCAAATAAAAAAAATAAAAGCATAGATTCTCAATGTCCCACTTTGATCAATAATACTAATACTAATAGCTGATGATCTCACCCACCTTTAGAAAAAAGTAGGAGACCAAGGGCTAGTTTGATCAACTTATAAGCATTAATAAGTAAGATCATTGTAAATTGACATATTAGAAAACACTAATGCTTAATTTGTATTTGGACGGCAACTGAGTCAAGTCACTAGATCAAAACTCAACTTGAGTTTGATTTTTGACTAAGTTCGAACTCATATAATATTTGCTCGATTATTTGTCGAGCATTTTTCGAGCCAAACAATATAATATATTATTTTTAATATTTAAATGTAAAATAAATTTCCTTTTCAAATTTTAACTCACCACTCAAATGGTTTCTGTAGAATGTAGAAAATAATACTCATTCTCATGTCCTTCTGCCATATTTCAAAACTCTAGTATAATATTTTCATTTTAAATATTGGTTTTGGCTTGAGTTCAAACTCAAGTTTCAATTTGAAAACTTAATTTTAATTAATAAAAACTGATTCAAGTTGAGCTTGAGATCAAGTCAACTTCAGCTCAACTTGACTCGTTTGCAATATTAATATGATTGAATTTCGGTTGAAAACCTTATCAAATTTATGAATTTGTGCCAATTTGATTATATGCATGCCTTTATGGTATGAAATTGATCAATACCTTGTGTGACTCTCTTAATAAAATGAGACATTTTTTAGTGTAAAGTACTATTATGAGATTTTAGTTAAGAATATTTGCAAAAATGTTATATTTTTTTGGATTGTAACTCGCGAAGATATCTTGAGTCGTGGTTTGTTAGGAAGTTGTTAAAACCTCCTTAAAGTAACCATTATTTAAAAGAAATCATTACAGTTTTTAAATGACTCCAACCCCATGCCAATGTTATAATAAAAAAAAATATGATACACATGTAACAACTTCTCAAGTTAAGAATATAGGTTGCTTAATTATAAATATAAGTGTAAATAATTAAATATATTATGGAGGATATTTGAAGAGGTCAAATTAATACAAAACAGATAAGTTGTGAACCATATAATCATGGATTAGATGCAACCTTACAACTTATAATGTTATTTAAACAAGCTTGTTGATTATGTTACATTCTCAGATTGGGACCATATCTCATTTATTATAGTTAAGGATATAAATATTCAAAGGTAAATGACAAGGTTTATGTTGAAAATGTCCCAATGGAATAGCCACACTATTATTAAACAAACCTAGAAGCCTAAACTTTAAGGTCTATATCATTTTATTATATTTAAAATTACATTTTGAATGAGTCTGGTCTTTCCTCAAATTAGGACTATCTGATATTCATTTTTCCAATTTATTAGCTAGGAGTAAGACTTTACTAGCTATTCTGGATGGTTTGATTTATCACAAAGAAAAAGACCTTATATAGGTAAATCTCATTGTATTATTTATTTTAGTATTTTTAGGGTGACTTATAGTTGTCTCAACATATTTAAAATTTCAAACAAAATTAATCAATTATATCAAAATGTGAAGAAGATATCACAAAATGAATATAACTATTTCACGTAGTTTATGTGATTTCAACATAAGTTTTGACATATTTCTTAGTTCAATTTGCCGATCGAAACTCTTTTTACGTGCTAGTCATGTCGTGTAAATTGGTTTAAATATTTTATCAAATTTGTTTGTTTATCAAGCTTTACCATTGAGAATATTACTTCTTTCTAACCAAATTATTATATTATAGTTCAAAAAGGATTTTAAAGACATTAACTATATATAAGTTGCTAATTATGTTTTATTTAGCTATTCATTTTTGGACATTTGTTTATATCATAGTTGTAATTAATAACTTCTTTATTTTTTATTTTTTTTAAGAATGGCTTGATTGAGACTTTGATCCCAATATTTTTAGAGACAAGTTATGAATGTTTGGTAAAAAAAAATCAGGCCTATATTATCACAAATTAGATAAAAAAAAATTTAAGGTTAAACTAATTTACTCCCCTTAAATAAAAGTGTATTTCATCATTGTGTAGTCAATAAGTTTCCTACATTTAAAAAAAGTTAAACTAATTTATTAAACTTTTTTTATTATAAAAATAAAATAAAAATGATAAAAAAAATATTAACTCAAGTTATGACATACATTATCTAAAAGAATAAAACAAACTCAATCCAACCACAAAATAATCACCCTAATAAATAAATAAGCATCATGTCTAAATTATTATTTTTTATGGTTAACATGTGACATTATCTCATAATTTAAAAAAAAAATCAATATAATTCATTATTTTGTTTATCTAATTATTAAAAAAATAATAAAACCTACATTTATTTACTCGTTTTATTTAAAATTTTCTCATTATTTATTTAAATTCACCATAATTTTTTTTTAAGTCCACTCAACACCAAATCCTAAGTCTATCCCTATATAGCTATATATTGATTCCAAGTTATTTTAATTGGTTCAATTAAAGATTAATTTATGTAGGTTTCACAATCATAACGTTTAATATATAATAATTCAGAATTCTTAGTTAGCTAATCACAATTTGAATAAAACTAAGACTATAAAATATTGTAGAGAAAAAGACAAATTTTCCATTAATATATTTTGAATAGTAACTGAAATAAGTTGATGCAAATTAGAAAAAAAAATAAGGAGTAATTATAATGATGATATTTGATACAATTTTTAAATTTAAATATAATTTAGGTCTCAATATAAAGCTCGTAATCCGGTCCAGTCAAACTGATGATTGCATTTTGGTCAGCAATGACGATAATTGTAGAATCGCAATACTGTTGACTAATAATATAATATTCAATTTATTGGTCTAACTTCATATTTTAAAAGATTTTTAATTGTTGAAGAGTTAGTCCATTATTATTATTTTTCTTAAAATTATAGATATTTTTTAAAAAAAAAAGCTGAAAATTCCAAGTTAAAATAAATTCTAGATATTTTTAGTTAAGTTGACAATAAGAGTTATTCTTTTCAAACTATTTCCAAGAATAATAGGTTTTATTCTATTTGAATTACTTAAATATTTTATTATCTTTTTACTAAATAATTTAATTTTGTAGAAGAGTATGTTTGGAAAAGTAAATTGAAATTGTTAATAAAATTATAATTCAATTTTTATATTTAAAAAAAATATATAAAATTTTAATTTAATTTTTATGTTTGAAAATAATATAATAAAAATAATTTAAATATATATTATAGATATTTTTATTAATTTTTTGAAAAATTTCCATGTATATTAAAAGTGGAAAAAAAATTTTTAACACAATGACAAAAAATGACATAAAAATTAAAAAATAAGAAAAAATGTTACTCAATAAATTATCAAGCTCGTAAAATTTCGAAAAAAACGATTAACTCTCCAATAGACTTTATTGATTTTCCTGAATTAATCTCAAAAAGTGTCATAATAATAGTACAATAAAAACTTTATAAAATAATACACTTCGAACAACTAAAATTTATTAATTAAAAGAGTTATTAATTAATCGATATATTAATAATTATTAATTTATATATTAATTAATATTTTATTAATTTATAGTTAAATACTTAGTTTACAAACACTTTTAAACTTCCACTTAATTATTATATACAATGTGTGTACTGTATATCAAATGAATGATCCAATTTGAAATAAACCTTCAATCTCCCATCTTAGTATGTTTCTTATGTTTAATGTATCACTTGGACGATAAAATATTTTATATATAAATAAGATCAAAATACTGTAGGTTAACACAAACAAATCATACACACAACATGGCTTCCCACATTGAACAATTTCTTATTGAGCTATGAGAAAACAACACTAAAAGTTCTTACCATGCTAAGGAAAAATAGAGACGACATTCAAGGGGAAATTGATTTTAAAAAAAAAATAATTGAGTCATTTTTCAAGAAACCTTCATAAATCATTCATGTAATATGCTATATATAAGGAATTATTAATTTATATTTTATATGGGGTCTAAAGAAATTATCAAAAATGTATTATTTTATAATTTTAGCGAATTATTAATTTAACACCTTATCCCCAAGTCAAAAATATTATCTTAGAGAATTTATTAAATAATCGAGTATTAATTTATTAAGTTTCTATTGTATTATGAATGATACGCATCGAACGACTACAATCATTGAAAGATTGACGATTTCTCTCAAACTAGATAATCCACCAAAAATTAATTGGGATGCATGGTAAGCCAAATATGCTGATATGTCATATCAGTCGTATCAATCCAAACTTTTCAGCAACTATTCATAGATTCAGATATCACCCAATTAATTCCAGTAATACTCCACAAAATACTAAAAATAGTAGTCACTCATTGACTATGCAAAAGTAGGTGAGTTGTCGATTCAATATCTTTGTGACACATACGACTAGTTACAATATAATTGTTTTCATGCACATATCATCCGTTAGAATTCCACCAAGAATAACGCTTCATCCAAAGAACGAGATCTTAGATAAATCTTTGACTCTCAAATTTTTTTCTAACAAAAATTATATAAAATCATTTTAGCAAATAACTTGTAATAATATATTATCTATATTATTAAAATATTACTTTAACACAACCTATTATGATATCTAATTGTCAAGAATATCGATTCTTATTAAGAAAAAAAAAACTGTTTGACATGTTAACTCACGAAATAAAAAGAATAATATATATGTTACTTTCCTAAATTAAAAAAAACATAAGTTAATAATGTTAAATTACTAAATTTTGAAGAAAATAAAATATTAATGAAATGTGACTACTGGCGGCTGAGACCCTTGAGTATTCATGTTATTTCTCTCTTATTAAAAAAATATAATATATATATATATATAAATATAATATATATATATATATATATGATTTATTCTACATTTTTTTTAACATTTTAAATTAAAAAAAATATATTATAGAATTATAAATAATAAATTAATAAAATATTTTTATTTTAAAAAGTTAAATATTTAAAATTACAATTCTTTATCTTAACAAAAATAAAATTGAGAATTCTGAAAAATATCAATTTAAATTTCATTAAAATTTTAATTCTTAATATTAAATATTTTACCAAATTTAAGAATTAAAATTAAATACTCAATTTCAATTTCAAATTTATATTGATAGTTATAAAAACACACTAATTAAAATTTAAATAACATCAATCAAAACAAGTTATTTTCACATGTTTTTGTCTTAAAATTGGTTGTTTATTTGATTAATTTAAATAATAAAGAATTTAGATAGAATTGGTATATATAAATATTATAAAATTTGTTTTTGGAAAGATTAGATCGACGGTAATTGACATAGATAGAAGGAGAAAGCAAGGCAAGGAAAGAGATAGAGCACGCGGTTATATATATAAGAGCTTGTTTGGTATAAAATATTATATATTATTATATTTTTTAACTATCAAATCAATTAATTAATTAATTAAAATATTTGTACTATATTTTTATAATATTTAAATTTTAAATACAAAAATATAATAAATAATCTATTTAAAACTCAAATAACATAATTCTTTTTCAATTTCGTTTTGAAAAAAAAACAAATAAAAATCAAACAAACTCCAAGTTCAAAATCCGGTGATATGACATCATAGATTATGGATAAGTGTAGCAAAAAAAACCGGGTTTGGTGCACAATTATTATTAGTTTCCATTTGGTCGGGTTTAGGCCCACACGCATATGAAAAACATAACTAATATAAATCAATTTGCTCCACTTATTTATAGTGTGTATATCATTTTTAATATATTTTTTTCAAAGAAAACAAATTTGATATAGAGACATTGAGACAATATATATATATATAATAAATACAAATTCATTCAAAATGATAGATCCATCTTATATGTTCATATCAAATACATTGAACCTTTCTTCTACAAACATTTTAATTATTCAAACTTTAAATTGACATAGGATAAGTCGGTTATAAAATCGAATATAAAATTTTTACTATAAATAAATTAATATATTAGGGTCACATATAAAAGTACAATTCAAATAACCGAATTAATTCATAATTAAAATATATTAATTAATATTATGATTAACGAATAAGTTTTATGTATATATTAACTTGGTTTTTAATGTATTTATTTTGTATGAAAAATTATTTGAATTATTATTAGTCTTTTGTATTTGATTTTGTTTAATAATTTATTTTAAAATTAGTTTAAAACATGTTATATGAATGATTAAATTATTTATTTTTGGATATTCAAATAATTAACGAACCGACCAATTGATATAAGATTAGATGTAATGTCTTGATTTGGACATAATTTTACCAAAGTGAAAAAAATATAAAAAAAAAAGTTGATATAAGATTAGACAATCAAGAAAATTGCTGATATTTTACACATTTTTTAATTAAAGAATTTCAATTGCAAAATTCAAATAAAAAATCACTTTTATTTTTTAAATTAATTTTTTTTAAATGTGATTATAACATAAAAAACTTTGAAAAAAGTTCCACTAACCCTTTTTAAATTTTACCATGTTTTGAGCTAAAATCGATTTTATAATAGTTTGATCGTTTGAATGGTTAATCTAATACACACATTTGATACCAATATATCTTATCGTGAGACATTTTATATCAATGTATATGATTTTGTAATGAGAATTTAATTAAGATCAGATCTCATAATAGTCTTTGTCAATTACTAATTGCTTAAAATTCAAAACTAATGAAATTTAAAATGTGAATGATTATTCAAAATGTTAAAAGAAATCCATTTTGTTCTTTGTTACCTATTTTAATTAAGCTCCCCACTTTCCTCCACATTTCCTTATGTTTTCTCCACACATATTTGGCTAGTTTTGTTACATATTAACTATACTTTCCTCCACATTTCCTTGTGATTTCTCCAAATATTACAGGCTAATTTCTTCAACCTATATAATAAACAAATTATAGTAATTTTAATGTATCATTCCTAAAAAAATAAAATTAAACTAAACATTTATTAACAAGACAATTAATTTGAAACAAATAATAAAATTATAATACCTATATGTTTCTTTTATTTATTAATATAGTTTTTTATTTATTGGTTCAATTTCAGATTTTTTAAAAATAATACAATTTGGGATTTTTTATTAAAGTTATATCAAACAAAATTTGTCCTAGTTAAAATATTATCTACGTAACAGTTATTAATAAATAAAATAAAAAATTTACTAAGCAGATTTGCAAAGGCATCTTTAGTTTCAGTCCCTCCTTCGATATCATGATTAGGTCGACCAGGTCAGATCATGAATGAAATATCATTCTCGAGTCAAGCAGGTCAGTCTACAAACAAGACATATAAACCAAAATGACTAAAATCCCTTTTAAAAGAAAAGACCTTATCCAACTTCAGCAATCGAACAGAGTGCAGAACCAATAAGTTCAGCCAACATATATCATCTTGATTAAAAAGGCAGGAATGAGTTGCTTCTTCGGTCGAATTGAATTTTAAACTTTCAGCGAATCGAGTGTTTTGATTACCGATTCTTTCAGCGATCATATATGTTAAAGTTATTGTTTAAACCGATAAATCTCGTTTAATATGACTTTAATAATAAGAACCCAAAATTGTAAGATTTAAAAGAAGATATCCGAAATTTCAATTAACTCCCAATAAAATAAACCTCAATTTGATAATTTACTTGTTTTATTTATTTACTTAAAAAAATATTTATCTATTTTAGTCCCACTTTTTATATTAAATGTAAACCAAATTTCTAAAAAAATAATTGTATTGGTAATGATAAGGTTAACCAATTTTTATTTCTAAAAGACTATATAATATAATAAGTTTATTCAATATTAAAGAGTTAGTTTAAGATACTAAAACATCACGAGTTTAATTTTATTCGAAAACGTTTTGAGTTTAAACAAGGGTCATAGCGGTAAAAATCATGTTAGTTTCCTTTAATTAAAAAAATATATATATAATAAGCTTAATCAAACTAATCCCAAATCCATAGATAAAGACAAAGCAAATAATAAAAGCCGGCACGCGACCGTGTTACTCTCGGTCAACCGTTTCCATTCAGTCCATCTCTCTCCCTCTCTATATAAACCCCTTTTGCATCAAAACGGTTATTCTATTCCCACTCTCTCTCATCAATTAACAAATCTCCAAAATCTCTCTCTAAAACTAACTTACTCAAAAACCGTTATAGAAAGAGAAAATGTATTCGCCGGCGAGAAAATCGAGGACTTCGTCTTCTCCGTCAATGCCTTCGTCGCCGTTACACTTCTTCTCGCCGATGCGTGGAGAAACTCCGTCATCTACTCCCGGCCGCCACACCTTTTCCGCTTCAATGATGGAGGAGAATATTGATAATGCCGAACTGATTGTAACCAAATGGGATATTGACGGTTCCAGCTTCTCCAAGTTGGAGAATCTGTTCACCGATGATCGGAAAGAGGCTAAGGCGTTTCTCCGATCGGTTAGGGATTTGCAGAAAGCGATGAACTATTTTGCATCGGAGGATAATAAATCTGGATTGTTAGTTAGAGCTCAGAATCTGATGCAAATCGCTATGAAGAGACTTCAGAAGGAGTTTTATATGATTTTGTCGAGGAATCGGAGTTATCTCGATCCTGAAACTGTTTCTGTTTCGGTTAGATCATCGACGGGGACGCCGACGGCGAGGTCTAGTGTTTCTGATTATGAAGATTATTCATCTGATGATGAGATTCGATCCAGTAGCGATTCGATATCGGAGATGGTTATGGCGGATCTGAAAGCTATAGCTGATTGTATGATTTCTTCAGGATATACTATTGAGTGTTTGAAGGTTTATAAACTATTGAGGAAATCGATTGTTAATGAAAGCTTGTATTATCTTGGAGTGGTAGGATTGAGTTTATCTCAGATTCAGAAAATGGATTGGGAGTTAATTGAGATAAAAATCAAAAGCTGGTTATCAGCTATGAAGATTGCAATGAATACTCTCTTCAATGGTGAGAAAATACTCTGTGATTACGTCTTTTCTTCTTCTCCAAGAATAGCTGAATCCTGTTTTACAGAGATTTCAAAAGACGGTGCGATGAATCTATTTCAATTTCCTGAACTCATCGCTAAAAGCAAAAAACTCTCGCCGGAGAAGATCTTCAGGATACTCGACATCTACGATTCAATCGCCGATTCATGGCCGGAAATCGAATCAATCTTCTCATCCGGATCTATCTCTTTAGTGAAAACGCAGGCGGTTACATCGCTCATCAAGCTAGGCGAAGGCGTTCGATCAATGCTATCCGATTTCGAAATCGCGATTCAAAAGGATTTATCCAAATCGCCGGTTCCCGGCGGCGGCGTACATCCATTAACACGTTACGTAATGAACTACCTCGTCTTCCTTTCAGACTACAGCGGCGTACTTTCCGATATCGTTGCTGATTGGCCGTTAACTAATCAATTTCCGTTACCGGAAACCTACTTCTCAAGCCCCATCCCCGGAGAAGATGAAGCTTCTGTAATTTCAGTCCGATTAGCTTGGATAGTTCTAGTTCTACTCTGTAAACTCGATGCTAAAGCAGAACTCTACAAAGACGTATCTCTTTCGTACCTATTCCTTGCAAACAATCTAAACTACATCGTTTCAAAAGTTCGAAATTCCAATCTGAAGCTTCTGTTAGGTGAACAATGGTTGTTAAAGCATGCTGGTAATGTGAAGAAATATGCAGGAAATTATGAACGAATTGGATGGAGTAAAGTAGAGACGCCATTGTTGAAGCTTAATCAAATGACAGATAATTCGCCGGCGGTATCCGGCGAGCTTTTAAGAGGGTTTAACGCTGCTTTTGAAGAAGCATATCGGAAACAAGCAACATGGGTGGTACCGGATTCGAAACTGCGAGACGAGATTAAGATCTCACTGGCCGGAAAGATTGTGCCGGCGTACCGGAATTTGTATGTTAAATATCGGGGAATTGTTGGATTTGAGACGTTGATCAGGTATGCACCGGAAGATTTGGCTAATTTTTTGTCGGATTTGTTCTTTGGTGTAAGTGATAGTAGTAGTACACCTTTTCATTCTCATTCTTCATCGTCTTCTTCGTCATCTGCTTCATCGTCGCGGTCGAGGGAGCAAAAGAGCAGGTGAAAATTATGCAGACATTTGGCCGGCGGCCGGTCGGCATGTTTTAAAATTTATTATATTATTTCAATTTTTCAATGTGTAGAGACCCAAAATACACTATAAAATGTAAAAAAGTGTAATAATGCATACAAGTAATCATCTTATTTATGTAAAATATTATAATAAATGTCAACAACATTCAATATACACAATATATTTTGTTAACTAGCTAGCATCACAATCAAAATTGTTTTTTTTTTTATTATTTAATTACATTTCAAACGTTGTTAGTGAGAATACGGAGAATAAAAAGTGAGAAAAGAGAATAGTTGGAAAAAGCTAATCAAATTTATCACATCATTCTCTCTCTCATTTTCTCTGACTTGGAAAAAACTAATTAAATTCGTCACATTATTCCCTCTCTCATTTCCTCTCATAAATTTTTCTTTTTGAAATGGTTGAACTCATAAATTAAAATTGATTGAACTTAAAAAAAAAAATTAATAATATATATAATAAAAAATTATGGTTAAAATGAGGGGATACAAATATATTTTTTTAATTTTTGTTTTAAATTAAAAAATAAAATAAAATAAATTTTTATAAGAATTATGGGTTACATTTAACATAAATCTGACCATGTGATAAGTATTTTCCCCTTTCAATAAATCTTAAGCATGCTTTTTCAATAAGAAAGAAAGAGATACGATTTGATCATATACTTCTATACAAAGTTATTATTAAATTAATATTGACTATTAAATGTGCTTATCTTCTTATCATGTTAAAATTGTGATATTTAAAATAAGAAAAAAAATGTTGACATAGACAACCAATATAATTTTTCTTTTGGTTTCTAACCTTAACATTTTTAAAAAAAAAATGAGTCATTATTGAAAATTATAACAAATAATTATAAAATATCAATGAATAACAATTTAAAAGAAAATTAAAATTGACTTGATCCAGTTTAGCTTCACTTGTAGCCTTTTTTCTATTAAACTTCCTTCATTTGCTTATTAATAAAAATTAAATCTTATTTATTGTACAAGTTTTAAGAAATTAGTTAAATTTGAAAAATAAAATAAAATTACAAGTTTTCACAATCTTCTCCAATTATGAAATTAATCAAATTTTGTATTTTGTCTCTACCATTGTTTATTTCATCTATAAATATTTTGTGAACTATAATATTGTTTTTGGATCAAAGTTATTACTTAATCATAGCCTCAAAATATAACATAATCATTTATTTATAAAAATACTAAATACTGCTAAAATATATATATAATTATTAAACGAATTTTATACATATGTAATCAAAACTAAGGTGGCAAATTAGTCAAGTTGCTTGTAAAAATTTAACTTGAGCTTAATTTTGATTAAGCTCTAGTCGAACTTGAGTTCGACTAGTTTAATATTCGAGACAAGCTCAAACTCATATAATAGTTGTTAGATGAGTTTCGAGTTTTTTTGAGTTTGATAATATATAATATATTTTAATATTAAAATATAAAATTTATTTTTTTCGCGTTCTCTTCAAAATTCATATGGCCTCCCATATTCATGGCCTCCCATATTCATATTGTTTTTTTTTTAGAATCGGCAAATTCAAGTTATTCAACCATTTCTTTCGTGCAAAAAGTAGAATATTCTTTTGGAGTAGTTATATATCGCCTACAAATAAATTAAAATTCATTTTCACTTCTCTTATCGCTATTGTTTTGCTTTTAAATAACTTTGATGATCTTATGAACGTAGAGTTTTATAGGTTGTAGTTTTCGTTTCACCGAAAGAATATCGGACATTTCGATTTAATGTCTCAACTTCATGGTTCATAATTTATTTTACTGCGTTTACTCTTGGATAACTGTTGTTATGAAATTTGGCCACAAAAGTGGAATGAATTCTTTTATTGTTAAGTCTAATTGGTAATCAAACAAATATCAATATTTACATGTCTCAACCTTACATAAATAATTAAATTTTTATTTGTACATTAAACTTAATTAATATTTGAATAACCTGGAGAGAGAAAAATAATGATCGATGATTTTGAGAAGATGATGATTATTTTTGATAAAAAAACTTAAAGGGTATTGATATATATAAATAAAATAAAAAATAATAATTTAAAATAAAGAGTAATTTAATATTTTAGTTAATGAAATGAGTGATGTGATTGATTGGAAAACTGATTTGGTATAGATTAAATAAAAAAACTTACAAGAACAAGGCTAAGTCCTTCTTTTTTGGGTTTTTTAAAAAAATAATTCAAAAATAATTTTCCAATTAATCACTTCTCAACAATCACATCACTTATTTCAGTAACCAAAATACTAAAATGCTCTCTATTTTAAATTATTATTTTTTATTTTATTCATATACATTAATACCCTTTAAGTCTTTTTACTAAAAATAATCGATCACCCTTTTAAAATCATCACAAATCATTATTTTTTTCCCTCTCTAAGTTTTTTCAAAATCAAATCCGAATTTTATTATGTTTAAACCTAATATATTCAATTTATTTTTGGTTTGAGTTATATTTAATTTTAATTCAAGTTTTTTAGTCGAGTCGAAATAGATAAATAGTTGAGTCGAGCTTGAATTCCCATTTATAAACTTGTTCGAGCTCGAATTTGAGCCGAACTAATAAATATTAAATCGAGTCGAGCTCGAACTCAATCTAGCTTGAACTCGACTTGGCACTTCTGCCGCCCAATCAAAACTAGTTTTTATTTTTAGGCAATAATATATTGTTAAAAATATTATTAATCATAAACATTAAAACTAAATTATTTATAATAAAAAGTTGTGATATTATATTATTTACAGGAATAATCTTTTATATATATATATATTATTGTAATATAATTCTTATATTATTCTCCAAAATAAGTATAGTCTAATATTACTTATTTACTTAACAGGAAAATCTGAATTTCTCCCTAAATAACTTAGAAAAATGAACACCCATAAAAATGAGGGGAATTTGAGGAAATGACCCTAAAGAAGGGTCTAATAGCGGATGGTGAGGGCTGCTATTTTAAATAGCGCTGGTGACCCCCATTTTTTTTTCTGACGAAAATACCCCTATTGCGTCACGCACCCTCCAGGTGCGTGACGCACCTGAGGGCATTGTGAAAAGTCCACAATGCCCTTACTATATAATTAGAAAATTTTCAGTTCTTCCTATTTCTTTCTTCCCTATTCTCTCTCTTCACCTCCTCTTCTCCCCTTCTCCTCCTTCTCTCTAAAAAGACCACGACCCTGACTTCGGAATCCCAACGAAGACGTCGGAATCCCAACAAAGGAAGGATGTTCGTTGCTACTGGTATGCTTACTCCTTCCTTTTATTTCTTTCTTTGAATGCATTGTTTGTTAGGGTTTAGGGATTATGGATTCATTAGGTAAATGACACAGTTGCGACGGAATACGGGTGCATCTCGTGAATCCGGGTGCGTAACGCGGGTGCGCAACGCAGGTGCGTCACGCAGGTGCGTCACGCAGGTGCGTCACGCAGGTGCGTCACGCAGGTGCGTTACGTAGCTGTCTCACGCAGGTGCGTCACGCAGGTGCGTAACGCAGGTGCGTAACGCAGGTGCGTAACGCAGGTGCGTAACGCAGGTGCGTAACGCAGGTGCGCAAGCTTGTGAATGTTGATGTTGTAGAAAGCATAAGGAGAATAACTGTTCAAGAAATGAACAGAAAGTTGTAAAACAGTTAATTTTTTGTAGTATCATACATATGAATATCCGAAAACTCTAATAATTGTATTCTCCATTGTCTGTTGAAAACTCAGGATAGAGATTGATGGGTTAAATGAGCAATTGGAAGAGGATGCAAAATGGAAGTTCAGCTGTTGGAGAAGAGAAATAAAAGGTCTCATGTAGAAAGAGAACGTGAGATTGCAGAGCCAGATCGACATGTTTATCAGTTTGGTGCAGGAAAATGACGACGAAGAACCCTAGTTTCTGGATCTGATCGATCTTTTTATGATCAACAAAGATCAGATGATATGTGTCTTTATACTGTCTTTTATAAATTGTTTTTTTTGGTAGAGAATTCATGATATTATCACATAGATGAGTAAGTAAATATGTAATTACATTGGTTTGTAAATCAGACATTACTCAATAATGATCACCTTATGTTGGGAACTTTATAAATATTTGAAATTTGATTTATACTGCATTTTCGAAGTTTTCGCGGACCGAACCATGAAAAAATCAAGTCGAGTTTGGTTCGAAATAGGTAGAATCGAGTCAGGTTAGAATCGTTAACCCTGCCAACTTAAATTGTCACCCTTAATATTTTTACAATTGAAATTATACATATTCCTTGTACATTTAAAAGAAAGACTAAAGCAGAAACAGTAGACCTATTATCTATACACAATTTATTAACGTCGATTTCAGAATCCTCTTAACAACCATTCATTTACTAGAACAAGTTTTCCCAACAACAGATTCAAGGTTATCTAGTTTGGTTCATCTTGGAATCCTCTGGAATGTTGAATAAGAACTATGGGAGATAAGCAATTTTCGGGAGATTAACCAGCAGCTCACCAAGTGAATCTATTCTCGACATCTTTTGAGCAGCTTTGGTCATATTCTTCTATTGCATGGTTGTCCATTACTGCATTATGATCAGAATTTGTCAATTAATGAAATGAAAGGACAACAAAATAATTACTTTACAAACTATAATTAGTTGCACTCTACCTGATGAACTATGAGAAGGCCCATAATGTGGAAAACTTCCCATATGTCTAGAAGTGGACTGTGTTTCCCCTCCTTTGCAGGAGAAGTTTGAACATGAAGAAATTATGATCCACAGTTGCTCAAATCTAAGTAGTTCTGGTTTGCCCATCCGTAAAATCTGTAAAGAAATGTACACATCGTTGTCATACAAATCAAAAGTTCACCAGCAGTAGTTCAAGAGCCATTCAAACACAAAACCGAACCAACAACAACAATCAAAAGAAGCAAGTTAATTACCACTAAATCCCCTTCATGTCTTGACTTATACTGCATCCAAACAAAACCAATGAAATACCCACAACTTAAAGTAATAACTAAATCCAAAAAACCTCAATAGTTTATATACCTCAGAAACCAATCCTCAATAGAGAACCAGTAAAATTAGAAGCTTTCAGCTTCTTAGATGTAGAAGATACTGCAGCCTTTTGCTCCTCCTTAGTTAATGATCCAATCTTATTAATATTCCCTTGAGTAAGCCTCATCTGTATCAAATTCAGAAGCGAAGGACTCTTCCTTAGCCGTAAACCCAATGGACTCGGTTCATCAAGAGGATTGTACTGAGATGAAGGCATTAGAAACCCAAATGTTCCTAAACTTTTCTTCTGCAAATAAACAGTACCATGACGATTAACGATCAACAGAATTAATAATTCCTCATCAAAACGAATCGTTCTAGTCAACCCAATTCTCTAATTAAAGCTAGAAATTTAAAAAACAAATGATAAATGAACTAAATCGAGTAATTGAACCGAAAGAGAAGAGGGTTGCTTAGATCTCTTGCTGGGATGGCTGTATTCTTCGGGAAAAGCATCGTCCACAATTTCCCGCTTCACTGGAGCCATTTTCCGGCGCTTTGTATTGAATTTCTGCCTGGAATTCATCAAGTGAACCATTTAAATTAATAGAATTTCGAATTAGTAAACGGTCAATTCAACTAGAATCTGAATCGATAGTAACCCTAGTGAGAATCTTTCTCAAAGTAAATGAAAGAGCTTTACAAAAATGGCTAGATTTTCAATTGCCGCTGAAAATACAAATAAATTTGACACGTGCCAGCATGACGCACCCGCGTGATGCAACGCAACTGCGTGACGCACCTGCGTGACGCAGCTGCGTGACGCACCTGCGTGACGCACCTGCGTGACGCAGCTGCGTGACGCAACCAACCAACCGAAGAGCCCATATACGAATCAACATACCAACCAACCTGCATTCAACGAATCAGGGTGATTCAATGACGTTCTATAAACAAAATCAACACAAACAATCATATGTAAACGAAAACAACACAAAATATAAACGAATATAACGAATATAGTGGAAATTTTATCTTTTGGCCGTCGTCGTTCGTCGTTGGAGTCGCAGTTCGTCGTTGGAAGTTCTCCGCCGCTCTACGTCATTGAATATAGTGGAATGATCCACACGGTGCCTCTTCGATTTGTTCTTCACCAATGAAAATAAGAGAAAATCTTTTCCGCCATTAGGGTTCACCGGCGGAGAAGACATAGATGAGAGAGAAAATGAATCAAAAATGAAAAAAAAATTATAACTTTATAGGGTTTAGGGTGCGTCACGCATCTGGAGGGTGCGTGACGCATGGGTATAATGGTCATTAAAAAATTTGGGGGTCACCAGCGCTATAAAAAACATGGGCCCGCACCAAACGCATTTAGCCCCTATTTTGGGGTCATTTCCTCAAATTTCCCTAAAAATGATGTATTTTTATATTTTAAATCCAAGTCAAATATATTTTAATGGTCAACAATGATAACTTTTTTTTCAAACATATAATCATGTTACTGCATAAATGGATAAATTTTTGTACCAAATAATATAATATACAACAAATAAATAAATATATATATATATATATATAATTATAGGTTTTGAGTTAAAAGTGATATATATTACATGTGAAAAAAAATACAATAATAATTAATAGTCAATAAAGAAGACTGACTAACAAAATATATAATTTTTTTAAAAATAAACAAGTCTAAAAAGAATAAATCGTGTAGGTAAGAAATAAAAGAATTATATAAGACTCTTAAATAATTTAGTTACATAAATGTCATTTTCCAATTTTTTTCATTTATCTTCTATTTTATCTATCTCTATTTAATTCGATTGTCGATAATTAGATTGTCAACCACTCACTCAAATTCACACCAAAATCTATAGTTAGTGAGAAGTAGACTTTAAATTTGTTGAAGGACTCATTCCAAATTATGGATGAATCGATTTCTTTACATTGAATTAATATGCCACAAAATTGAGTTCTCTTAGTTCAAACTATTTTGAAGCATTTATTAATTTCTAGACATTTAAGAATTTCTATTATTTTTGTTTTCGTCTTCTAATCTAATGTTAACTTTGACTATATCTCAATCTGCCATTTTATTGTCAATTTTAAAGCCTCATTTTCAGCCATTGTTGGCATCAAACACCCTCACATTTACCCAGCTAATCCATAAACTTTAGGTCTCAATTTAAATAATAGATCAAACATGAATACTTAATTTAACATTTTAGTTTCCGTTAATAGATTAACATCCGTTTATGATCCTCCGTCTCCTTCTCCGTTAACTTCCTGCTGCCACCTCTCGCCGTCTGTTCATATATACATATTCGCCACTTCAAAGTATAACCATTATTAGGTTCATCAGTTCTCTTTCAAACAACGATTCAGCCATGGACGAAGAACTATTGGAATTACAGAAACAGTTCGAATCAGCACAACAGGCCAAGTCAAGTATTCGATTATCCGATAGAAATGTCGTCGAATTGATCCAAAAACTCCACGAACTTCAAATAATCGACTTCGATCTCCTTCATACCATCACTGGCAAAGAATACATCACTCCCGTAACTATAAATTCTCAATCTTTCCCTATTTATCTCATTCGATTGTGTCGTACTGAATCCGTATATCTATATATGCTGTAGGAGCAATTGAGGTTTGAAATAGTGGATCAGATTACCAAATTAGGTCGTGTTTCTTTGATTGATCTTGCTGATACAACATGTGTGGATTTATATCATGTGGAGAAACAGGCTCAACAAATTGCATCTAGTGATGCATCTCTTATGTTAATGAATGGTGAGCTTATATCGAGTTCTTATTGGGATAACGTAGCTGAAGAAGTTAATGATCGGCTTCAAGAATGCAGCCAAATAGCATTGGCTGAACTTGCTGCACAATTGCAAGTCGGTTCGGAGTTGATTGGTTCTGTGTTAGAGCCTCGTTTAGGGACTCTGGTAACTAATATTGAATGGATTATGTTTTGATTTCTTGATAAGAATTGTGTTCTTTATCCAAACACGAGTGCGATATTGTATTTGTTTTTGTTAAGGTAAAAGGTCGACTTGAAGGTGGACAATTGTATACACCAGCATATGTATCACGTGTTAATGCGATGGTCCTTGGTGCAGCAAGGGGGCTTACTGTTCCGACAAATTTGTTATCGTTATGGAGTTCTTTACAGTTGTTGCTGCAGGAAATGGATGGATCTAGTGGTGTGGCTGTTGAGAATTCGTTCTTTCAAACACTATTTAATGTATTGTTGAAAGATGGTGCGATTCTTGGATCACTTCGTGCAGGTGTTAACTGGACTCCAGCAGTAAGTAATATCAATTTCTCATCATTGTTTGTTATTTTCAAAATTTATGGGGTAATTTGAATTCTTATTTTTGTTGTTGTCTGATTTTTTGCAATAGGTCTTCGCTCTTGCTCAAAAGGAGTCTGTGGAATCTTTCTTTTCACAGGTTAGAAACCAAGTTTCTATTGTTTTTACTCTTCATAATTGACCTATATCCACAATAATACATGATTATTTCTGCCCATTTCATTCAAACAGTAACGATGTTTCCACCAACTAACTGGGTCATCTACTCTGAATTTATGCATTTGCATGTTGTGTATATTGAACTGAATCAATCTCTTGTTTAGATAAGAACTTATTTTTTTCAATGGGAAGACTGATTAGAGCAAGGGATCTGGAACATTAACATGGTACACAATTAGAATGCTGATGCTTTCTATTGAATTTAGATCAACTTTATCCTGGTTAAACCTTTGATAATAGTAGGCTACAATATATCTTCAGATACATTCAATTCCAATGAGAAGGCACAACTAGGGATAATGAATTTAGGTATTGCAAAAGTTACTTTTGATAGTGCTATATGGGAGAACTTCCATTTCTAGGAGGCTAAAAACTGTGTCTTTTATTTTGTTTTGGGGAAAGGTACTTTTAATTCATTACATAGTAGAAAAAACTGATGTCCTACATTTTTCTAATATGTTTGCAATGCTTACTAACTGCAGAACTATTACATTGGTTATGATTTTCTGCGCAAACTTGGAATTTCTCAGCCTAGTCAGTATCTGCAGGTACTTATTGAGGCAGTTTTTTGTGTTTGGATTGGCATTATATCTTGCATGTGATGTCTGCATTAGACTCCTATTATGTTTTACTAATCAAATCTAGCTGTTACTTCATTTTAGTCTCGATATCCTGAAGGTATACCTCTCCCCACAATTTTTGTTCATTCATCAATGACGGAGATATTGGATACTGCTATAGAGGATGCACTAGATCGTGCTAGTTGGTAAGGGACTATTTTCTGGATATCTAATCTTCTTTGTAACCATTTGTATGCTTAATTGTAGAGTTATCTATCACACACTTTGAACAGATGAATCAATAAGAGTAAACACAGCAATTTCATAAATATAAAGCCTCTGCATATCAAACCTGAACCTCTCATACATAACATGAGAAAAGTAATTGTAAATTTTGTGCAAGCTATATTTGGGAAGAGTATCATTCTTTCTAGTCCATTGCTATATTTTACTAATACCTTGTTCTTTGATGCATTCATCTACTAAAAGTGTAGAAATAAACAATGCTTTGCCTTAGGATTGCTGGATGCAATTATTTTGTTTACATGTTTATGATTAATGTGCCATGGATATTACAGAATGCTTCATGCAGATTTTGATTTGTGTGGTCACTGCAGGATTGATTCACTTTCAGTTTTACCTGCATCATTTAGCTCCTCTGATGCATCCAAACTTCTTTCACTCTGTCAGTCTTTTCAACTGTCTCTCAAGGTGATCTCCTCTGACATTACATATTTATTTTAATTGCTTTTTTTTTTTTCACATCTGTGTTACATTCTTTGTTTTTTATGTTTACCTTCTCAGTCTAATAAAGCAATCATCTTGGGAGAGACATATATATTTAGCAATGCCCTCATCAAGGTAATGTATATAAATTCTGTTATTCTAAGGATTCCAAGGAATGATTATATTTTTTAGAATTTCTTTAACAGAAAACACACAACTCGTGTATATTTTAAAAATTAGTATTCAGGAAACAGTTTACACATGTTTAATTTAATTGATAGAATCAAATGTGATTCACAAATTGGAGAAGTACTTTGTTTTTTGTTGAATTTGTAGACAGTTTGATTTGTGATATGATATAGAATTAGATGAAAAACCATTGATTTCATAGAATTTTGATATAGTTGAGGAGAGAAACCCTAAGTGCTAGGACTAGAGTTACATGGAGATGAGAAGAGAAAAATTAAATAGAGAGAACTTTAGGTGGGAAATGAACTTCAACTAATTTCATCATACTAAACTAAACAACTCATTATCCATTTATACTATATTGTTCCACCTTAAGCCTACGCATTTTTCTATATGTCTTGGGTGGCATATGCAGCCATAATCTTGATTGCTTCAACTAAGGGTACTTTTTTACATGTTTAATTGATTTAACAGGATTTGTTTGGTCAATTGGAAAAAGAGTTGGCAACCTTTATCATCACTGCGCCTTCTGCTGATCTAAGATCGCGCAAAGAGGTCAAAGCTGATGATTTCACCATTGGCCGATCTGAATCAAGTGAAACTGCTTCTGAGACTGGTAGTAATAAACAAGGATATGATAAAGGGTCAAAAAAGAAGAAAGGTAAATCTGCTGGGAATGCTAAGACATTGACTGGTGAGGGTAATTTTGATGATCCAGAGCCTGCTCCAAGTAAATCAAAGAAAAACCAGAGAAAAGGTAAAGATACATCCTCACAGATATTGGATACAAAGACAGTTCCGAAGAAAGAATCAGATAGGACAAAGGCGGACAACCTTAACCTATCAGAAGAGTTGCTCTCTCAGAAGATTGTGTCACTGATACCTGAATTGGAGGAACAAGGTCTGTTTTGGTTGTTCTAACTGTTAGTTATTGTCTTGTTTAACTAGCCACCTGATCTACACAAACTCATCAAATGTCTCTCCAATATTATTTGCTTAGATGATCTTGAAGATGTTCTTAAGCAACTAACAAACCAATTGAGACCAATGCTGCTCAACTCATGGAAAGAGAGCAAGAAAGCAGCTTTCACTGAAAATGTGCAAAAACTGAAGAGTCTAGCTGATATTTTACAGAGGAACCTTGATGAAGTAAGCATTGGTTTTATAGTCATTGGATACTGGGTTCTCGTTTAAAACTATAATTAATTTGGATACCATGTCTTATGTGTCCTCTAAATGGAATTTTGTCCACCAAAAGCAGCACACTTGTTCAAAATGTGAACTGACATGTGATTCAGGCTGTTGATGGTTTTTAAATGAGATTTAGCTAACTTATACTCTCTCTTAACTTTTCCTGCTTCCAGAATTTCCTGAATTTTCAACTTTATGAGAAGGCATTAGACTTGTTTGAAGATGACACATCAACTGCAGTGAGTTCTTCTCTTGAACTTTGCCTTAGAAGTAGTTTCTCGTCAACTGATGAATAAAAAAACCTATTCTATGTTAAACAGGTGATTTTTCACCGACATCTATTGAGAACCATGGGGACTCCAATGGTTGACACTCTCCTGTTGAACTTGGTATTCAGTTTATTTCCACTTCCTTACTTCTTTTGGATGTTATAACTGAGATATGTGATGAGACATACAGAATCTTATATGGTGAATCCTGTTGCTTCAGGATATGCAGAACAAGTTGAGAAATGGAAGTGCACTTCAGGATTCTGAAAAGCCAGGATCTGCATCACTTAATTCTGGGGACAGAGTTGCTTTGGTACTGAGAAATACCCGAGGTTACCCTATGCTCAAGCTTGATTTGTGTTTGTACTTACTCTGTATCTTTTCTCAGGCAAAGAATCTTCCAGAACCTCTTTCAGCTAAATCTTTTCCACTAATTGAAGCTTTGGAGGGAAAGGTCAGTCATTAACAAGTAATCTTGCTCCAAATAATAGCAATGTTTTTATGTATAAGAAAAATGATAAAAGTATAATTGCATGCATTTATCTATTTGTACATAGACAAACTTCAACATTTAAAAAAAACCTTGTAGAAAGAGTAAAACCGACACTGAAAAACACCAGCCATATCGATTCCTCTGCATGGCTTTATCACACTAGATTTGATTCAATCAGCTGACAATTTTTTTAATGCAATTGAAGCCCGAGATAGAATTTACATCTTTCATTTCTGAAGAAATGACTGCATTATGTTGGTGGATAAAATTGCTAATGAAAATTTTCAAATTACAATTGCATATTATCTATGCTAAATTACCTGCATTGCTTGTGAAAGCGCGTGGAAACATTCATGGCGGCCCTAAGAGACATAGCTGAGGAAAGGTAAGCAAGAACATTATGTTTAAGCTTATTTTTTAGGACATATGATCTCTTTTTTACCTGTAAGCAAGGATGTTCTTCCATTTGTTTTTGCAGTGGATTATCACTAAAGAAGCTTGACAAGAAACTAGAAAGAACTCTGCTACATTCATATCGGAAGGTAGCTTGATACTATTACATGTCATTTCCCTTTGGAGTATTAGGATGTCCTTCCATATTCTAAAGTTCTGTATCCTAACATATTGAGCCTATTTGAAAACTGACATTTTATCACAATCTTAGTCACAATCACGATCCTATTGAAATATTTCCAAAGTTAAAATTGAAAGTGCAAATATAATAAATGTAGTTCGCTAGGAAATTTTGTGTTTGGGTACTGAAGATTTTCTGTCATATATAGGACTTAATATCTCAAGTTTCTGTTGAAACTGATCCTGTCACCTTGCTTGCAAAGGTTGTATCCCTAATTTATATACAAGTAAGTGACTCTATACATCTTTATGCAGAAGTTAATATTAGGTCATTCTATTGCCCTTTATCGATCTTCTATGGCTTTATTATTTTATTCTTTTATTCCCTCCATAAAACAGGTCTATAATAAAGCACTTCAGGCACCTGGGAGGGCCATATCTGTAGCAGTTGCTCGACTGAAGGTAAGTAGTCTCTCTTTTTCATTCTCTTGTGACGCCACAGAAATAGGTAGCTCGCATGATAAAATTGAAAATTAACAACATAATATACATAAATATGTTTGTTTGGCTGATGGACTATGCTGAATTCAGCCAAAACAAATATAAGAAAAAGTTCTTTCATTTGTAAAGGTGTTAAGTCTTAAGTGGTATTGTTTTTGCTATGTGTATTTTCAGGACAAACTAGATGATTCAGCTTACAAGATCTTATTTGATTACCAAAATGCAACAGTGACTCTTCTATCGCTTATTTCTGCTGCATCTGGAGAAGTGAGTCATAATATATATTTTTTTTAAATTTAGGAAGTTAGCATAACCTCACTTCAACTTAGGGCGTTTTTAGTGAGAATCGACCCAAATAACTTGATGTTTTTTATTTATTAATTTATTTGTTTTGGGTTTTAGGGTTGTAATTAAATGAATTGATCTCATAATCTTGAATTGAGCAGGAAGAAGATTGTTCATCTGATAGAATATTGACAAAACGGGAACTTCTCGAAGAACTGATGCCATCACTTAAAGGCATAGTTTTAAGTAATAGCAATAACCAGACCAAGCCAGACCTTGTTACATGATTAGGTAAATCCTTGAGTTTGTAATTCTTTTACTATAATCTTTTGTTTCTAAATGAAATGTTTTTTTTACATGTTTCCTTCCAGAAGGGTTTAACTTAATCTTTTTTGTCGATTGGAGAAACTTTACTCAGAAGACGTCTTCTTCTTTATATCGATGTACTGACCTTGTTCCCGGTTTTTTTCTTTTTCGAGGAACCAAACTAACTTGTGTTGTTATATGGTGTAAGACACATAATAATACTGTAAACTGCTTTATTTCTTTAGTCACAAACTCACAATAATACTTCAATTCTTATATAAAATGAAACAAAAAATAAACATCATTGATAGGAAGGATGAAAAATTAGGAAAGGTTGTATATTTACTTTTATGATTCTTTAGGTTAAACATTGAACTTTTTTTTTTCACATTTTAAGATAAGGGTCATAATCTAAAGTTATAATTGTTGTGTAGGTCAAAATCACAATAATTTAAAAAATAAATTGTGTGATACATAAAATAATTTTAGTTTGGATAAAAAAATTTATTTTTTTTTTAACTATAAATCACTAAATTATCTATTAAAATATTTTTATTTTATTTTTATAAATTTTAAATACAAAAAATTAATTACAATCTTGAATACTCTCCTCTATTATAAACAAGATTTTAGTAAAAATTCATTAAAAACACTAAATTAATTAAAATCAAAGTCTCATGAATTGTAATTTTCTAAATTTATGGGTTTAAAATTTGTTTAGTAAAAAGATTTAAATAGTATTAATATTTAATAATAAAATAAAAAATAATAATTTAAAATAAATATATTTTAATTAATGAATTGATTTTATTATTATTTTGTAGGTTCATCATTCTTCTTCACTAACTTGTAAAATCAATTCACAAGTTACATATGATCAATTCTATTATAAAAACAACAATTTCATAAAAAAAAAATATACAAAATTCACAAGTTTTATATTAAATGAGTCAGCTTAGATAAAAAATAAATTAAACATAAAAATAAAAAATTTAATCACAATTAAACAATTTATACAAGGAATACAACACAAATGAATAAAAAATAAAAACACTCTAAAAAGGGATTAATGTTACTAGAGAATGAAAATCAAAGTGATAGAAGATTTACTCAAACTTAATTTACTTTGAGGCAATCTTGTAATTGTGAGAAGTTGAATTAAAAGCATGTATTAATAACACGAAAATTAAACTTCATGTTATGATTTCAATATTGTTAAATTTTCAGTAAAATTTTGTATACAAGAAAGTTAAGAATAAGATTTTAAATTGGGAATTCAAGTTATTGACATTATCTAAAGTCAACCTTTGAAGACTTAAATATACATCACATATTAAGAATATACAATTTGTATCTCAAATAATTACCAAAACTTTATATTCTTTCATTTGTTTTCTAAGTATACAATAAGTAAATGAAACATGTTCTTTTAATGAAAAATATTAGACAATAAGTTCGACCTAAACACGACTTATCGATATTTTGCATCAAACAACTTGTCATTTACCTTATTGCATTTTGCACTATCATTACATTTCGTCAATAAATTTACACTTGATTTACATTTATAATTTTGATGACCCACATAAATCCTACAGTAATTCACACTAACACAAAGATCCAAATAACTAAAAATGTACAACCCAATAACTAATAATTAAACATCGCAATCACCGAGTAACAAAATAAAACCATAATAAAAGGAAAAAAGAGAATCTTTTCCCTGAAAGTGTCCTAAAGGGCCTTTGATTCTAGCAAACCAGTCACAATTACAAATACAAAAGATATCAATTGAATGAACAAGGAAATCTTTCCATGTGTGGCGTGATAAAGAATCCTAAAAAAGATCAATTGAGCAGAAGACAAAACAAAATGCAAACATAGCTAATGCGATCTAGGTCATCGAATATTTGGTTTCATGTTTAATTCTCACTCAGACCAACTTGAAACTTGACATAAGTGGTACTTCACAATAAGAAATAATGCTAACCTAGAATAAACTTAAAAAAAAGGCCACAAGAGCTACCCAAAGTGTGTAATTTTTAATTGAAGTTATTCTCTTAAAACCAAAAAGTGAAATTTCCCACTAGGGAAAGAAAGAGAGACAGATTTGCATAAAAGGAAATAACAATTTTCAATATGGTGTTGAATATGTTGCACAATTTATAATCCACTACAAAAAAATGCAGCTTTGGCAAGAAATAAAGAAACCAACTTTGTAATAAGATTGAGAAAAATAAGGCATAACACAAACTCAAAAAATGCAAAACCTCAATCAACCAAAAAATCTCTACTACATGTGGACAACAGTTATTGCCGATTAATCTATGTAAGCGCCAATTGTTATGGTCATCAACAAATTATGTTTCTTTGTCAGTTGAGCTTTTGTGATGTAGAACACAGGCATATATGAAGGATCCCAACAACAACTATAGTCAATTTGAAAAAAACTTCCAAATGTGATGGATGTTGTTAAGATAACATTATCGTTTTCTTGTTGAAACCAAAAACCCAAAACAAAAAGTATATACATGTAATAAACTATTCATCAAACCACCATTGAATGGCATTACTTACCTTCTTCAGTAGAATATGTATTCTTAACTGCCACTTACTTACATGGATGGGAGAAAAGTAAAGATCCTGCCACAAAAAAATCAAAAGATAATTCAATTAGATAACCTAGAAAACAAATTCCAAACATTAAGGGGGAAAAACACTCCAACCAACATCAAAATGCAAAAAAAAAAAAATGCAGATTACTATAGTTCGTGATCGTCAGATGTGTCAATACCAACTCGATAGATCAAGATTCGATGGTCCTGATGTGAGTTTTATGGAAGTGAAATAAGTTTTAGAAAAGCTAACTAGATGTTTCATAACACAACTTATCATTAATCTAAATGATTAACTGCATATTTGAAACAAATTCATTTGTTAACTCTTCCTTAAAATTACTTAATTATGTAGATTCTACTCAAATTAAGATAAAATACCCTTTTAAGTACTTTTTATCAATTTTAAAACCCTAACATTTGTTCCAAGTTATATCAAATCAAATTAACTCAATATTCAAATATTTTCATTTGATTTATTCAACATTTATTTTTCACATACTTAACTCATTCTGTACATAAAATTCAATATTCTTTAATCCAAGATCTACATAAGGAGGGTTATGCATATTCTTAAGATCAAACTAGTGAAGTAATATAAATACCCAATTGAAAGAATTAAAAAACTGATATTAATCATAACTATGATTATTGAAGGAAAAATAAACCAGAATATGAAAAACCAACCTCCAGAATCAGTCTGCGGTTTTCTGCCATATATTTTTATCATCAAAATCACCGTTTGCAGGATTCTCTTGACATAGTAACAATTCACCACTCCCTTGTGTAGAATCGAACCCATAAGAATTTAAACCTGTAGCCTCGTGACTGTTATTCTCAGCAATATCGAACTGCTCACCATTATCATTATTAGGATCAGAAATTACATCCAAGCCACCACCTTCAAGTTCTTCTCCTCCTGCTGTAATCATTTCCTGCTCAAATGTATCATCAAGCGCACTATCCTTCTTCGGCCTCTTCCATTTCTTCGTAGACGAAGTCCCATCATCCTCAAAATCTTCCTCCTCTCGATCTCTATGCAAGTAAACCCACAGTTTCCTGTCTGAATCAAACAGAACGCAAGGATCACGTTCGTAGTGCAGACGATCTAGGGCCCCACTGACAACCTGATTCACTTGCGCGTCTGAAACATCTTCAACTGTATACTGCGAGTCCCTTATCAAAGTACAAACGTCAGCCCTAGTTCCGATACTGCCAGGTAACCTAGAGGCAGCATCTCTGACGAGGCAAAGTATCGTAACGTGAGGAGGCCGGTCACGTTTCAGCATGAAATGGTCTCGAGCTTTCGAAGTCGGTTTTCCCCCGCATCTTCTTAAAGGAGCGACGACCGATTTCCGACCGTCGATTGCAGTATATGAGAATGCGCGATCAGGAATCGAGTAACGAAGGAATTCTTCCTTACGGAAGTAATCTCGTATTTCTTCGGCACTCGGGCTTATTGTGGTGAGGCTCTTTTGAGCTCTTAGATCACGAAAACGTTCTTTCTCATCTAAATTGGCCTGCATCATGGCTAAAGGCGGTGCGGGTAGGGTTCCCATTTGTTGAAACGTCTCTTGACCGCTTTTAAGCCAATTAGCAAACGCATCGACTAATTTCACGAGCATTTTGCGGGGGAGTGACCAAGCCTCGGGTGACGTCACTTCTTCGATTGCGTCAGGGTCTGACGAATTGTAAGCGAGTGGACCGATCCAAGACCATGTTCTAGAAGATTTTTCGTACATGACTAGAGGCTTCCATCCTTTCGCTCCTAAAGGTGCGGTTCTCGAAGAAAATATTCTCAAGACTCCTCTTACTAAATCCTGAAGAGGCTCAGGAGCCTCGAGAATGCTGGGATCGCCAGGGTTTGATTTCACACGGTTAACGATTTCTTGGATCGCCAGGGAGGGGATATTCGTTGGAGGGGAATTCTCCACTTTATCAATGTTATCAACTAAGTCTTCCGAAATAGGATTCGTCATTGCTGTTCGAACTGCAGAAAGAAGGTGTATGATTGAGATCGAGAAGCCAGTGTGGACTGTAGGTGTAATAATAATGAATGGTTTCTTCTGTGGTTTGGGTTCCATTTCCGGTATTACCAAAACCGGTTCTGTTTCCAAAATCGGTGTCACAGCCTCAGGAGTATTCATTTCAAAATCATTGATTTTCCTCTTTCCCTGTTTCTTTGAAGAAACAGGCGTCTCCTCATCTTGACCGTAGGAAATATCTTCTCGCACTTTTCGCTTCTTTGAAACTGACAATGGCATATTACCAGACTCATGATGATCGTCCTGAAATGTTTCGATGGCTTGACCTTTCTTACTCTTTTTATGAGCTAGTCCGTTATTCTCAGCAAAGTGATTTGTTTCATCATCGTCGGTATCGTATTCATGATTGTGACTAGATCGAGGAGATGAATAATCAGTACGTCTTCTGTCTGTAGGAAAGGCATCGAACTGTCTATGCTGCTTTTCTTTGTACAATTCAACTTCCTTTTCAGGTTCGTCATTATAATTGTTTACCCTCCTTGATGACATAATATATTTATCTTCAACCAAACCAGAGTAATTCTCCTCGTGCATTTTCCTCCGCTGCTTATCAAGATTGGTCATCTTTCTCGAGGGACTAGGTCCGACATGAACCTGAGCAGCAGCAGCATTCTCGTTTTTATCTCTCGTAACAAGCTTAGTCTTTTTCGCACCAGATTTCAGTGATGAAGGATAAGCCACTTTACTCATCAAAGGATTGTCATCTTCATAGATTTGCTCTGACGAGTCTGATTCAGTTTCCTCATTTCTTTCCAACATTCTATTACCTCTCCTCACTCCAGTACTATCTCGTCTTCTAACGGAAGAAGGCTGTTGCTCATAGGTGAACTTCTTTCTTCTAGGAATCGAACCAGAAGAAATGTCTTCATTTTTCTTGTGAAGCCATATTGGTGCAGCAGCTACTACATCTGATAATTCATTCAGACCAGTTCGCTTCCCATACTTCATCTGATCTTTAGGAAGAAAATGGTGATCGTCCTCTGTATATTTGACCTTTTTCCCAAATTCATACGGTTTTGCAGTTAAGACTTTAATATCTGATAATTGATTCACAGTCCTCTTCCCCCCTCCTCCTAGAAAATGCATGTTATTATTCAAATGCACCGGAAACCCCATAAGACTCCCGTTTGTGTATTCATCATCATCGAGTGCTAAACCCGATCCATACCCTACTACTGCCTTACTATTCTGTCGAGCAAAGGCTGAATGTGAACTAGAACTGGCCGATAAGTCTTTCTTGGAAGAGTTCCTTTTCCCAATTGCAATCGGAGGAGTTCCTTTGAAGTTCTTCACCTTTTTACTACTACTCCTCCACAAAGCTTCCTGCGATCCATACCCTTCATTGGAATCGAATTCCAATTTTCCTTTATTTTCGAGAAACAGACTCTTCTGATTTTTCGTTATGGTCAGCAAATGAAGCTTCTCTTGAATACTATATCCCTTGCAATTAACCCATGTCTCCCTTATTTGATGAAGATTAGAAACCATTTGATTATGATAATTCCTCAAATGGTGGTAATGGATTCTTCTTTGAAAGAAACTGAAACCCTGTCGATAGAGAGCCACTCTCGGCTCGCATAATCCACCTTTCAGCATTTTGAATAACTTATCAACAGGACTTCCAAAGTGAAAATTTAATCCGCTAAAGAGTTCTTTCATGGTTTGCATATACGTTTCATTATCCATATCCGGAAGATACTTTGTAAGATTAAACCTGTCTTCTTCAGTTAGGGTTTCATTCCATACATCAACTGATAAAATATCTTCTAAACCTGAAAGATCATACAATTCAGCAGGAAATCTACAAGTCTGATCACCAACCTGACAAAACTCTTCCCCAGCTTCTCCCAATTCCAACAAATCAAAATCATCAGATCCTGCACCCGAATCATAATCATCAACCAAATCATCATCATCATCATCATCATCAGATTCAACAGTTGAGTTTCTCCTCCTCATAGGCTCATCATCATCATCTTCACTAGACATACTCTCTCTACTCCTGGAAGACAATTCACATTCCTCTCTCAAAACCTTAACGCTGTTCTTCTCAATCGCCATTCAAACATAAGAATACCGAAAACCCAACAGTCCAGTCTAAAGAAAACTAACAGTAACAACAAAATCCCAATAATTCCCCACCCAACAACTCAATTCCCAGAAGAATTCCCTTCAACAGAAAAACAAAAACAAAACCAAGATAATAAAAATTAACAAAAGACGAAAAAAGAAAGAAACCCATTGAAAAACACTAGATTATATACATACATTTGAAGTTTAGATCTTGAAAGAGTACCTTAATCGGAGAAATCAAAGGGGCGCTGCTGTGAATGCGATTGAGAACGAGTAAAGAAGGGAAACCCTAGAGAGATATAAAGAAAAGGGGGGTCGAGGCGGTTAAATACGAAAGGGGATATACAGGGTAAAGAGGAAGAAGACGATTCTTTTTGAGAAGTAAGAGCCGTCTGATCTCTTGATTGGGTCTGTAAAGACGAAAAAGGGCTCTATGAGAGAGAAAATATGGCTGGGTCTGGGTTTCCACAGCTCTATAGAGAGAGAAAGAGAGAGTAAAAAGGAAGAAGAGAGAAAGAGGCAAGTTTCAGTCGAAGATAGAGAGAAGACCGTTGCAGGCTCATCTTCTTCGGGTGGGTTTCTCTATTCGGGTCGGGCGGATCAAAACCCATATTAATTCATTGAAATTATTATTTTTTTTTTAAAATTAATTAAATTAATATATTATTTATAATTAAATATAAGTTATTGATTTAAACTAGTACATCCTAAAACTTAGCCAACTATATTGAATATAAGTTAATTTAAAGAATATATATAGGAGTGGAGTGAGGTTAAGCAAATATTTAGGATAAATTAAAAATTTTATTTTTATATTTAATTAATAATGTAAATAATTATGTAATTGTTAGTAAATAATAAAATAAAATCCGGGTTATTCGGATAAATAATTTAACAATATTATATATCTTTATATTATTTTAGAAAATGGTTAAAATAGTCGCGCGAATTACAAGAACAGTTAATAAGTAATAATAATTATTTGAAATAATTGTTTTTACTATATATATATATATAATAAAGATAGATAGATAAATAATAATTAATAACATAAAATAATTATGTAATTGCTAGTAAATAATAAACTAAAATTCGGGTTATATTCGGTTAAATAATTTAACGTTAAAATATTATATATCTTTATATTATTTTAAAAAATGGTTAAATAATTTAACGTTAAAATATTATATATCTTTGTATTATTTTAAAAAATGGTTGGTTATATTTGGTTAAATAATTTAACGTTAAAATATTATATATCTTTATATTATTTTAAAAAATGGTTAAAATTTGTCGCGCGAATTACATTATTTTAAAAAATGGTTAAATAATTTAACGTTAAAATATTATATATCTTTATATTATTTTAAAAAATGGTTGGTTATATTTGGTTAAATAATTTAACGTTAAAATATTATATATCTTTATATTATTTTAAAAAATGGATTTTAAAAAATGGTTAAATAATAATTAATAAAACAAACATTTTAAATAAAATAATTAAATTACATATTAAATATAACATTTAATAATTCATGGTAAAACTTGTGGACAATTATTTATATACATATTTAAATATAATAATAAAAAGAAATAATTGTTTTTACTATATATATAATAAAGATAGATAAATAATAATTAATAAAATAAACATTTTAAATAAAATAATTAAATTACATATTAAATATAATAATAAAAAGTTAATATATTAAATATATTGAAAAAATATAAGGGAAAATTTTAAAAAATCCGACCTACCGGATTCGAACCAGTGACCTAAGGATTAACTGTGGTGTAACCCGACTACAGTCCTCCGCTCTACCAACTGAGCTAAGGTCGGTTTTGAAATAATGTTATTGAAGAAAATTATTTATTAATAAACAGTTGGATCAAAATGGAGAAAATGATTTTTACATTTGTATCATTCTCGTCGAATCAAAATGGCCTTAATTTGTGGGGATTTGGAGTATATTGTTTCCCAAATCTTGGTTTGGGCTTAAAACCAGTTTGACTGTTGATTTGAAGTAGACGGCTTGTTCTCCTGCGCCACTGTAATTTGCTAATTTACAAACTTTGCTTGCCCACGCGAGATCGAGAATTCGAGTCTGGCTTTGATTCTCCTTTTTCTAATCAGGGTAAGCGATACCTTCTTCCCTTTTAGTTGATTCTATGAAAAAAATATGAACTTTCTTTGATTTGCTGCATAAAAACTTCAGCTTTGATACTTTGAATCCTTGTTTTCTTGCTGGCATTGGTTTATTGACAACCCTCAAAACCCAGTTTTGTTTCTTTTGTCACTTTTCCTATTTCGAATAGTAAGAAAAGGTTACTGTTTGCAATATCTACTTTTATTTTTCCCTTATCTCAAATTGAATCTAAACCCCTAATTTCGTCAATGTTATTGAACTTTAACAGAAGTGTTCACAAAAGATTTGTATCTGAATCATATTTAGCCTTCAATGGAGCATGAAAGGTACGTTAGATTCTCCTTTTCATAAACAGAAATCAGATTTCTAGTTTGTGATTTATGCTACTGATCCTGGTTATCTAAATCCAGGTTGAATTCTCCTGACACTTCAGCTATTCTATTGGAAGTTTTGGGGCATCAATTACATTTTTCTCAAGTTAGTTCCTAATTTGCTTGATATTTTTAACACTTTTTGGCTAGTGTTTGTGCATAGGAATTCTAATGTGTGTCTTGAAACTTGCTTAAATGAGTTTTTATATGATGGGGAAAATCTTTACATATAATTTCCACTGAGAAGAGTATGCGGCTAGGGCTCCACTTCTGGATCCTAGAGAGAATATATAACCATAATATATAAACACAATATATATGTAGTAACCAAACTATAATTTTTTGGTTTCTCATCCAGATTGAGTTACACGGGTGTTTATGCATTCCTTATGTTTATGCTATTATCAATTTATTGTGTGTATCTCGATTGTTTTGTTATATGATTTATGAAGGGAAATTTCTTTCAATTGTCAACAGGACCCAAATTCCAAGCATTTAGGGACAACAGTTTGGGATGCATCTATGGTGTTAGTCAAATTTCTGGTAACTCTTGTAACCCCTTGAAGAAAGGATTGCATTTTGTTTCTTCTCAATTTCTTTTGCAATATTAATTATGTGTATCAGAAAAACTAAAATTTTATTGCAATTTTAGTAAATGATTTGAAGTTTGAAGATATAGAATCTAAATTTTTGAATGGAGTAACTAAATACAATTATTTGTTAAGATTGGCAGTGAGATACTGTCCTAGCCTTTTTCCTCGAGGGAAATTACCCTGGTCGATAATAAGATAATGGTTGAACAAGAAAGATAACAAAGAGTACAGTCTTTAAATAGATGCATCCCTGTATTTATGATGAAAATGTGAAGATTTATTGAATGCAGGAAAAGAATAGTCGAAAGGGTAGATTTTCTGCATCTAAACTGAAAGGAAAACGTGTTATTGAACTTGGAGCAGGATGTGGGGTTGCTGGATTTGGTAAATCTCTTCGATTCTCATCTAATTCAGCATTACATTGTCATGTCTCGTTGTATGTTTCTAGTAGTTAATGCAAATCACTTTATCTCAACAGGTATGGCTATGCTCGGATGTGACGTAGTTTCAACTGACCAGGCTGAAGTTTTGCCTTTGCTAATGCGAAATGCTGAACGTAATAGTTCAAGAGTCACACAAGTGAATCCTGGTTAAGTTTCTATTTTACTTTATAGTCATGTTTGTTTAAACTCTAGTTAATCACCTAAAAGCAAATGGACTTATCAAAAAAATATTTGGTTTGCAGATAACTTTGGTTCCATTGAGGTTGCTGAGTTGGATTGGGGCAATATGGATCACGTAAGGGCTGTTTGTCCACCGTTTGATTTTGTCATTGGCACTGACGTTGTAAGTTGTCTTGACTCGCGAAATTTAAATTTTGTCTGTAAAAAAGTTGGGATCATAATCTATGACATACATAAAACTGAAAATGCTGAATTTTAAGTGTCGAATGAGCTAAGTGACTAAACATTAATGTTGAATAAACTAATTGAAAAAAATATATATTTTAAGTACATGCTATGTAAGTTGTTTTGATAAAATGTGGAACTAATATCGAGAAAGTCTTTAAAGACTATTTTACCCTTATATTGGCGTGGCTTGATTAATTCTAGACTTAAAGTTGTCTTATCATACTATCTATGGCTTACTCCATTAATTCAGATTTTTTTGCCTAATATTTTTAGTTTAAAATAGATAATTAAGTACTTTTAAATAATAGTTATCAAAACAACTTAATACAATATAAACACTTAATCATTTAGATTAAGTGATAAACTGTATTATATTAAACATTGGTCCAAGTCTGAGAGTGATAACCCAGATTCAATATTATTGGATTCAATTACTCCAAATAATACTTCACCATCTATAATCTAGTACCCATTAACACACTACTTACCATACTATTGTACTTTTACTACTAACTACCTATGACTACCTTTACATAATCCAGCCACAAATGAACTGTGATCTCATCGCTACACATTTTATTTGTTATGAACTGAAATTTTGGCAATTTTTCAATTTGAATATGTGAAGGTTTATTCCGAGAATCTATTGGAACCACTTTTACACACCATTCTTTCATTATCAGGTCCAAAGACTACTATTCTGGTAAGAAAAAATCAAAATTTTGGGTTTCTTGTATCTCTGAAGCTATTATTGGTCTAATACTTATTTAATTTCCTAAATTCTCTTTACAGCTGGGATACGAGATTCGCTCCACAAATGTTCATGAACAAATGCTTGAATTGTGGAAGAGAAACTTTGAGGTTAAAATTGTTCCGAGATCAAAGGTATCTTGCTCCCTTTTTGGCCCTTCAACGTGTCATGCATTTAAATAAAAATCCTCCAACGGTTTTTCTTCATCAATGATAAAAAAACGTATATATGCTTTTTAGTTTACCATTTTTCACATTCATTTGTCAAGGTTGGGGAATGGTATAAAATTTTATTTACCCATTTAGGAAAGATGATGAGTAAAGTGTAAACTCTGGTTTTACCATGTGTAGATGGACAGTAAATATCAGCATCCAAGTATCCAGCTTTTCGCCATGAGTTTAAAGCCTTCAGAAACAGGAAAGACAGATAGTCAAAATAATGGTGCTGGAACAGATCAAATAATCTCAAGGGAAGTGGAAGATTGCAATAGCGATGACACTGGTGTTGATGAGTTAAAAGATTTTGATGTAGCTGAAGAAGTTGATAATGAAAACACTGGTGTTGATGAGTTAAAGGATTTTGATGTAGCAGAAGAAGTTGATAATGAAAATGTGCCAATTCCAAGCAATTTGAACGATATTGAGAAGCTGACCGAGTGGGAGACACGACGATATGGTGCTATGGCTGCAAGGCTACTTCGTGATGTCAAAATAACTTGAAATTGGTAGTTTTCCTTATATTTTTAGTTAGTAACCTGTCTGGGTTAACTTTTTTGTGGTAGATGTTGCTTTTGTATTAAATATTATTTTTGCTATAGATGTCATTTTGTAATGTAAAAGAGGAAAAAAAACATTGCAACCAGTTGATGATCATTTCGATGATATTTTATTCGGTTGCGATACGACGAAAGTCATTTTTTATGTTTTCCTCTGAAATCATTCATGGTAGATTTTGCCTGTCACTTGTCCTCAATGGTTTAATAATTTATTTAATTATTTGTTTTTCAATTAACAATGACCTAGCTAGCTTTTACTTTCAAATATTAAAGCATTTCAAGTCTATCATATTTGATTCAATCTGCATTTATTTTACTTTTTGCACCTGGTATTGCCTTTTATCTTATTGAATGAAGTAAATGTTTCTGAAAAAAAAAATTACATTTCATCAAAATTGATTAGTTAACTCCTCCACAACAAGAACACAGGAAGTTCAAAGATGAATGTTCTTAAGATAACAACTAATAAATAAGCATCATAAATACTTTCATTTCGAGTATCTTTATCGAAATTCTCAAGAAAAATAAATATACAAAGAAAATTGAAACCAAAATGGCCTAACTTTTTCATTCATCGTGCGCTGTTTGTGTTCTTGTTACACCTAAACACCCTACAAACCGATGAGTTGTTCCGGAAACCAAATTGCAAAAAAACAAAGGATAGAATTCTGTAAGCAACCGCCATCAGGAACAATACCAATAGATTTTTCCACTTAGCACTGCTATCAAGAGATATGTTGTAACCACTTTCAATAGCCTGATAACCAGATATCGACCTTACTTGACCAACCGCAAAAGAAGTTTCAAGATATTCATTCTCCAAGAGCCCCTATATAAACATTAATCATCGATATGCATTAAGGCAGAATCCTATAATTCCAATTCTAATTTCAAATTTTAAGTCATAAAAAACAAATGATTTGAATTGGACACAACTCTAATTCAAACTCCGCCCGAACAAAACATAAAAGCGAACAGATATACTGAGAAGTTACCTGGATTGAGTAAGTGTGGAAAGCAATGTATGATATAGGGTACACCCAAACGGGTCCAGGCAATGCATTTCTAGTTCGGAAATATCCAGCCGAAAGCATCATTATAACCTGTAAAGACAATCTCTGGTTCTGTTACAGCTTTTCAATATTAAGTTTTTTCAAATATTAAGATAAACCGACGAAAACTCACGTGTATTGAAACCAAACTTAGATTGCTCCAGTAGACATCTCGCCAAACAGAGACAACAGCTAGTATTAGTCCTTCGTTAACCAAAAGGCACATGAAGAAATTCAACACAAAGTACATCAACAGGCGAAACTCGTCTTTCAGACCCACGAGGAAATAGAATACAAGACTCGACGAAATCGATATAAGAAACAAGAACGGGATGCTGGCGAGAAGCTGCCCAATCAAGAAAACTATTGCTCCCGAATGACGATTTGACTGTTCTGAACCATATATCTGCAGTAAACATGATAACAGATATTATTTGCAAACTAAAATCACTAAGACCTGGTTTGATGTGTATTATTTGGTATTATTTCTAAATAATCCATCATCCCATCAAACATTACTTTTTTAATCCCATCATTCAAATCTTCATCTAGAATATTAAAATATCCTTACTTTATTTTTATAAAAATTTATGATATTTTGGTCATTTTGTCCAAAATAATCCACTTTTACATCAAACAAGTTTTTTTCCAAATAACCCAATATCAAACAAGGCCTAATTGTACCAAAACAAACCAGAAATAACTTCAATTACCTACCTTGATCTCTTTCAGTAGTGCAGGGACGCCGGCAAAACCCAGAAGTGAATTAAATGAGATAAAGACAAATACTGCAGCAACTCTAGTCTGAAAATTCAAAAATCAATGGTGTCCATAAGCTTACATCAGAAATAATATACAGAAGGAAAGTAAATGAAAAATTATGAATTGAGCCTTTTAGGCTTTTCTATAATTAACAATTGTGTTTGTTTTATCAAATGGATCATTAGAAGAAAACATGTCAATATGTTCTCAAGTTCGGACAATTTTGCTGAACACTTACCATGACAGATGACAAGGAATGCCTCAGTCCAGAAAATACAGTGCCGATACAAAGCGTGAGAATCATGTAAAGAATAAGCCTCAGCCAGTAGTATTTCCACTCTCTTGACATAATCAACAACGACCTCCAAGTTAAAACCACAATTCGTGTGGCATTACTTGCCTTCCCTTTTCTCTTGATAAATGGACCCTCCTGTTGGTTGAAATGTTACCAATAGAAAACAATTGCTTAAGTAAACAAAACTCACCAAACATGGGATTTTTTAGGATCTGGATTGTATGCGAATGAAGTGTCCGTACCTTTTCTGTAAGTCTTTGGATCATAGTCTGAACTGAAGCTGCATCAGCAGATGATATGTAAGTTGCTTCAAGTGTACGAATCGCAACAGCAGTGTCCATATTTACTGATGAAAAATCTCCTTGATCGTCCTGCCAAAATGATACAAATTTGTCTGCATTATTTTTGTACCAATAGATCAAAGAACACAGGCAAAACCCCCTCAAAATAAGATTACTTAACTCAGTAATAAAATAAAAACGTCCAAATTAATCAAATTTCGTCTCAATAAGGATAGACCAGTCTTTAATCCACATTTTACCAAATCAACTTGAATTTTCAAATTCGATAGTTAAAAAAAATTCAACATTCAACGCATAATTTCCAGTTTTATATTGAATGCGCCCTTACTCTAAATTGTAATGTAACACCTGATCAACACTTTTTCAGAAATACTGAAACTAAAACCTCGGTATATATGTTTAAATCATTTTCTAAACATTTCTTCTCACTTCTATCCATCTATAACATTCTTGGCAAAAACAAATATAGTGAGAAATTGATCTAAATGAACCCCAATAATGCACAAAATCTCTGGATGTGTATTAATGGTGGTCTAAAACATTTCAAGCCCAATATTTTTGTGATTGTGCCTTTTATTTTATGTTTATTATTTTTCCCCTCATAAATATAATATTTCCCTCCATGCATTGATAATCAATACAAACTCGCTTCTAACCTTTCTAAGTAGTGTTTTCATAGAATCTTGTACAGAAACTACAGTTGAATAAGCCAAAACAATTACCTGCCAATTTTTGCACATTGCAATGATCCTGTCAAAGTCTGTATTTATTGCACGCAGGAAGTGATCAGAAGGACTTTGCATTATTGGACATGGAAACCCAGCATTTGAAAAGTGCTTCACCAACAAAAACACAATCAAATGAATATATGGTAATTTACACAAAATCATGACAGACAGAAGATAAATGGGTATATACAATGTCCAGTTGTCTTTCTTTCATCTGAGTTGAAACTAATAATCAAAGAAATTATGTTTACGAGTGCATAGGTTGCATTTCATCACAATTCATTTATATGCAAGCTTTAACTTAAATATATATATAATAATGATCACAGGAAATATTAGAACATTGATTCACATTGTTTCTCACTGATTAAACTAATCTAACTTCCATTTTTCTCAGGACTATTTTAGTCTGTTATCATATTTTGGGTTGCAACTCATATCTTGAGCAAGTTTAAAGGTCAGCCACTGATTCAAAGTTCTATACAAGTTCAATGAGCTATTTGAATTTAATTTCTAATAATAATAACAAGAACACTGATGATAATAGCAATAATAGCGATGAAGGAATAAATAACAATATTACCTGCAAACAAGATAATGTTTCCCCAAAAAATAGGGTATTCCCATTCGAAAGCAAGCAAATACGATCAAACAGTCCAAACACTTCTGTGCTGCTTTGGTATATTGTAAAAATAAGGGTGCATCCTGTGCTTGCTAGCTTTTTTAGTGTGACCATCATCAGGAGTGCTGACACACTGGAAAAGGAAAAAGTGAAATTGTCTTGTGACTATAATGGGAAGGATCAAAGACTTGTGTAATCAATTTTTAACCCACTCTCATCGTGGAAAATCAAATAGCCCAGCGGATAACCTATTAAGTTAAGTTGGAGACAAAATTGACTTTTATCACATCACATATCATTCCAACCATCAAATTACTTAATTCATCAGCTAATATACTAAAATACCTGTACTTTAGTTTTTATAAAATTTAAACTTTAAATACATTGGATATTTTAGTAATTTAACCTAAATAATCCCAAAAAACTCACTTTTTCATCAACAAGATTTTGATTTCATAACCTAATTTTTTTACCAAATAACTCCACATCAAACAAGCTCTAATATCAAATCTACAAAACTTTCAAAAGTAAAATATCAAGATGACAAAGATTTAATATATACCTATCGAGGTGATATAGAGGCTCATCTATGAATACGATATGAGGCCTTGTGACAAGCTCTCGAGCAATGCTGACGCGTCTTCGCTCACCTTTGGGCAACCCCTTCATGTAACAATGACCCCCTATGAGCTTGTTGGCATAATCACCCAATGACATTGCAATAATTGCATCCTCTACAGCACTCTTTTTCTGACAAAAGAAGCCTGGAAGCTGAAGTAAAGAGGAGTAGTAAAGGAACTCCCTCACTGTCAATGATCCAATCAATGTGGTTTCCCTCTCAACATATCCCTGAAAACTCAAAAAAAAATATTAAAGCTTTTATAGAACTCATACTCATCAATAGATCCAAATATACAGAGAATGACCAAAAGTGCATATGAACATTTTCTATAATAAAATATGCTTCAATAAGTTGTAGAAACACTTCTTTATTAGAAGAAATTTAGAACGCATTAGCCAATACCCAAAGAGAAACATGATAATGATGGTAGAATAACAAAACCTTGTCCTCTTCTAGACATAGGGTAAGTTTGATAAAACTGAAAATTAAGTATTATTTCATTCCAAAATAACTGTTACTCAAACAACTTCACCATTTTGTCCCAGGAGCCTAAACCGTGAAAAAGGGAATGATTAATATTCAATTTTAAGGTACGACTAAGTTGAGTGTTTTAAAAATAAATGTTGAATAAACCAAATTAAAATATCTAAATTATGTACTTGATATGTAAGTTGATTTGATCAAATGTGGAACTAATGTCGAAAAAGTCCTTAAAGACTATTTTACCCTAAATTTTAAGTTGTATTTTGGACACTCTTATTATCATAGTTAAGTTATCCATAGCTTACCAAATTAAGCCATGTTTTTAGCTTAATTGAGTTGTATTTAAATAGTTAAGTGGTTTTCAATAACACTTATCAAATGAACATAACTCAAATAAGCGTACTTAATCATTTCAATTAAGTGATAAATTGTGTTACCAAACACTTCCATACACATATTTTTTTTTTTGAGAACGACTTCCATACACATTTATTTAGAGGGAGTCAAGATAACTTGCATTCTATAACAAGATTCATTTTCCCTTCAACATAAGATGTTCTAGTTTAACTTCTTATATAACTGTATAAATGATTAAACAGGGAATTAACTAAAAACACATGTTTCCATACAAAATGAAGCTAGATTACAATCTATCTGAATTTCAAGTAAAAGATTCGACAACATTAACAAAGTCGTTGTAGTATAGTGGTAAGTATTCCCGCCTGTCACGCGGGTGACCCGGGTTCGATCCCCGGCAACGGCGTAAGTGTTTTTTACTATGGGGAGAAATCCTCGAGAACTGCCAATGATGGAAGTTTTTTTTTTCATTGGCAGAGGATGGAGGTTATGATCACATAATTGTTGAGTAAACTACTCTTGCCATTATAATGTCTATTTTGAATACTCAAGAACACCCAAAAGGCATGCACATCGACACAACGTATTTGAGACTGACATTCTTTAAACTGTACAAATTAGTAATAGAGCCTACTCGATATTGTGGTGGATCGAATTAGTATAACAGTGACAAAATCCATTGAAATGTAGTGGATTCTAGCTGTTGACATTTATGAGTGCTTTAATTCAAATTATAAAGATAATTATTGTAGGAGGAATTGCAATTTGGGACATTATGAGAGCTTTAATTCAATAAGAAACGTGATAGAATAGTACTTACGTAGGATCCATAAGGCAAACGTGATTTCACTCCATTCACAAAGATCTCCCCATAAATCTTGGTGTTATCATTCAACCTCCCTAATGAAGAATATATAAATCATTTCATAGCTTCAAGAGAACTGCAAACTAAAATGCTCTTATACCATCAAAACAAGAAATTTGAACCTGCAAGAGTTCTCAATAACGTTGATTTCCCAGACTTAGCAGGCCCCATAATCACTGTCATTGTACCTGGCAATGCATAACCGTTTGAGCTCTTTACAACCCTATCAGAATACTTCCTCTTCCCCTTTATGGTCACAGTTAAGTCCTTCCATACAATTGAAGCACCAGCAATCTTTCGCGTGATAACTGCTCCTTCAGGCAATGGCGGGGAAGGCAAAGATCCACTGTTAAGCTTTGAAAGAGAAGGGGAAGCAGGAGTTGCAGTAGCATCAATAGAATCGCCTCGTTCTTCCACATGAGCATCGACATCAGTATCACCCCAGTCAGGCGAATCCTCAAACGATATGGGTTGCCTAAGAGAACCAGGTTTCCGCAAATAAAAGAAATTACTTGAAGGTACCCTACTTGCAGGACTGCTAGCTGATGAAGATGATGACCTATAGTTATCAGACTGAGACTGAATTTCTTCCATTTACCTTCTACAAAACAACCAGTCCTAAATTTGAACACATCAAGTAACTATACCTGTAATTCACAAAAAAAGGATGCAATACAAAAACAAGATCATGGGTAAGTTTGTGAAAACACCCAATTAGCTAAACATGGATAAAATAAGCAAAAGTTATGACATTCATCTTCTTTGGCAGTCTACTGCTCAGCTTGAATAGCTAACATTTTAGTAAAAATTGCAGCCAAGGAGACAAAACAGAAGTAAAATAAAGTTATGCCCTAGATCATACCTCAATGGGAATAATAGCTCAAATAGATAAAGGGTAAAGATGCATCAATATAAGAGAATCAAAAGCAAGTTCGAAGAGATCTTAAGAAGAACAACGGGAGCTAACCTGGATCTGGCAAATCGGCAAGCCCTCTCAAGGAAGAGGGAAGGAGAGAGAGCAGAGGAGAGTAGTAGTAACTAGTAAGGAGTGAAGTGAAAGTTTTGTCCAAATTCTTCAGCCCGCTTTTTCGAATTGTCATAAATCATGATAATGGCCATTTCCAAGACCGCTCTTTTATCATTTAGTTTTCTTCCTAAAATCTCTTGGGTCCCATTTTATTCTCTAATAATTTTGAAATTTATAAATTTATTTGCTTAAATTGAAAAAATGATATATAATTTTTTGTTTTTTTTATATGATTAAATTCGATTTCAAATATAATTAACTTTCGAGAGGATTTAGTAACGAATTTATAATGAAAGTAATGTCACGAATTCGACGTGTCTGTCATTATATGTGCAGCCCATAGAAAAAAATATTATTTTTTTATTTGGGAAAATGGCCATGTTCGGAATTTTTTTTTTATTTCTTTCTCATACCTAAGTGGCATGATACATCAAATTTGTAACATTTTTTTCGTTCTCAATTCCGTTGTCTCTATTACGGCTCTTGACTTTATTTGAAAATATTTAAAATTGAGGTCGGATGAGTTTTTAATAAAAAAAAAACTTTATTTTTGTATATAAAGTATATTTATCGTAAAATATTATTTCATTTAAATTGATATAAAAAAAATTGTTTCAATGGGTGTTTCAAAATAGAGTCAATTACAATATATTTTACATCTAGATAAAAAAAAATTACATTAAGAAGGATAAAACTTTGGACATAAAATTAGTTTTCAAAATGAGGTCACCAAATAGTAAATACTTACCTTATAAAGGAAAAAAGAGTCAATTTCCACCTTAAGTTGCGAACTTCAGCAAAATTGCATTTTTTATTTTAAATGTGAATATATATTTTTTAAAGAAAAAATCATTAATAACCATAGTTATTGCAAAAGTTGGTTAGGTTATGAAAGGAAAAAGAAATATCCATTAATATATCTATTAAATATAAATGTATTGTATAAAATCTAACATATATTGGTCCCTTCAAATAGTGAAAATTAGTCAATGTAAAAAAAATTGTTTTCACCACTGTTTACACTAATTAATTTGTACAAGTACTTAATTAATTATTATTTTTTATTAAAAGTACTTAATTAATTGTTGTTACTCTAATAATACACATTATTTTTTTTAATTCATTATAACATGATATAAATGTTAGTCGTTTAAACATAACGACAAAAATAATACAAAATAGAATATTCACCTTGTCACTAAATATAACGAAATAAACATTATTGTCCGTTTGTTAGCTTGATTTATCTTTGAAGTTATCATATTTTAATGTGTTTTTTAATATATTTGGACTAAATTAATTTATTTTTTGAGATTTATTTTCGTGTGATACCCCATTTATTATTGTTATGAGTTTTATTATTTAGTTTAAATATCTATTTTTACGAAGTTTGCTACTTAGTTTGGATATATTAATTTTGAAAATAATTTGCAAATTAGTCCAACAAATAAATGTAAAGTAAACCTTGGAGATTCAAACTAAACATTTTTCTTTGACAAACATATGTTAAATGGAAGTTAGACCTTTTTCTTTTATTGTATTCAAATTTCAATTATGTTATCAATTTAAATCAATACTAGTAGCTTCTACTTTACACTTAATTGGCTTTTGCTTTTAATTTGATTAAAATTAAATCTTTGTGACCTAAAGTTCATGAGATGTACAAACCATGATATTTAATTATAGTTAAAATTTTGACTAAATTATGAGGGAAATCAAATTGACTATTTAAACAAATAAATATACCCAAACTTCATCTAATATATAAAAACAAAAGATATTTGAAAAAAATATGAAAAATGAAAATGTGATTTTTTTTTTTTTTTATATTATTCTCAAAGCTTAGATCTTGTTTTATAAATTGCTCATAACTATATTTTTTTTCAATTATTTGTAATAATAAAAAAATTAAAGCATTTTCCTCAATAAAATTAAACATTAATTAGGTCATAATATAATTATATTACTTGTTTTGTATTTTAAACTTAGCTTTATATTATTAAAAAATAAAGCTTGTGGTTAGGCTTTGTCGGGGCAAGTATGATAACAATAACAGCTAGTATGCTCCCTTTATTTATGGAAGAATAATTATGTACTTTTTTTCACTAAAATACATAAAGGGTGTGTTTTATGTTGCTGATTTAGATTACATAACTCAAATAATTCAATTCTTATATTAAATCATACAAAAAAATATTTAAAATATAAAGCTGTGTGTTTTCCAAATAAAATTAACACAAAGAAAAGAAAAAGTGATCTTGGACATGTTACAAATTTCATAGGTTAACCAATTTATATAGAACAGATCCAATAAAAGAAGTGTCATATTAGTTTAAGATGATGATGATTAATTAATTAATTATTATTATTATTTAAACAATCTCACTTCTATAAACGTTTTGAGTAGAAATCAAACAATCGTGATTTTGATTTTCTTAGATATGACTATTTCCTATTAAAACTTTAAGTAGTTATGAAGATGTTTAATTAATGAATGTTAATTACTTTTATAATAGTATATTTGTTATTATATTATTGCAATATATATAATTTCGGAATTGTTTAAAACTTTTGAAATCAGTTGCATTTGAAATTTGTAGGAGATACAAATATTTAGTTATGTGTACGGTTTGATTTCAAATAATTTTTTTTTTCTCAATTTTGGTGGTGTTGTAAATAAGGTGAACAAATTATATTTATCAAATTTGTAATTCAAATCATTATTGATTAATACATATATGATTATTTTTATCTGTACTTTATTTTTGTTGTTTCAATTCATATATTTTTAATAAATCACTTAATTTAAAAAAGAAAACTATTATTAAATTTAATTTGTTTAATGATATATTTTGTTATAATTAATTTTTTATCTGTAATAATATTTTATATGTCCCTAGTATCAATTTTAAATTTATTTGATTTATTTTTTTAAAAAGTTTCTAATTTGTTAATGCAATTAATGAAATATGTATTTAAATCAAAACATTTAATAAAAAAAAATTGGTTGTGGTCTACCTATAAAAAAATAATAATAATAATATATTTTTAGTGAAATAAAGTATAGTAAAATAAAAAATTGGATTTCGAAATTAATACATTTCGAACTTATTTCAATCCGAAATAGCTAATCCAAAATAGTATTTTGGATTCGGATCGGGATTGAAATTCGAATTTTTGTGAGTAGTTTACATTATATATTTTTTTGGTAATTATGGTATTTGCGATTTTTAATTTGTTGTTTAAATTATAATTTTGATATCATTTATGACAAATTAGACATAATTTGATCTTAATTTTTTTTATTGGTTTCACCATATTTTAAGTTTTTTCCAAAAATATGAATATATAAAAAAATATATTTGTCCATTAATAAAAGTAAATGCAAATGTTATATATATATATATATATATATATGGAGTATATATTATTTTGATTTTTTTTTTGCCAATTTAATAAACCCGTGTCATAATTATTTTTTTGTTTATCTAAGTTTAGATTATATATAATATTAAAAAAATGATTCAAATGATGAAACCATATTTATGGTAGGTAGGGAAAATTATATTTTATAAATAAAACCATTGATTATTGATGAATTTACTTTATATACATTGGTAAAATCTTATTGAAGAATTTATACTTTATATATACATTTATAAAATCTTAGAAGAAGATTGTGTTTGTTTTTAATATTAATTATGAATATCTTATTATTTTATTGTTATAAAAAATTCATATTATATTTATAATTAAATTTGTTTTTATTAAACATTATGATTTATACAATCAATTTTACATTTTAACACATTTTATTTTGAAATTAAAGTTGTCAAATAAGCTTAATTTTTTAAATTTTTTGTGGTGTTTAAAAAAAATGACGTTTACTAGATAACTATGATCATAAGATTTAATGTAATTAATTTTAGATTTGATTTCATTATAGTATGAATCTGTAATATATATAAAAAAAATTATTTGTCAATTAGTAAAAATAAATGCAAGTGTTATAATTATATATAATTACAACACAATATATATATATATATATATATATATATATATATATATATATATATTCTTTTGATTTTTTTTTGCAAATTTAATGAAATCATGTCATCAAAATTTTTTTTTTATCTAAGTTTAGATTATATAATATTAAAAAAATGATTCAAATGATGAAAACATATTTATGGGTAGGTAGGGAAAATAATATTTTATAAATAAAACCATTGCTTATTGATTTACTTTATATACACTGGTCAAATCTTATTGAAGAAATTACTTTATAATTTATAAAATCTGAGTTAGTTGGTAAAAGTATTGTCAAGAAGATTGTGTTTGTTTATAATATTAATTATGAATAGTTTTATTTTTATAATAAAAATCATATTATATTTATAATTAAAGTTGTTTTTGTTAAACATTATGATTTATACAATCAATTTTACATTTTAACACACTTTATTTTGAAATTAAAGTTGTTAGATAAGCTTAATTTTTTAAACTTTTTGTGGTATTTAAAGAAAATAACGTGTACTAGATAACTATGATCTTATATGTGATTTAATGTAATTAATTTTAGATTTGATTTCATTTATAGTATGAAATCTGTAATATTTTTATGATTCATAAAATCTTGTGAATTGTCTTGTATTTTCAATATATAAATATGTCATTTTATTGATAAAATAATTATTCAAAGGTATTAATTTCATCTCTCTTATTGTCTTCACCATCGTCGAAACCATGAATACTCGTTCATTTTTTGTTATTTGTATGTTAGTCTTTATGGCGTATGCTTCAACAAATTTGACGATAGATGCTGCATCAAATCGCGTCCCTTTGATGATCGATACCAGTAGTCAAACTCTTGGTTATGGAAGTGAATTTATTGGCACAGGACATGGAATTGAAATTTTTGGTATAGTACTATAAAATTATTTATTTAGTTAATTTATATTTTTTATATTATAAACTATCTACTAAAATGTTAATTATTTATTAATATGTTAATTTGAATGAACAGACTGCCCAGATCCAGTTTGTCCCCACCACTGCTGCCATTGTGATATTTCTGTTAACCCACATGTGTGCAAGGCGTGTTGTAGGTCATAAATAATTAGGAATTTGGATGAAAGAAAGTATGAATAATAGAGAATCCATGTATTTCTTTTTTTTAATATTATGTTATTTAAAATAATAATAAAAATTTAAGAAAAATGATTAACTCTCCGTCCGACTTTCCGAAACAAATATTAGACAAGTTAATAATATTATAAATGATGACATTGGTATACAAATATTTTATTTTAAATATTATTTATTTGAATAATTAACATTAATTATGATTATATACTATCATCATTAATAAATTGTTGCTTAAAAAACTATATATACTGAAATTAAAATTAGAAGGATTAAACTTAATATAAGAAAACAAATTTAAGGAACTTGAACTTAATATATGTAAACATTACACATTCAAAGAATTGAATTCATAATAAAATATAACAAATTAGACAATTTTTAAAAGATTTGGATTCATAAAATTTGGTTGATAATATTTTTTTTAATTGGGCTTAAATCTAATGCAATGGTTGATAGCCGAAAGAAGCCAGGCCTTTATCTTATGCATGAAAATTACTTATTTTCTAAAAAAAATAACTTTTTTAATTTTGTTAAAAATCAAAATCAATTATGTTTGGTAGAGAAAGTTGATAAAAAAAGTTTCATGTAACTTATTTCAAAATTTAATTTTTTTATCCACTTTTCACCTTAAAAAAGTTTTATCCAATTAATTACATATTTGTATTAAATAAAATAAAATTAACTTTTTATTTTGACAATTTTTTCAAAATAATTTTGATTGTATCAGAAGACAATTATTGAATGGAATGCTATGTAAAGACACTATAACAATGCAATAGACTTGTGGAATTCTCAATTCTTCATGAACACTTATTTATTATCTGAATATTAGTTACATCAATGAGCCAACTACAACAAACCATTCCTACTAATTATTACATACACTAAACACATAACTAAGAACAGACGTAATCGACTAGCTCTCGGTTGTCGTCTAATCGCAGCCGCACTATTATCGTCCCATCCATATGTCGTGTTCACCTTCATCTCCAAGGAACCTTAAACATCAATAGACATTCAAAAATCATCAAGACATAACACAAAAATACTAAGACATGATTAGTTAGTTCTAACTCACAATTATAGTTAACCCAACCAAGTCTCTTGCCAGCCAAATCATAAATTACAATCTTGTCTTTTAGAACAAGATCTGCATGCAACAATGATAGCATTAAATTTTATAAAAATCATATTATAAATTGTTATATTTAAAACCAACCTCCTAAAATTGTTATAGACGAAACACTAGTTTTCAGAAATCCAATACATGATGAACTAACACCACCCTGCGACAAACAAATATACATGAATGTCTCGATTAACAAAATAAAGTAGACAAGTATTGTATTCAAAACTCACAATAAAGGGTCTCGAATTCAGAATATAGTCTTTTGGCGTCAAGACTATAGACGCGTTACCAATAAAATTGAATGAAATTTCAGGAAACATGTCTATACCTCTGCACCAAAGTTTAATTCATTAGAAGAAATGATCTTACAAATTAAAGCCAAAAGATTTTTAGGTATAATATGAAGAACCTGTTGCCTGTTTTATAGCACTGGTTTCCTTCAAAGATGACAGGTGCAGCATAAGGTGAAACTACAACATTTATCTGTAGAAATCAAATTTTTATATTTTAGCAAATTTTTCTGAAAAATCCAAATAGAAGGACAGAATTTACCGCGCTTATGAATGGATCATAGGCTTCTTCCACCAGATATGATAAAGTTGTTCCTGAATCAACAATTGTTCCCCTACTGTCTGATGTTTTGTAAATATTTGGATTAACAGGCAATGGCTGACCATTTACTGTAATGCTCAGAAGATTTACGTCGTAATGTTCCCTGTTAAAACATATATGTAACACATGTTGTTAAATCAATGTTAGTAAAATAATTTGATCAAGTTGATAGAATGATGGTTACACACTTTGATAAGACGAGTGGAGTATAAACAATTCCTGCAGCAATAACTTCACCTAAAACTAATTTTCCACCACCTTCTCCTCTCAGACAATGAGAGAAAACTCCTGGAATAAGCTGTTTTGATGAAAGTTGTGATATGACAGACGGATATCTGTAACCAAAACCAATAATTCCATCAACTGCTTGGCCATCCTCGGTTAATGATCCCCCCATTTGTGTGCCACATCTGTTAAAGATCACACATAGTTAGTCAGGACTTCAAATAATATATATAAAGACTATGTTTTCTTGATTCTTACCCGAAAACAATTGGAACAGATGAGTTTTCTGAATGTCCTGAAATTGTATCAAAATGCATCGTGTCGGTTAAATAATAGCCGGTTGCGTTACCCCCGTCTGCATAATTCACCATAAGTTCACATGAACTGTTCTTATTAGCACAATCACTAACATATGATGGGCACGATTTGTCTGAACAAAGAATATGTGAAGCAGAGTATGAGGATGCAGGATTAAAGAGGTTAAGATCAATCTGCACAATCAAAAATCACAAGCCAAATCTTAATTCAAAGTATTATTAAATGAAATATTTGCAAGAAACAGTTAATAATTAAAAACACTTACCCCTAGTTGAGACGACAGAGGGCAGCCGCGACATGGACTGCATGTTAACCACAACTTATCACTTCCTGTATCAAAATCCACTGTAAATTCTCGTGGTGGAGAGCCTATTTTAATCCTGGTGTAATATAGACTGTCGAAAACAACAACATTATTAATCAACACATGTGAAACATATATAAATCATCAATCAATTCTTAATTAATCAATTACCCTGTCATGCTGGGATCAGATTCTCCACCTATAGAGAAATTCAAGATTCCACCACCACGGGAGTGCCTTTTGTTGTCTCTGTATTGAAGTCTAGCAAGCTCCATTTGATCATCAATTGTTTCGACAGATCTTTCTAGCTTAAAAACCTTGTAAGTACTAGCCATTACTCCATTCATCATTGCAGCATAACATACGAAAAACAACAATTTTACCAAGTGACTGATGCATGCCATGTTGAGATCAAATATGCAGATAAAATCGTCTATGGAAGGCGTACATATAACAGAGATTGAGATCAACGGATAGTGGAATTGAGCTGTCGTATTAATTTGGTCTCTAGATGAAAATTCTATCAAATATGGAAAAATGGACAGAAAATTGAAACTCTTACTTTTAAAGAAACACTAGTTTGAAAAAATGAGACTAGTATATTTATAAAAATGGAAAAATTTCTGTTAAACTCTTACAAATGAAAAAATTACTAAAAACAGGACAGAAAATAATGTTGTGTCTTTTACCATAATGTAAGATTAATCAACAGAGGCAAGTTTTGTAGGTTAATTCTATTCATAAAATGAGTTTTATCTTTTTTTTTTCCAATAATTAATGAAATTAAATAATATAATCTCACAACTTAATTTATGAATTTAAACATAATTACATTGGATAAATTAATAAGATTAAATAATATATTCACACAAAAGGTTTGTAAATTAACTCTCTAAAATAAACACAATCTATTTAATTTCAGTTCTTAGTTTAAAATGGATTAATTCTTCAAAATACAAAGCTCAAAAATGAAGTTTATCTAACCACTTTAGTTTCAAAACAAAAGGTGTTAAAATCGAGCGTTTAAAATAAACATTTTGAGGGTTATTATATGATTACAATGAAAAAATGGGATCATCTAATAATTAGATTTAGTTTTCAAAAATATGTGTATAACAAAATTAACTTAATTATATGTATAATATTATAAAATATATATATATACAAATAAAATAATAAGTTGTTTCCTAGAAAAATATGAACATTCATGATACCAGATTAGAATGGAGTGGAAGAAACTGGCCATGCATAACCAGATTTTTTACTTTATATATATTATTTTGATTTTTTATCTAAGTTTAGATTATATATAATATTAAAAAAAATGATTCAAATGATGAAAACATATTTATGGTAGGTAGGAAAAATGATATTTTATAAATAAAACCATTGATTATTGATGAATTAACTTTATATACATTGGTAAAATATTATTGAAGAATTTATAACTTTATATATACATTTATAAAATCTTTTTGAGAAAATACATTTATAAAATCTTAGTTAGTTGGTAAAAGTATTCTAAGGCCTCTACATTTATAATTTTTTTTAGAATAAATATTAATTTTATAAATTAGATTTTTTTTAATTAATAAAATTAATTTAATTTTTTTATTCTATAAATTATTTAATTTTTGTTAGGTAAGTTTCTTATTAAATTTTGTTATTTTAAATTTATTTTAAAATGATTTAAAGTAAATAATTATAAATAAATGACTAAATTAATAAAAGTAATGTCAAATAAAAGAGAATAATTAGGTGATTTATTTATTTTTATTCATATATAATTTATTTATTTTATGTTTATATAACTATCTCCAGTTTCATTAGAGGCAGGCCGTTATCTCTTTTAGATTATAACTGAATTATATTATATCTACTGGGACCAAACAAAATATTTAAGCTAAAAACTTTTTAAAAATTTTGAATTTTTTAGTCTTTTGTTTTGTAGTGTTTTTTAGTAGGGTAAACATGAGTCCTAAGCTATATGCAAAGAAAAATTACTTAAAAAAAAACATAATTTATGAAATAGATCTTCTCAACTTTTCAAAAGAGCTTAGTTTGGATTTAAATACTATTTTACTTTTTAAGTTTCGAGAGATTGTCAAGAACTCATAGTTTACTCCACTTTGAAACTTTAATTCATTATTGATTTTTCCAAATCTTCTCAATCGTCAGTCACTTCCGCACTATAGAGTTTAACAAAAAAAAAAAAAAATTGGACGCGTTCTTAACCAATAACATTTCCTCGTCTCTTTCCTCATTCACGTTTGCAATATTTTCTAAACATGCTAAAAAAAAATTGTGTGCACCATATATAAAAATGGAAAAACTCTTAGGGCATGCTTGGTACGTGGTTTTTGTACTCAGGAATGGGAAAGGGAATGAAATGAGATATTTGGTTGGTGGTTTTGATTCCAGGATATTGATTTGATTCCCGGAAATCATCCAATCCTCTCTAAATTGGGAGGAATGAATCTCATTCTGTAGCCATACATTTTCTCTCCCACTATCTCCACTCTCCTATTTTCTCTCTTATAATTATAATTATAATTATAATATCTTATATATTTTATAATTATATTATACGTTATTTTATAATTACCATAATAATAAATTTTATTTATAAATAAATAATTTCAATTATTTAAATAATATTAATGAATTGTTTAAAATAAAATTTTAGTAATAATTAAAATAACTAATAATAATAAATTAATTTTATATAATTAATTTTAAATATCATATATTAATAATAAAATTAAAATAAATTAATTAAAATATAAAATTAAAAATAAAATAACAATTTTATATAAAAAATATTAAAAAATTAAATATGAAATATTTTAATAAAAATTATTATTAAAAAAATTATACCATGTTATAATATATTATTAAATAAAATATTATATTTAATTTAAAGTATATAATATTTGAAAGACTTTGTCTTATATTATTTATATTTAATAAATAATTATTTAATTATAATTAGTAAAAAATTGAGACATTCAATATTTTTTTGTTATAAGTATTTTTATTTTGAGAAAATATAATTAATATAAAAAATATGAGATGTTTATATTTTATTAAATTATGTCACTTAAATATTTTATATATTTTAAATAATTATATTATAAAAATAATAATATTTTATATTTTTAATTTAATAAAATTAAAATTAATCATAATTTTAATAGCAAAATTATATTTATAACTTCTCTCTTAGAAATCCAAACGTTATCAATGGTAATGAGAATGATTAAAACTGTTAACCAAACACTACACTTCTATCAATTATACCCATTCCTATTCCACACATCTATCAATCCCAATCTTATTCCCATTCCTTTATTTGAACCAAGCACCCCCTTAGTCTCTTCTTATCCCCTCCCTAGCCTAGCGAAACAAAAGGTGAATATCTCTATCCTCCCAGAAGTTTTGGGTTTAAGTTCGTCAGACGATAAGTTTTGTCCTAGTTAAATGATTAAATGTGTTTGTGGGTTATGTGTTTAACCTAAAGAGATTAGTTGCACTTTAAAGGAGAAAAAAAATTCGGCGCTCTAAAATTTTTTTGTCTCTTATAATCCCTATTTCTTTATCGATAACTATTTTGTTATTAAATCGACAGCATTTATTCATTCATTATAGTTAATGAGATTAAAATGGGTTTTGTCCATTCAAAAAACATAATTAATGAGACTAAATAATGTAATCACAAATTTAAACATTATTACATTGGATAAATTAATGAGATTAAATAATATATATATAAAAAAAAATATATATTATTGATAACTTAGATTGGTAAATTAGCCATATAAGATAGTTCAAACTTCAAACATTAAAATTATTGAATAAAAAAACCAAGATTTCAGGTTAAAAAAAAGTAATTCATGATGCTAACTTTTCAAAATAAAAAAAAAAACAAAATTACAAATTAAAGGTTGTCATGATTCCACGTCAATACCGCAACCACCACTTTTATCAACTCAATGTGAATAATAACTAAATATATATATTATTGATTGATTAATTATAACACAATCTATTTAATTTCAGCTCATAGTTTAAAATGGATTAATTCTTCAAAACACAATGTTCAATTAAGTTTATCTAACCACTTTAATTTCAAAACAAAAGTAGTTAAAATCTATCTTTTTTTAGGGTTATTATAAGATTACAATGTAAATATCGCATCATATAACTATAATATTTTACAAAAATGATTAAAATTTAGTTTACAAAATGTGTATAACAAAACAACTTTAAAAAGTAAATACAAATAAAATAATAAGTTATAAATAATTAATATTAAAATCAAACACAAGATCATGAGTAATTAAGTTAACATTATATAACTTAAAATAACATAAAATCATAAAATTTATCTAAAATTATACTTCTAATGAATCAAATGACAACAAAATAAAGTAAAATAAAAAGATGTGATTACTATACCAATGTATTTTAAATTAAAAAAAAATATCATTTTGTTTTAATAATCAAGAGATAATGTTAAAAACTCTAATCTACAAGATAATTTTTTTTCCAATCATACTATTATATACCCTTTCAACACAAAACATTACTGACTCCATCATTATCAACGATATCTTCGATTACAGTTCTCGATAATGGTCTATCTTCATCGATGGGAATGATCATTCTAATTCATCATGTGAAAGTGACCTTTTGTGCATGAAGAACATATCACATGGATTCTATTTTGCTTCTAAATGCATGTAAGCAGACAAATGTTGAATGATTTTTCATCTCAACAAAACTTGGCTTCAATTTCAAATAAAGCATCTATGGCCAAAAAGCCAATAAAGGTCTTCCTTAGAAACAAGTGAATTTTTCAATTCTCCACTTCTATATACAAATTCAAGAGTTCAGACATGGAAATAACATAATAGTGTTCCTGTTTCCTATAAACTATGAACAAACGTGATAATCATTCATACCAGAATAGAATGGAGTGGAAGAAATTCTTCTGTCTGGTTGTTGGCCGCGCATAACCAATTGCATTACTTTACATAAACAAAACCATATAAAAATAACTTCTTACTTTAAGAACTGATCATGTAGATCCTCGATTGTGGATACTGGATAGTGTATCCATTGTCCAGCCAAGTGATATCTGAACTCATGCTTCAAATTAATCAGCAAGCATCTGATGGAATGCAAAGACAATCAGCAAATTTTGTAACAAGAGTTTCATGAAAATTAGTGAGCTGTTTTCGTATCAAATCATGATATCATGAGAGTCACAATCATCTCATGATGATTCAAAAAAGAACATCATGATCATAATTTATTTATTCAAATAGGCTCAGTAACATACCTTTCTCGTTAGCAGGTTGTGAAGCTGTCAATTTGAGGCAATGTCTGAAATACCATGGGATAGTTGGCTAGTAGCAACTAATGCAAGAGGGTTCTTCACAATAAAACCACCACCTCCTTGGGTATGGAATCCTCTTCCTTCTTGATTAAATGTCTCCATATTGCTTCTGGAGTTATTACGCAAGCCGACAGCCTTTTGTTGAGCGACAGCAGAAGGAGTGGATCGTGAAGTTGAATGTTGTTGTTGGCCTTCTCTTCTTCTCCAGAACTTGGAGCTTAAAAATTCTGCACCAGGTAGCTTGAAGCACATCGTTCTTTTAGATTCAATCTTAGACATCCTTCCAGCTGACATTGCCAAGTCAATTGATATCTCCTCAATTGATAACTCTAGTCCATGAACCCGGTTCTCAAGTGATCTCATCCCGTTTTCAGAGCTCCCAATAAACCGCTATTTTTTCACACAACACAAATCATGTTAAATCTAAGAGACAAAAGAAGATAACAAAAGTGATCTTGGGCATGGTACGAGTTCCATAGGTTAGACAATTTACCTGGAGCAGATCCATTAAGTTGGACTGCTGGTTTTCAATCTGAACAAGTTGCTTGCGTATCAGAGTTACATCCTCACATTCATTGTTATTACTTATGACAACAGTGGACTCAACAATCTCATCACTTTCTGATATTACAATGGGTCCAGCTCCTGTTGCTCCAGATATGAGCATTTCTGCATCATTAGTTTTCTTATTGAATAGTGCTCGCCTCACTTCTGGCTTAATGATACTACTTTGCTTCTTACTGTCTTTTCCAGTACCTATTTCATATCTACCCACTCTACGATTTCCACTTGCAGGAGGAGTAGAACTTTCAGCTTTCCTGTCACTCAGCTTTCGGAACATTGCTGGACCTTCCTTTTTGTCACTTGTGTCTACTGGACTTCTTTTCCTAGCAGTCGTGACTATTGAGGCATCAAGCACAGGCTGCCTGTTAAGAAGGTTACTTCTCCCCAGTTGAGGAGTTCCTGATGTTATGGAAGAAACTGGACTACCTGTCCAAGGAGATTACAAGTAAAGAGATTCAATTTAAGCTAAACTTGGAAAGAAACACACTGGATCAGAACCAAGTAGAGAAAATATGAATACATTCCAGATCCAAGCATCAAAGCCTACAAAATCAAGATAAGAGGTATACCTTTGGATGAAGAGTGCTTTTCAGCAAAAGGGGATGCCTCATCTGCTCCATCAGGGATCATCTCCTTCCAGATTTCTATCAACTGATTCATAGTATCCCTCACAGCCTTCACCTGCACAATTGGCGTTGTACCGAATTTTATACAAAATCACATCATGGAATCATCAATATAGATATCAGATTAGAGAAGTGCAAAGACCTTGTCGTATCTTCTGGTCTCAAACTTTTTCAGGGCTGGACTTTTGAATTCTGCCAACATTTCACTCTGCACTACTGCCAGCTTCACCAGAGCCTCAGCAGCGCCCTTTCTTGCTGCCCAATCATCACTGCTAATGAAACCAACCAAGCAGGGCACCAGATTCTTCAGCATTTGCTGAGTAGAAGCCGCACCAGATCCAATGACGCTACCTACAAGCGTCAGCAATGCTGGCTTCGCCTTAAAACTCTCGCTTTTGAGCAGCTTCTCAAATCTCGGAAGAAGTCTTTTCAAGTAGACAGGATCCGGATCTGGCGACGCATCGATTGCCGCCGCAAGACATAAGGCGGCACTGATCTGAGAATTATGGTCTTGTTCGGTGACGAGAGCGTCGACAAGAGGTTTGATAATAGAACTAAACGGAGGCTTGACAATGTGAGAGGAGATTGAAGTAAAAGCGGCGACGCAGGCAGATCGAACGGAGGAGTCAGGGTCACGGAGTCGGCGAACAACGGCGGAGAGAAGCTTCGAGAGGTAAGGAGCAAGTGCGTCACCGTGAACCTCGGAGAGAAGTGAAATGAGGCGAACACATTGCTTGCGGACGGGAGATTTGTCGGCTGCGTCGGTGGCTGATATTGAGGAAAGGAACGGTGGAATGATGTCGTGAGATAAGGTTCGAGCGATGGATTCAAGTTCGGCGGATGCGGATGAGTGAGTATCGCGATCGGCAAGCTTTCCTAGACAAGTTAGGATACGATGCTTGATTTCTCGATTTGAGACAACTACCGACTGTTGTTGTTGCTGATGCTGCTGTTTTGAGATAGACATTTTTCACGGCGGATAGTTGCGACGGAAGGTTAAGTAACTGTTTAATGAGATACGGTTGTCCGGTGGGATCTCCGGCAACATCGCCGGGAAGATGGGATGCTGGATTCCATGACGGTTATCAGCTTTCTTCGTGAAATCGCTTTTGCTTTTCATGAGGGGAAAAGTGAGAAACACGCAGTTAATGCGTGTGGGCCAACCAACTTTGCTCGGAACTGTTCACTAGGAGTCCGTCATTAATTATACCTTTTTCTAATTATACCTTTTTCTTTTATTTATTTAGTTAAGAAAAATAATAAATGTATTAAGATTAAGAAAAAAAATGATAAAGTCAACTAAAAATTCAAAGATTTAACGAAAATAAGTCCAAAATTAAAGTGGCAGACATCTGAGTATGAGAGAGAAATTTTTCAAAATGTCTCAAAATGTTTATTTTAGGTCCCGAAATGGCTTCATAATGTCCCAAAACGGCTTCATAATGTTTCGAAGCGGTCATTTTGGGTTCTGAAATGGCCATTTTGAGACTAATTTTTTTTTTCGGGACGTGTTTTTTTTCTTTCCATAATGATCGTTTCGGGACCCGAAATGAGTGGTTTTGAAACCCGAAAGGAGCGATTTCAGGACGTGGGGACAACCTAGTAGGCCACGTCGGATTCGTGTACTTGCTTTCGTTGAATTTTTCGTTGAGTTTATCATTCCTCTTAGATTAAAATGAAATGGAATTTGGGGAGAGAATTATGAGGGAATGAGTGTCACCATATCACTAGCCGGAAAATAATAAAGGGGTAAGGGAAGAGAGAGAAAATTGTTATTTTTTTAACGACGTCAAATCATTCCTTCTCAACTTTTCTCTCCCAAATTCTCTCATTCTCAAATTTTCTCTCCGAAATTCTCTCCAATCACTTCTCTAAGATTAATAAGATGACAATACAAACTAACAAGGAAGAAGATCTTATAAAATATGAAGAATAAATTAATATATTAATAATATTATTATTCAATTATGTTTATTAGTGTTCTGGGCATAATTAGGGTGGAGTCTATTAAGACGAAGACACAAATAACATCCCGTTCCATCCCCGTTCGATTTTGGGGAAAAACCTGCCCTAACAAGACAGTTTGGGTAAAAAACGCGGGGCAGGTTATAGTTGTCCTCCCTACTATCCACTTTGGACTCGAACTCGATCCCGGCGAGTACTCTATTTTAATGTTTATTTTCGATTCGTCGGGTACATTGATTCATTATTCGATTAAATACTTATAAGATAGTTGAGATTTAAGAATAAAAAATTTAAAATAAAAGAAAAAATTAAAATATAAAGATTAAAGATAAATAATAAAAAGAGAGAAATAATATTTTGTTATTAAAATAAAAATTATAATTATAGTAAGAATGAGTTAATAAGTAACATGGGTTTATTTAAACATGTTAAAAGTTCAGGATAAAATTAACAAGTTTTAAATATTTTAAACAATATTGAAATTTAAAAAGAAGTTCAGAAGCATATTCAATTATTTTCCATTATCTCCGATCACGAGTTCACGAATCTTCGCGTTTGATGACAAAATGGCGAGAGATCGATGAAGAAATCTATCGCGACGTTTCATGCAATGGAAAGAGACGAATCAAAGCGATTTACTGGAATCATACAACATTTGCATAAGCTGATATGATCACCATTTGGTTTGACGACGTTCCTTCTTCAATCATCGAAGCGCCAAATCTGCACGTAATTGCGAATCTAGGAGTTGAATGATCGCTTTTCGTGGATTTAACTCTTTCTGGTACATATGATTTCTTGTTTTCCTAGTTTCTCGGTATATTTAAGAATATTCAGTTTCGGCTTTACTGATCTGTTAATTGTGAAGTGTAAATGATACATTTGATAGTTTGTTTAGTGTTTTGAAATCAGATCTTAATGAAAAATTAGGTTTATAGATAAATTTGGTGAGAGATTTGGTAATGTGGTAAAGTCGAAGCAGTTGCAAAACAATCCTTTAAGCAAACTTAGATCAATAGATTGTTTCTTCTTTATCATTGTGGATTGAAAGTTACAGAGAGATGAGTTATTGAGGATTGAGACTGTAAATTGACAGTGACTTGTAAAGGAATTCAGCTATGAAAGATACTACAAAAATGTCATTCTCATTAGAACAATTTACAATAGTATTCATATTAGCTTGATAAATTATTCTCTATTGTTATTGCACAATTGGATTGCTATAACTTGGTGTTTATTGCCTCGATTTCAATGTATTATATTCTTCGAATTCATTTCTACATGGTTTAAGTGAATGAGCTAGTGCTAACTTCTTCTACGTGAAAACTAACATTACAGTGAATAAGCATTTGTTGGTGCTATCTCCTTGGCCTGAATTCAAGAATCATTTCAATGTGGTTTCTTACTTGCAAGAATAATTTGTCAATGTTTCAAAACAACTGCTTTGTTGTATTAACTTATGTAGATTATATTCTGAAAAGTACAATTGAGATTTTTCTTAAGCCCATTTAGCAACACTTTCTGGATCCAGATTAGAAACGTCAATAAATTTCTGAATATGTGTCTCACTAAGTTCGATTTCCAAACTTTTGATATCCGGATTTGATACATGAGTGTTTCCAAATAAGTTTATTCTCAATTTCTGATTTAGATCCAGAAACTGAAAGTGTTTCCAAATATACGGGCTTTAGTAACAAAATCTACAACTTACATGCCCTAATTCTTTCACTTTATCTGAATGTTTTATGTTAGCTACAATTTTGGCTAGTTGATGGCAGTAACATAACTACAAAATTTGAAGGAGCAAATGAAACCTCTAGGCTTTAGTTTGAAAGCTCTGGATTTCATTCATAGCATCACACCAACAAAGAATTTTTATTTGAAAGTGGATCCAGTCATTGCAACTTAATATGGGAGCATCCAAATTCAGTTTAATTGATAATTTGCTCCATTTGGAAACATGTTTCTACTAGATTTCTCATTCATCTGGATCCAGATGAGATCACACTTGATAACAAAGTGTATCATGAGATCATGGTATCTAGATTTGATCCAGAATTCAATGGTAGTTGCTTAATCTGAGCTGGACTCAGATTAAAAAACAAGAGTGTTTCCAATTAGGGCCGATATATTTTGAGAACTTGCTAATATTAAAGTAAAACCACTAATCACTAGTCAAGAGCTTTCATTAGTCTCTATATGTGTAACTATTAGTCTAATTAGGGTTCATGAATAACTATGTTAGCTACTTTACAATATTATAATATTTTTTTGTTTTGTTTCCAATGCAGAGGAATCTAGATCTGGAACAAGTATTTACATCCCATTGTAGAAACATGTCAAAAATGAGAAGCATAACGCCACAAATTCAGCATTTTGCTCCCTCAAGTATTATGAAATCAACTTCAGCCAGCTCAGATGAATTCAAAAATGGATTCCCTATTGATGGGCTATCTGTTGTCTCTCATCGATGGTGGGGAACTAGCAATGTAACCGAAAATGAGAATTCTGGCATAAACGAAACTATAGATGTTGGAAAAGAATCCAATGAATTGGAGGGTGAAAAGGCTCATACAGTGGAAGTTATTGATGGGAATATTGATGATCCTCAAGGAATAGCTCTATTGTTATCTATTAGAAGAAGAGCTGCTGAGAATGGTCGAAAAGCTATCAAGCTTGGAGTTTATAGGGGCGACGGATCCCACAAGCTTGGAATGAAGGAGAGAAAGCTAATTCATCGGATATTCAAATCCTCATTCTGCGATTAGAATCTGTATAATGGCTTCATTTGAAACTATAATTTCTCAGCCACACATGGATTTCGATGAGACCACGCTTGGAAATGAGGTGTATTTGGACTTAATACGACCCTGATTCATAGTTTTTTAGGGTTCTGTCAGATCCAATCTCGGATCAAGATTGAGAAACAAGAGTGCTTTTAAATCTCATTCTTGTGTTCTTGTTTGTAAAACTTGTAATGTTGATAATTTGTGACAAATAATGAGTAATGGAGATTGTTACTCTCAAATCTCAATTTTTTTTTTTTTTTTTGAGAACGCTGGGTTCCGCTACTCCTATGGAGTGCGACTAATCCCCGCGGGTTAAGTACATAGCCCGCAAACATACTTAACCAATTAACCAGGCGCAGAACTTGCCACCTGACGGGCTCGAACCCAGGACCTCATGGAGGTCTGGGGGATATCCACCTCTTGTTGCCACTAGGCTAGAAGAGGGGATAAAAAAATGATATGTTAAATTGTATAAATAATATGTTTGAATCTTTAATTTATTCATTAAAAAGAACTTGCTATTTAATATAAAGAAACTATTTTTTTTTATCGGGATTTATTTTGAAATCTATTTAAATCGGTTTCAATGTTGAAACATTTTATACGACAAAACAATACAAAAACACATTAGTGTTCATATTGTCACGAAAACATGTTTAAAAAATTCATCACCGACGAACAATCATAAAATAAAATTTAATATTAACGAGTTCAGAGATCTTAAAAAAGATCATGAGTTTACCGACCGTCTCCACTTATTTTCTAGAGAAGACATCCTATATCATTATAATAAAGTTGTGAAGTAACGAATTGGTCGACCGCGATCACTGAACATCACACAATTTCTTTCGAACCAATTAATGCACTAGAAAATAATCTGAATATAGACTGATTGACTCAATAGAATCTAGTAGTTATAGTCCAAACATGATGATTGCTTCCAGCACTAACCACTCAATGTCAATTATGTTCCAAAGTAACACTCCAAATCATCCCGTCAATTTTTTGCAATGCAAAAATAAATGTGATTGGCTTAAATTATTAATTTTATGTTTGTGAATTATTAATTAGTAAATAATTTGGTTGGCATTTTTTTATCTTGATTTTTGTCCTAATAATAATGGCTTTATAAAATAAATGACAAAATTTCATTAAAATATAAAAACACAACTTTGCTACAAAAATGCAGTAACAATTGGGATCAATTGAAGAGAAAGAGAGAAGCAATGATATTGAATTGCTATCAGATTGCCACTTTATCTCTAACCCAGAAACATCTACCGGTGAAAACTGTTAGATTCACTTTGAAAATCCAAGCAAAAGATTTACGGGCGCAGCTCGATCAACTCCACCATGAAGCTCAGACCACCGGAGCTGAAGGTTCGTCCTCAGACCACCTCTTTTAAACATCTTCTGATTCTGGACTCTTCAAACTATGTTCTTTCTTTATCTGAGGTCAATTTGAAATTTTTACTCCTTTAAACCTCGACAATACGTAATAAGCAAAAAACCCTCAAAATGTCGATCTTTTATCTGTATGAAATTCATACATTCTCTACAAGAAATCGATACTTATGAGTTAAAGACTAGATTCATCATGAACCCTTTGAAAGGCAACCGAAACTAGAAAAAATTGGTGTAAGATTGGGCTAAGAATAAAATTAGGGATTCAATGCCTACTTTCATATGGTAGGTATATGTTACAAGTTGAATTTGTAACTAGGATTAAGGTTTCCTGATCCAACGGACCAAGAACCAAGAAGGATTATGTTCTTTCAAGGTGCAGCGGAAGAATAGAGCAAGCATATTTAGGCAATGGAAACTTATGCAGTTAGAGCTTGTTAATCGTAGTAGGTTCACTGCTAAACAGTTTTGTATTTCTGGTGCAGCAAGCAAAGCAAGATTTAGGCTAATGCGTCTGTCTGAAGCGGCAGAAAAACTTCGACAACAAGCAGCTATTAATGTTCAGAAAGGAAGAGAGAATGATGCTAGAGAGCTTCTTATGCAGAAGAAGAAGGTTATGCTGGCCTTAGAGAAGACAAGTACTCGTATTGCATTACTTGATGAGCTTTCAGCCAAGCTTAATGAGGTAAAGGAACGAATTGCATACGTTTAAGTGATAGAGATTACTTGTAACTTATGATTCATTTCAATTATTTGCCACCCAAGATATGTTTTATATGGATGAGGGAATGTCATCAGCTAGTTGAAATACAAAAGGAGAATAAAAAAAGAATTAGTTAAGAACGTGAAAAATAAATGTTTGAATAAACCAAATGAAAATATCTGAATTTTAAGTACTTGATTTACACCCTTATAGTAACGTAATTTGATTAATTTTACAGGATTGAAGTTGTCTTTTGTATGCTCTATTATATTACCGTGTTAAGTCATTCATAAGGTACTGAATTAAGTTAGCTTTTCTAGGAAACTTTTTAACTTGATTTAAGCTGAAATATCCCTGAAGATATGAAACTGTTATCAGCTTAAATTTACCCAACTAGATATAGGTCCACTCTTTTCAGAGAGTGATTCCATGCATTTGAAGATAGATGATGGAGTTCATTTTGATTATACAGTATCCTGAAAATTTGTGCATGCTATCCTATTTGAAAACTAATATTATTGATTCACTGTCATAATCATGATCTCATTGAATCGCCAAAGTTAAAATTGAATTGATTTTTTTGGTATAAGATTTTTCTTGGATCAGATCACATTTTTTAGATCACTATCAAGATTAGTGTAATTTTGTTAATCTGTAGTTTTTGTTTGCTCTATTTCGTAGACAAATTATTTTCTTGATCATGATCCAAATTATCGTGTATTTTTTGTTTCATAATCAGATTATTTTTTTTTCATCCTTCTGATTTTTTTGCAAATATAACAAATGTAACTTTTTCATATCATGATCAACATGAAAAAAGATTGGTAACGAAACAGCCCTATGTGTCAATTTGGATTACTGTAAGAACTCCACTGCTTGGTTAAAGATGTGTGATTTTCTTGTGACACCTATTTGAAAATATCTAGCTTGTGGTTAACCAACTTAGAGACCGTATTCGGTTAGCTTCTGGTTGCTACACATTTGTAAATGCATAATTTATTTTCTATAACTGATGAACTGGAATCAGGCTATATCCGTCATGGAAAGTCAGCTAATTGAGAGGATTTCCTCTGACCTTGAAGTTGAACAAGACGTCGCTTCTGGTCCTGTTAGGATTGTTTCTCCCAAGGAGGAAGAAGATCCGGGGGACTTAAGTGAAAAGAACATTGATTCAGAAACCATCATTCCCATTGAGGATAAACACTTGGAAGTAAACTCCAGAAGCCAACCTGATTCAGCTAGCATTGAGAATATGAGGAGTAAATATGACTTATTGCCTAGCCTGAAAGACATTTCGTCGTACGAGGACTTTCTGGCAGTTGTTAATCAACAGCTGGAGACAATCGAAGAGGAGTTAGTCACAGTCTTGAGTCTCTCCACTCTGTTGTTTGATGAAATGGAGAAGGCAAAAAGTACAAAGGCAAAGCTACTATTTGAAGTTCTTGAAGATGTTCGTAGGATTAGAGCAAGATACTTTAATTCTAGAAGTGAAAATATCTTATAATTTGAAGTGGGTGGTCATGGAGGTAGGATGCTGTCCTAGCCTCTTCTAGGGAAAAAACCCTTTGTCCCCAAAAAAAGGTCTTATAAGAAAAGAAGTGTGTATTTGTTCATTGTATTTGATTGTTTCTGGCTCACTGATGAGGTGCAGACCTTGGAAACAGACCATGAGAAAGAGGTAAGCTTTGTATACACAACATGGGCTTTCTTTCTAGTCCCTAGACTTTGCTGCTTCTTATAGTGTGTTATGAAATAGCCATGACTTTTTGTTTTTTTTATACTAACTTATGTTTACAGAGTAGAAAATTTCATGTAGAAACAGAGGGATACCATCAACCTTGGATTCAATTTTCTGATGAAGGTAAGTCCCAAAATTTGTGACACAATTATGATATGATTTTAGAGGACTCATTTTTTTAGTCGAAAGGATTTTCTATTATGTACGACAATATTGTCAATAATACGATTAATAAAATGTCTTTCTGAAACCAGAGATTTCATTATGCTATGAAAAAACACTAAAGTTTCATCTACAATACATTATAATTAATAGATTTTAGTCTTACATATGTCAATATCATTTATATAAAACCGATTCTCACTAAAAACTTCCAGTAGGAGAACGCAAGAACTCATATTCACAAGGCCATGAGTGAGTCTTTACACCCGAGTCATTTTTTAAAATGAAAAAGCTAAAAACTGTCATTCTTCCAGACGGGTTACCTCTTTCACTTCCATGCTCCAATAATAGTGTTTAGATAGTCACCCTTAGGCTTTATAGGAATTGCTGGCTTTTAAAATTTGATAGAATTCTCATGCAATATCTAAACTCCTATTCAATCAATTTGATGCAGGATGAGGGCCATGGCATGTCTCGTTTTTAGGATCCCGACGAGAGAAGAGAGGAGTGGAAGAGTTCAGAATCTTCAGAACAAATAAACAAAATTCAATTCAATTCAAATTTTCTTTTCTTTTTTTACTTTCCGAGAACATGGTCATTTTATCTAAGATTTGTTGGTTTATGATAAAAAGAAACTATAGGCCAAAGAAGACTTGTCCTTGACATATCTGGAGTTGCTACTTTGTCTACAAGGGCTGATTTCAATATAACCTGGAAGTTTTATGTGCTTTTCATGGCTTAGCAAATTCCTCACAAAGTTATCTTGATAATTTTTTTTTGTTTGTTTTTTCTCTTTCAGTGGTGTAAGCGGTTCGGTCGTATATACATCGATATTAAAATTCTCAAATTGACGACTTCCATACATCAATTGATCTGATTCCGTGGTAGCTGTTTCAACCATTTTGGTTTGAAGGAGGAGAATATTTATCATAACTATGAATAAAATGCATTATTGTCTTGACTTAAATTGATGTTACTATTATTAAGAATTTAACTTAAAAGATCAACTTGTTTAAGTTGTATTGTTTTAAAAATTGATTTTATTAATAAAAAGGATACACAGAGTGGGTAAAAATGAACCATAGATATTCTTGTTTTCTATTGTATTCAAATAACAAATATTAATATTTATCATACAAATCAAGTTTTGATATATAACCAGATTCACTTCAAAAAAAAAGAAAAAAAAAGAAAAAATAATCAGGATAAATGTCATGAACAACATATGCAAAATAAAACCCATATTGCAATTCAATGTGGGTAATTTAAATCAACAATAAAAGAATATAATATAAAATGTTTAGTGACATATATCTTTCATTTTGTTCTCTATTATTTGAAATCATTATACTTTTGACATGAAAAATCAGCAACATCCAAATTGAAAAAAAAACCCATCTTTTCTATAGACAATTGAAGGCTGCCATTGTCTTGTCTCTTCATCTTCATCATCATCATCAATTCATCATCTTTTTAGGGTTTATTAGAAGAAGGAGATGAATTGTTGTTATTTTTATACAGAGACTGAAGTTGCTTACTTATAAGAGTACTAGTTTGAACAGCCAATTGAAACTCCTTATCATCATCTGACCACCATTGTTCCAACCCATGTGCTTCTAGAAACTTCTGTTTCCCTTTCGTAAGAACAAAAAGCTTCGACGCCAACTCACCTCCCGCCGCCGCCGGCGGCCCAACATTCTCCTTATCTCCATCACCCACCTTCACCGCCGCCACTTTAGGATCTGTATAATAACAACATATGTAATCACTGTTATTCACATACAAATGTGGTACCCATTTCTTCAAACCCATCTGCGGCTGATCCACAATTGCCGCCGCCGCCGCCGCCGCCGCCTCTTCTTCTTCATTACTCATAGATTTCTTAAACCTCTTCCAAACAAACGCAGCTTTTTCTCCTATGTTTCTCAAACTCATCGCTAATGAAACAGACGGCGGATTAAACAAATGAGCCTCAACATAAACACCCTGTTTAGCTAATGCTTTCCCAACTTGAAGAGCAAATCCAGCACCCAAAGAATGTCCAGCGATGCAAACATTGTTACTTCCGTATTTATCTGTAATCAATTTCAACTCATCAAACGCAACCTTAAATCGAATCGAACCTTTTAAGCTTTCCCATGTAAGAAAACGAAGATCATCTTCTATATCTCTTCTAAAGGTGGGACTTTTAAGTAGAGTTCCTCTAAGTGCTAAAACAGCTCTCGGAGCACCACTAGGTCTCATGAAGATGAAATCAGATAAGGCGGCGGATCTATCCCATTCTAGAACTGCACCGAATATTGATCCGTCTCTTTCATCGATTAAGGTTTTGATTAATTTGTATTTAAAGGGTAACCACCATTTTGGAGCAAGAGCATTTTCTTCTGTTTTTCTTTTCTCTTGTCTATCGAGTTCAAGAAGATAAACAGCTTGTATAAAACAAGCCATTACCATTCTCTTGTAATTTCCATCTTTCCTGTAAACAGAAAACAAAAACAATAAATTTTGCTGATTTGTGGATCATGGATCATGGATTATGGATGAAAGAAAGACTGACCAGCTAGAGTTGATTAGATCTTTCCAATTTGGAGAAGAAAGATTGCGAGGACCGGAGACATGGAAAGCGTAGGGATGATGGTGATTAGGGTTATCTTCTCCGGGTTGTAAGGATGTAATATTATCATCTTCAATTTGCTGATTCGCCATTAAAGAAACACCTGATGGATAGAGATTTGCAGGAGAAAGTGAACGAGATTTGAGAAAGCTCTGGTCTTTCCTTTTGGAAGACAACGGGCGGATTTAAAGTCTTTGAATTTGAATATTTTGTTTTGAATTAAGAAAGTAACGCCTGCTTTTTGTTGAACATGTTTATCCTCACAACGGTCATATTTCTCATTAGATTTGGGTTGTCGGTTATAGTGTGTTTTTTATTTTTTCAAATAAAACTTTGCATTTTAGTAATAAAATTTAATTAATATTTATAATAGTTGGTTAAACAAATGCGGGGATAGCTCAGTTGGGAGAGCGTCAGACTGAAGATCTGAAGGTCAGGTGTTCGATCCACCTTCACCGCATTTATTTTTTTTTTTTCAATTTTTTTTATTGATTTACAATACTTAATATTTGGTTACAAAATAATAATAAAAAATTTAAGCAAGAGGTTTTTAAAATGTTAATTCACAATCTAAACAAAAAAACAAACCATTGACAATTGACTTAAATGTCATATTTTGATTTTGATTTACAATACTTAATAGTTGGTTACAAATAATAACAAATTTAAGCCCAAATAGGTTTTTAAAATGTTAATTCATAATGATAATAATAAACAACCCATTGCCATTGTGACCCAATTGACTTAAATGTCATATTTTTTAATTGCAATATCTCATTAATAGGCCTTGGTATATATACTTAATAGGAATAATGAATTATTTGGTAACATCTCAAATACCTTTTTCAATTTCACACACATCCAACAACCACATCATAATTAAGATGACTATCACCTTCATAGAAACTATGGAATGAAATCAAAGATTTGTATATAATTAAGACAATGATATTGCACCATACATAATTACTATATACTAGATACATCACACAATAATGGTTTCCAATGGTTTCAAAACAAGCACCCACATATTCATTCAAACATGCAAACCACAAGAAATTATTCCTACACAACCACTACTACTCCTTTCGCGAAACCCATTTTCCTAAACCCGACCAAGGTGTTCTTCATGCGCATGCTGTTGGGATCGATTCCATTTTCGCAACTAGGAAGTAGAGGCGGCTATGGTTCATTATTTTGAGGTGGTTAGCTAGGGTTTATCTTAGAATCTTTCATAGGTAAAACCAAACATAAAAATTATACAAATATTTTTTAACCTAACTCTTTTTTTTTTCCTTATGAATGTGCATGCTAATCACCTACCCCTATCCCAAAGTGGTCATTTTCAAGTGTTTGGTATCTGTTTCACTCTCAGCCGACACTCCATTGACCACAAGTGATGTGCCATGTCCTCTATGATTGCTTAAATCTTCTCATGCCAGTTTTGCAAATTTGTAATCAATATTTCTATTCCCTTATATGGTATTTCTTATAAGAACATATTTATTTATTCTAGGAATGGTTGAGTGAATGTTCATTGATTATTTTCTCAAAAAGAATAATTTGTCAATTGATAATTTGCTTCATTTGATTGTGATTGTGCAATAGGCTAATCCAATGGATTGTAACTCAAAGCTCTATCTGTTTTCCCTTTTTATAATATATTTTTAGAAAAAAAATTGTAAATATAAGAACATTTTCTTTACCATAAACCATTGTTTTAGTGGATGTTATTTTTGTTAGAGGATAAAATGATTTTCATCATTTTATAGTTGTTGAATAATTAGAAAGAAGAACAAAGAGTGGAAATGGTTTTGGGCATCTGGTTTGTGTCGATCCCTTTAGATTATGGATCTAGAGTCCCAAAGGAAGAAATTGAGGCATCACTGGCACGCACACAAAAACGGATTTACATAGGGGTTGTACTGAGCTGAACTCACTTAAAGTTCCGCCTAACAAAAATTATTATCTACAAAGTAAGTATATATTTCAACATTTTAAAATAATATTAGTTATATTAGTTGACTAATGACTAGCTAGTGAAACAAAAAAAAATTAAATCACATTTTGTGTTCAATTTTTTAAAACTAATTATTCTTTGGGATTTGTTAACGACATGCAAATTGGACGCTCCAAAAACGCATGTGGAGGATAAAAATTTATAAAATTTGTAACGACATAATTATGTTTGAAAATGGCAGAGATCTTGTTTTTGAGATTCGAGTGTAGGATGTAGGTGTTTAGATTATATGTTTCCCTGTTTTCTTGATTTCTCTTGGGTGGATGTGAATATGGTTGTATGTTTTCTTGAATTTGTTTTTTCAATTAAAGAGTTTATGAAAATTCATGTAATAACTTGTATTGAAACAATTTATGGATGTGTTTCACCATTTGATTATGATCAAAGAAAAAAATAGTAACGAGATCAACTTTTAAAGTACCTATCGACAGTTTGTACTGTAAATATGTTCCAAAAATAGGTAGATGCAAAGACTTCACAAATAGAAGAACTTTCACATTTCAAGAAATGATAGTTTAAATCATTCAACAAAATTATTCTGTTTGTTAATCCATAAATCAATCAAAATTAAATACGCTTAGAACCAAGCTCTGATACCACTGTATTGAGAATAAAGCGGAATAATCACACTTGTGATAATAAACTATTCACCATTTGATTGGATTTTTAGCCGCGAGAAACAATAACATAAACTAAAATATAAATGACACAAGAATATCAAAATTTTAACATGGAAAATCTCCTCAAATTAAGAAGTAAAAACACGGGATTTTCGTCTAAAAGAAGTTTCACTATTATCAAATATTAAATACGAAACAAACGAAGATAATAGTTAAACAAAGAAGAGATCACTATCTCTATAAGTGTATATTAGATGTCTCGAGTGTGTTTTGATAAATCCGCTTCCTCTAGCTTTTATAACTGAACGAGGACAATTCAAGAGTTTTTTTTCTTCTAATAATACAATTACTAAATAGGATAAACTTTTTTATTATATAATTGGGAGCCAAACAAATAACGGAACAGCTTTTTTTTTCAATTGAGTTGTTGTGATGCAAATTGATGTAGAAAGATACTAATTTTAATTAGTGGATATAATTAGCTAGCTAGCCATCTGTTTTTTACACAAGTTGATGTGGATACAATGGTTTTGTAAACTTTGGCAGCCAAATGATATAACAATTCTCTTGTATTTAACCTAAAATGAACTATATATAATTTTGCAACATAACATGATATCTATTATTTGAGTGTTTTTAATTGGAATTATAAAAAATATTTATTACAACAATATTTACATATATGAGAAATTTAATTTGAATTTAAAAATAAATTATCTAATTTTTAGAATGTATATTTGTTAAATGTGCTAGTTAGATTATAGAACCGGGAATGAATATGGCTATTGAGACTTCATAAGATTTTTTTTTTTATTTCGATTGTATTCCATGGATTATTTGGCTCAAGATTAATAGGATAATATTCGCAAATAAGACTATATATTTCATCTATACTTAAACGAGGAACGACTCGCTATGCATGTCTCAACGGGTGAAATCGTGGATTTATTGGAGGCCTTATGACATGTTAGACTTGGTTTTTGTTTTGCTCATATCTTGTTTTCAATGTTATGTTTTTAGGGTATTTATTTTGTGCACATTGTTTTACTCTCCTATTTTGAGCTTTGCCATTAATTTTTTTGATTTTTTTTTTTTGAAAAATTATAGAAATTTCCATCACTCACTTATAAATTCATAGAAATTTAGTTGATAAATGGGCACTTATCATTTTCAAGATATTGTTTTAAAACCTTAATTATGTAAATGATTACATAGGTGAAATAGGGTGATGTGACCAATTTTATTAAGATGAGATGTATAATATCAAAGGAAAGAGGACATAAACTGATAAACATATTTAAAGAATCAATTAATCTGGTTAAATTATTTGTTGATGTCAAATATCACCAGACCTAGGCTCCTATATAAGATACCACATTCTTTTCATATTCTCCCCAACCATCTATCTTCCTCTTAATACTCATTCTCTTAAACCTCTTAACTCTTTTTCATGGAGAATCCAACTTTCCTAGTTAACAAAAAAGATATTTTTCTTGTTAAGCCGTCTGAACCAACACCGTCGGTTGTCCTCTCATTCTCTTCTATTGACAACGATTACAAAATCGAGTTACTTGTCCACACCATCCATGTCTACAAGGCAAATGATCAAGAGAGTAACTTGCAAGATCCATCTTGCCTCATCAAAGACGCCCTATCTAGGGTGCTCGTGTACTACTACCCCATGGCCGGGAAACTCAAGAGGCACATCGATGGAAAACTCCGAATCACATGTAATGCTGACGGTGTACCTTTCTTGGAGGCTATTTCATCTTGCACCCTTTCTTCCCTCAATTACCTTGAAGGTATTGATTTGCAAACTGCAAAAGAGCTTGTTTTTAACTATCCAAATCAAAGTGAATTAGGTTATCACCCGCTTGTCATGCAAGTTACCAAATTTTCTTGTGGTGGTTTCACCATAGGGATGGGATTGTGCCATTCCATGTGTGATGGGATGAGTGCTTCCCAATTTCTTAGAGCATTGGCTGATCTTGTCAAAGGCAAAAATGAGCCATTGATAAAACCCGTGTGGAATAGGGAACTATTAGTTGTGGAACCATGTGAGGAGCCCATTCAACTTCCATTTCAAAAACCAACCTTAGCAAATTCCCCATACTTGCCCACCACAGATCTTGTTCACGAGTCCTTCAACTTAAGAGGCGAGAGTATAAAGAAAATAAGGTTGAGTTTGATAGAAAAAGACGACGACGATGGATCAATTCTAAGAAAGAACATCACAAGTCTTGAAATAATAAGTGCTTATATTTGGAGGTCAATGTATAGGGCCTTAGAGTTAAACTCCGACGGTGACACAATCTTTTCTATCATCACGGGGATAAGACACATACTTAGAAATCCACCGTTGCCTCAAGGGTACTATGGTAATTCTATAATTGTTGTCAACTCTGAGATGTCGGGTAAAAAACTTAACGAGGATCCATTTCTTGAGGTTGTTAAGGCTATAAGAGAAAGCAAAAAGAATGCTTCCGATCCCAAATATGTTTGGAAAGCTATAAGTATATCCGAGTCGATGATAAGGTCAAAACCGGTATTTAAAAATAACGGTGCATGTGTGTTTTTGACGGATTGGAGGCACCTAGGGTTGATGGAGGTGGATTTTGGGTCGGGGGAGGCCATCAACCTTATAGTGTTGCCTTGGAGTTCAAGTTTTTACGTGGGCATGTGTTTGCTTCTTCCTACATGCAAACTCAATGCCAAGATGAAAGGTGGGACTAGAGTCTACCTTACCCTCCCAAGGGCTGCTATGCCTAAGATGAAGGAAGAAATGGATGCTATTGATGAACAAATGGACTTCATCAAATAATTATTGGTTAATTAAAATATGTTTAAAATCATGTGTTATTTTATCTTTAATATGAATAGCTTACAATTAATTAATGCTATTCAATAGCAAGACAATGTTGTATGTTCATGTAATTGTACTGGATTTCTTTAATATCTATTTTGGGAAATTAAACTATGTATTGATTTTGTGATTGAAATTGAATATTAAAGTAATTTGTGTACCTTATAGTAGTACCATTGGATTGTTTTATTTGATATTTGTATATTTTAATCAACTATATATAACTCATAAATTAAAGTATTATTTCGATATTATTTTAAAATAATACAAATTAGCTCCTTGGTTTCAATTTATAAGAGTTTAAATTTGTCATTCTCAAAAGATTATAATTTTAAATTAATTCTACAAATTTTATAATTTTACGATTTAAAAAGGTGAAGCACGAGTCATTTTAGTTAAACTAGTCAAAATTTTATGATTTTTAAATTTAAGATGTTAAAATTTTATATTTTACAAGTTATAAATTATTTTGATTTTGTGTTTCTATACAAATTTACATAAATAAATTGAATTTTCACTTACAAATTAATTTTTTTTTTTTATTAATTCTTCAAATAAAATAAATGAACTTATATATATATATATATTTTAGAAGTAATTCTTAATTTGATTTTATACTTTTATATAAATAGTATTTTTTTTAAAAGAAAACTCTTCCTCTATGAAATTAAGCTCTTAATTTTATAAATTTATAAATTACTATCGATTTTAAACAAATTCTCATTTTTGGGCTTGATTTTTAACGAGATCTCAATTAGAGAGGACAACTCTTAATATAAATTGATACTTGTAATTACCTGTTGAGACTTGGAAGGCGGAGGTGACCAAAAATTCATACCAAATACTCAAGTTTAATTTAAAAAAGTATAAATATATGATTTTACGAGCTCATAAATATAATTTCACGACTCTAAATGTAAATATTATGTGAATCTAAATGAGGGGTATGCTTTTTTTTTCTATTGTGAGGGTATAGTTGAAAAACTCTAAACTTGGTGTTAACCTATACTTAGGTAATATTATTTAAAGTAGTAATTTATTTTAAAATGTTTTTGAATATTATGTTTTTTTGAATGTTTATACAATTTCAAATAAGTGTTTTAATTATATTATTTTCACCAATAATTTTAAAGTAAGACGGTATTCATGATAAGATTTGGATCTAATAATTAGAAATATATGGAGATTAAAATGGGGGTATTCATTGGGGTAGGGTTAAATAGTTGTAGTTTAATAATTGTGAGCTTGAAACATAGGTTAAATTTTTTCATAGGGGTAGTGTTAAATAGTTGTTTATCATGACAGGTCACTATAATATTGTCAACTTGCACAATATATTTGAAGCTCACAATCTTAAATTATAATAGGTTCAGATTTTGCAGACCTCTTATCGAAAAGGTCAAGAACTCAACGATGAGTTGGGCTACTATGAAGTTGACTTATGCTCGTCGAATTGAGTTGGTGAAGAAAGTCATTATGAGTATTATCGGTCTCAACAATTGGTTTTCCCGAAGAAAGTCATTAAGGAGTTGAATCAAATAATGAGAAATTTCATTTGAGGAAATCAATGTAGAGAAAGAAGGTCAAATGGACTGATATTTGTAAATCAAATGAAGAGGGATGATTGGACTAAAAAACTGCATAAAATGGAATAAGGCACTTAAGTACAGGCATTTTTGGGCAATTGAGAAAAAAACAATATTCATTATAGGTTTTTTGGGTGCATTTGAGGTTCATGAAGAATGAGTCAAGTGTATGGACATGTAAGATAACGATGGACATGGCTTGATCGCTCAAAAAAATTATAGAGCTCAAGGCGAATGCTATTATTTAATATTCGTATTGGTGATGGTTGTGGAATCTTATTCTGGTATGACTCTTGATTTGAAAACCAACCGATTGTTCTAAATGAGGAGTTTAATAGAATTCGAATAAGGAGAATTGTCATGCTGTTACGGTTAGAGACATTGTGATGGATGATAATTCATTTATGAGAAATGGAGAAAAATATCCATGTGTGAGTTGAATTGGAGCTTTTGCAAAAATTGAAAATTTTCATATGAAGAAATCACTCAAATAGCTTCTTTCATTCTTGTGTTTCCTTTCATTAAAATCAAGTCTAAGACTAGCTTAAGAAAAAAAACAAATGTTTGTTTTTTCCTTTTTGAGTTCTTTTAATTAAATAACATTTAGTCGTTTTAAAAAAAATATATTATTATAAATACTTTGTCAATTAGAGACACTTTGGACTCATTGTAGTACAACTCAAAGTTTATGGATGAATTTGAATATCTCTTATAAAATTGAGGGTTAGAATGAACTATTTCGATTACTAATTCCTTCTTAGGTAGTTAATAATTGGGTTGATTTGAAAACAACAATAATCGGAGCGAAGAGATGAGGTTTGAACGAAAATATGTTAATATCTCAATAATATTTAAAAATATATATATTTAAAAAAAATAATATATATTTTTTAACCAAACCCAGATCCAAATTTGGGCTTTTCAAGTTTTTAAAGGGATATAAACAAATTCAATGATTTCATAATTTAACAAAGATCTTAAAACTATATAAAAAAAAAACTCCATAAAAACAAATCCTAACAAACATAAAAACAAAAATCAATACAGTATAAATCAAAACCGCATGAAATATTCCATCAAACATAAAAACAAAAAACAAGTGACATAAGATTAAAGGAACCATACTTTTTAAGTTTAAACCATCTAATAATTGGTTTTATTGATAACACCAAATTTTTGGATCAACATTTTGTAGCCAATCAAGAGGTTCTTGATGTCTCACTCAAATTATGAGTGTGGATATATTGAGGATATTCCAAAACTTTATTGTATCTCGTTTCAATGCGATGATAACTAAAATTTCAAATAAAATTGAACGGCTAATTTAAAATTCAGAAAAACTTAGAAAGAAACGTTTGAAGTTAAAATTATATTATATTATAAAGTTAGTACTTCTTTATTAAATTAAATAATAAAACACAAATAAAATCATTTTTTAACCTTTACTGAATTTTTTCAAAGGGAAGTTGTAAACTTTAACTCATTTTTTTTTAATGTAACTTAAAATTTTAATATTTTATTAGAGATTGAGATTTGTGTTTCTATCAAATTAATCCTAAGAATATGATGGATGATAATCAAAATTTCAATTAAAAATGCTAAATTAAAATAATATTATAATTATAAACTTCGCACTTTTTTTTATTAAATTAATAGAAAAAAGAAAATAAAATAAGTTTTTATATTATTTTTTAAACCTTTACTTAAGTTTTTCAAAGGAAAGTTGTAAACTTTTAATATTTTTTTAAGGTAACTTTAAAAAAATTAATATTTTATTAGAGATTGAGATTTTCTATTAAATCCTAATAAGATGCAACAATTAGGATGAGAGGGTTCAATTACTATTTTCAAGAAGAAATCACATTTTAAAAAACAAACAAGATTATTTAAAATAAACCAAACAAGACCTAAACTGTTTATGCATGGTCAAACATCAAAATCAATGAAAATGCATGGTCAACACTTAAGCCATGTGTCACTATTTAAGTTACAAGTGTCACTCCTTAAGATTATTCAATTTAATAATTCCCTCAATTATTATTATTATTAATAAATATATATTGTTTGGCTATATATTAAGAATTTTATATTCATTTAATTGACTATAGAAGATATTTTTATCACCAGTATATATTAAAATATAATTATTTTAAAATAAAATCAAATGAAATTCCTATCATACATTAAATTCCTTATCCTTTATTTCATCTTTCAAAGCACTATTAAGCACTATTGACACAAAAACAAAAAAATTAAAAAAGCACTCTTTATTCTTTACTTTCTATATATATTAGTTCACATATTTCTGGGTTACTCCGAAACGCCTCCGTCCACCGCCCGCCGCCGTTCTTGATTTTGGTAAAGCTTCCATCTTTTAACTTAGATTATTCATTGATGATTTACTTTCCGAATCCCCTTTGTCTTAACATGCATAATTTCTTTGCCTCCATAAAATTCAACAAATGGATTTTTCTGGGTTGAATGAAATATGGAATAAGCTTTGCAAAAGGATTAAGGCTAGGCTTTGAGCCTTTGAGATATGGATTTCTGATGGAATAATCTGTTTTTAATGTTGTTTTGTTTTACCCATTTGTATATTTGGTGTAGGATTGTAGTAGGTTAAACTGAGCTTCATTGATTTCTTTTACAGGTGGGAATCTTGCTTTATTTGCTGATGGGTTAGTATCAAATTACGATTGAAGTCTGCTGAATATTAAACTCTCTTGTTCTTGAAGTTTGGTAAAGGTTAGTATGACAGTCTTTGACTCTTAACTCTTAATATCACTGTCTACAGGTTTGTAGAATTGAGTTTGAACTTTGATTGAATATTATTTGATAACAAATATATATCTTCCTTCTGCTGGATGCAGACATGATTTATCACATAGACTTCATGATTGATCATTTAAAACACTTATTTATGTTGATCTGAATTTGGATCTGGCTAAGAAGCTGCAAATGATTTTCTTGATGCATATACTGATAGGATTTGTATGGAAGGTGTGATTTGGATCCAGTGCCTTAATTTGGCCGGATTAAGTTCAGATACACCCTGGTTTCAAACTGGATCTCATCCAGATCCATATTCAGGGGAGAAAAACAACAGAATTTAGTGTTTCAAAATGGGCGATGCTTAGTTTTGTTTGAATGATTCTTGGTATGATATTTGAGGTTAGTTTTCTTACGAAATTTGTTCTTTTCATGGGTTTCTTCAGATGGAAAGCCAGGTTCCTCCTACATACACATTGGATGAGGCACTTTGTACTGTTGGGTTTGGGAGATTCCAGGGTCTTGCACTACTTTATGCAGGACTTGGGTGGATAGCTGAATCCATGGAAATAATGCTTCTTTCCTTTATAGGAAGTGCAGTAAAATCTGAGTGGAATCTCTCTTCAGATCAAGAGAGCCTGATAACCAGTATTGTGTTTTCTGGAATGCTAATTGGAGCTTATTCATGGGGTCTTATATCAGACAACTTTGGGAGAAAGTAAGTATGGGTTTTTAAAGCATGCAAAATTTAAGCTTTGATTCATAAGTTAGCTGCACATTTCATGATTGGTGCATTAATAATGTTTTTGTCTCACATGCATTTTGTGCAAAGTGGGCTTGTTCAATGCCAAAACTGAAGGGTAGGCGATTCTAGCCTAAAACAAATATCCTAGGCTTCTGCAAATTTCAATGGATGTACCCACCCGGGTAGATCAAGTGGAAAGAGTCTTGAACTTGTGAGATAAGCTCTAAAATTCGATTCCCACTTAAAGCATCCTGTAGGGAATAAACTACGAGAGTTGTATTTGGTTATGTATATGGGTCTTACACAGAACCTGCCAATATATTTTGAAATACATATAAATATGTAGATACACTACTTTCAAAATCTTCCATCAATAAAACTATTTAATTACCCTGAAATTTGGACTATTTATCAATAGTTCTTAGTTGATTGCAAAAGGGTAAAATAAAGGAATAGTGATCATGACATGAATTCCTTATTAACATTGTTTGTTTCATATTTCTGTCTAGTATTTGGATTCTACTTCTATGTGAATTACGTAGCTTATATTGGGAATGTTGCGCACAGGGAATAAACTTCGGTCTTTTATCTTCAATATTTAACACTGAAACTCATTGAACAGTTATTCATAGACAACATAAGCAATGAAAGTGTATGCTGCAAATGGTTCTTCCTTAATTCAGGGAAGTGAATATTCTCTAATCTGAAGTTATTATTTCTTTCAATTACTCTGCAGGAAGGCTTTTCTTGGAATTTGTACTGTTACTGCTGTGGCTGGATCGTTAAGCTCTTTATCGCAAAACTATGTTAGCCTAATAGTTGTCCGTTGGCTAGTTGGTATTGGGTTGGGTGGTGGACATCTATTCACTACATGGTTTCTTGAATTTGTTCCGACTCCAAACCGAGGTACTTGGATGGTTGTCTTTTCAGCTTTCTGGACAGTTGGAACCATCTTTGAGGCTGGCCTTGCATGGGTATGTTTATTTTATTATGTACAACTTATTATAACTTTTTTAAAACGCTCCAAAATAGTATTCATAAGTACGAAAACAGTTTTGAGGTAAATGCATTCACGGTTAGACTGTGTTTGGATCACGAGAATTGAAACAATAACTATAATTCCAATTCTTATAAGAATTGATATTGAAATGAAATGTGTGACTAAGAATTCAAATTCTAAATTCCACTACAATTTAAATTCTAAATTAAATTCCACCCTTTTTAAGTGCTTAAACAAGCAACATAACTAGAATTGTCACCTCCAATTCCTATTCCAATGCATCTATAACCAAAAGAGACTTAATGATTTGTGTTTTTTCTGCAGATTATCATGCCTAGATTGGGGTGGAGGTGGCTACTTGCAGTGTCTTCTATTCCTGCCTTCTTATTGCTTGCTTTCTTTGTTCTAGTACATGAGACTCCACGGTTTTTGATTATGAAAGGCAGAATAGGTGAAGCACAAGTCATCTTAGAAAAGATAGCACAGTTCAATAAAAGTAGTCTCCCACCAGGTCAATTGGTTCCTGATCTCCCAGAAGATCAGGACAAAGAACTATCTTTTTCTTCAGATACCCATTTAGAGCCAAAAAGAAAGAAAATGATCAGTTTAAGAAAATGCTTGTTACCGAAATATGTGCTGGTCTCACCAAAGTATATCAGAACAACCATTTTATTGTGGTTTCTTTACTTTGGAAATACGTTTGTTTATTACGGTGTTGTACTTTTGACTTCAAAGCTGAGCAGTGGGCAGAATCAATGTAGAGGCGATGTCATTTCGCATTCCGGGACTAGTGAGGACAGTAAACTTTATATTAACGTATTCGTGACTAGTTTGGCAGGTATTTAATTTCATTTGAACCATTTGGTTTATAAGGAAAAATGGGTAAATACAGGTTCATTTATTTTTCAGAATTTCCGGGACTGGTGATTTCAGCTATAATTCTTGATAGATTGGGCAGGAAGTATTCAATGCAAATTATGCTCGCCTTTGGCTTCGGCTTGCTTCTACCATTGGCGTGGCAGCTGAGCCAGGGTCTTACCACGGGCCTGTTGTTTGGAGCCCGCATGTTTGTTTCAGCTACATTTACCTGCGCATGCATTTATGCTCCTGAGGTATCGACTTTTATTAAGAATGATGGTTGTTGTATAAAACATTTTTGTTTCAGCAAATGATCTTTCTGAGTTACTATTGAGCCTATTGGATTTGGATTGAAAACCGCATGTTTGAAGTTGAGTATTGGAGGACTAAGTGACTAACGATGGATGGATCGTTTGGTGTGCAGGTTTATCCAACAATTGTGAGATCGAGCGGAGTTGGTGTGGCAACCGCGATCGGAAGAATAGGGGGAATAGTATGCCCCATGGTGGCTGTGACATTGGTTAACAATTGTCATCAAACGGCTGCTATTCTTTTGTTTGAAGCTGCCATTGTTCTCTTAGGAATTTGTGTTGTGCTTCTCCCATTTGAAACCATGGGAAAAGGATTGATAGATGTAGCAAAATGAATAATTACCAAAACACTGGATGTGAAATAGATTATATATTTAGTAAGAAGATCATGTTTAGTGAAATAAACATGCTTTTGATGGACAATTTTATTTTTGTAATCATTTTTGCTTTCAATTTGTATGTATCATGATTAATTAACAGGTTATTTATGTTAAAGTAGAGCTTGAGTGAGTATATATAGATTTTTATTGGCCTTTTCAAAAAGAATTTTGAATCGGTGTAAAATAGTTATTTGGATTTTAAAAATATTTTATTAGTTATGTATTATTATATATATGTATATAAATGTAGAAAATTAATTTGAATCATGTTAAATTAAGAGTTTAAATTGTAAGAATTTAATATAATTAGTCATATATTATTATAATTTATAATATATAATTTAAAAGCTCACTAAAATATTAAAGAGAGTGCAAAGACAAGAAGAAACATGTTTCCTTTTCTATTGTTTTTGTAATTATAATCATTTAATAACCCTTTTTATTCATCAAATAATAAGAAAAGGGTATATATCAAAAAAAAAAAAATAAAAATAAAAAAATAATAATAATAATAAAAAATAACATCCCATTTACCCTCAATATTTATGTAATCGCTTAATTCATGGACTAAAATATATTTTATTTTAAATTATTATTTTTTATTTAATCATCATATATTAATACCCTTTAAATTTTTTTTATCAAAAAAAAATAATCATTTTTTCAAAATTATCACCAATAATAGTTACTTTTTAAATAATTACATCTTTTAAAAAATACCCATCCAAAAATATCTAAGTTTGAGAGATACACATGACAAATAAAATATAAGATTGGATTTAAAGTGGATTGATGAGATCCAACAATTTGAAAAAATATCCTTTTTCATTGGAGAAATTTGAATTTTCAAAATATGATCTTCTTTAGATGAGACGACCGAATAGAATGTCTTTATCATTTAGATTCCCACTTATAAAAATTAAAAAGGAAAGGTCATGAGTGAAGCATGTTACCTTTCAATCTAAAAAATAAAAAATAAAAAAGTATTATTATAACAAAATCAAAAAGTATTTGATTTGATTTGAGAGGAACTATTCATCTTGTTGAAGTTGATATTTGGGTTGTTGAGTTTTTTTTTTTAATTTTTTTTATTTAAAATTGAACTATTACTTTTATTTATTTATTAAAATATTAAATTATTTAAAATTAATTTAGCGTTCAATATAAAGAGAAAAAGTAAATGATGTTTTTGTCTTCAAACCATAAAAAAATGTTTAATTTTTTTTTAATCAAAACAATTTTTTTTAATCAAAACAATTTTTTTTTAGGAGAAAACCAAAGATCAAACAAACTCGAAATGAAATTAATAAGTTATTGGATATTTTGGTTTCCTTTGTTATTTATTTATTTTTTATTTTTCAAAAATGGTCACCAAGGGTTTAACCTAGTAGTCTACAAACTTGTTTTTTGTTTATTGTTTTGCTAAGTATGTTTTTTTTTTCAAACCATATAACTTATTGTCTCAACAATATCTATATATATATATAATGATGCTTAATTTTTAAAGTATCCGGATTGCCGGGTCGAGAGCTGTGGTTAATTTGGATACTTGGGTCGGATTGTGGGTTGACCCGTTTTTAAATTTAAAACGGTTAAAAATAAAATTAAAAATGCTAGAGGTATGTTTCGAACTTGCAACCTATCAAAACAAGTACAACTCTTTAACCAACTAGGCTACAAAGATTTTATATTTTAAATTCAACACCAAATTTGATAAACGCGGGACGTTTTAATATTAATATAAGTTCAACTTTTTAACTAACTAATCTATATCTATATATATATATAATGATGCTTAATTTTTAAAGTGTCCGGATTGTCGGGTCGAGAGCTGTTGTTAATTTGGATACTTGGGTCGGATTATGGGTTGACCCGACTTTAAATTTAAAACGGTTAAAAATAAAATTAAAAATGCTAGAGGTATGTTTCGAACTTGCAACCTAACAAAACAAGTACAACTCTTTAACCAACTAAGCTACAAAGACTTTATATTTTGAATTCAACACCAAATTTGATAAACGCGGGACGTTTTAATATTAATATAAGTTCAACTTTTTAACTAACTAATCTATATATATAATGATGTTTAATTTTTAAAGTGTCCGGATTGCCGGGTTGAGTACTTGGGTCGGATTGTGGGTTGACCCGCCTTTAAATTTAAAACGGTTAAAAATAAAATTAAAAATGCTGGAGGTATGTTTCGAACTTGAAACCTAACAAAACAAATACAACTCTTTAACCAACTAAGCTACAAAGACTTTATATTTTAAAATCAACACTAAATTTGATAAACGCGAGACGTTTTAATATTAATATAAGTTCAATTTTTTAACTAACTAATATATATATATATATATATATATATATAATGATGTTGAGTAAATGAATATTTGGGTCGGATTGTGGGTTGACCCACCCATAAACTTAAAACGGTTAAAAATAAAATTTAAAATGTTATCCATAATTTTTTTTCACGGTTTCTTATATTATTACTCGTGCAAATGCATAGGCTAAATGCTAGTATATATAATGATGCTTAATTTTTAAAGTGTCCGGATTGCCGGGTCGAGAGCTGTGGTTAATTTGGATACTTGGGTCGGATTGTGGGTTGACCCGTTTTTAAATTTAAAACGGTTAAAAATAAAATTAAAAATGCTAGAGGTATGTTAATTTGGATACTTGGGTCGGATTGTGGGTTGACCCGTTTTTAAATTTAAAACGGTTAAAAATAAAATTAAAAATGCTAGAGGTATGTTTCGAACTTGCAACCTATCAAAACAAGTACAACTCTTTAACCAACTAGGCTACAAAGATTTTATATTTTAAATTCAACACCAAATTTGATAAACGTGGGACGTTTTAATATTAATATAAGTTCAACTTTTTAACTAACTAATCTATATATATATAATGATGCTTAATTTTTAATGTGTCCGGATTGTCGGGTCGAGAGCTGTGGTTAATTTGGATACTTGGATCGGATTGTGGGTTGACCCGTTTTTAAATTTAAAACGGTTAAAAATAAAATTAAAAATGCTAGAAATACTTGGATCGGATTGTGGGTTGACCCGTTTTTAAATTTAAAACGGTTAAAAATAAAATTAAAAATGCTAGAAGTATGTTTCGAACTTGCAACCTAACAAAAACAAGTACAATTCTTTAACTTTATATTTTAAATTTAACACCAAATTTGATAAACGCGGGACGTTTTAATATTAATATAAGTTTAACTTTTTAACTAACTAATATATAATGATGTTGAATAAATGGATACTTGGGTCGGATTGTGGGTTGACCCACCCATAAATTTAAAACGGTTAAAAATAAAATTAAAAATGTTATCCGTAATTTTTTTTTCACGTTTTTATATATTATTACTCGTGCAAATGCACGGGCTAAATGCTAGTTTATAGAATAACCGTTAGTTTAAAAAGCTCAATTAATGACTACATATATTGTCTTATTATAAAATATTCATATTACCAGACGGTTAATTATAGACAGTACAAACTTTATAAAATATGATAAAATAGTTTCAAATTATTAAATAATAAATATTATATATATATATATATATATATATATATATATATATATATATATATATACTAGGTGTTGTTTGGTTAGTTATTTAAATAATTAAAATTAATCTCCAACATTATTTCACTCTCTATGATTTATCACATCACTCAACTAATTTATCAAAAATATTAAAATATTATTTATTTTTATTTTATATTAAACTTTTAAGTTTTTATCAAAAAAATAAAACAAAAATATACCTTCTCAAAATTATCACCCATTATTATTATTTTATCTATTCAAATTAAAAAAAAACAAATCCAAGCAAGACTAACTAAAACGTGAGATTCTCAATTACCAAAAAGTGCATGTTCCCCTGTTTCCTCTCACAGAAAGGGGCATAAAAGTAATTTTAAAAAAAATTACCTTTATATTCCTTCCTATAAGGGGATCCCTGTGAAAGGGAACATGAGAACATGCACTCATTCGTTGACTTAAAACATACATTTTTATCAAATGTTTAATATTTTTTCCCACTTTTTTTTTAAAAGGAATTAATTCTAATTAAATCAAACAAAGAGTTACATAAAAATCATTAATTTACAAATAATAAAAAATAACATCTACAAAAATTAAATTTAGACGTTACATAATATAGATTTGCAAATATTCTAATGAAAGTGATCCACGAATAATGTAATTTGTCCAGGATAACTCTAGAGACAAACTCATTTGAATCCAATAATAATGAGTGATGAAGGTCACCAAGTCGAACAAACCAATTAAGCGGTATCGAAAAAATCTCTACCCAGAATTTTAAACGCTAGTAAAATTAATTTTTACTCGAAAGTTGAAAACCAATACCAAATAATAACTGACCATCTACAAATATATAAATAATTGTTCAATCAGTAAATTAAATTTTCTAGTGCTGTAAGAAATCATTTCAAATTACAAGATGAATTTTTATAACACTCTCTATATATACCATATACCGTCTTTAATATTTATAGGATAAAAAATGATTGAGAAAGAGAATTACTGTAGCAATTTGATTCGTTAAAAAATAACAAATTTTTTCTCTCTTTTCCCTCCTCACCTTTTATCCATTTTTTCAGCCAGATATGAGGTGACACCTTCTCAAATTCCCTTGTCACTCTTTCTATAGGAATCAATTGACACTCATCTTTGAAAAAACAAAGTCATTGAAATTATTGTGCAATAGCCCTAATGGACTGTAGATAACTCAACTACTCAAGCACTATCTCTTTTTCCACATTTTATTAGAATTTAGTTTACAAGTCTATGAGATATTATATATCATGTCTTAAATTCACCATCCACAAATGGATAATTGGCCTGTCCCTGATAAGGTTTCAGAACCAAATGGTCCTCCCAAAGTAGGACAAGTCCACTAGCACTCCCACTTTTATCCTTTCCATGTGAAGTTATAATGCCCAAATTCCAATTGAAAAACGTGTCAAGTGTCACAAACTAAACCAAAACATGTTGTTCCAATATCTAGCCTTCACCCACTAGCCAAATTCACCATAAAATTTGATGACAACCAATCATTCCACTATCGAGTAATGAAACTCTTAAAAAAAACAACATATATACGACAACAATCAAACACGCTTTCCACTATAGTTAAGCTCTCAATCGAAGTAGAAAGGAATTTTGAGAGCCACTAATCAATATGGTCCAAAATCAACAAAGGCATCCAAACACGATTCGCTTTATCAAGATATAAACATTTTGCTCTAATGGATGACGTCAAAGCCAAACAAGTTTGTGATGTAAATATTCATAAGACGCTACCTAGAGCTGGTCAGGCCGATCTGAGAATGCGAGGCCAATTCAAATAAACATATTATGGAAATTACGGGACCAAAAAGTACTAATTAATTCATAATATATATTTATTAATTAATAATTAATACGAAATGTGCGGGTCTTGCCTCCCTCCTGGCCCGGGTATGCACCACTTGAGACCCTCGCCTCAAACCAGGGGTCATGGTGACGCCCTAAACTCTAACTCAGGAGGGGGTGAGTTTTTTTTTGGGAAATGATTTGTTTGGTGCACAAAAAGATTGTAAAAATTTATAAAAAAATCATTAATGAAAACAAGTTATTACCCGAATGATCATAAATTACCATTCAAAACAATTAAACATTTGGCCATCGACCAAAATAAACAATGAACTCAACAAGAATATTCAAAACAAAGAAGGGACAAATTATGATCTATAGTCTAACTGATCAAAACAAATATCCACTAAATTCTAGGTTTGAATTGATGATTATTATCCCATTTTAAGATTGTATACACTTGTAAACTCTCAATATTTGAAGTATTTAATTTTAATTATTTTTTTATAAGAAATTAATTCTCATTAAATTCAATTAAGAGTTATATATATATATATATAAAATAATAATTAATAAATAATACAATATAACATCTAGATATTAAATTGTATAATCAATTTACAAAAATAAAACTCCAAATATAAAATATTCAACCATTCTTCAATTTGTTGAAGATTTCTCAAAAGATGAACTCATTTGAATTTGAGTTCGTGAACGATGAGTGTTGAAGTAAAACAAGTCGAACAAACCAATAAAACGGTGTCGGAATAATCTCTACAATATATTCTGAACGACAGTTTAAAATATAATTAGTCGATGATTGGTAAGCAACGCTGAAAAAGTCATGACAAGTAAAAATGAACAATCTATATATATATGGCCCGAATAATGAGATATCCATATAAATAATGAGAGGATAAATGCAGGAGGTCCTCCATATGAAAAATGGAATTCAGAAACTCTTTATTGAAAAAATGAAAAATAACTCAAGATTCGATTATTCAAGAACCGTTACTGATGTTGAATGCCTTTCAGTAACGGTTTTAAGTCGTCTAAAACCATTACGGTTGTCCAATGACTATCGAAGTTTCACTATAGGTATCAGTAACGGCCTTTGATGCTTTCAGTAACGGTTTTCGCCTTTACTGATACCTCTTTTTCTACTAGTGAAGGAAACTAACACGGACCCGAGAAATGATCACCAACACAATCAGAGGGTATGAGCAACAAACGATCTATCAATGATTTAGAGTATTATTTGGATTATAAAAATTCGGGATAAAAAAACCGATCCAACTAAATAATATACTAGAACGAACAATTATTAACTTTTCTCTATAAACATTAAATCCTCTTATATATCACATTAAATTTTCTCATTCATTCAATATATATTACTTTTAATAATATTGTCCTTAGTCAGTTTGTTAATTTTTTAAAACCAAACCTTCTTAAAAACTTAAATTTTTTATAGTTCACCTTAATCAAAGTTGAAGAAAAAACAGATTTACCAATGGTCACAAATTTAAGTAAAAACATTAAACACATTCCTAACATATATATCCTCAATATAAAAAGAATAAACATAAACAAATTTGGATTTATTGATAATTTATGCTATCATATATAACTTGTACTTTAAAAAAAATCCTTTAAAAAATATGAACTTCTATCCTTATTGTTTGTAAGTATTTGTTGCAATTTATTGTTTGATGTTCTTTTTAAGATAGAGACTGAAGCACATACTTGTTATTCAAACCAACCAACCCACTAATATAGCGATCAAGTGGTAAAGTTTATAAGCGATCAAGTGGTAAAGTTTATAAGAGAATAAATGTCACATATTTGATTCTCACTCAGAACGTGATTTTCACTCAAAACGCATTAAGTTAAACTGAAGGTCATGGTTGTGGGTTCATGCTAACTTCCTAAAAAAAAATATTAGAAACCAACCCTAAGATATGAAGTTGACAAATTGAAGAAGACATTATCAAGTTTCCAACAACATGCTGAGATGCTCCAAACAACAAATGAATGGACATACATGAGAGGTGCATGAACTGGATCCTTAAAATAGATTGAACAGTCTTTAGATGCTATTTGAAGTTGATTGGGTATAAAATTCAATGGTGGTTGGAAAGTCCTGTAAAAATAAAAATATATTTTGATATTTTAGCACAAAGATTTAATTAAAATAGAAACTAATGAGGTTTCTCCTTCATTGGATCTATACAAAATTTAAGGCTAATTTTATTATTACCATTTTCAAGATTTATTATAAATATGACTTTCTAAAACCCATTTTAATAATTAATCTGTTACTATTATTATTTTAAAATGGTCCAAACATGATATTATGAAATAAATAAATTAATGTTCAGAAAAGGATGGAGAGAACTTAAACAACCGCAGAGGTTGATAACAATGGTGAAACGAATTCAAACAAATAAATAATTAAAAAGATCGAATTTGTCAGTTTTCAGATCGAATCTCATATAATGTCAAGATGATAATATTATGAAATATATGTAATGTACTATAAGGTTATTTTTATGTTGTTAACTTTATTGGTAGGAATGTTAGGTAGAAGTTTCAACACAATTAGCAAGATTGAATTATTTACCGCTTATGGACCAAAATAAATGAAATATTAAATTAAATTAAGGCGGCTATTGCTAAATCAATATTAGATATACCAAATTCCGTCGTTATAATTAAGTATTAGAACGATGAGGCATACAATCCATCATTATAAGACACATGAACATAGTATGAAGGAAATCGACCAAGGTTTATCTTATTTAACGTGTTTCTAAAATGAATTAAATGGATATGGTAAATAGTAGTTAAACATAAATTGTATTGAGTGGAATATTGTGTTGTGTTTTCTTTAACGTAAAGAAATGAGAATTTAGACTAGTTATAGTTATTTTTTTTTAAGTTAAAATTAGTAGTAGTGGTTAGGTAGCAAAAACCGTGTGTTTAGAATAATTGACTAATTTGTTAAATAACAATTAAGCTTATTTTTTTCTTCTTTTGTTTCTGATTTTAGGGATAGGGATTTTGATCTTTAGCATAAAAAATTTAGTTTAAGATGTTGAAACTTATTTGTATCAATTAAATATATATAATAATGCTTAATTTTTAAAGTGTCCGGATTGTCGGGTTGAAAGTTGTGGTTAATTTGGATATATATGTGAGAGTAAATGAATACTTGGGTCGGATTGTGGATTGACCTGCCCATATATACTTAAAACGGTTAAAAATAAAATTTAAAATACTATATGTATGTTTCAAACTTGCAACATAACAAAACAAATACAACCCTTTAACCAACTAGGTTAATAACACTTTTTTATTTTAAATTTAACACAAAATTTGATAAATGCAGGACATTTTAACAATATAAGTTCAACTTTTTAACTAATATATATATATATATATATATAATTATATATAATGATGCTTAATTTTTAAAATGTCCGAATTGCCGGGTTGAGAGTTGTGGTTAATTTGAATATATATGTGAAAATAAATAGATACTTGAGTCGGATTGTGGGTTGACCCGCCCATATATACTTAAAACGGTTAAAAATAAAATTTAAAATGCTATATATGTGTTTAGAATTTACAACATAACAAAACAAATACAATACTTTAACTAATTGTGATTGAGATGTGGTTTGCCGAAGGATAATAGGCCGGTATCAATTGAAAGTGATTAAAAAAATATGAATTAAATATATTATTGACACAAGTGTGAGGTCACAATGTTAAATATTAAAAAATATGAATCAAATATTTGATTGACTAAAGTGAAAGTGTAAAGTCACGAGATTAAAGGTTCATTCAGAAAAAAATATGTGATGAGATATGTGAGAATATATATAAGTTGTTTACCAAAGTAATAAAATATGGAATGAAAGCGTTTTATTTTTATTCGTGATTTATTAAGAATTTTAAATATTAAATACATATTATTATTAAATTATTTATTAAATTTATTTTAATTATATTTTTATCCGTATGTATCGCACGAGAATTTTCCTAGTTGAAGTAATTTAGCTTGTCTAGAATTGAAAGTTACATAATCCCTCCATCTCAATAAATGATAAGATTAATTAATAATGCATAATTAGAATATTCTAGACGAATTATATCTATAGAAAACAAAATAATACTAATTTGTTTGAAAATAATTAAAAGTTGCTTAATTAATGTTGTAAGTTGTTTTTAATTTCATTCTTACTATCAAAATTCAATTTCTACAGAAATAATTAAAATCAATTTTCTTAGCCTAAATTCACTAGATTTTGAATTTAATCGAAAGAATGAGATAATGAACTGTTTTTTATATGGGATTTCATCGTCTTTTTGTGTATTTCTTCACAAAATTTTGAATTAATGAAATAAACATTGACCAAGTAAAACAACAATAATAATATATAATTTCATATGCTTTCAAAATAAAAAAATAAAAGTAATAATAGGAATATCTTGGTCTGAGTAGTAAATAGTATATGATAACTTAATGGTCCTAATGAATAATATATAATAAGACTTATCTTATCCATATATCATTAATTATTTTTCATGCATGTACAATTTAACAATTTATTTATTCTTTCAATACGTACGTAATCCAATTGGCCGGGACATAAGTTTGTAATCTTTCGAAATGTAATAATAAATTAAGTAATACATTATTCAATTTGGATTTTACAACTCACATAGAGTGTTGCAACTCTTTTGATATTGTTATATATATATAATGTTTTTTCTTTATTTTTGTATGATTTTCGATTCGTTATATTATTTTTATTTTACTTTAACTTGTGTCAACAAATGACATAACTTGGTTTGTATTTAGTTATATGGTTTAACTCTAATTTATGCAATCTTTTCGATAATAGATCAATAAAAATAATATCATTTCTTTTAAAAGAAAGAGAAAAATCAAATAGAGTTGGTAAATGGTAATTAAATGTAAATGGTCAATGGTTATTTTTGGATGTGGATAATATGTTTATTCTATGTTTGAAGTAGTGGTTAAAATCAATGAATTTGATTTTATATATACCAAAATCATTATCATTGCATTGGAAGTTTCATGCTTGTTTCTAATCTCACATCAAAATTAAATTAATATAATAAAAAACAAAATTTTTAAGCTTAGATGCATATTATTTATGTATTTATGATATTTTAACAATTTTTTTTAGAATTAAAAAAGAACTAGCATGACACTCACTTAAAAAAAATGGGACAACGATCCGCAAACACACTTAACCATTTAACTAGACGCAGAATATACCGTCTGACGAGCTCAAACCCAAGATCTTACGGTGAATATACCCCTTATTGTCATTATGCTAGAATAAGAGATTTTAGCACAAAAAGTCATTAGAAATGAATGTGGTTTGATTTTTAATTTGACTAAATAAAAATGTTTTTAATAGTTGAATATCCTATTTTTTTTTTAATTCAAAATTTAAGACTTTTTCTTTTCCTTCTATTCTTGCAAAAGGAAATTCCCGATTATCTCTTATTAATTCACATTAAACATATATATATATATTTTTTTTTTGATTTTTTAAGAAAATAACATGGTATTTAAAGACATTATTTTATACTTTAACTTAAAATACTTATTTTTTAGAATTGAATTCGTGATATTTGATCTCTTATATATTAATAATAATAAAAAAGTATTATGCCTAGTCGTTGTCGTATGTGTCAAGAAAATGTTGCATCGATAATTCACTTATTTTTGCATTGTCGAGAGGTGACTTATATTTGGAGCATTTTATGGAGTATTATTGAGATTCATTGGGTGATGCCCGAGTCTTTAGATAGTTGTTGAAAAGTTTGGATTAATATAACCGATATGACAAACTTACATATTTGGGTTACCATCCCAATTATTCTTTGGTGAACTATCTGATTAAAGAGAAATCGTCGAACTTTCAATGACCGTAGTCGTCTGATTCGTATCATTCATAATAATATTATTATGATATTTTCTGAGATTTGTTCAGGAAAGTCAGTAAAGTCTGTCGGGGAGTTAATCGTTTTTCTTGAGGATTTACGAGCTCAGTAACTTTTTAAGTATTGTTTTTTCATGTCATATTTTATCGTTTTGTTTAAAAGATTTTTTTTTTTTCATTTTTAATATAGATGAAAATTTTAAAAAAATAATAATAACTCAAATATTGATAATGGAGTACGGAAATAAATTATCAAGGTGATATTGTGAGTTTTGACCAATTCATGCATAATTTTTAATAAGATGAAATGGGATAATTAAAAGAAAGTACATACGGGCCTTTAATTGGTAAAGCCGTGGACAAAACTATCACCTCTCTCTCTATATATATATATAATGTTAGCTAGCTTCCATTTTCATTTCATGTTCTCTAAACATACTACTCTTCTCTTGACCATATATTAACATTCCTTCTCTTTTGCCAATTCCACTTATAACTCTCTTCCATGGCGAATAATGATCAAGCTTTCGTGGTTGACAAGAAAGATATTTTTCTCGTTAAACCTTCAAAACCAACACCATCGTGTGTTCTCTCGTTCTCTTCTATCGACAATGACTACAATATCGAGTTACTTGTCTACACCATTCATGTCTACAAGGCAAGTCATGATAAAGATAATAACTTGCTTGATGATCCGGCTTGCCTCATCAAGGATGCCCTCTCTAGGGTACTCGTGTACTACTACCCGATGGCCGGGAAACTCAAGAGGAACATAGATGGAAAACTCCGAATCACTTGTAATGCCGACGGTGTACCCTACGTGGAGGCTATTGCATCTTGTTCCCTTTCTTCACTTAATTACCTAGACGGTATTGACTTGCAAACTGCGAGAGAGTTTGTTGTCAACTATCCTAATCAAAGCGAATCCGGTTATCACCCGCTTGTCGTGCAAGTTACCAAGTTTTCTTGTGGCGGTTTCGCCATAGGGATGGGCTTGTGCCATGCTATATGTGACGGGGTGAGTGCTTCCCAATTTCTTAGAGCATTGTCCGATCTTGTCAAAGGAGAGAACGAGCCATTGGTGAAACCAGTATGGGAGAGGGAACTATTAGTTGTGGAACCTTGTGAAGAATCCATTGAACTTCCATTTAAAAAAAGCACCTTAGCAAATTCCCCATATTTACCCACCATTGATCTCCTTCACGAGTTCTTCAACATAAGCGGCGAGACTATAAAGAAAATGAGGTCGAGTTTGATAGTAAAAGGCGATGATATTGATATCGGAGTCACGAGAAACAACTTCACTAGCCTTGAAATAATTAGTGCTTATATTTGGAGGTCAATGTTTAGGGGCTTAGATTTAAACTCAGATGGTGACACTGTCTTTACTATCATCACCGGGATAAGACACATACTGAAAAATCCTCCGTTGCCTCAAGGGTACTATGGTAATTCTATAGTGCTTGTCAGCTCTGAGATGTCGGGAAAACAACTTAACGAGGGTCCATTTATTGAGGTTGTAGAGACTATCAAAGAAAGCAAAAAGAATGCCTCCAATCCGGATTACATTTGGAAAGCGATAAGTATAACCGAGTCAATAACACGAGCCAAACCTGTTTTCAAAAATAACGGTGCGTGTGTTTTCTTGACGGATTGGAGGCACCTAGGGTTTATGGAGGTGGATTTTGGGTCGGGGGAGCCCGTCAACCTTATGGTGTTGCCTTGGAGTGCAAGTTTTTACGTGGGCATGTGCTTGCTTCTTCCTTCATGCAAACTCGATGCCAAGATGAAAGGTGGGATGAGGGTGTACCTTACCCTCCCAAGGGCTGCAATGGCTAAGATGAGGGATGAAATGGATGCTATTGAACAAATGGACTACATCAAATGATTGTTATATATATATATATGTGTTAATTTACAAATAAATGAAGTTTTATGTGTAAGAAATTGTACTTCATTTCTTAAATTGAATGAAAATATGTACATGCTTTTGTGTTTGAAATTGAAAATTTTATATGTATATATGATCCTTTTATGTTCATGTAACTCATAATTAAAGTGAAAAAGTAAATTGCTTGTAGACCCATTTGAAAACATTTTTAAATTTGAATATATATATATATATATATATATATATATATATTTGGCTTAGAAATAAGGTTTGATATTAAAAGTCATATCATTAGTAAAAATTCACATATTGTGACATATTATTTATGAGGTGATGTCCGAATATTTGGATAATTATTGTTGGGAAGTTTGAATTAATGTAATAATATGAATGATACGTTAGGTCTATATAAATGAATTATCATTTTCAATTATTGTTCTGTGAATTATTTGGTTGGAGAAAAATCGTCGAACTTTCAATTATCGCAGTCGTCCAATATATATCATTCATAATTCTTTTATAATACTATTATTATGACACTTTCTGAATCTGTTCTGAAAAGTGGATAAGACCTATCAGTGAGTGAGTTAATTGTTCTTCTCGAAAACCTACCATCTTCTAACTATTTTTTATGTAATAATTTGTTGTTAGTACTACTATTTTTATATTTTTAAAATATATATAGACATTTTTAAAACATAAAAATTCTAAACTTTTAATTAATTAAAACATTGTGAGTTTTGTTATATATTAGGGTAGCGTTTGGTAAGAGGTACAAATTATATAGGGTATAAGTTGTATAGGGGTATAAATTGTAACGAGGTATAAATAGTATAGGGTAGTATAAGTTGTATAGGTTATTGTTGTTTGGTATGAATTATAAGAAATGATATAAGTTGTATATGGTTTATAATTTTGTGTTTGGTATATATTATAAAAATATAGTATAACTTGTATAAATAATTTAAAATTATTATTATTAATATTATTATTTATAGGTATTGTATCGTTATTATTTAATAATTAATATATTTTTAATTAAAATTTAAAAAATTAATTATAATATAAACATAAATTATGTTTATTTAATTTAAATATGATTAATAATTGTAATAAAATAAATATAAATAAAAATATTATTTATAATATAAGTAAATATAGAAAAATAATAATTAATAAAATTATTTTTATAAAAATAAATAAATATTTTTTAATTAAAATATTGAACAATTTTAAAACTATTTATATTAAAAATGATTATATATAATAAAATATTATAATTAAATAAAATATATTTAATATATTATATAATATTAATAAAGAGTATAATGAGAAATTAAAAATTAAATGATATATATAAGAATAGTGTTGTACCTAGGGTTGTAAACGAATCGAATCGAAGCGAATATTACTGTATTCGATTCGTATTCGTGAAACTATTCGAATATTCGTATTCGTATTCGAAATTTTTTCGAATAATTAATGTGATTCGTATTCGATTTGAAATTGATATTCGTATTATTCGATCCGATTCGAGTATTCGATTCGATTTTTTTTAAAACATATTTTATACAACCGCATAATTTTCTTTTTTCGTGTCAGGTTTATGATCATTACCGCATTATTTTAAGGGTTCCACTTTCTAAAAATAAAAGAATATATAAAAATAAATAATAATGAGGGAGAGTTTGAAATTTTGAACATTTACTTTAGTACCTCATAATTTAAAGTAATTTATTGTTACTGATATAAAAAATGAAATTTTATCTTAAAATTTTAAACATAGATAATTTATTATCTACATTGTATTTATGAATAAATAAAAAATTCATATCACTAATTTAAATACCGAATTTCAGTAAACGGTTTTGATTATCGAATTTTAAAAAATTGGTAGTCAAAACTTTTAATTCGCTAAAATTCGGTATTTAAATTAATAATATTCATATTTTATTTATTCATTTATAATGTTAAGTAGATAATAAATTAACGACGTTTAAAAATTTTAAAACAAAATCTCGTTTTGTATAACTTTATTTAAAAAATGAAGTCTAAAATCTCAATTAACCCATAACAACCCCAACTTCACAATTAGACCTAAGGTTATATGCAATTTATGCCTAATATAAGATCACTATTTCAGACTAATAAGATAAAAACACTTATAAAAAACATAACTAAAAAATTAAAAATTCTATATACTACCCAACAAAACCCAATCTTTAGAACCGGGGATTAGATATGTCCAATATACATATGGGTCGGGTATATATGCCCAATACAATATTATTCATTTAGAACCAGCTCCCCATAGATATGTCCAATAGTATTTTTGAGTTTTCATTTTTTATATTTTTGAAAAAAAAAATCTTTTATTAAATCGTTTAATTGGCCAATAAAAATATTCTTACTTTACTTTTATTAATTTTTAAGTCACTAAAATAGTTAAAATCTTAAAAAAAAACTCAGGAAATCAAAGTATTTTTTAGATTGGAAGAAAGGCTAGGTTAGCTTTTTATTTTAAAAAAGTAATATTTTTATTTTAATAATCTATCTTAAATAACTCATTTTTTTAAATAAAAATAATTACTTTTGACTAAAGAGTAAAAACCAACAAAATCTTCAAAATAGTTAGAAGACTCTTATATCTTAAGAGCTTATTTGGTTAGATATAAAATTCAATTATAATCAAACATTATTTAACTTTTTTATTATTCACATCACTAAATTATCAATTAAAATATCTTTTAGTATAAAAAATAAAATTTAAATTTTACTAAAATGGAAACAATCAAATTTACGATCATCACCGCTAACAAGCCTAGACTCACTAACGTTAAAATTATTTCAAATTGTCAAAAAGTTAGTAATGATATAAACTCTATGAACAATTTCTCCTACTGACAAATCAAACCAATCCATTATGACATACTTGTTGGGATACCAGGAGATAATCTATCCCTTAATGCAAGAACAATAACAAATCCAACAATTGCGAAAACGAAAGAAATCAACTAAAGAAGACGAACAAAAAATTTATAGTGATTCGGCCAAAACAGACCTACATCTATTTTGAAGCACAAAAGAATCTCAACTTTATTATCAAGATTGTTATAGGAGTATTACAATGATTCTCTCATAATGAAATCTCACACACAACTCACAAGGAAGCGATGTTCTCAAGGCAAATATTTGACTTTTTAAAGTGCCTGACTGCACCCCAATTAAGTCAATATCAATATATTGTTCAAATCTCTCAAAGAATTTTCAAATTATTCTTACAATATTTCCTAATTGTATTTTCATAACTAAAGATCTATTTACTTTTATGATAAGTTATTTCCTAATATCAAGATTATACACCATAAAATATAATTTTTCTTTGTTAAATATACTCTTCCTTGTACTAAGATGGTGTACCATGACTATACCATATTTACAATATTGTAAATCCAATCTCAACAATACTGCAGTCTATTCAACAAAATGGAATACAAAATCGAATGAATTTCTAAAACTAAAAATCTTAATGCACATTGGATCGGAAAAAGACACCAATAACAAAATTTGCGAGAAAAGTGGATCGAACAAAATCTTGACGTGTTTAAGCTTCTACTATTTCAAAATTTACAGACAATCGAAAAAAGACTTGAAAAGAATAGAGTTCAGGTCTTAAATTCAACATCCACATTGGTTTATCCCGGGTCAATTTTCAGAACCAAATCGTCAAAGTAGGGCAACTCCATTAGTACTCCCACTCTTATCCTTTCCATGCGAAGTTATGTTCTCCAAATTCCAATTGAAATTCATGTCAAGTGTGACAAACTAAACCGCATGTTGTTCCAAATATCTAGCCTTCACCCACTAGACAAACTCACAATTTTGACAACCAATCATTCCACTATCGAGTAATGAAACTTAAGAAAAAACAATATATATTCGAAAACAATCAAACATCGGTGTCCAACTAGCATAACCAACATGCATGCTTTTCACTATCATTGATCTCATGTAGACCTTGTCTTTTTCAACAAAAGAAAGACTTCACACCAACTCTTATCAATAAAACCAGAAAGGAATTTTGAGAACCACTAATCAATATAGTCCAAAATCAACAATATAGCATCCAAACACATTTCATTTTATCAAGTTATAAACATTTTTCTCTACCCTAATTGATGACGTCAAAACCAATCCACTAAGATAACTCTAGTTACAAGAAAGATTTGTAAGAGATTAAATGCTACGAATTCGATTCTCATTCAGAACCCCTTAAGTTAAACTGGAAGTCGTGGTTATAAGATTATATTAATTTTCTATTTTTTTTTAAAAAAAAATCACAAACCAACCCCTAAGATGGAGTTGACATGATAACTTAGGTAGCTCAACATAGACATTTATCAAGTTTCCAACAATAAATTAATGGACATTCATAATAGGTGCATGTACTATTTGAAGTTGATTGGGTAACATAAATAAATATATGATGATATTTTAGCACAAAGAATTAAAATAGAAACTAACGAGGTTTCTCCTTCATTGGATATTTGGGTTTAGGGGTGTCAAAAATGAACTCGACCCGCCAACCCGACACGAGTTGACCTGAAGAATATTGGTTAGGGTTGAGGGTTTTTCGGGTTTGAATTATTTCGGGTCAGACCCAAAATATAACCTGAAAAAGAAAATTGGGTTGGGTTGGGTTCGAGTCAAACTGGGTTGACCTGAAATCAGGTCACTCATCAACCCGAACCCACCCACCCAACCCGACCCATGCACCTAATATATTAATAAAAAAACAACTTGCCTACCTTACAAAAAAACCCTAACCCTAACGGGCCTAACCCATATCCTTAATTTCTATTAATTTTCTTCCTTCCGTCTTTCTCACTATTCCTTTTCTTCCATCTTTCTCACTTCTCTTCAATATACATTCTAAACATAATTATTATGTTTATGCCAATTTTATTATTTTGTATTTAAATTAAAGTATTATTATTAAGCAAAAAAAACTTATTTCGGGTTAGTTGAGTTGGTCGGGTTGGTCTGAGTTCGGGTTCGGGTTTGTTGTTTTCAGGTTGGTTCTGGTTCGGGTTGAAAATTTTGTTATAATGCACCTCTTTCAACCCGACTCGAACCCACCCGACCCGACCCACCTGAATTGACACTCCTATTTGGGTCTATACAAAATTTAAGGTTAATTTTATTATTATTATTATTTTCAAGATTTATTTTAAATATGACTTTCTCAAACCCATTTTAAAAATTAATCCATTACTTTTTTTGTTAAATGGTCCAAGCTATATTATGAAATAAATAAATGATCAAACCTAACCACAATACTGGATAACAACGGGCAATGAAGAGAACTCAAAAAAAAAATTAAAAACAATAAAAATTAAAAAGTGCGAATATCTTCCAAAAGACAATGAGATTTCCGACCGAATTTGTCGGTTTTTCATATCGAACCTCATATAATGTCAATATGATAGTATTGTGAAATATCCGTAATATATTATCGCTATAGGTATTTATTTTTATGTTGTTATCTATATTGGTAGGAATGTTAGGCAGAAGTTACGTACCACACAATTAGCCAGATTGAATTATTCATCGCTGACCAAAATAAATGAAATATTAACTTAAGGAGAAAAAGAGCGGCAGAAAAAGGGTGGCTATTGCTAAATCAATATTAGATATATAGCATACTCTATCCCAATAATGTTTTAGTATATTGTTTGGTAAACGATACATGTAGGTATGTACGTACAAATTTATGTTCATATACAACTTATCTCATATGTGATATAAATATTCCCAGTTTATTAAATTTCTTCAATTTAGTAAGATAGATTTAATAAAAAGAAAATATATGGTGTTGCTAAACAAATAATGTTGTTAATACCCTTTAACGAAGGTGTTCAATCCCGTCATGAATGATGTAATGGCGCAAAAAAACTTTGAACTACTATAATTGACCGATAAAAATATAATAGTGTAAAAGGCCTTTTAAAGGGGGTACGTAATTGATTCCATCGCCAAAAAAATCTAATGGAGTCACGAAGGGGTCATATAATACATCATTATAGGACGTGAACATAGTACAAAGGAAAGCGACGACAATAAAGTTTATCTTAATTAATGTGTTTCTAGAATGAATTAATTGGATTGCTTTTGATTGAATGGAAATGAGTTTTCTTTACCATAAAGAAATGAGAAATTAAACTAGTTATTTTATGTAGTTGGTAGTAGTGGTTACTGAGCAACTCAATAATATTCTAACGATGATTTATCTAAATAACCGTGTTTAGAATAATTGAATAACTTGTTAAATAACAATTAATTAAGCTTAAATTTGTCTTCTCTTGCTTTTTATTTTCGGGAAGGGTTTTTCGATCTTTAGCATTAAAAATGTATTTAGTAGTAGTGATTTAACACAAGAGGTTGATACTTCTAATTCCATCTATTTCATTTCAGTAATTTGTCTGGTCTAGAATTGAAAGTTACATAATAACTATGTCGTTTTATAAAAATTCATAATAATTAGTTTGTCAAAAATTGAAAGTTACATAATTAATGTTGTAAGTTGTTTCTAATTTCATTATTAACCTAAATGTACTAGATTTGAAGTTTACCCGAAATAATTAGATAATGAACTGTTTTTTATATGAGATTTACCGTCTTTTTGTGTATTTCTTCACAAAAATTTGAATTAATGAAACAAACATTGACAAAGTAAAACAGATCTAGAGTACTTTGGCATATAAATAAATACAAACAAAACACAACAATAATAATAATATATATAGTTTCATATCCTTTCAAAAGAAAAAAATAAAAGTAATTATAGGAATATCTTGTCTAAGAAGTAAATAGTATATGATAACTTAATGGTCCTAATGAATAATATATAATAGGACTTATCTTACCCATATATCATTAACTATTTTTCATTCATGGACAATTTCACAAGTTGTTTATGGCCAATTGGGACATAAGTAATAAAGTAATGAGTACTCTAAAGTAATACATTGTTCAACTCGAATTTAACAACTCGTAAAGAGTGTTGTAACCCCTACGTATTTTTGAGATGAATTCTCTTTAGCAGACCACGAGGGAGGACTGGGCGATAGATGATGTAGAAGATACAATTCGAGGAAAAGTAAAAAAAAAAAAATCATTGCTAATATGCAAAAGAAATTACTTGCACGGACCAGAAAAGTTTTAATATGGCTAAAAGAGCACCATGACGAAGTAAACAACAAAGTTAGCTAAATCACAAAATAGTAAAAATATAATATCATTTCTTTTAAATGAAAAAGAAAGATCAAATAGAGTTGGTAAATGGTAATTAAATGTAAATTGTCAATGTTTACTTTTTGGTTGTGGAAGAAAGGGTTTTTCTTGATGAGAAAGAAATGAAAACTTAATATGTTTATTCTATGTTTGAAGTAGTGGTTAAAAGCAATGAATTTGACTTCTTCTTTTAACTTTATCTATACCAAAACCATCATCAAAATTAAATTAATTACAATAAAAAAACTAAATGTCTAAGCCTAAATGCATATGATTTCATGTTTTCCAGAAATAATAACTAACTAAAGTAGAAAACTATTACATTTACTAACAAACAAAAGCACACTAATAATGATAATATACTAGTACAAAATTAAAATATATCCACATAACTCATTTTGAAAAGTGGGTATGAAGCCAATGGGTGAAAATTGTGTGACAGACACCAAACTTATTATCGATAACAGCTTAAAATTTTGTAAAACAAAAAATAAAAAACACTTCTTACGATATAAAATTATATTTTTTTGTATCAATTTCAAAATACAGTTTATTTTTGTGTGTATTTATTTACCTTTAAAAAATGACATAATTCTATTATTCAGCCTTATAACAAATAACATACAACATCAATAATAAATAAAATAGAACAATGAAAAATAATATGGTACTAGTACAAGAGTGACATTTAATTATTGGAGGTCTAATAATTTATCGTTAACAGTCTTTAAAGACAATAAACTTAAACTTCGATTAAGTACTGTTTAAGTAAAATTATTATTATCGATGGGTTATTTACAAAGTATATTTGTGTTAAGTATAACGTTGATTTTAAAAACCGTCGTTTATACTATTCTTTTAACGTCAATTCATTTATAGTATTTTAAATAGTTAGAGATAACAATTATAATATTTCACCCCGCAGTTTTCGATTGACCGAATGGCTTCGTTATAGACTAATTTTTCCCGGTTTGAGCAGTAGTTGATCGAGGATGATATTTGAGTCCCGACTCCGTCACGATCTCACTCGATGAAAATGGAGTAAATTGGGGAATGCGTTTACCACTGCCCCATTATACTTTGAGAATTTTTTTCCTACCATTCCAGACTTGTTAATTTGGTTTCGGAAAATCTCCGCGAGGCATCATCATACCATATTCTCTACAAAAAAAATTTTTTTACAAAGAAATTATATAAACAGTTTTTTTTAGATCTTAACCCAGGTATATTTATAATATAAATAATGAAAAATATCTTTAGGACATATTTTGTAAAACTGTAATTGGACTTGTAACGATGGTATTTAGTTGCCGTCGTTAAAGATCACATATATAATATAATAAAATAAACCAATGTTATTTACTTCCTATTAATTGGAAGAGTGATGTTTCAAAGAATTATTTGTTTTTGTATATGTTTTGGTTACTGTAACATTATTATTTTATTGGAAGACTATTCGGATATGTTCTAAATGTACTATATCATTTTTGATAAAAGTGCCTTATTAAAAAAAAATAAGAGTTCGGAAATTTAGATTTTCTTGTTCTTTACAACATTTAATCTTATCTCAATTAACTAAATGACAAAACGATGAGTTAGAAAATCCCCATATAAATTTACACATTATTCTCTTCATTTTTACCGCCACACTCTTGGGGAGAATGAATAACGACATCATATATGTGGGCATATATGACATCACACTCTTAATGAGGATTAACCGACCCCCTTTCGAGATTATTTTACTTTTCAATCTAGACAGTTTACATTCTGGGTTCCAATATTAGACTTTGGATAGTAATTTCACACACAATGAATACCAAAATATGTTGACGGAAGACCACCAATTCTGAATCCCAACACATTTGTTAATCTCATCCTTTTTCTATTCGAAACAGAATTTGAGAAAAAATATCTGACTTATTAAGATTAACTCAAAGATCGGAACCGAATAACCATAAAATATCCTGAAAGTGTTTAAAATTTCTATAGGTAGCATGAACCATGCAGAGCGTGTCATCAACGAAAAACAAATGTGATGTTGCAAAAATATGATATTTTCTTAACCCACAACTCACTTCACGGATAAATCCCAAATTTTCTGCGAAAACCATCATTTTTTAGAGAGTTTCTATAATAATGACGAACGAAAAGGGAGAGAGTGTATCATCATGTCTAATCCTTCTAAAGCTCTCAAAAAATCTCAAAGAACTCTCATTAACAATGACAAAAAACTTAATCGTCGAGAGTATGGGTGTTTAAACGGTCGGTTAACCGGTTTAACCGTCAACCAATAATTCAAATTTCTAAATTAAATATTAAACTTTTAAATCTTTTTTTAACTGTTATTCTCAATTTTTTTATCTATATTATAATATATCATAATAATATTTCATAGATATATTTATAAATATATTATAATATAATATATTATTGTAATAATATAATTTATTTTAAAAGTCTATATTTTAAATTAATAGTCATATAAATAAGATTTTTTTTTAAAAACAATTTTATACAAATTTTAGTTTAAAATTTAAAAATAACTAATATATTTAGATTATTAAATATTATTTATAATATATCTAATATTTTCAAAATAACTAATATAAATATATATTATTAAATTATTACCGGTTTATCGGTTAAACGGCTAGAAAAATAGTTTAGTCGAAAACCGAACAATTTAACCGGTAAAAAACCAGTTAACCGGAACCGTTAGGACCGGTTAACTAATAAACCGATTCGATTCGGTTATCGGTTTTCCAGTTTTTTTTACGCAACCCTAATCGATTGACAAAATTTAATACAAATAATCCATTTCGTATTATTCTTATTGTATCCAATATATCAAACAAAAACTCTCCATTGTAATAATTTCTCTATGTAGGTTAGTCCTAGAGTTTAGGAAGGATTTATATATTATATTATAAAAAGTAGTATTAGTAACTAAATAGTACTGTTGGTTAGCCTGTCAAAAGAAACTAGTCACCAATTGGGTAACAAGTGGAGGATAAGAGTTGACATTCTATTGGATTCTAATTTGACATGATCAAATCAGATTTAAATTAAATTCTGTGTAATTGAAAAAAATTGTTATTAACCCTAGTTTATTCTCGAAAATAGTATCATCCCCACAATTATCTTTTTTAAAATTATGTTTCAAAATATTATTTTATATAAATTAATAATGAATAAAATATAAATTTGATAATAAAAAATTCAAATTTATAAATACATTTTAGTGATTGAGTAAAAAATATGTAATGGATATTGTGAATTGATCCGTATTAGATGTTATTTAATTGGGTAAAAAATATGCAATGGATATTGTAAAGTGATGTATTTATCTTTGATTTTAAATTGTTAATTATTTATGATATTTAGCACAAAATGTTAATAGAAACTAATGAGGTTTGTTTTTATTGGATTGGATAAAATTGTTTTAATAGATGGATATCCTCATATTTTTTTTTTATGAGGAAGGATAGGGAGCACGACTTTGGGGAGCGACTCGTACAACGAAAGTGACATCGCTGTTATACGAAAGTAACATCGCAGTTATACAAAAGAGATCTCGTCCATTTTGTATAACAACGAGGTCTATTTTGTATAACAGCGATGTCACTTTCGTATAACAACGATGTCACTTTCGCTGTCCGAGTTACTCCCCAAAGTCGTGCTCCCAATATTATTCATTTTTTATATATAGTTTTAAATTTAAATTTTAAGATCCATCCAATCCAAGGCTGCTGATAAATTTATTCACATATATAGTGGTATCCAATGTGATGGTGGGTGGTCTCCTAAATGTGGGGAGATAGACATTGTTGGCTTTTACTGCAAAAGAAAACGCAGTGATCTTTTATTAATTCACAATACCATTGCATAAATATTAATTTCCTTATTGACAATGAAAAAAAAAACTCAACCTAAGTGCTCCATTTATCCCACACACACAATATATATAATGATAGCATCCACTTTCATTTCATGTTCTCTAAACATACTACTCTTCTCTTTCTCTTGATCATATATATATTGCTTCTCTTTTGCCTAGTCCACTTATAACTCTCTTCCATGGCGAATAATGATCAAGCTTTCGTGGTTGACAAGAAAGATATTTTTCTCGTTAAACCTTCAAAACCAACACCATCGTGTATTCTCTCGTTCTCTTCTATCGACAATGACTACAATATCGAGTTACTTGTCTACACCATTCATGTCTACAAGGCAAGTCATGATAAAGAGAATAACTTGCATGATGATCCGGCTTGCCTCATCAAGGATGCCCTCTCTAGGGTACTCGTGTACTACTACCCGATGGCCGGGAAACTCAAGAGGAACATAGATGGAAAACTCCGAATCACTTGTAATGCCGACGGTGTACCCTACGTGGAGGCTATTGCGTCTTGTTCCCTTTCTTCACTTAATTACCTAGACGGTATTGACTTGCAAACTGTGAGAGAGTTTGTTGTCAACTATCCAAATCAAAGTGAGTTAGGTTATCACCCGCTTGTCGTGCAAGTTACCAAATTTTCTTGTGGCGGTTTCGCCATAGGGATGGGCTTGTGTCATGCTATGTGCGATGGGGTGAGTGCTTCCCAATTTCTTAGAGCATTGGCCGATCTTGTCAAAGGAGAGAACGAGCCATTGATAAAACCCGTATGGGAGAGGGAACTATTAGTTGTGGAACCTTGTGAAGAATCCATTCAACTTTCATTTCAAAAAACCACCTTAGCAAATTCCCCATATTTACCCACCATTGATCTCCTTCACGAGTTCTTCAACATAAGCGGCGAGACTATAAAGAAAATGAGGTCGAGTTTGATAGTAAAAGGCGATGATATTGATATCGGAGTCATGAGAAACAACTTCACTAGCCTTGAAATAATTAGTGCTTATATTTGGAGGTCAATGTTTAGGGCCTTAGATTTAAACTCAGATGGTAACACTGTCCTTATTATCATCACCGGGATAAGACACATATTGAAAAATCCCCCTTTGCCTCAAGGGTACTATGGTAATTCTGTAGTACTTGTCAACTCTGAGATGAAGGGAAAACAACTTAACGAGGGTCCATTTCTTGAGGTTGTAGAGACTATCAAAGAAAGCAAAAAGAATGCCTCAGATCCAGATTACATTTGGAAAGCGATAAGTATAATCGAGTCAATAACACGAGCCAAACCGGTTTATCAAAATAAAGGTGCGTGTGTTTTCTTGACAGATTGGAGGCACCTAGGGTTTATGGAGGTGGATTTTGGGTCGGGGGAGCCCGTCAACCTTATGGTGTTGCCTTGGAGTGAAAGTTTTTACATGGGCATGTGTATGCTTCTTCCTTCATGCAAACTCGACGCCAAAATGAAAGGTGGGATGAGGGTGTATCTTACCCTCCCAAGGGTTGCCATGACTAAGATGAAGGAAGAAATGGATGCTATTGAACAAATGGAATGATTGGTTAATTATTGAAATGTTCTATATATGTGTGTGTTAATTTACAAATAAATGAAGCTTTATGTGCAAGAAACTGTACTTGACTTCTTAAATTGAATGAAACTATGTATTGCTTTTGTGCTTGAAATTGAAAATTCTTAGTAATTTAATTAATGCTCCAATATATATGTTACTAATATATGATCATTTTATTTTGATGTAACTCATAATTATAGTGAAAAAATAAAAATACTTATAGACCCTTTTGAAAACATCTCTAAATTTGAATTTTAATATATATTTGGCTTAGAAATAAAAAACAATTTTTGTAACTTAATCATTTATATAAGTTTCATATTAAAGGTCATATAGCATTAGTAAAAATTCAACCTTTTAATTAATTTATATTGAATGATTTTTACCGCACAATTTTAAAGATGAGTTTGTTAGAACCCTTACGGAGAAAAGAAAATCAAATAATAATAATAATAATAATAATAATAATAATAATAATAATAATAATAATAGGGGAGAGTTGTTTAATTGCGTGTTTTAGTATTCAAGATATAATTGATTGGGACGAAGTCGGGGACACAAATATCTTCTCCGCCCTATATTCAATTAAATATCGATCAAATCAAAAATATCACCCCTAACCATACAATTCAAATTAAAAAATAAGGGACAAATATAATTGTCATCTAGTTATGAATGTGGAATAAAAAGAGTTAATTGAATTGTATGTCAAGTTCAGTGCTACATACTGTGTTTATTAAACTGTGTGTCAAAATAGTAAATAGTTCTTGAATGTTTTACATAAAAACAATTTCAGCTAATACTTCTAAAATAAACTGAAATGCCAAAATAACAAATATTAATAAAAGTAAAAAATAATGTCATTTGTGTTAGATAAACTAAAATGCTAAAATAACATATATTAATAAAAAAATAATAATGTAAGTTGTGTTAGATAGTCTTATAACATTATATGCATAAATATAGGATCACTGTTCCAGACTAATTACATTACTACCCGATAAAACCCAATCTTTAGGGCCTGGGCTTAGATATATCTGCCAACAAAAACAATATTATTCATTTAAAACCCAATCTTTAGGGCCTGGGCTTAGATATATCTGCCAACAAAAAAAATTATTAAAATTCTTATTAATATTAATTCTAATTATTTTTTATTATATTTAAAATTTAAATTTAACAAAAGTAATGTAATAATATTTAAATTTATAAATTAAATGATTTGATATAAACATTTTCAATAAATATATATAAAGTTAAGATTGAAAATAACTTGAAAAAATGGTCTTGAGTTTTTATTTTAGGTTTTTCAATAATTAAATGATGAAGATAGTTGAAGTAAAAAAAAAAAACCTAAGAGGGTGTTTGATAACAATGGAATTTTTATTGGAATTAGAAAAATTTATGATAAAATGTTAGAAAAATTAAGTAAGTTAATTTTAAACCGGCCACACATTACGATTTTTGAATATTTATTCTAAATAATCAAAAAGGGAGAAATTGTTAGAAAATAATTGTTATAACTTATGAAAAGTTTAATGAATAGATAAAACTAAGTTCAAATATATATGTTAAACCGCTAAGTTATATCAAGTATAATAATTGGTTTAAATATAACAAGAAGCTGTTGTAGTGTACTGGTCAGGTGACCAGGGATCAAATTTCACTGGCTGCAAATAATATTTAAAGTTTTGCTATTTCAGGGAAACTGAGCGTTCGGTTGGAAATATATATACTGTTCGGTTTAACTTCAGTTTGAAGTAAAAAGTTCCGGTCAAACCGGTTCGGACAACCGGAGTTCAATCAGCCGGTTGGTCAACCGGAGCTCAGTTAGGAGATCGGTTAAACATGCATTTAATGAAAGAAGGCTCCGGTCAAACCGGATTGGTCAACCAGCACTTAATGCAGCCGCTCGGTTTATTAAATGTTCGGTTGATTAAATGCAGCCGCTCGGTCATAAATGAGTTCCGGTTTATTAAATGCTCCGGTTGATTAAATGCAGCCGCTCCGGTTATTAAATAAACTGTAGGCAGCTGTCAGGCATGCTTGTCTAAATCCAGAAGCAACCTCCAAGTAGCTGTCAGGCAGGCTTATCCAAGATCTCTAGCAAATCTCTGAAACAGGCGGTCGGCTAAGTGCATGTCTGCCATGTGTCCAAAATGCAAACCGGCTAAATGCATGTCTGCCATGTGTCCAAAATGCAAACCGGCTAAGTGCATGTCTGCCATGTGTCCAAAATGCAAACCGGCTAAGCGCATGTCTGCCATGTGTCCAAATTGATCTGTCCAAGAGGGAAGGCATGCAAGCCTCTTGATCATTACCGGTTTCCAGCGGCCAATCTCCTAGAGAGAGAAAATATGACCGTTGTCATATTTTTCATATAAATAGAAGCCAAGGAAGAAATTTTGCTAAGCATCAAAATTATAAGTGACACACAAGTATCAAAGTTACAAGCGATAAGTTACAAAATCTTAGAGAGATAAAATCCTACGAACGATCCAAAACTGGTGTGTCATAAACCGGAAGCTTTCTGTGTGTATTTGTGTTGTGTTATTGTATTACATCAAGAGTGAGTTGGTGTAACCGGCGAGTAGTGAGTTGGGCTCGACCGGCATTGTAATTGTTGTAACGTTGAAAGTTAGTGGAGATCCTTCTCATAACCTGAGAAGAATGGGTGACATAGGAGAGTTTGCTCCGAACATCCATAAAAAATCTTGTCTCGTGTTATTTCCTTCATTTACTGCTTGCTCACCTAACCTAACCAAAATCAATCTTACTCCGTAAACCGGTCCACTCATATCTCTAAAACCTACTCCTTCTAAAACATCATCTAAGTCGCATACGTTGCTTCAGACTGAAACAGACATTTCCGCCATTGAACCCGGTTCAAGAGTCTGTAACAGTTTGCGAAGTGCTAAGAACGGTCATAGTCTCTAACCGGACTATCACCAAAGTGTTGTGTGTATTGTAAGCGGCCACCCTTCCTGAAACCGAAAACACCCCGGTCCTTCAAGGGCGTCCCCGATCCTAACATAAAATTTAGACATTTAATTCAAACAATTGTATTTTTATAATTTTTAATATCACTCTTTTTAAATTAGAATTGTAATTCTAAATATTTATTTATTTTTGTATGTTTTCTTAAAAGAAAAAATTATAATTTTAAAAAACGGTTAATTTATTAAACTGATAATTTTAAGCTAATCTTTTTAACTTAAAATATCTAATTTAGTAATTTAGAAGATATAAGCACTTACAAAAATATTTTAAATTAAAATATGTGGTAATAAAAAGAGTGCTTATATCTTATAAAATATCATTAAAAATTTAATATACTAAATCTAACAAAAATATGATCGATAATTTAATTTATAAAATTAAAAATATATATATGAATTTAATATATTAATCGTATTTGTAAATGATAATATAATAAGATAATTTTGTTTATAAAATATAGAAATGGATCATATTGAAATTATAAGAATTTAAAAAAACTAAAATTTAAAATAATAATATTTTAATTTTAATTCTTAGTTTTAAATGATAATCAAACCTAACATTTGTTCAATTTACATTAAAATTGAGATAATTAAAGCGAAAGACTAAAATTGGAATTACACTCTTCAATTGTAATATCAATGTCAAGGTTACCAATCATACCAATGTAAACACGACTTTATATCCTTTAGAAATTACACACTCCAAATATTTTAAATTAAAATATGTGGTAATCAAAAGAGTGTTTATATCTTATAAAATATCATTAGAATTTTAATATACTAAATTTAACAAAAATATGATCGATAATTTAATTTATAAAATTAAAAAAATATATATGAATTTAATATATTAATCGTATTTGTAAATGATAATATAATAAGATAATTTTGTTTATAAAATATAGAAATGGATCATATTGAAATTATAAGAATTTAAAAAAACTAAAATTTAAAATAATAATATTTTAATTTTAATTTTAATTCTTAGTTTTAAATGATAATCAAACCTAACTTTTGTTCAATTGTACGTTAAAATTGAGATAATTAAAGCGAAAGACTAAAATTGGAATTACACTCTTCAATTGTAATATCAATGTCAAGGTTACCAAACATACCAATATAAACACGACTTTGTATCCTTTAGAAATTACACACTTCAAATATTTTAAATTAAAATACGTGGTAATCAAAAGAGTGCTTATATCTTATAGAATATCATTAGAATTTTAATATATTAAATCTAACAAAAATATGATCGATAATTTAATTTATAAAATTAAAAAAATATATATGAATTTAATATATTAATTGAATTTGTAAATGATAATATAATAAGATAATTTTGTTTATAAAATATAGAAATGGATCATATTGAAATTATAAGAATTTAAAAAAACTAAAATTTAAAATAATAATATTTTAATTTTAATTCTTAGTTTTAAATGATAATCAAACCTAACATTTGTTAATTGTACGTTAAAATTGAGATAATTAGAGCGAAAGACTAAAATTGGAATTACACTCTTCAATTGTAATATTAATGTCAAGGTTACTAAACCGACCATTATAAATACGACTTGTTATCCGTTCTTCTATCCTAACAGGAAAAAATTGTAAATATTTCATGTCAAGTTTTGCTCATTTGGTTAGTTGGGTTAATTGATTGAGTGTGATTACAGATTATTTGTTAACCCCATAGATTAGCCGTATTCCAAATAAGTATTGGAATAAAATACACATAATTTAGAAATTAGAAAGCAAATTATAAAACATGATTATAATTAATTTAAAAAAGAAGGGCATACATGAAAAGTGACATGTATTTAGGTTTATCCGATTAAGTCTCTCTTCTATCTTTTTCTATCTTTTCTGTAATCTTCTATTCAATTGCCCCCAGACTGCTAACAGTTTCAATCTACTAAAAGTAAACACTTTTCATTTCTCTCTCTCAAAAGGGATATGAGATAAAACACGACCAGTTGAATCCCAAAGTTTAACAACTACTCAAATTTTCAAAACTCTTAAAATGATGGTGCAAGTAATTTGTTCGGATTGGAGTTTTTTTTTTTTAAATCTAGAGGTAGAAAAAAATTAATGATTGTTGATAATTTTGAGGAATGATAATTATTTTTGATAAAAGACTTAAAAATATTGATATATATAAATAAAATAAAAATAATAATTTAAAATAAAAGGTATCTTAATATTTTTAGTTAATAATTTAAGTGTTTTAGAATTTTGGTTGTAGCAGTCTGTCATGGTTTCAATTACTTTTATAAGTGAAGAAAATGTTGGATTCAATAGGTTACGCCTAAATAGCAGTTACTCATTTGCAAAATCAAATAAATCAGGTGTCGTCTTCACCTCAGAAATAGAATTTAAAGCAAAATAATTTCGCAGCACATTTTTTAACGATTAATAATAATTCAACATTTTATTGTTTTATGTAAGGTTATCTGTATTATTAAGTCTTCTTTTTATCTGATTTTACTCGCGAAACTATTCAAAATTGATCGAATATGTCCTTGACTGAAATATTTCTACTGATCGCGGACAAAGTGAAGGTTGAGAATGACAATACATCAAATATCGTTCTAGAAACAGATTTTTTAATCCAAATAAATTAAATGGTTGACCCTTGAGCTATCATAATTAGTTGCATCAAACTAATCTTTTAATAAATAGATAATATATAGAGCGATCAGACGGACCAACCCATGGCGGGGTGGGCCTACCCACCAAAACACATTGTTTGACGGTCGACGGCGGGTCGACCGCCATCCCGGCGGGTTGAAAATCCCCAACCCAACCCAAGATGGGTTGCGGGTTAGGCGGGTCAGTCCGCGGGTTGTCTCACTACAAATAAAAATAAATAAAAATCATTAATAGTTCTAAAAAACAAGAGTTCAAAAACATGATCAAATAATCATAATACACACTAAATATTTAAACTGTTTTTTGCATTCATTACATTCAACTTTTTCTATAATATCAATACCCTTCATTTTCTTAAAATACATCCAAATATTAGAATATTTCATACATTTTTTAGATGATCCTTCATCATGTTTAGCACTTTCAAATTCATCAACATCCAAATTAATACATTAATTTTGAGAGGAGTCTATTTGGAAAATGAATATGTTATTTAACAAAATATTAAGTTTCAGACTTTTAGTGTGAAGCTTCTAGAACTGGAGCCAAGTTTGAATCCACGAACTCTTGAAGGCGAGAACGAAGAGAAGAAATGCGGAACAAATAAGTAGCTGACAGTCAATGGGCGAAGTATTGAGTATTGACTGATGCAGACTGGAACTAAGTTGGAATCCACAAACCCTTAAAGACGAGAACGAAGAGAAGAAATGCAGAAAAAATAAGTAGTCAGCGACCGATGGGCGAAATATTGAATATTGACTGATGCAGTGCTGCCTGGGAGAGAAAAAAAACTAGGGTTATGCGACATATTATAAGGCTATAAATCATATTATATTTTTTTTGCCGACCCGCCTAGGCTCGCGACCCGAGCGGGCTGACCCGTGTAGGTCCACTTCCAAATTAGTTGCTAATATTTCAACCCAACCCGTCTAAATTGTTTGACGGACGGAGCAATCCAACGGGTCTAACCCAAATTGACGGCTCTAATAATATATATTAATATTATTTTTTATATTCATTTTTTTATAAATATAAGAATTGAGATTAAATTACAATTTTATAATTTTCTTACTCATAGAAATTGAATGGTAATTTAATATCAATTTTCATTAAATTTAAATATTAATACCAATACCAATACCAATACCAATACCAATACCAATACCAATACCAATACCAATACCAATACCAATACCAATACCAATACCAATACCAATACCAATACCAATACCAATACCAATACCAATACCAATACCAATACCAATACCAATACCAATACCAATTTAAATTCCCAACCCACACCCTCATAACCCACACCCCATAAAGTCTATTAAATGAACTTATAAGATTATTTAGACAAATAATTCAAGATCATGGATGGATGGAGAGAAGAGATACAAATAAATAAATAAGAGCATAGATGTGTAACCTATTGGTCCCTTTAATCAAGTTTCAATTTAACCATTTCTCATAACTAATAATTTATATTTGACAATAAACATATAGTAGTGTCTCATCGAAATAAGTATATATATATATATAATTTGGTTTTCATTTTATTATTGATAAAAAAAATCCTATAATATGATATAAATGAGAGTAGTTTAAGTCTAACGATAAATTATTTAAAGTGATTTTAATCTCACTTGAAACTCAACTATCTATTCAACCTTATCTCATTGTTAATAATTAAAATAAAGAAGTACATACGCGTGCTTTTAAATGATAAAAATTTATACAATATGATATCAATTAAAGTTGTTTAAGTCTAACGATAAAATATTTAAAATAACATCAATCGTACTTGAAACCCAACTATCTATTCCACATTCACTCATAGTTAATAATTAAAATAAAGAAGTACATACACGTGCCTTTAATTGGTGAAGGGATGGATTTTCCTAAACAATAATAATAAGAGCATAGATGTGTAACTTATTTTTACCATAATAATTGATACCACTGTACAATCTAATAGTCTCTTTAATCAAGTTTCAATTTAACCATTTTTTATAGATAATTATTTATATTTGTTAATAAACATATATTAGTGTCTCATCGAAATAAGTGATAATAATTTAATTTTTATTTTATAAGTGATAATAATCCTATAATATAATATAAATAAGAGTCATTTAACGACAAAATATTTAAAGTCACATCAATCCCACTTACAACACAATGATCTATTCCACCTTATCTCATTGTTAATAATTAAAAAAAAAAAATACATACGCATGCATTTAATTGGGTAAACGTTTTATCGATATATATATATATATATAATGGGGAAGAATGTCAATTTTACACACCAAGTTGTAGGAAGGTGTCAAATTTACTTATTAAGTATTAAAATTCTATTTATATGTATGAACTTGTCAAAAAATGTCAAATATGTTTAAAATAACAAAAATATTAAACGGAGTAAAAAATTTGGCCACATTTAATATCCACCTATTTTATTTTTTAAATTGACATTACTTTTAATTATTTTTCCATTTAAACAAAACCTATTTTTACTTTCTCTCTCATCCCTTCCCAACTCTTCATTTTTTTTTAACTTTTCTCTCTTTGATTAACTCAAGTTCTTTTGGATTTTTACCTTTTTCTAACCTCCAAGTGTTCCCTAACTGAACTTTAAATAGTCATCATCGTTGGTGGAAGTTTTTGTTGGCAGAATCCTAAATCATAGACGTTGTGGCCAAAATCTTCATTAGTCGAACCCTAAATCATTGTCGTCATTAACGGACAATGCCGAATCAAGGTAAAATCTCCCTTAACCGACTTGTTTTAATTTTAGTTTTCATAATACTCACCCTGTTAAACTTTATCAGCTCCCAGACGTAACCCCCAAATCCAAGTCTTTCTCAGTTAAACCTTACACTATCATCATCATTGGTTGAAACATTCATTGATCTAATCCTAAATTGTCAATGTTGTGGTAAAGTTTTTGTTGACCGAATCCTAAATTGTCATTGCTGTGGCGAAGTCTTAATAACTCTGACTTTTTAGAACAATTTTTATAATTAATCAATTAAATATTATTATTAATAATAAAATTACTCATAGATTGAGAAATGAAAGAGAAATATTTAAAGAAAATGGTAAGTTGTGAGGGTAAAGAAAGAGAAACTAAATAAAAAAGATTTTAATGTTTTGTTTGAATAAAAAATAATTAAAGTAATGTCAATTTTAAAAAATAAAAAAAATATTTAGATATTACATGTGGAAAAATTTTAACACCGTTTAACATTTCTGTTATTTTAAATATATTTGACACTTTTTTACAAGTTCATACATATAAATGGAATTTTGATACTTAATAAGTAAATTTGACACTTTCTTACAACTTGGTGTGTAAAATTGACATTCATCCCATATATAATGTTATAAGCTTCCACTTTCATTTCATGTTCTCTAAACATACTACTCTTCTCTTGACCATATATTAACATTCCTTCTCTTTTGCCAAGTTCACTTATAACTCTTTTCCATGGCGAATAACGATCAAGCTTTTGTGGTTGACAAGAAAGATATTTTTCTCGTTAAACCTTCAAAACCAACACCATCGTGTGTCCTCTCGTTCTCTTCTATCGATAATTATTACATTTTCGAGTTTCTTGTCTACACCATTCATGTCTATAAGGCAAGTCACAATCAAGAGAATAACTTGCATGATGATCCGGCTTGCCTTATCAAGGATGCCCTCTCTCGGGTACTCGTGTACTACTACCCGATGGCCGGGAAACTCAAGAGGAACATAGATGGAAAACTCCGAATCACTTGTAATGCCGACGGTGTACCATTCGTGGAGGCTATTGCATCTTGTTCCCTATCTTCACTTAATTACCTAGACGGTGTTGACTTGCAAACTGCAAGAGAGTTTGTTGTCAACTATCCAAATCAAAGCGAGTTAGGTTATCACCCGCTTGTCGTGCAAGTTACCAAATTTTCTTGTGGCGGTTTCGCTGTAGGGATGGGCTTGTCTCATGCTATGTGCGACGGGGTGAGTGCTTCCCAATTTCTTAGAGCATTGGCCGGTCTTGTCAAAGGAAAGAACGAGCCAGTGATAAAACCCGTATGGGAGAGGGAACTATTAGTTGTGGAACCTAATTGTGAAGAATCCATTCAACTTTCATTTCAAAAAACCACCTTAGCAAATTCCCCATACTTACCCACCATTGATCTCCTTCACGAGTTCTTCAACATAAGCGGCGAGACTATAGAGAAAATGAGATCGAGTTTGATAATAAAAGGCGATGATATTGATATTGGAGTCATGAGAAACAACTTCACTAGCCTTGAAATAATTAGTGCTTATATTTGGAGGTCAATGTTTAGGGCCTTAGATTTAAACTCAGATGGTGACACTGTCCTTATTATCATCAACGGGATAAGACACATATTGAAAAATCCCACTCTGCCTCAAGGGTACTATGGTAATTCTATAGTGTTTGCCAACTCTGAGATGTCGGGAAAACAACTTAACGAGGGTCCATTTCTTGAGATCGTAGAGACTATCAAAGAAGGCAAAAAGAGTGCCTCCAATCCAGATTACATTTGCAAAGCGATAAGTATATTCGAGTCAATAACACGAGCCAAATCGGTTTATCGAAATAATGGTGCGTGTGTTTACTTGACGGATTGGAGGCACCTAGGGTTTATGGAGGTGGATTTTGGGTTTGGGGAACCCGTCAACCTTATGGTGTTGCCTTTGAGTGAAAGTTTTTACCAAGGCACGTGTTTGTTTCTTCCTTCAAGCAAACTCGACGCCAAAATGAAAGGTGGGATGAGGGTGTATCTTACCCTCCCAAGGGTTGCCATGACTAAGATGAGGGCAGAAATGGATGCTATTGAACAAATGGACTACATCAAATGATTGGTTAATTAATGAAATGTTCTATATATGTGTGTGTTAATTTACAAATAAATGAAGCTTTATGTACAAGAAACTGTACTTGATTTCTTAAATTGAATTAAACTATGTATTGTTTTTGTGTTTGAAATTGAAAATTCTTAGTAATCTTTATATATATAATTATGCTTAATTTTTAAAGTGTTCGTATTATCGGGTCGGGAGCTGTGATTAATTTAGATATATATGAGAGAGTAAATGAATACTTGAGTCGGATTATGGGTTGACCCGACCAAAAACTTAAAACGGTTAAAAATAAAATTTAAAATGTTATAGGTATGGTTCGAATTTGCAACCTAACAAAAGAAATGCAACCCTTTAACCAAGTAAACTAATAACACTTTATATTTTAAATTTAACACCAAATTTGATAACGCGGTGGTTCATGAATAGTTTTTAAAAAAAATGAATAAAATTATTAGAAAAAGATTAAATTATTGAGAGAGAATGAATAAAATGATTAGAAATAAATGAAATAGATGAGAGAAAATGAATAAAAAGATATTTAAAAATGATAAGGGAGAAAAAAGCTGAGATTATAATTTTAAACGTTGAGGAGGAAGGTAGAGAAAAAATTGAGTTTAAACGCAAAAAAATGTTTGATTATAATTTTTTGAGTGAGCTTATTACGCAAAGTAACTTAACAGCTTATTACGCAAATGTACTTATAAACACTAAATCAAACTCTTGATGTTACTTAGAGTTATTTTTGAAAAAAGAATTATTAGACAAAAAAAAATTCATTATTAAATTTTCTTTTAAAATATTTTATTATATTTAAAATTAAAATTAATGAAAGTAACGTAATAATATTTAAATTTATAAATTATATGATTTGATATAAACATTTTTAATAAATAATCTAAAAAGTTAAAAGATTGAAAATAACCTAAAAAAATCGTTCCATATTGAGTTATTTTGAATCTTGTTATAGGGTTTTTAATAAGTACCAGCTTAATTTATCAATAAAAATATTAAAATATTTATATTTTATTTGCATTAAAAAATAATAAACTAATTAAGATAGTTAAAGTGTAAAAATAATAATTTAAGAGTGTTTAATAACCATTGAATTTGAATTGAAATTGGTAGTTTAAATTCAATTATTAGGTTAAACATGATTTAAGATAAAAAAAAAATTAAATTGGAATTATAATTATAATTTATTTTATTTAAAAAAAAGTTAAAGTGTTAAACTTATAATTTTTTTCATTTAGGAAAATAAAATTTCGAACTGAATTATTTTTTTTTTAATTTAATAAGTTAATATTTAACTTAAAATATCTAATTTAAAAGATATTAATAATTAAAAAATATTTTAAATTAAAATATATAGGTAGACATTTTAACTTCTAAAATTAAAAAAAAAATATGAATTTATTATATTAACCGTGTTATAAATAATAATATAATAAGATATTTTTATTTACAAAATATAAAAAAATAAATATTAAAATTGCAAGTTAAAAAAGTGAAATTGAGAATAGTAAATTCTAATTTTAATTTATTTCCAATTTCAATTCTTAATGGTAAATAATAATCAAACCTAGAGGTTGTCGGTTATATGATAAGGTTGAGATAATTAAAGCAAAAACTAAATTAGAATTACACCCTCCAATTGCAATATCAATGTCATGATTACGAAATATACAATTATAAATACGAGTTTCTATCCTCTTTTCTAATTTAATGGCAAAAAATTATAAATATATCTAGCCTAATAGAGGTTCCGTTCTCGAGCTTGTTATGCGATAAGTTTCATTCACCTGGTCAATTGATTAAGTGTGTTTGCGGGGTATGTGTTTAACTCGAAAGGAACGAAACTCAGCATTCTTGTAAAAAACCGAAATTTTGAAAAATATTAAAATAATTACATAATTAAGAAAGCAAAGTATAAAACGTTATTATAATTAATTTAAAAAAGAAGGCATACATGAAAAGTCTTGCAAAAAGGCTTTATCCGTTAAGTCAACTGTACGAAGACGATTCCATTACCCCTAAGCAGAGCCGACTATTATGGTGGGCAAGATGGGCCACCATCCAGGGCCCCAAAATTAAGAAGGCCCCCAAAAAAATTTATGCAGTACTATAAAAAAAATATTTATGTTTCTTTCTACTCGGTTCTCTCTAAAATCCTTCTCTCAATAGTAACTCAAAAGTTTAATTAGATCTTTGAAATTCTTCTCTCAACAAAGACTCAAAGTTTAATTAGATTGAAGTAGGGAACATTTGATCGAAGGTGGTCGCTGCGTTGGGATTGGGAAGGTGGGTGGGGATTTGGCCATTCGGGAACATTTGATCGAAGTTTATTTAATTAAAGGTCAGTAGTAGACAGTAGTTTATCATTTCAACTTTGTTTTGTTTTTAGATAATGCCTCCGTAAATGTGAATCTGGTTATGACAAACTTAAAAAAGAAGAAACGAATAACAGAGTTGATAAATTCTCAAAAGGGAGATTTGGACAAATATGTTATGAAAGAAACTCAAATTCCAGTTGAAAATGAATCTAATGATGTTGAAACTATGGAAACAAATTAGAATGACAATGATAATGTTGAGAATCGTGATAATGATGGTGTTAAACTATTTTTGCACATTCTGCTAAGAGATGGAAAATTTTGAAGGATAATATTAAACTTTATACTCCCAAATCATTGTCTTCTACTCGATGGGAGAGTCGTCTTGATAGTGTTAAAACCATAAAGTTCCAAATGTCAGAACTTCGAAAAGCTCTACTTGAAGTAGCAGATGTTGATAATGATGATAAAATAAGGAGTGAAGCTAAGTCCTTAGCAAAGAATGAACTTAATGATTTTGAATTTATATTAGCAATTGTTATTTGGTATGAAATATTAAATGAAGTTAATTTGGTGAGCAAGTTTTTACAATGAAAGGATATGCTTATTGATGTTGCTATAAAGAGAATAAAATGGTTAATTTCTTTCTTTGAGGTCTACAGAGAAAATGGTTTCACTAAAATGATAAAAGAGGCTAAAGTTATTGCTTTGAAAATGGATGTTGATCCCATATTTCCTCATAGGCGAAAGATTTGAAGAAAAAAACAGTTTGATGAAAATATAGGGACATCATCCACTCCATTATTTGTAGAGGAGTCATTTAGAATTGATTATTTTCTTTATACGGTTGATCAAACCATTTCTTCCCTTAATAGAAGGTTTGAGCAATATCAAGAATATGAAAATATTTTTGGTTTCTTGTTTACAGCTCAAAATTTTCAATCACTAGATGATTTGACTTTGAAGTCTTGTTGTGCTCGTTTAGAAAATGCTCTTACTCATGAGGGAAAATCTAATATTGATGGAGATGATTTATGTGTGGAGTTGAAGTTAGTTAGTGAACTTTTGCCTAATGGGATATGGGGACCAAGTCATATTTTGAAGTACTTGAAGGATTTGGATTATTTTCCAAATACAATTATTGCCTATCGTGTCTTGTTAACTATTCCAGTGACTGTTGCATCGGCTGAAAGAAGTTTTTCTAAGTTGAAATCGTTGAAGTCCTATTTGCGTTCCATAATGCTGCAAGAAAGGTTTAATGGATTGGCATTTATAAGTATTGAAAATGAGCTATTGGATGAAATACAATATGAAGAGTCGATTGATGATTTTGCAGGAATGAGTGCTAGAAGACTAGCTCTTTTCAAATAAAAATTATGAACTTTTTTGTAAGTTGTTCTTTTATGTTTAAACTTTCGTAAATCGAATATTGTTATCTTTTTGATATTATAAGAATCATATTTTTTTTTTTATTAAATATTGTTTTTGAATTCAAAATTTAGGCCTCAAATCTTAGATCGCCCAGAGTGCCAAAAATGAACGAAAAAATGAACGAGACAGCCCTGTCCTTAAGCTGCTAACAGTTCCAATCTACTGAAAGTAAACACTATCTTTAAATAAAAATAAATACAAAACATTTATCATCCGTCAAGATTCCTTAAAAAAACAAGAATTTTATGGAAATTTAAAATCTCATATATTTTTCCATAGAACAAAACCAGAAAGTATTTTTGTTATTTGATTTGAAAGGAACTATTCATCTTGTTCAAATGAATTAACTTAGGATATTAAAGGTTTCCTTTGTTATTTTGATTTTTTGTTTTGTATTTTTTGAAAATGGTCACCAAGGCTTTAATCTAGTAGTCTAAATTAACTTTGCTTGTTTTTATTATTGCCTTGATAATTAAGGTGATGGTTGGTTGAGTGAAAAGAGTCTATCGGAGTTTGATGTTAATTCTGCTTAATTTTTTTTTTTAAAATATATTATTTTCTTTTTATTTTCAAACCATATAACTTATTTTATTGTCTCAACAATATTTATAGAATAATAGTTAGTTTAAAAAGCTCAATTAATGGCTACATATATTATGTTATTATAATATATTCATATTGCTTAATTTAAAATATACCCAAAGGGTTAATTAGACAAGTACAAACTTTATAAATATGATAAAATAGTTTCAACTTTCGATATATATATAATACTCTAGACATACAAGCTTTAATATTTATAGGAATTAATTGACACACCTTTGAACAACATAAAAGTCATTGAAATTACTGTGCAATTATAACCCTAATGGATTGTAGGTAACTCAAGCACTATGTTTTTTTCCACATTTTATTAGAATTTAGTTTATAAGGTCTTAAATTCACTCCATGCATTGATAATTTGCTTATCCCGGGTCAAATAGTCCTCCAAATTAGCACACAGGTTGTTTGTCTGCTCCCAAACCTCTTACTCTTATGTTCCCTTTCATAGGGAGGCACAAAATTGTAATTATTATTATTTTTTAAAATTACTGTTTTGTCCATCTATGTTATAGGAAAAATGAAACATTTAGGAACAAATTTTGGGATCAGAGATCCTATCCTCCAAAGTAGAGCAACGTTCCATTAGTGCTCCCTCTTATGATATCCAAATTTCAATTGAAAAACGTGTCAGGTATAACAAGTTACAAATGTTATCGGTGATACTATTTTTTTTCCTTGACAGTTGAATTACGATACCTCGGAAGGGTATTTGTCGTCCTCGGTGAAAACTATCACCGATGACAAATAAGCTTCCGAGAGTTATTACCCTCGTTAAAAGCCATTTTTTTACTTAGGGCATGTTGTTCCAATAACTAACCTTCACCCACTAGACTAACTCACCCAAATTTTGACAACCAATCATTCCACTATCGAGTAATCAAACTCTTTGAAAACAATATTCGACAACAATCAAACATCGGTATCCAACTATCCAAGTAGCATAACCAACATGCTTTCCACTATTGTTTATCTCATGTAGACCTTGTCTTTTTCAACAAAAGAAAGACACAATCAAACTAACTCTTCTCAATCAAACTAGAAAGGAATTTTGAGAGCCACAATCAATATGGTCTAAATCAACAAAGGTATCTAAACACTTTTTGCTTTATCAAGATATAAACATTTTGCTAGCTCTACCCTATTGGATGACGTCAAAAACAAAATAAATTTGTGACGCAAATATTCATAAACTCTATGGTTGGGACAGCACAACCGTGACACCACCTAGAACCGATAAAAGTCCAAGCCAAGATGCACCATTTGAGACCCTCACCTCAAACCAGGGGTCATGTAATTGGGGAGTGAGTTTTTTTAGAAATGATTTGTTTAGTGCACAAAATTTGTAAAAAATCATAAAATAAATGTTTATATCACATATAATTTTCTCATCATTCAATATATATTACTTTTTAATAACACTGTCATTTTTCATTTGTTTACTTCTTCAAACAAGTCTTTTTTTTAAAATGATCTAAAGTAAAAATCAAATTTACTGATTGTCATATTGTCATATATATATATATATATATATATATATATATATATATATATATATATATATATATATATATATATATATTTAATGCTTAAATCTAGGGTGATCGTGTGGATACTTACTTGAATTGAATTGAATTTTTATCATAAATAGTAAATTAATGGGTATGCGTATTTTTTATTTAATAATAATAATAATATATATATATATATATATATATTAAAAATTAATGAATGCGATAATTAATTATTAAACTAAAGAAATAGTACATAAAAATTCATTTATCATTTTAACTATATTATATAAATTTTTAATAAATAGTTATATATATATATTATTTGTATTAATTATTTTATAATATATATATATATATATATATATATATATATATCACAATCTATTTAAATAAAAATAATTTTTTTTATTATTTGTTATCTTTTTATATTATTACTTTTTAATTATCTCTATTTAACTCTTTTTTAAATTTAATTTTGTTAACTTTTATAATTTTTCTTAAAAATAATTTTTTTAATAAATAGTTATATATATATATATATATATATATATATATATATCAATAATTATATTTTTATTAATTATTTATAGTATATATAATTACATATAATATACATACATGAACCATTTTTAAAAATTATATATATATATATATATATAAATATATATATATATAAATATATAATTTGCGGTATGAGTATTTTTTATTTGATAAAATATATATATATATATATATATATATATATTATTATTAAACTTACAAAATAGTATAATGAAAATTTATTTATCTTTTTAGCTATATTTTATATTTATTTTATCTAATATATATAATTATATAGATATAATTTGCAATATAGGTATTTTTTATTTAATAAAAAAAAATATATATATATATATTAAAAATTAATAAATGCGTAATTAATTATAAAACTTAAAAAATAATGTATGAAAATTCATTTATCTTTTTAACTATATTTTATATTTTTAATAAATATTATATATATATATATATAATTATTTTAAAAGTGATAAATTTAATAAAAAAAATCGTTTAAGTACAACGATAAAAGAATAACATGAAAAAAAGTTAGGTACAAATTAAATATTTTAGAATAATTAACTTACTCGAAAATCTTTAAGGAGAACAATAACATCTTCACACAAATTCACAAGTTTTTCGGATTTAATCTCCGATATCGTCATGATATTAATGGCATTGTGAATAATCCTTAATGGCCTATTTTCGTTGTTAAAAGTTCTCTGATTTTTTTTCAACCAGATAGTTACCAAAAAATTATAGGGATAAAAACTCATATTCTAAGTCTCTATTTTTTAGTCGCCCCAATCTATGTCTCCTAATAGCCACTAACGTTTTCCGGCATAACCCATTATATTTTAGTCAAATTCCAAAAGACTACGTATATTTGCAAAAACGTGATAATGTAAAAGTACGTAGATGAGAAGTTATCTTAACCTTTTTGTAACACATACGACAACGACTCACAATAATTTTGTTAACTTTTTATATATTTTTAATAAATAATTTTATATATAAATAAATAATTAATTATAAGATTTTTTTAAAATGAGTTGTGTATTTATTTTTAATTATTTGTCCTATCAATTATATAATTATACAAAAAATTATAAATAATAAAACAACAATGGTATAATGGTTAAATATTCATAATTTATAATGATAGTTAAATATATGAATAAGATTGTTGGTTGATCGACGTAAAATGTAAGAAGTTGATAAGGATAAAATGGTTGGGTGATAGTATGATAGTGAAAATGTGAATGAGATTTGTTAGTTGACCGATCGTGAGTTGATACGAGAAGATGGTTGTATAATAAATGATAGTTAAATATGTGAATTTGATTATTGATTGATTGACGCGATATCAAATTAGTAACTTTATTGCAAAAAAATAAAAATAAAAATATTATATAGTTGATTATAATTTTAATATTTTGTTTATATTTTTAACTTCTAGTTTAAGTAAAAATATTAAACACATTCTTAACATATATTTAATATAAGAAGAACAAACAATTTTATTTTTTGAATTTATTGATAATTTATGACAAACACTGTCATATATATATATAACTTAATCATACTAAAAAAATGAACTTCTATCATTATTGTCATAAGTATTTGTTGCAATTTATTGAGTGGTGTTGTTTTTAAGACAAACTCAAGCACATACTTGTTATTCGTATCTATTTACAATGCTAATTCATAATGACAAAGAATTAAAGACCACAATGCAATCAGCCCTCTAAGATAACGCTCAAATAAAAATAGTAATTTTTAAGAGAATAAATATAATTCTCCCTTCCAACGTTTTAAGTTGAACAGGAAGTCGTGATTATAGGGTCATGCTAACTTCCTAAATTTAAACATAAAAGAACACGAATTAACGATAAGATGGAGTTCACATTCATAAAGATGGAGTTGACATGATAAGCTAGTTCAATAGAAAGAAAAAAACATTATCAAGTTTCCAACAACATGCTAAGATGCTCCAATTAAACAAGAATGAATGGACATACATGAGCTAACTTTCTAAATTAAAAATTAAAAAATCACAAACTAACCCTAAGATGGAGTTGACATGATAAGTTAGCTAGCTCAATAGAATGAAAAATACATTATCAAGTTTCCAACAACATGTTGAGATGCTCCAAACAACCAATAAATAATGAATGGACATACATGAGAGGTGCTTGCACTAAATATTTAAAAAATAAATTGAACAGCCTTTAATTAATGCTATTTTAAGTTGATTGGGTAAAAAGTTCAATGGTGGTTGAAAAGTCTTGTAAAAAAATATATTATGATATTTTAGCACAATTAAAATATAAACTAATGAGGTTTCCCTTCATTGGATCTATACAAAATTAAGGCTGATTTTATTATTATTATTTTCTAGAATTATTTTAAATATGACTTTCTCAATCCCATTTTAATAATTAACCTTTTATTTTTTTTAAATGGTTCAAGCATTATATTATGAAATAAATAAATTATCAAACCTGGCTAACCACAATGGTGGATAACAACGATGGAGAGAACTCAAACAAATAAAGAATAAAGAATAATAAAAGTTAATGTGTGCAGAAATTTTCTTAAAAACAATGACCAAGATTCTCAATCGAGTATGTCGATTCTTCAGATTTCACCTCATATAATTTCAAGACGATAGGAATGTGAAATATTCGTATTGTGCGATTGTAGGTTATTTGTATGTTGTTATCTTTATTGGTAGGAATGTTAGGTAGAAGTTACAACTCAAATAGCAATATTGAGTTATTCTGCTGACCAAGGAGAAAAGTGTGGTATTAGTATATTGTTTGGTAAACAATATTTGTAGGTAGGTACAAATTTTATATTAATATACAACTTATATCTCATATGTGATATATATAAATATGTCAAGTTTAATAAATTTCTTTAATTTAGTAAGATAGATTTAATAAAAAGACAATATGGTGTCGCTAAACAAGTAATGTGGTTACCCTTTATCGAAAACAATCGGTCACTAATGATCTAGTGGCGCAAAAAAATAAACCACTTTGAACTACGGTAATTGATCCGGTTGATAAAATTCTGATTGGGTAAAAGACATTTTAACAACGGTAATTGATTCTAGACAAGAAAAAAAATCTAATGGAGTCATGAAATCCATCGTTTTAAGTTAAATGGTTAAGTGGGTTTACGGACTTTATACTTAATCCGTTATCACATTTTAATTAAAAAAAACAGTAAAAAAGAAATAACAACAAAGACCCTGGTTAACGAGTTACTGGAATGAATTAAATGCACATGCATGGTAAATAGTAATTAAATATAAATTGTCTGCTTGTTTTTGTTTGAATGGAATGAGTTTTCTTTACTATAAGGAAATGAGAATTTAGACTAGTTATTTTATGTAGTTAGTAGTAGTGGTTATGTAGCAACTCAATAGTATTTTATAGAAGATTTATCCAAATAACCATGTGTTTAAAATAATTGAATGACTGGTTAAATAACAACTAAACTTAAATTTGTCATCTCTTGCTTTTGATTTTCGGGAAGGGGTTTTCGATCTTTAACTTAAAATGTAGTTAGTAGCAGTGGTTAAGCGCAAAAGAATATTGCAAACTTTTATTTTCATCCATTTCATTTTAGTGATTTGGCTTGTCCAGAATGGAAAGTTGCATAATCCCGCAATTTCAATAAATTATATAATTAATTAATAATTATGAGTAAATAGACTATTATAGATGAATAACTATATTGTTTTGTATAAAATAAAATAGTACTAATTAGTTTGAAAAGAATTAAAAGTTGCATAGTTAATGTTGTAAGTTGTTTATAATTTATTCTTACGGCAAATTTCAATTTCTACGTAAATAACTAAAAAAAAAATTATATTTCTTAGCCTAAATTCGCTAGATTATAATAGTTAATTAAAATATTTGAAATTAATAAGTTTGTAGGAAAAGTAAACAAAATACTATTATAAATAAATAAAATTAATTATAATAAGTGTATTATTAAAATTTTAACAATAATTTGTTTTTTTATAATTAAGTGATTCATAAAATAAAAGTGAATTAAATATATTAAACATTAATTAGTAAAATAAAAAAATGAATTATTAAACAATTAGATAAAAAAAAATACTAAATTAGATTACCAAATCATAAACCATCCAATTCAATCTGTATTAATTAATGTTAAATTGGATTATCCTATATAAGATATTAACCATGTATATTTGAAATATAAATAATGAAAATATCATAATGACATATATATTTTTCAGTATTCATTTACTATATATAGTTAAAGTTCTTAATGTATATAAATATCTATATATGTATATTTATAATTTTTAAAATATAAATAATAAAAAATAATTCTCTAAGAGGGTATTTATTTACAGTCATTTAAACATCCTTCGCATATAGTTTATTTTAAAATAATAATAAAAATCTTTACCAATTAGATATTTAGTTACTGTTATTATAATTTTATTATAAGTACGAGTAATCATATGGGCGACTCTTAGCGACCCATCTAGAATGCATCTAGAATGCACGTGGAAATGGAAAAAATAAACATAAGTGAAAAAAAAAATAATTAAAAAAAAAATGAGTGCATACTCTTCTTTAGCTTTAATCATGTAAAAAGTTAAAGAGATAATTGACATTTTATCATGAACATGACCATGTCGGTACCATTTTTTCTCTCTAACCTTTTACCTGATCAAAATTAAAGAATAGTGCGTTAATTTTCTTTTTATTTATTTAAATTTTTTCATCGTGCCTTATTTTTTTTCACGTGCCTATCAGGTGGGGTTGTTGGAGGAGTCATTGTCCTAACGTCGCTCTCTATCATTATACGTACCTATTATCCTATTATGAGTTCCTATTAATTGGAAGAGTGATTTGTATTAGTATATGTGATCTACTTACTATAACATGATTATTTTGTTAAATTTAAATTATGCTAATAAATACCTAATACTGATTTACTTGTGTTAATATATATTTAAAGTAATTTTTATATATTAATTATTTATCTCTCTTTACAATTGATTTCTTAATACAAGATTATATTTCTTCGAGTTGGTCTCAAATCATAAAAAGAATAAAAGATTTATAAAGTAAATATTATATCATCCAGCTCTAAAACAAATAAGATAATATATCAAGAACAAATAAAATAGTATATATAGAGAAATTATATGTATTTACCTCTTGATGGTGAGAATAATCGAAGTAAGTTATGTTTAAATATTTCTTATATAATAATTTCTCTTTATACAAATTTAAAGAACAAAAATGAATCACAACTGGCCATGTAGGCAAGTTGCAGAATTGGGAAGAATTTTTTTATATATATTATATTATAGTACATGGTTTTATAAATAAATTAAAAATAGTACATGGTTAGCCTGTCAAAAGAATTTAGTCAAACAATTGGGTAACAAGGGAAGGATTAGAGTTGACATTCTTTTGAATTCCAATTCAAATTATTAATGTTGACATAATAAAAAAAAAAAATTAAATTAAATTGAAGAATCTTCTCTCGAAAAGTCATATGAATTCGAAAAAAAAATATAGATATTTGTTGGCTCAATTAAACAGGTCCTACACAATTGTAAACCCGGGGGCTTAATTTAACATATTTGTGATTTCTCCCACCAACCCCTACACAAATACACTTTTAAATGAAGTAAGATTAATTAACAAATAATTCAAGATCATGGATGGATGGAATGTGTTTTCCTATCCAAAAAGAAGTAATAATAATAATAAATAAATAAATAAAATCATTTGGGTAACCCTACTTCTACCATAATAATTGAGACAACTGTAAAATCTATAATAATGATAAAGAACGAAAATTTAGTGTCATGAATGGTGTCGGAAATGATGTGACAATACATGATTTGACTTAAATCTAATAGAAGAGATAAATTCTATTTTACAAATCCAATCACTTGTTGGCACACCGTTCATAACACTAAATTTTCGTTATCATTACTCTTAAAATCTATTAGTTTATTTAATAAGTTCATTTTAACAATTTCTCATAAATAATTATTTTATGTTTGCTAATAAATATTAGTGTTCTCGTCTATACAAGTCTATGTAACTATTTTGTTTGTTTATTTATTTATTTTTAAAATAACTATTGCAATAGGATAGGAAAGAGTGTCGTTTAAACATAACGACACAAATATTACAAAAATACGAGTGTCTAATATGCTACCAAACATACCCGAAACACAACGATCGTAGTTCACATTATCTCATTGTTCTTAATCTGTAGTTTTATATTTTTACTTTTAAGAAAATAACAAATGAAGCATTAAGATAAAGTCAAATTAGATTATGACCAATTCATGCATCATTTTTAATAAGATAAAATGGGATAATTAAAATAAAGAAGTACACGATAAGGCCTTTAATTGTTAAACGTATTATAGCCGTGTATACAAAACTCATCACCTCCTATATATATTATGTTAGCTTCCACTTTCATTTCATGTTCTATAAACATACTACTCTTCTCTTGACCATATATTCCCCAAGTCCACTTATAACTCTCTTCCATGGCGAACGATCAAGCCTTCGTGGTTGACAAGAAAGATATTTTTCTCGTTACACCTTCAAAACCAACACCATCGTGTGTCCTCTCGTTCTCTTCTGTCGACAATGACAACAATATCGAGTTACTTGTCTACACCATCCATGTCTACAAGGCAAGTCACGATCAAGAGAATAACTTGCATGATGATCCGGCTTGCCTCATCAAGGATGCCCTCTCTAGGGTACTCGTGCACTACTACCCGATGGCCGGGAAACTCAAGAGGAACATAGATGGAAAACTCCGAATCACTTGTAATGCCGAAGGTGTACCCTATGTGGAGGCTGTTGCATCTTGTTCCCTTTCTTCACTTAATTACCTAGACGGTATTGACTTGCAAACTGCGAGAGAGTTTGTTGTCAACTATCCAAATCAAAGCGAATCCGGTTATCACCCTCTTGTCGTGCAAGTTACCAAGTTTTCTTGTGGAGGTTTCGCCATAGGGATGGGCTTGTGCCATGCTATGTGTGACGGGGTGAGTGCTTCCCAATTTCTTAGAGCATTGGCCGATCTTGTCAAAGGAGAGAACGAGCCATTGGTAAAACCAGTATGGGAGAGGGAACTATTAGTTGTGGAACCTTGTGAAGAATCCATTGAACTTCCATTTCAAAAAAACACCTTAGCAAATTCCCCATATTTACCCACCACTGATCTCCTTCACGAGTTCTTCAACATAAGCGGCGAGACTATAAAGAAAATGAGGTCGAGTTTGATAGTAAAAGGCGATGATATTGATATCGGAGTCATGAGAAACAACTTCACTAGCCTTGAAATAATTAGTGCTTATATTTGGAGGTCAATGTTTAGGGCCTTAGATTTAAACTCAGATGGTGACACTGTCTTTACTATCATCACCGGGATAAGACACATACTGAAAAATCCCCCGTTGCCTCAAGGGTACTATGGTAATTCTATAGTGCTTGTCAGCTCTGAGATGTCGGGAAAACAACTTAACGAGGGTCCATTTCTTGAGGTCGTAGAGACTATCAAAGAAAGCAAAAAGAATGCCTCCGATCCGGATTACATTTGGAAAGCGATAAGTATAACCGAGTCAATAACACGAGCCAAACCTGTTTTCAAAAATAACGGTGCGTGTGTTTTCTTGACGGATTGGAGGCACCTAGGGTTTATGGAGATAGATTTTGGGTCGGGGGAGCCCGTCAACCTTATGGTGTTGCCTTGGAGTGCAAGTTTTTACGTGGGCATGTGCTTGCTTCTTCCTTCATGCAAACTCGATGCCAAGATGAAAGGTGGGATGAGGGTGTATCTTACCCTCCCAAGGGCTGCCATGGCTAAGATGAAGGATGAAATGGATGCTATTGAACAAATGGACTACATCAAATGATTGGTTAATTGAAATGTTTTATATGTGTGTGTGTTTTAATTTACAAATAAGTTAAGTTTTATGTGCAACAAATTGTACTTGATTTCTTAAATTGAATGAAAATATGTATTGCTTTTGTGTTTTAAATTGAAAATTCTTATATATATACTGCACTCTCTTCAACAAAATGGAATACAAAATCGAATGAATTCCTAGACCTAAACCATCTCAATGTATATAGGATCGCAAAAAGATATAAAGACCAAAAATTGTGAAAAGAGTGGACTGAACAAAATCTTGATGTACGTGTTTAAATTTTTACTATTGAAAATAAAACAAAACGAACAAACATATATAAGCTTAAACACATAGAGTATTCAACAAAACAGTGCAAAAGGTAGAACAATCACAAATAAAATAAGAAATGGCTCACCAGGAAGAAGACATTAACGAAGGATTTGAAGTCCACACTCAAAGTAGTTTTTAAAACTTTTAATCATGACTTAATTTAAGTCTATTTAATTTGTTTACCAATTAAGTTGTATTAGTAAACACTATAAATATATACAACTTTGACCCATAACTTCTCAAAATCATTATCACTAAACATTTATTAAATAAACCAAATTTATTCTCATAAGTTCAAACCATCAAACTTTAACTATTTAGAATGAGTGAAATTAGAATTGACATTAAAATTTCAATTCTACAAAGAATATGAATTGTGATTCAATTCTTATGTTTGAAAAAACTATAAAATTGTAATTTAATAAAAACAATTTAAATATATATTATTAAGATACTTGTTTGACACAATCTATTAGATAACTCAAAATCTATTAGATAACTCAAGTATGAAAAGATTTTGTTTAGATGTCAAATCTAAAAAAAAAATATTGGTTTAACATGTTAATTTAATAAATTAAAATATTAGTTCAACATGTTAACTTCTTAAATTAAAAAAAAAACATTTAATTTACTAAATTTTAAAAAAAATATATATTAGTTCGAAATATTAACTTACTAAATTTAAAAAAATATATATATACTATTGGAACATTTTAATTTTCTAAATTAAAAAAAAACAATTATCAACTTAATAAGTTAATAATAAAATAATAATATATTAAAAAGAATGAAATTGAAAATTATAAACATACTAATTTAAATTCCATTATAATTCTAATTATAATTTCAATTCTTAATCTTAAACATTCTAATAAACATAAAAATTAAAATTAAATTTGACTACCAAATACACCCTACATAAATATGATTTTTTTTAAAATAATAAAATAAAATAATTACATAATTAAGAAAACAAAGTATAAAACATGAATAAAATTAATTTCTTTTTAAAAAAAAGACATACAAGAAAACTGACACGTATTCTAAAATCTGCCAAAGGTTTATCCGTTGAGTATTCTTCTGTAATCTTCTACAATGTACGCATACGATTCCATTGCCCCCAATTTGCTATCAGTTCAAAGCTACTGAAAGTAAACACTTTTCATTTCGCTCTAAAATGGGGATGAGATGAAACGCGATGAATTGAATCCAAAAGCTTAACAAGCTGAAATTGCCAAAATTCTTTACATGATGGCGCAGGTAATTCTCATTACCAGTTTAGATTCATTCTTTCCTTCTTTCTAAATAGTGGGTTCTATGTGATTTACTCATTGATTTCAGGGTTTCATTTTGCGACAAAGACTGAGTTCTCAACAGACAGTGATTTAGAATTTTGGGTGTTGTAGCCGTCTGCCATGGTTTCAATTTCAATTACTTTTATTAGAGAAGAAAATGTTGGATTCAATACGTCTTCTTCATGAGCACTTCAATTATCTTATGCAAAACTTTGAATTTTCTTAATCGCGGTGTGTACCAATACCATAAATCTTCGTTTCTGCATAATAAATCAAATATCGAAGTTCATTTGGTAGGTAGTGGAAGAAGATTATCTGGGTTTATACCTAATGCTGAAAAGGATTATTCAAGGAAGAGATCCTGGTGGAAGAAATTCTTTTTTGATGATGATGGTGACTGGTTTAGTTTGAAAGACGAGGATATGCTTGAGGTTGAGGAGAATGTTAAAGAAGATGAGGAATTGTCTGAGGATGAGAAGTTTGAGGCTTGGAAGAGGAGAGCAGAGGCAATAATGGATATCCGGGAAGCACAAGATGGTTTGAAGAATGAAGAGAATCGGAGATGGGAAGACTGGCTTGTGGATGGGCCAGCTAGTGGAAATGGTTCATCATGGGGTCAAGAATTGAACAGTGAAAACCGAAGGGAATCCATAGATGATCAAAGCGAAATGATTTCCGATGGAGGTTTGGTCAAGTCCATGGCAGATGGAGGTTTGGTCAAGTCTATGGCAGATGTAGTATTTGGCAAGAAAGATGACATGCTCTATGAAGACAGAGTTTTTCAATATGCCTCCATAAATTCAGTAAGTTCATTGAATAAAATTCTGCTGATTTTACTAGTTATTAAAATGAATTATAATGTATCATAGACTGTCATCCTAGATTTGCTATATATATGGTTCTTTTCATGTTCCTGGATAGAAGGAGGCCTTTGTTTATGATGCAACAAACAATGACCAAATTCTTAAAATTGTGAAAATTTACCATCCCTATCAAGCAACTATATTTGGAACCTGCAAATCCTAAAATCATTCCTCAATTAATGCCAAGTGCATCATAAGACTAATTTTGACAAAAATCAGCCACAAAATGAAATGTAAGTCGTCGAAAACCTGAATTGATACTTTTAGCAGTTGGCTCATTATGGCATATAATAGGATGTCTGAAATGATCAACTGCTCTATTTACACTTTAGATAATAAAAGCATGCAATGTTTACTAGCTGGATGAATCAGGCTCTATCTATTCTGTTTCCTAATATATCAGATTCCAGTGATTATTCATGCCCACATGTGGTAATATATTCAAAGCCGAATGTCATTAAGTATTTTTTGCTCGTGTGGATACAGATCTTATCACCTAATTCCCCGAGATGAACCTATCAAGGAAGCATACTTTTACAGTTTGCAGATATCATTCTTTTTTAACCTATTTATATCTTTGGCCTTTTGGTTTCTTTATGGAGGTCAACAGAAAATGATCTAATGCTTGTAAGAAGAAACTTTAGCTAGCCACTTTTCATGTTTAGTAGTTAATAGTTATCAAATATTGTTGTTGTTTCTACTGAATTGAGAATCACAACTTAGGCAATGTATACTAATAAATTTGGCATAAATCATTAGGATTGCGACATGAAGTAGATAAATTTAGAGTCTTGAGACACTATTTTTCAGTGATAATTTCTGTTTTTAGTTTAGCAAGCTAGCACGACCTCCCACAGTCATGACTCCTCACTTCAACTTAAGGCGTTCTAAGTGGGAATTGAACCCGTGATCTTTGGTCTCTTGGGTACCGACTCTTAACACTTGATCTACCCTAGTGGGTTTCCAGTGATATTCTTTTGTCAAACTTGTTAATGCACTTAAGTTATTTTTCTAGTCAATCATGTAATTATGCATAGCTAAAATGACATGCTCTATGGTTTGCATAACGTGTTGCGGTGTTGGGCTTCTTTCATACATGATATGGTTCTATTTATGTATGCAGGACATATCTAGCCATGCATATTCTTTCTTTTCCACACTAAACTTGACATGATTATACTTGCTAACATATCATCCTTGTTTTGATAGGCAAAGTTTTTGGCAGTATTGGTGGTTATACCATGGGCGATGGACTTTTTGATACATGACTATGTTCTGATGCCATTTTTGGACAGGTAATCATGTAAAACATATTTCCTAGTGTCAGTTGTTACCCTTTTCAACGTCAAAGAGAAATCCTTTGCAATTTCTTCTTTTCAGTTTTTTGTAAAGAAAATTGTTACAAACAAGAAAAATAGTGTAAGAGAGAGAGAGGAAGAACAAAAAACTGACCTATACAAGTCTTCACAACTCTATTTTATATCCCTACACCTTCACATTATTTACAGCTTTGTCATCTAGTCCTACTTACTAAATTGCCACTCAACCTACCTTACTATTTATTATAGCCTGACAAATTTAAACTAGTATGTCTGTCTATGTGGGTGTGTTCGTCTTACTGCTGATCTATACATTAAGTAGTCTGATACGTGCGAGGGTTTTAGGCAATGTGGATTTCTTAGCATTGGGCTGAAAGATCGACTTTTGGGCTAGCTTCAGGGGAAGATAGGTTGTTGGACTGTTAGTGAGCCGGATTGGCAGTTAGTTAAATATATTAAATCAATTCAATTGTAGTACTGACATATTTTGTAATTTTTTTTCTCTTCTCCAATGGCTTCTCTCACCTCTCAAGACTAATTTCTAGTTAACATTGCATCATAGTCTTAACCTAATTGCTATTTGACATTAAGCTCCAAGAATCGGTGTAATCAATTACATAGAACATGAGAAGTTTTAGTTTTTTTCTGAAACCTTTTGGTTCCTATAAGTATTATTTTGTTGAAGGAATTTCATCTATATTACCCATTTAATCTAGTTCTGTATAACAGGTATGTAAAGACAGTGCCACTTGCTGCTGAAATATTTGATGTAAGAAGACATCAAAAGCTAGACATGGTTAAAGAGATAAATCTGGCAAAGGCAAGATACCGACTTGAGGTCGAGATAGGAAAATCTCCGCCTCTTTCTGATGAGGAGCTTTGGCTGGAATTACGACACAAAGCGTAAGAGTTGACCCCATTATGCATCTTTAGTATTATTACACGATTCTCTTCTTCCACACATCTTCCACATGTTTAGTAATGCTGCACTTTATAGTGATAAAGGTCCAGAAAAGGGGGGTTGCACTGGATGGGACTATTTCAATCTGTTTGAAATCCAACTATTTTGTCTTTTGTTTTTCAGTTCATACAATCCCTGAACAAAGTTCCTCTTTTTCAATATAAAAATTGACCTTTATTTCAATAAATAAAAGGTAGTGACAAAGCCCATCAGTATAAAACAGAGTATTCTAGCAATTAATATAAAATACTCCTTGGTTATAGTACTCTTCTCTAGCCATGTTTTCTGTACGTAACTAACTTGAGAAATTCTTTAGATAAAGATTCTCCTAGAGAAGTCATGGAGGTTAGGTTTACTCAGAACACAAAAGTAATTATTAGAAGTCTTCAAAACCTTGTGTGTGCTAACATTATCGGCCTACTGAACTGTTGTTTGACAGGTTAGAGTTGCAAGATGAGTGGAGATTGGAAAACCGTCGAGCATTTGCTAACATATTGTCTGATATGACGTTTGGAATCTCGTTATTCATTCTTTTGTGCTTAAACCAGAGTCAAGTGAGTAATATATCGTAAAGGAAATTTATGTTGTTGCAGTAGTTCTTAACTTTATTTTCTGTATTATGTGCAATTCAATCACTTTTTTTTTTCTTTCTTTTTGGCAGGTGGCTTTGCTAAAATTTACAGGTTATAAGATACTAAATAATGTTTCAGATACTGGGAAGGCATTCCTTATTATACTTATCACGGACATTTTTCTTGGGTAACCTTCCTCTCGTATCATAGCCTTTCGATCTAAGTTTCATTTGGTTTACAAATCTGCTTACGTAATGGGCGCATGAGCCTATTGCAGGTATCATTCTGAGTCCGGCTGGCAGACTTTGTCAGAAGTGATCCTAGAGCATTATGGATTTCAGGTGGATCAAGCTGCAATAACCATTTTCGTCTGCTTCATTCCTGTCATACTTGATGCGTGTGTAAAGCTTTGGGTACGTATTAAGCCTGATACATATATTTACTTGCTTTCAATTCGGCTTTTCTTGTGTTTCCACTGATTATCATTCACTTCTTCGTTTCTCTCAGTTATTTAAATTCCTCCCAAGATTATCTCCGAACGTCTCAAACATATTCAATGAAATGAAACGTCACTAGAGTGAATCAAATCTCTTCCTTGGACCATTCATTTAGACGAGGGAAAAGGGGGCCATTTGTTTCTAAACACTGGTATGTCATGATTCAAGATTGGATATCGCAAGCCCATTGAAAGATATTCTTACATAAATTTAAACAATATCTACTCGAGACATGGATATAATGTCTTCATCATTTCTCGGTTATAAAAACCTTCAATTATTGTATGGCAGACAGAAATGCCACCATTTTGTGTTCTTAATTTCTTTAATAAGAACTGGTTTTGTCCTATTTTGTAAGGACATAAATGGAACCATAATAGAGATGACATTTGTTACTTTAAATCATATGTAGTCACATTATTTTTTGTTCGCCAGTGAAATCATGAAGTTTATTTTACCAATTATTGCAATTTTACATAGTATGTCAACATTATATAACAATATTGTGTTGTATGGCTGCTTATTCAGAGTTTTTTTAATTTCAGAAATTTCATGTCTTGTTAGGAATTTATAGAGAAACATGTAGAATAAACTTTAAAATAATTTAGACTGATTTGTGACAAAAACTTTTTTATAATTTTAGCAAGTTAGTGGTTTTGATTTATAACACATTTTGAATTGAACTATTGCATAATAATAATAACATTTATTTTTCTAAGCTCATCATGAAATTTGTTCCATGTGAGCTGAAGCTGCAACCTCCACAATACATATGATGGTATTTTATCATCTCGCCCTTATAGAGTTGTAAACGTGGACGTATTTTCCAGCTGTGTTGTTCCAACTATTGTCTATCGTCATTACTCTCTTGACGATATCATTCCATTCATCGGGCTCTGCATACATGAGAATAGTCAATTATATAAAATTTGACACCCTATGTCATGAAAACTTCACAAAAATCCTCTACTTAATCTAAATTTGGTAAAAATGTTAGTGGAACTTACTCTTTTGGTAATAGAGAAATGCGCGGTCTAGAGCATGAGTCAAGGAACCTTCATCCGTACCCTCGAACACAAACCTTAATAAAAACAAGTATTCACATCAACATCTGATCTAAATTATGTTTATGTCAGATATTTTGGGCAACTCGAGCCTGAAGAGTCGTAGAAACTATAAATTTTATAAATGTGCCTTTTGACGAAGAGAAATAATAGTTCAATTTTTTTCGATCCAAGACAGTGATTTAGCCTACAGAATTGGTCAACGAAAAAATAAAAGAAAATAGCCTTTACTCTGAACATCTGCATATGTAGGAGATATGGAGGGAACAAAATGTTATACATTTCGGTAAGGCAAGAAGGCGAGATGATGAAGTATGAAAATAAATTAACTCAAATGTGTTGATCAGAGTAGAGTGTGTAAGTAGAGTCCGACCAACTTCATCAACTGGACGTTGTGCAAAGAATAAAAATTGGATCGTGTTCAGATATTATCCACCATACATGTAATTTGCAATATAGTTGATTACGCTAGTTTGATACCATATGTATCCAACTGATTAAATTTAGGAGGTATATTTTTGCTTTTGAAAATGAGAATAAAGTTTTCATAATGGGTTTTTCTCTAAAAAAATACATTTAATTATTGAGAGTTGGATTTACCCGTTAGCCATGTTGGACTTGGATTCATCATCCAAATCGAACACTGTGTCTGCAAGACCACCTGTCTTTCTTACTATTGGGACCTGAAACATGCCTATAAGATCAGTTATTCTTTTCAAGCAGTGTACCTTAAGAAAGATTTCTAGTTGTCATTTCAGTAGACGAGCAAAAACAGTGTTAAGGAAACAGAGTTTACCGCTCCATAACGCATTCCAAGCATCTGGGCCAGTCCACATGGCTCATATATGGAAGGAACAAGCACCATGTCAGCAGCAGCATAAAGCATGTGTGATAATTCTTCACTGAATTTAGCATCCAACATGAAAGAACAAGACAAAAGAAAGATTAATTAATTATCTCTCATATAACTACCATAGTTTTCAGGGCATTCGTTTACTTACCTGTAGAAAAGAAGTATCCGGATGTTGGAGCCTTTACTATGCTGAAATAAACATAGTTATTAGTAGAATCTATGTCACCAAAATAACCATTGAATTTCAAGAATATTGCAGTAAAAATACAGCTAAGAAAGTTTGATAGGATTAAGCATTTTTTATAACAATATAACTGATATGAAATTATTTGGATCTACTATTGTATCGAAAATGTAAGAGAGAGGATAATATCTGAATGAATATGTTATTAGCATGCATTATCTTCTCGAGATGCAAAACATTTTCTCTCTATGCCTCGAGAAAATTCAAGAACAAGATTTAACAGGTATGTATTACTATATGCATGAAGATAGACGAGAGAAATTATAAAAAACATAAATCATACTACTATTGATATCTATGAACCATTTTATATGCATCTCTACATATTTTCATCTTCAAGTGTACTTTGAGCATAGAGAAGAATAACTACCAAATCTGCTAGAGCTTCAAATTCTCTTTCAACCCGACTATCTGAAGTTTTCCCCAGTATAATCATTTGCCCACCCTGGTAAGGAGAGCACCATTAGCAATGCAGTGTTCAGAAAAAAAAAAAAAAACTATATTACAAGACAACGAAAATAAGTTGTATATGACAAACAATAAAATAAAATCAAACTTCATCCGGAAAGGATTGAATATTTCTCCATCTTTGGGAGTCAAAGCATTGGAAAACTGAATATCATTGCTTGAAATAAGGAAATATAGCATTACAAACAAATATGACATCTTAACCAATTGGCAGTTATCAGGTACAGTTTATTTTGTTCTCTTACATCATACCCATCAGTCATTCACAGAAGTGTTCGCTTGATCTCCAACTCATTTCTCTCGATGTCTTTTATTAATGAGGCCAAAATGTTTACGTTGTCAACTATGACTCCAAGAACAAACTGAACTTGCAATTATACAGGGTCCGTTCTGTTACTCTGGCTTCTCACACCTCCGATTCTCATTTAAATTTCGGCAATTCCTATCTCTCTATTCTTAACTTCTAACCATAATTTCTTATTTGTTATGTATTTATACCATAAACTACAAGGAACATCTTTGAATAGAAAATTGTATTATATTGAAGCCTTGAAGTACCAAAATATGATTAATGAATCATCAACAATATAGGCTAGATAGCATAAACAAAAGGAGAGAACAATTCTGGGACAGCTAGTTTAGAATAAAACATAATTTTTTCTATAGGTCATATTCTCATAAAATTGCACTTCTGTCACTCACAACAAGAGAAAAGAAAGTTTAAAGGACTTATAAGAAGTAGCGAACTTACAAGATTTTCAACATGCTTAATTGCGTGAGTTATTAGATGAAGACCCTTCTGAGCAACCAGGCGAGAGATGCAGACAACTAAAGGTACCCTTCTTTTAGTGCTAGGCTTATCCACTTTGGTGCTTTCAGAGAGCAAACCAAACCCTCTTTGAACAAACTGTTTGCATATCATCTTCCCTTCAGTTTCTAGAGCTACATAACCAAAACTTACAAAATTAATGTCAATGTATATAAGTGTGGAAATAAATGGCTACCAAAGTGGTGTATACATCCAATGACTTTCATTATGGTTTTTACTATCACTACAATATGATAAAACATCCTTTTATCCTTCGATAAAGATAACATCTTTTTGCTAAACCATAAACATTTCATTTGCTGCAAAAAAACCCTTTCAACTACATCCATCTTCCATCCAATAATTCTCATGGCTTAACTAATTGAATAATGATTATTTTATACTAGTATGCGGATTCTCCTTTTGTTTATGTTGGTTCATAATCAATGATTGTCATTATTTGTAGCCAATAATGATGGTTTCTTCCTGTTTGATGTCTTAGATGTTTGCCGAACTTTTATATTTACTGGCCTCTGCCATTCGAGAACATTTGGTGAAGGATGTCAATGTTACCAGCTTGAATTTGAGGGTATTTGAATAGTAGATGACATTATCCCAAAAATATTAAAATTTGATTATGAAGGCTGTAGTTATGAAGCAATCCAATAAATACCTTTTCCATTTCCTTTCATTTTACACAGTTTATTTGTCTTTTGTTTCAAAAATTACATTTTGATGGTTTTAATTTCATATCTTACCTATGCTTGTTAAAAGAAAATACCATAAACTTTAAATTAGATGTATTTGTCATCTTAAACAATTATGAATATTTTTACCTACAATATGGAATAAAAGGAAATGTCATCAGTTTATTGGGTATTACTTTATTCAACAAAGGACTTATTTCAAATTGGCACAGATTGCTTTAACATTGTTTTCTCCGCATAAATATGTCAATATATTGAAGCTTGGAAAAAGAGAAATGAATCATTACCATTGAATTTTGCAGGCAAGAAGACATCTTTGGAAGGGTCCCACATTGATGTATCTATGCCATTTAGAATCCCATAGTACCTGCAAAAGTTAGTCATGTAGTGAATAGTTCCTTAAAAGAAATAGGAGAAAAGCTTAAAAAAAGGATCTAGAAACCTCAAGGCCCCACACATGTTTGAAGAACAGTCACGAGAAACAAAGATGCCAAAAAATATATTTTCTATAAAATTAATTTAAAGCTTCTTTTGGAGATTCATTCGGACGAGATAAAAATAATCTAGATGAAATATCATCAATTTATGGAAAATCCAAGGAGATTCATATAGTAAGAATTGAAAGCTTCTTCTGGGTTCTGTTTGAGGTGAATGAGTAGAGCAAATAAAAATAACTTCTATCCAAGAAGTGAAAATATTACTTTCATGCTTCAAGATATCTATCTATAAACTGTGTTTTCTGACTAGAAACTCAAAATAATTGAATTTATGTTGTCTATGAGATGCTTCTTATCATTTAATTTTATAGGTGGACTTGAAGTGTTATTAAATGATAAGAAACATCACCAGAAATGCAGAAAGAAAAAAATAAATTGGATAGAAAGTCTCAACAATGGAACTTACTTGTCCTTATTTTTTATCAAGTTGTTAGCAAGCCATCCAGAATATAGAGTCTCCTGAAGGTATGTTTGGGAGACTGTGCTGGAAAATTGAACAAAAGTTAGATACTTGTTTAAACTGGTCTTATGATAAGAGTTTTTGTCCACTAATGGAAAAGATACAAGAAAGTGACTACTTTAGCTGGCATCACAAACCTAACACCCTAAGCAATTAGTTGATGATTTCTATTCTTTGTCTATGGGATCAATTGAAAAGTGGAAACTGCATCGGAGAAGAAATCGTGTGTTTCGTGCAGTGACTGTTTTTTTTCTTGCTTTCTGGGTTTGTATCCCAATTTATTTCTCCAAAGAGAAAATGTATGAAATTGAAAACAGTTTAATAGATATCACGTTTTCAAAATTATGGTTGGTATTGGAGACGTTGAAACTTTAAAAATAAAAGTTATTCAATACTCCTATGAAATTAGAAAAACAAGGAACAATGTTAAACATGTTTTTAGATTAAAAATTGATTTCCTGGAATAAACTATTAAAATTGCATGCTAGTTGACACACCCTAAACTACCGCCTTATCCTTTAGTTAGACAACAACATCACATTTCAAAATATTTGTGCATTTGATAAATGGAGCAATAATGCGGTATAATATCTATATCAAAATGCAGATTATATATTATTATGAGCCAATTGACAAAATTCATAGCAAACAGAAGCTTCAAAACCAAATCCAAATTCACTTACACTACTGCGTTACTGTATACAATCCCTCCTTTTAATAAGCTTAACCTCTCGGGATTGTGCCCAATCGTTCGATCATCAATAGCCTGCCATTTCAAAAAGAAATAGAGGCCAAAGAACTCAATTTAAGAAATACTCCACACCACAGAAACCCGCTTTTATGGTAAATATGTTGTTTGTCGAAATCATTATCTTATGTCAGCAACTCTCGAATTTATTATTACAACTACCTCCTTTTTTGGACTAATTTGATTAATTCAATTGATTCGAGACAAAAAAGAAGTACAGGCCCTAAAAAGGAGAAGAATCAACATATGTAACTTAAGCAAGGACACTAATCTATTCAGATTTTCTTGAACACTGACCTTATCAGCAGTTGCATATATGGATCCATCAACACCACATTTACTAAGTTGCTCTTGTCTGCCAACACAAATAAATTAGGTAAACCATATATCAACAAACTTTAAGGTCTTAAAAAGATGTTTGCATGATGTGAGAGTCTATTTACTAAGTTGCTTCTGTTGTCTTGCATGCGTTAGAATCATTCATAAATCTGATTCTATAATTGGACTTAAATTATTCACATATATTAATGCAGGAACCAGTGGCAATACAATCAAGAGTTGCAATATATAGCATTTTAATATATTTTTTTCTTTGAGAGATGATAATTTAGAGAGAACCACAAATACATTTATAGAAGTCTCTTTTAGGTAAATAAGATTTAACACTTGATGTAGTGTATTGGTCACATAAGTGATGACTACAGAAATAACTCTTCCAAACACCTATTTCAATAGTTCCACTAACAAGAATGTAATGTCAATGTCTCCAATGAACTAATACAACTCTCAAATTAAGAAAGATAAATCCCCAAATTAATACTTCGCTAGAAGTGAATTTGTCTACTTATCTTTTTTACACAAAATAGATGCACTAGGAACCACTAAAATCAGCAAGTCCTGAAATGTAGTGCAACAGGATAACCTAAAGTTTCAAATCAGTCTCTCAAGACCCCTATCTAGAATCATCATTATACTCTTGGGATATTGTATTTTAAATTCACAACAGCCTCTTTCTGAGTTCTATACAATCATTTGCTTATTCAAAATGTCAAAGAATGGAGATAGCAATAAGGAAATACTTGAAGAGAACAATGACCAGCAAACCTGCACTCTCCATAGTGCTCCATATTATGTATTGTGAGCAATATTCTTGGTTTCTACAATACAACATTACAATTTCACTATCATCATTATAAGTTATTGTCCTATGCGGGGAAATAAAACAGAAAAAGACCATAATCACAGACCTTTAGTGATAGATGATTATACATATCCCAGTAAAGCAGAGATAATACACTTGTCTGCCATTCATGGATGTGGATAATATCAGGCTGCATACCAGTAACCTAAAACATTTATGAAAACAACCAGATCATTTTGGTGTTTCTAAAGTATAAATTTAATGGAAGGACTTGGAAACAAAACCAATCTGAAAGCAGACTTGCAGACTTGCTGAAGAGATTACAATCAAATTTATAAATCTTTGTTTTGCTGCATATCTATATTCTCATAATTTACACTTCATATATTATTGTGCTATCACCAACTGACCCATTAGTTTAAAAGCCAATTTCTTCACCGTACTCTCTTTTTTTTTTGCTGTTTTGATATCTCTTTCTTTTCTGATGGAACAACTATGTTGTCAAGTGAGCAATACCATAAGACAGGAAATTACTTATCCCTACTGACCTGCATCCATTCAAGACAGGCTCGGCTAAAGAACAAATACGCCTCCAACTCATCATATGAGCCACCATACACAGATTGCCCTTTAAAGAATTGATTTGATGATTCAATGAATATCACACGGATGCCTAAAACTTCTCCTCTGTATGCATTCACTGGAATCCACTTCCCATCATGATATGTCTCATATGTCTTGAGAAGAGTGAAATCGCTGATTTGCTGCAACTGGATACACTCGTACAGAGGAAGCATTATTTCCACTTTATGGCCACGGACTGAACAGGCACGGGCAAGTCCAGTGACCACGTCTCCAAGACCACCAACTTTTGCTATTGGTGCCATTTCAGCAGCCACGTGAACTATATGCATAGGGTCACAATCTTTCTCGACATCGGTGGGAGCTTCTAAGCTGACATCCCATGAAGGAAAGTCCCTCTTCCAGAATGGAGTTTCGTCACTTGGGGATGGCCACACTTCATCTGCAATTCCCGAGTTAATGGGGTGTTCCTGCTTTCCAATAGTATCCAACTGCAAGAAATTATAGCAATGATAATGAACAAGCTAACAAACATGTGAAAATAATCACTACCTGAAAATTCCAATTTTTTCAATAACAATGAGCAGCACAATTTTATATATGACGAAATAGCTGCTTCAATTAGAAATATCATCATCATTTACTCAAATGATCTTAAAATTGAGTGAACATAACATTATAATTCGCAACAGTTTATCCTTAACACAACATAAATGAGACATGTGAACAAAAGTATTAATCATATTATAAGGATGTTTACAAATAGGTTTGGTTCAATTGAACAGCTCTTAGATGCTAAAATTATGAAATAAAATTCTTAGACTAACATTTCATTTTGAATACCATCATTACAATTAGAAGTGTTTATAATTCTGTGTATAATGTATATATTATAAGACATACATCAACCTTCTAAAAATGTTAATTTAAGTGTTGTTCTTTCATTATCATAGCACATATATATATATATACAGACACGATCCTTGAATCCTCCTCCTAATTGATTACAAAATCCATCAATCACATAATTTGTTAGTTTAATTATGATCATACATATTCAAAGTATAGATAATAATAGGACTAATATTGATCGAATGAAACAGTTCAACCATTGCACAAAATTGTTCAAGAAAAAGGTGAAACTCGAAAGCATCTGCAAAACAAGAATATCCTTCAACAGAAACTCTCATAGAATCATGCAGATTCTCTTTCTAGCAAGGCATTTCTAGATTCAGCTTCTAAAGTAAGATAGATTATACAGAAACAGCTCATGCATTTCTAGGAAGCGGATTCCAATTACAAATTAAGATGATCTAGGTTGTACAGTTACAAACTTACCTCAGGCGGATGACATCGGAGCTTAAAATTAGCCCTGGATATGGAAGATGATGAGAAAAACAACTTATTCTCTGTCGTCTTCTTGTAGAACAACGGCGCTTCAACTTTTACAGTCGTGTGAACTTGATGACGGCGATGGAATGTGCCGATACGACTGGTTTGTGCGAATATGTCCATCGTCGCCGTCGCCGTCGCCGTTGTGATGATTCCGATCAAGTCGAGAGTAGACGAAGCGAGAGTACATGTGAAATTGAGATATTCTCTCTAACTGAAAGGATCTTCGTTTTCTCCTCAATCTATATTTTTTATTTTTTTATTTTCCGTACCTTTTTCTGTATTTTTTGCGCCGCAATTATTAATTTATTTATCACTTTTTCTTATTTCATTTATAGTTTGAAAGTCATCACACAACTATTTTATTTTATTTTATTTTTCCTAATTTAAAGATATACATGACATATGAAAGAAAAATTATATAAGAGAAAATAATAGGTTCTCCGTAAGAAATAAGAACGATTAACTCTCCGATCAATTTTATCGACTTTTTATCTATGGGCATATTTAGAAACGCTTGAAGCTAAGGTATAGTTAAACGAACAAATATTATTAAATTTGTTAACATATAAATAATTAAAGTGTATTTCAGAATAATATTTCATCAAAATTAGTGCCAAATAAGATATTTAAAACAAAAATAACTTTTAAATAAAATAAAAATAATATCGTATATTTAAAACAAAATTTATTTTTAAATAAATTAAAAAAAAAAATCATTCAAACTCAGTTCAGTCTTTATTCAAGTTTTTTAAATAATCCAACAAAATCAATTATCACATCACTCTCTCTTTCATTTATCAAATCAATCAATTCATTAACTAAAATACTAAAATACCCTCTATTTTAAATTATTATTTATTTTATTTATATATATAAATACCTTTTAAGTCTTTTACCAAAAAAATATCATCATTTTCTCAAAATCATCGACCATAATCATTATTTTCTCCCTCCAGGTTATTTAAATATCTGAAACGAACAAGGCCTAAGTAAGAGTTGGATCCATAGGTTTTATTATTTATAGTTAAGTATACTGAAATCTTTACATGTTATAAGTAATCTAAAATTTATATATATATATATATATATATATATATATATATATATATATATATATATATATATATATATATATATATATATATATATATATATATATATATATATATATATATAATGCTTAATTTTGAAAGTGTTCGGATTTTCGGGTCGAGAGTTGTGGTTAATTTGGATATATATGTGAGAATAATGAATATTTTGATCGGATTTTAGGTTGACCCGCCCATAAACTTAAAACGGTTAAAAATAAAATTAAAAATGCTATAAATATGTTTCGAACTCGCAACCAAATAAAATAAATACAACTCTTTAACCAACTAGGTTAATAACACTTTATATTTTAAATTAAACACCAAATTTAATTAAAAAGGGACATTGTAACAATATATTTTTATGCGTGCACGGAGATCTTCCTAGTTAACAATATATCGCAATTAAGGTTCCTGGTTCCTAAATGACATTTTGCAAAACTTACGTTTTTATAATTAAATTAACATTAAATTTGTTTAGAAAATAAAATAAATCTATTAAGGTAAAAGAGAAGAAATATACTTTGAGTTAAACTTGGAAATAAATTTACTCAAAATTTTTGTTTTTATTGAAAATTTTGACTCAATTAATCTCATTATTAAAATAAAAATTAAACATAATTATTTATAAGTATTAGTTAATATTATTTTGATATATACAGAAATTTTGAAAATCTTATTTCGACCTAGTAACTTAGGCATCATATCTTGTCATTTTATCGGTATACTCAAGATATTGATATTTTCAATATTTTGTAGTACAATATTATTAATTATAATTTTCTCACCCCTAGTTATATAAATTTTAAATAATTTATTTATTTTAAATTCTTATTTTATTAATTAAAATATTAAAAAATATATTTCTCAAAGTTTTAATTATATATTAATATTTTTAAAGTTTTTTTATATAATTTTTTAATTCTAATATAAATAAATTTATTTAAATAACTCAATTTAATGAAAGAACCCTAAAATAGAGATTCTAAAGATTTTTCAAATAAAAAACAAACTAAATTTTGAAGGTTTGAATATGAAAAAAAATGGAAAATCGATAATTCAACTGAACTGGTAGCTTATCGGTTTCATTTTACCAGTTTATTGGTTAATCGATTCTAACCGTTCCGATTAACCCATTTTTTACCAGTTAATGTTGAACTATTTTTTCAATGGTTTAACCGGTAAACCGGTAATAATTAAATCATATATATTTATATTAGTTATTTTTTAAAATATTAGATATAATATAAATAATGTTTAATAATATATATTAGTTTATTTTTAAATTATATTTTTTATATAATTATTTAAAAAAATATATAATTTATATGATTATTAGTTTAAAATAAGACTTTTAAAATACATTATATTGAAAAAAACAGAGAAAAGCATAAAAATAAGGCACAAACAAGAATTCTTTTTAAAAAAATCATTTAATAAGTTTACTATTTAATTAAAAAAATTGAATTATCGTTTCACGGTTAACCGATCGATACCAACAGGAACCAGTAGAATCAAAACCGGTAAAACCGATACCAATACTGGTCTGTCGGTTAATCGATTTGTAAAATAAGAGATAAAAATGAACTTAATCAAAACTGTTTAACCGGTTAACTTGTCGGCTGAACACCCCTACTAGGTTGGACCATTAAAAATACTTATTCATAATTTATGTGTTAATTTTTTTTTATTCTCACTAAAATATTTGGGTGTTAGATCGAAATATAAATCATGGTACCTATATCAAATTTTTTTATTCTCACTAAAATATTTGGGTGTTAGATCGAAATATACATCATGGTACCTATTCATAATATATTATCTCAACTCTAAAAGATTAAATTCTAGCCTGTTCTAATATGAGAATAATTTAGACAAAAATATAATGAAAATAAGGTTATGAATTCGACGTGGTAGGCCACATATGTATTAGAGAGAAAAAATAATGTCTAAATAATAATAATAAATTTTAAAAAATTGCCATATTCGGGACATTTTTGTGGCCTTACTTTCGTTTTGGAACATGGCCAATTTTTTTTTTTAAATTTATTATTTTTTTAGTATGATATTTTTGTTTAACGTTAAATTCGTGACCTTATCTTTCGTTCCTAATTTGGTTATCCTATCATAGTTCTTTTAAAATATACATAATAAATAAAATTTTAAGTATTAAATTTAAATACATATATTTTTATTAGATAGTGTCTGTGTCTCACTTTTAAAAAAATATATATTTAAATAGATTTCAATAACTCATTTAGATTAATGAAATCCCTAGGATTATGTTTAGATTGACTGAATCCCTAATTATGCTTTTTAATATTATGTAATTTTTATTCAATAGTCTGTCACTTTTTTGTAAAATAATTAATACATTATAAAAAAATATAAGATATTCAAACATGGTAGAGAAACCAAAAAATTAATTAATATAAAATGCATTTAAATAATATACCCTTTAATTGATTGATACATTATCAGTTTTTTTATAAGAATTTAATTTTCAATTGAGGGTACGGGTAAAAAATAATAATTAATAAATAATAAATAATTAATAATTGATGATTTAAAAATCATGTATGACAATTTAAAAAAAAAATTAATAAAAAAATTTGACGATCACGTAATTTATTGAGAGACACTTCAAATAAACACTCCTTTTAAGTTCATAAACGATAATGGTTAAGGTAGAATAAGTCGAAAGAACCAATAAAACGGTATCGAAATAAATTTTGCTAGATATTCTAAACGGCATAGTATTCGTAAACAATACCGAAAAATATTTTGTCAAATAATAATTATCATATACATATATTATCTATTGAAATAGTAAAAAACTAATACAAATAATTTGAGGATACATATTTAATAGGGTCTTCCTGAAAAAAATTAGTTTCAATAATTTTTTATTGAAAAATATTACAAAAATAACTTCAAATCCGATAATTAATATATTTTCTTAAAAATAAGGGTACAAACACGAACTACAAAAATGATAACAACCCAAATATTGGAGGGTATGAACAAACAACAATCCACTCATGATCAAGAATATTTTTCAAAATTTTAACAGAATATGAAATATGAAATGAAAAAAAATATCACCAACTAAAATCTGAGTAGTTTAAAGAAAAACCGGCACCCTTCATTCTAAAAAAAAATAATCATAAAAGTTAGGAATGATTTGAATTTTTAACTTCTTTTCCTATTTTTTTAAGGAAATAAAAGAGAATAATGAATGGTTATGAGTATTTTTTTTTTCTAAATTATCTTCTACATGTAGCTATATATGTCTTTCACCTCACCTATGAAACTCAAATTCTTGTAAGACTACAAAAGATTGTTGGAAGAAATAATAGAGAACACTAAATTATAGATGTAAATAATTCAATTTTGGTTTAATTTATTATTATTATGAAGTTCAAGATATAATTTGTACATGAAATAGTTTCTAAGAGTTTGAAAAAACTTGTTAAACTAGGTTACAGTTTTTTTTACCTATATCCAATTTGTGACTATAACATGATTTATAAATTGCAAATCTTTTACGGATTTCTTTTATCAATTGATTTGTTCATTAATCATGTCATTTCTCTCTTGTCCTCTCTAAAAATTGTTTACAATGATTCAACAATTCTAATTGAAATGTAAAAAAAAAAAAAAACATCGCAATATGTCAATATCATAGCTTACCTCGTGTTAATACTAATTCAAAACTAATAAGTCGGTTTATCAAGAGAGAATATGAGCAAAATCGTGAAGAAGAAAATGCAATTACAGACATGAAACATATGGTGTTGCAATAGAGGTTCGATTCTTTCTTCTCCTCACTTATTAATTTCGTCAAAGTGGATAGATTTTGGGTGAAAAAAAGAACAATAAATAATTGGTTAGAGAATATGTAATTTTTTATGTGGAGAAATCAATTGAAATTTCAAATAATACAATCTCTCCATCTCAATCCCAATCAATATGAAATTCGCAACAAAATTGGGACCGCACTTTTTTTATTTGTTGGGACCGCAATATTTGGTTCTTCTTTGTTTATTTGTATAAACATTAATTAATTTATATGTAGATTACTCAACACCACAACAAAATTATATTTTTCTTAAAGCTCTTATTATCCTTAATTATTTGGCACAAAGATGCCACTAAACATGTACAAGAAAGTGAAAATTAAGAATTCTTGCAACAACAGTTTGCACCATCAATACACATCCCCGAAGTAAAGCCAGAATCCCTGCAAAACCCGTAGCAATCGGGAGTGTCTACACATTTTCGTTCGCATACGTATTTGTTCTTCCCTACAGCCTTCACATCAATACCATAACGTGCTTCACCTTTATAATTGACATTTTGCAATCTTAGTAAGTCAGCGATTTTTCATTATTAATACTAACAATGACGTGAACATAGAAAATAAATTTGTTTAGTTACCTTGTGGAATGAAGAACAAAGTTGTGGCTAATATCGCCATAATGGCCACAAATCGGATACTTGTGGAGGTAGATGAAAAAGCCATGTATATTTTGTTTGCTATTTCTTGATATTGCCACAAATCAATTGTTAGGATTTGGAACACATTTTATAATAGATGGTATTGATAGACCATTTAATGCAAAGTTCTTAGTATGTTTTTCTTTAAATCATTTATATTATTGTAATCTCAATTAATAGAAACTGATATGGTTTCCTTTATAATTTTGAGTCAAATATAATTTAACTTTAAGAATAAAATCTTACTTTATTGATAGGGTAGAAAAAATTATTGATACTTTTGATATATAAAAAATACCTTATTCCAATTATCAAAATATTAATTTTTTCGATGTACCAAAAAAATGGGTACTATAAATATATCGGTATAAATATATCGTATGAGTTTTTCAAATTTTCATTATATATTATATACCAAAATAATATTTATAAATAATTACTAATAAAATTAATAAAGTATATGTTTTTTATTAGTATAAACGATATAATACTGATTCCGTATCGAAATTTCGGTACACTGCAAATATTTGGTACGATCGCTTGTATCATACCGAAATTTCGGTACGATATTGATGTAATTATATATATATATATAATTAAATGATATATACCCTTATACAACACATATCTGATTTGGCAAAAAAGTGAAAATATATCTCGAAAAAAATACGAGATTAAGAAATATATTTTCTTTTTCTTGCAAATCAGATAGTTACGGGTCAGGTTTGAGAAGAGCATGACAGAGAGAGTTCGTGCTCCAGATCTTTTTTATGTTGGAGGCCTGTGTGTGATAGTATAGGCAGGAGTTGATAGCTTGCCTGTTCCATGACATGACCGATTATCAATCGGGGCCAGAGGTGAAATTATAAATGTGCTATATAAAGGTGTTGTATATATCATTTCTCTTTTATTATATATATATATATATATATATATATATATATTATAAAAGTATGAATTAAGATTTTGATTTACTTTATTCAATGAAGATAATATTTTAAAATGTACTTTTATTATATTTATATATATATATATAAATATATATTAATAAATTTAAATTCATATTTTTTTAGATAGTATCTCACTTTAAAAAATATATATATATTATTTTAATATATTTCAATAACTAATTTAGATGGATGAAATCCCTAGGATTATGTTTAGATTGACTGAATCCCTAAATTATGTTTTTTAATATTATGTAATTTTTATTTAATAGTTTATCACATTTTTTTTAAAATAATTAATAAATTATAAAAAAAAATGAATGATATTTAAACATAATAAAACAAATTATGAAAAAAAACATGGTAGAGAAACCAAAATATTAATAATAATATAAATGCATTTAAATAATATATCTTTTAATTGATTGATACATTATCAATATTTTTTTAAAAGAATTTAATTTTCAAATTTGAGGGATACAGATAAAAATAAATAATTAATAAATAATATAAATTAAAATAAAATTGATGATTTAAAACTATGTAAGAAGAACTTAAAAAAATCTCAATAGTAAAATTCATTTTTTTTCGGGGACACTCTAAAAAACACTTTCATATAAAAGATAATGGCCGAAATAAAATAAGTCAAACGAACCAATAAAATAGTGTCGAAAAAATATTTGTTAAATATTCTCAACGGCAAAGTGTTGGTAAGTATTACCAAAAAAATATTTTATCAAATAATAATGGATCATTTACCTATATTATCGGAATATTGAAAAAATTAATACAAATAATGATATATATATATATATATATATGGTCTACATACAAATATTAGTTTCAATACCTTTTATTGAAAAAATAACTCTAAACTCAATAATTAATAGCGACTTCTTTAAACAGGATGGACGATGGACGAACACGGAGTCGAAAAATTATGACAACACGAATGGACATAAACAATCAATAACAATTGTATTATTCAAACTAGCCTATTCTAATATAAGAAATAATTTAGACAAAAATATAATGAAAATAAGTCTATGAATTCAACTTGGTAGGCACATATGCATTAGAGATAAAAAATAATGTCTAAATAATAATAAAAAAATTTAAAAAATTGTCATGTTCGGGACATTTTTGTGGCCTTACTTTCGTTTCGGAATATGGCCAATTTTTTTAATTAATTAATTTTTTAGTATGATATTTTTGTTTAACTTTAAATTTGTGACCTTATTTTTTTTTCCTAATTTGGTTATCCTATCCTAGCTCTTTTAAAATATACATAATAAATAAAATTTTAAGTATTAAATTTAAATACATATTTTTTTTATTAGATAATGTTTGTGTCTCACTTTTAAAAAATATATATTTAAATAGATTTCAATAACTCATTTAGATTCATGAAATCCTTAGGATTATGTTTAGATTGACCGAATCCCTAATTATGCTTTTTAATATTATGTAATTTTTATTCTCCGTCACTTTTTTGTAAAATAATTAATACATTATAAAAAAAAAGTATAAGATATTCAAACATGGTAGAGAAACCAAAAAAATAATTAATATAAAATGCATTTAAATAGTACCCTTTAATTGATTGATACATTATCAATTTTTTATAAATTTAATTTTCAATTGAGGGTACAGGTAAAAAGTAATAATTAATAAATAATATAAAATTAAAATAAATAATTGATGATTTAAAATTCATGGAGGAACAATTTTTTTAATAAAAAATTAATAAAAAAATTCGACGATCACTTAATTTTTTAGGGACACTTCAAATAAACACTAATTTAAGTTCATAAAGGATAATGATTGAGGTAGAATAAATCGAATGAACAAATAAAATAATGTCGGAATAATTTTTGCCAAATACTCTAAACGGCAAAGTGTTGGTAAGCAACCGAAAAATATTTTGTCAAATGATAATCGATCATATATATATTATCTATCGAAATAGTGAAAAACTAATACAAAAATGAGAGGATACATATCTATATATATATATAATGATGCTTAATTTTTAAAGTGTCCGGATTGCCGGGTCGAGAGCTATGGTTAATTTGAATATATGTGAGAGTAAATGGATAGTTGGGTCAGATTGCGGGTTGACCCGCCCATAATCTTAAAACGGTTAAAAATTAAATTAAAAATGATATAGGTATGGTTCGAACTTGCAACCTAACAAAACAAGTACAAATATATATATAATGATGCTTAATTTTTAAAGTGTCCGGATTGCCGGGTCGAGAGCTGTGGTTAATTTGGATATATGTGAGAGTAAATGGATAGTTGGGTCGGATTGCGGGTTGACCCGCCCATAATCTTAAAACGGTTAAAAATTAAATTAAAAATGATATAGGTATGGTTCGAACTTGCAACCTAACAAAACAAGTACAATCTTTTAACCAACTAGGCTAATAACACTTTATATTTTAAATTCAACCAAAAATTTGATAAACGCGTGACATTTTAACAATATAAGTTCAACTTTTTAACTAACTAATCTATATATATATAATGATGTTTAATTTTTAAAGTGTCCGGATTGTCGGGTCGAGATCTGTGGTTAATTTGGATATATGTGAGAGTAAATGAATACTTGGGTCGGATTGCGGGTTGACCCGCACATAAAAAATTTACCGTAATATTTTTTTTTTACGGTTTTTATACTATTACTCGTGCAAATGCACGAGATACATGCTAGTATATATATATATATAATAGGGTTCTACCTAAAAAAAGATTAGTTTTAATAATTTTTATTGAAAAAAATAAAAGAAATAACTTTAACTATCGTTTTCTTAAAAATAAGGGTACAAACAAATATCACAAATATTGAAAGGTATGAACAAACAAAATCCACTCATGACCAAGAATATTATTTGAATTTTGAATAGAATATGAAATAAAAAAATATATATCACCAACTCAAATATAAGTAGTTTAAAATCTCTCTGTCCTAAAAAAAATAATCCTAAAAGTTAGGAATGATTGAATTTTTAATTTCAAATTTTTTAAGGAAATAAAACAGAATAATGAATGGTTATGAGTATTTTTTTTTTCTTCTAAATTATCTTCTACCTGTAGCTATATATGTCTTTCACCTCACCTATGAAACTCAAATTCTTGTAAGACTACAAAAGATCGTTTGGAAGAAACAATAGAGAACACTAAATTATAGATGTAAATAATTCAATTTTGGTTTAATTTGTTATTATTATGAAGTTCAAGATATAATTTGTACATGAAATAGTTTCTAAAAGTTTGAAAAACTTGTTAAACTAGGTTACAGTTTTTTACCTATATCCAATTTGTGACTATAACACGATTTTTAAATTGCAAATCTTTTACGGATTTCTTTTATCAATCGATTTATTCATTAATCATTTCATTTCTCTCTCGGTTCTCTCTAAAAATTGTTTACGATGATTCAACAATTCTAATTGAAATATAAAAAAAACATCGCAATATGTCAATATCATAGCTTACTTCGTGTTAATACTAATTCAAAACTAATAAGTCGGTTTATCAAGAGAGAATATGAGCAAAATCGTGAAGAAGAAAATGCAATTACAGACATGAAACATATGGTGTTGCAATAGAGGTTCGGATTCTTTCTTCTCCTCACTTATTAATTTCGTCATAGTAGATAATTTTGGGTGAAAAAAAGAACAATAAATAATTGGTTAGAGAATATGTAAACTTTTATGTGGAGAAATCAATTGAAATTCCAAATAATACAATCTCTCCATCTCAATCCCAATCAATATGAAATTCGCATAAAAATTGTGACCGCACTTTTTTTATTTGTTGGACTGCAATCTTTGGTTCTTCTTTGTTTATTTGTATAAACATTAATTAATTTATATGTAGATTACTCAACACCATAACAAAATTATATTTTTCTTCAAGCTCTTATTATCCTTAATTATTTGGCACAAAGATGCCACTAAACATGTACAAGAAAGTGAAAATTAAGAATTCTTGCAACAACAGTTTGCACCATCAATACACATCCCCGAAATAAAGCCAGAATCCCTGCAAAACCCGTAGCAGTCGGGAGTGTCTACACATTTTCGTTCGCATACGTATTTGTTCTTCCCTACAGCCTTCACATCAATACCATAACGTGCTTCACCTTTATAATTGACATTTTGCAATCTTAATAAGTCAGCGATTTTTCATTATTAATACTAACAATGACGTGAACATAGAAAATAAATTTGTTTAGTTACCTTGTGGAATGAAGAACAAAGTTGTGGCTAATATCGCCATAATGGCCACAAATCGGATACTTGTGGAGGTAGATGAAAAAGCCATGTATATTTTGTTTGCTATTTCTTGATATTGCCACAAATCAATTGTTAGGATTTTGAACACATTTTATAATAGATGGTATTGATAGACCATTTAATGCAAAGTTCTTAGTATGTTTTTCTTTAAATCATTTATATTATTGTAATCTCAATTAATAGAAACTGATATGGTTTCCTTTATAATTTTGAGTCAAATATAATTTAACTTTAAGAATAAAATCTTAACTTATTGATAGGGTAGAAAAAATTATTGATACTTTTGATATATAAAAAATACCTTATTCCAATTATCAAAATATTATTTTTTTCGATGTACCAAAAAAATGGGTACTATAAATAAATCGGTATAAATATATTGTATGAGTTTTTCAAATTTTCATTATATATTATATACCAAAATAATATTTATAAATAATTACTAATAAAATTAATAAAGTATATGTTTTTTATTAGTATAAACGATATAATACTGATTCCGTATCGAAATTTCGGTACACTGCAAATATTTGGTACGATCGCTTGTATCATACCGAAATTTCGGTACGATATTGATGTAATTATATATATATATATAATTAAATGATATATACCCTTATACAACACATATCTGATTTGGCAAAAAAGTGAAAATATATCTCGAAAAAAATACGAGATTAAGAAATATATTTTTTTTTTCTTGCCAAATCAGATAGTTACGGTATAAATGTGCTGTATAAAGGTGTTGTATATATCATTTCTCTTTTATTATATATATATATATATTATAAAAGTATGAATTAAGATTTTGATTTACTTTATTTAATGAAGATAATATTTTAAAATGTACTTTTATTATATTTATATATATATATATAAATATATATTAATAAATTTAAATTCATATTTTTTTTAGATAGTATCTCACTTTAAAAAATATATATATATTATTTTAATATATTTCAATAACTAATTTAGATGGATGAAATCCCTAGGATTATGTTTAGATTGACTGAATCCCTAAATTATGTTTTTTAATATTATGTAATTTTTATTTAATAGTTTATCACATTTTTTTTAAATAATTAATAAATTATAAAAAAATGAATGATATTTAAACATAATAAAACAAATTATGAAGAAAAAACATGGTAGAGAAACCAAAATATTAATAATAATATAAATGCATTTAAATAATATATCTTTTAATTGATTGATACATTATCAATATTTTTTTAAAAGAATTTAATTTTCAAATTTGAGGGATACAGATAAAAATAAATAATTAATAAATAATATAAATTAAAATAAAATTGATGATTTAAAACTATGTAAGAAGAACTTAAAAAAATCTCAATAGTAAAATTCATTTTTTTTCGGGGACACCCTAAAAAACACTTTCATATAAAAGATAATGGCCGAAATAAAATAAGTCAAACGAACCAATAAAATAGTGTCGAAAAAATATTTGTTAAATATTCTCAACGGCAAAGTGTTGGTAAGTATTACCAAAAAAATATTTTGTCAAATAATAATGGATCATTTACCTATATTATCGAAATATTGAAAAAATTAATACAAATAATGATATATATATATATATGGTCTACATACAAATATTAGTTTCAATACCTTTTATTGAAAAAATAACTCTAAACTCAATAATTAATAGCGACTTCTTTAAACAGGATGGACGATGGACGAACACGGAGTCGAAAAATTATGACAACACGAATGGGCATAAACAATCAATAACTCACTTGACTAATTGTATTATTCAAACTAGCCTATTCTAATATAAGAAATAATTTAGACAAAAATATAATGAAAATAAGTCTATGAATTCAACTTGGTAGGCACATATGCATTAGAGATAAAAAATAATTTCTAAATAATAATAAAAAAATTTAAAAAATTGTCATGTTCGGAACATTTTGGTGGCCTTACTTTCGTTTCGGAATATGGCCAGTTTTTTTAATTAATTAATTTTTTAGTATGATATTTTTGTTTAACTTTAAATTTGTGACCTTATTTTTTTTTTTCCTAATTTGGTTATCCTATCCTAGCTCTTTTAAAATATACATAATAAATAAAATTTTAAGTATTAAATTTAAATACATATTTTTTTTATTAGATAATGTTTGTGTCTCACTTTTAAAAAATATATATTTAAATAGATTTCAATAACTCATTTAGATTCATGAAATCCTTAGGATTATGTTTAGATTGACCGAATCCCTAATTATGCTTTTTAATATTATGTAATTTTTATTCAATAGTCCGTCACTTTTTTGTAAAATAATTAATACATTATAAAAAAAAAAAGTATAAGATATTCAAACATGGTAGAGAAACCAAAAAAATAATTAATATAAAATGCATTTAAATAATATACCCTTTAATTGATTGATACATTATCAATTTTTTATAAATTTAATTTTCAATTGAGGGTACAGGTAAAAAGTAATAATTAATAAATAATATAAAATTAAAATAAATAATTGATGATTTAAAATTCATGGAGGAACAATTTTTTAAAAAAAAAATTAATAAAAAAATTCGACGATCACTTAATTTTTGAGGGACACTTCAAATAAACACTAATTTAAGTTCATAAAGGATAATGATTGAGGTAGAATAAATCGAATGAACAAATAAAATAATGTCGGAATAATTTTTGCCAAATACTCTAAACGGCAAAGTGTTGGTAAGCAACCGAAAAATATTTGTCAAATGATAATCGATCATATATATATTATCTATCGAAATAGTGAAAAACTAATACAAAAATGAGAGGATACATATCTATATATATATATATAATGATGCTTAATTTTTAATGTGTCCGGATTGCCGGGTCGAGAGCTGTGGTTAATTTGAATATATGTGAGAGTATATGGATAGTTGGGTCAGATTGCGGGTTGACCCGCCCATAATCTTAAAACGGTTAAAAATTAAATTAAAAATGATATAGGTATGGTTCGAACTTGCAACCTAACAAAACAAGTACAAATATATATATAATGATGCTTAATTTTTAAAGTGTCCGGATTGCCGGGTCGAGAGCTGTGGTTAATTTGGATATATGTGAGAGTAAATGGATAGTTGGGTCGGATTGCGGGTTGACCCGCCCATAATCTTAAAACGGTTAAAAATTAAATTAAAAATGATATAGGTATGGTTTGAACTTGCAACCTAACAAAAACAAGTACAATCTTTTAACCAATTAGGCTAATAACACTTTATATTTTAAATTCAACCAAAAATTTGATAAACGCGTGACATTTTAACAATATAAGTTCAACTTTTTAACTAACTAATCTATATATATATAATGATGTTTAATTTTTAAAGTGTCCGGATTGTCGGGTCGAGATCTGTGGTTAATTTGGATATATGTGAGAGTAAATGAATACTTAGGTCGGATTGCGGGTTGACCCGCCCATAAAAAATTTACCGTAATATTTTTTTTTTTACGGTTTTTATACTATTACTCGTGCAAATGCACGAGATACATGCTAGTATATATATATATAATAGGGTTCTACCTAAAAAAAAGATTAGTTTTAATAATTTTTAGTGAAAAAAATAAAAGAAATAACTTTAACTATCGTTTTCTTAAAAATAAGGGTACAAACAAATATCACAAATATTGAAAGGTATGAACAAACAAAATTCACTCATGACCAAGAATATTATTTGAATTTTGAATAGAATATGAAATAAAAAAATATATATCACCAACTCAAATATAAGTAGTTTAAAATGAAACGGGCACTCTCCGTCCTAAAAAAAATTAATCCTAAAAGTTAGGAATGATTGAATTTTTAATTTCAAATTTTTTAAGGAAATAAAACAGAATAATGAATGGTTATGAGTATTTTTTTTTCTTCTAAATTATCTTCTACTTGTAGCTATATATGTCTTTCACCTCACCTATGAAACTCAAATTCTTGTAACACTACAAAAGATCGTTTGGAAGAAATAATAGAGAACACTAAATTATAGATGTAAATAATTCAATTTTGGTTTAATTTGTTATTATTATGAAGTTCAAGATATAATTTGTACATGAAATAGTTTCTAAAAGTTTGAAAAACTTGTTAAACTAGGTTACAGTTTTTTACCTATATCCAATTTGTGACTATAACACGATTTTTAAATTGCAAATCTTTTACGGATTTCTTTTATCAATCGATTTATTCATTAATCATTTCATTTCTCTCTCGGTTCTCTCTAAAAATTGTTTACGATGATTCAACAATTCTAATTGAAATATAAAAAAAATATCGCAATATGTCAATATCATAGCTTACTTCGTGTTAATACTAATTCAAAACTAATAAGTCGGTTTATCAAGAGAGAATATGAGCAAAATCGTGAAGAAGAAAATGCAATTACAGACATGAAACATATGGTGTTGCAATAGAGGTTCGGATTCTTTCTTCTCCTCACTTATTAATTTCGTCATAGTAGATAATTTTGGGTGAAAAAAAGAACAATAAATAATTGGTTAGAGAATATGTAAACTTTTATGTGGAGAAATCAATTGAAATTCCAAATAATACAATCTCTCCATCTCAATCCCAATCAATATGAAATTCGCATAAAAATTGTGACCGCACTTTTTTTATTTGTTGGACTGCAATCTTTGGTTCTTCTTTGTTTATTTGTATAAACATTAATTAATTTATATGTAGATTACTCAACACCATAACAAAATTATATTTTTCTTCAAGCTCTTATTATCCTTAATTATTTGGCACAAAGATGCCACTAAACATGTACAAGAAAGTGAAAATTAAGAATTCTTGCAACAACAGTTTGCACCATCAATACACATCCCCGAAATAAAGCCAGAATCCCTGCAAAACCCGTAGCAGTCGGGAGTGTCTACACATTTTCGTTCGCATACGTATTTGTTCTTCCCTACAGCCTTCACATCAATACCATAACGTGCTTCACCTTTATAATTGACATTTTGCAATCTTAATAAGTCAGCGATTTTTCATTATTAATACTAACAATGACGTGAACATAGAAAATAAATTTGTTTAGTTACCTTGTGGAATGAAGAACAAAGTTGTGGCTAATATCGCCATAATGGCCACAAATCGGATACTTGTGGAGGTAGATGAAAAAGCCATGTATATTTTGTTTGCTATTTCTTGATATTGCCACAAATCAATTGTTAGGATTTTGAACACATTTTATAATAGATGGTATTGATAGACCATTTAATGCAAAGTTCTTAGTATGTTTTTCTTTAAATCATTTATATTATTGTAATCTCAATTAATAGAAACTGATATGGTTTCCTTTATAATTTTGAGTCAAATATAATTTAACTTTAAGAATAAAATCTTAACTTATTGATAGGGTAGAAAAAATTATTGATACTTTTGATATATAAAAAATACCTTATTCCAATTATCAAAATATTATTTTTTTCGATGTACCAAAAAAATGGGTACTATAAATATATCGGTATAAATATATCGTATGAGTTTTTCAAATTTTCATTATATATTATATACCAAAATAATATTTATAAATAATTACTAATAAAATTAATAAAGTATATGTTTTTTATTAGTATAAACGATATAATACTGATTCCGTATCGAAATTTCGGTACACTGCAAATATTTGGTACGATCGCTTGTATCATACCGAAATTTCGGTACGATATTGATGTAATTATATATATATATAATTAAATGATATATACCCTTATACAACACATATCTGATTTGGCAAAAAAGTGAAAATATATCTCGAAAAAAATACGAGATTAAGAAATATATTTTCTTTTTCTTGCCAAATCAGATAGTTACGGTATAAATGTGCTGTATAAAGGTGTTGTATATATCATTTCTCTTTTATTATATATATATATATATATATATATATATATATATATATATATTATAAAAGTATGAATTAAGATTTTGATTTACTTTATTCAATGAAGATAATATTTTAAAATGTACTTTTATTATATTTATATATATATAAATATATATTAATAAATTTAAATTCATATTTTTTTTTAGATAGTATCTCACTTTAAAAAATATATATATTATTTTAATATATTTCAATAACTAATTTAGATGGATGAAATCCCTAGGATTATGTTTAGATTGACTGAATCCCTAAATTATGTTTTTTAATATTATGTAATTTTTATTTAATAGTTTATCACATTTTTTTTAAAATAATTAATAAATTATAAAAAAAAATGAATGATATTTAAACATAATAAAACAAATTATGAAAAAAAAACATGGTAGAGAAACCAAAATATTAATAATAATATAAATGCATTTAAATAATATATCTTTTAATTGATTGATACATTATCAATATTTTTTTAAAAGAATTTAATTTTCAAATTTGAGGGATACAGATAAAAATAAATAATTAATAAATAATATAAATTAAAATAAAATTGATGATTTAAAACTATGTAAGAAGAACTTAAAAAAATCTCAATAGTAAAATTCATTTTTTTTCGGGGACACCCTAAAAAACACTTTCATATAAAAGATAATGGCCGAAATAAAATAAGTCAAACGATCAATAAAATAGTGTCGAAAAAATATTTGTTAAATATTCTCAACGGCAAAGTGTTGGTAAGTATTACCAAAAAAATATTTTGTCAAATAATAATGGATCATTTACCTATATTATCGAAATATTGAAAAAATTAATACAAATAATGATATATATATATATATATGGTCTACATACAAATATTAGTTTCAATACCTTTTATTGAAAAAATAACTCTAAACTCAATAATTAATAGCGACTTCTTTAAACAGGATGGACGATGGACGAACACGGAGTCGAAAAATTATGACAACACGAATGGGCATAAACAATCAATAACTCACTTGACTAATTGTATTATTCAAACTAGCCTATTCTAATATAAGAAATAATTTAGACAAAAATATAATGAAAATAAGTCTATGAATTCAACTTGGTAGGCACATATGCATTAGAGATAAAAAATAATGTCTAAATAATAATAAAAAAATTTAAAAAATTGTCATGTTCGGGACATTTTTGTGGCCTTACTTTCGTTTCGGAATATGGCCAGTTTTTTTAATTAATTAACTTTTTAGTATGATATTTTTGTTTAACTTTAAATTTGTGACCTTATTTTTTTTTCCTAATTTGGTTATCCTAGCCTAGCTCTTTTAAAATATACATAATAAATAAAATTTTAAGTATTAAATTTAAATACATATTTTTTTTATTAGATAATGTTTGTGTCTCACTTTTAAAAATATATATTTAAATAGATTTCAATAACTCATTTAGATTCATGAAATCCTTAGGATTATGTTTAGATTGACCGAATCCCTAATTATGCTTTTTAATATTATGTAATTTTTATTCTCCGTCACTTTTTTGTAAAATAATTAATACATTATAAAAAAAAAAGTATAAGATATTCAAACATGGTAGAGAAACCAAAAAAATAATTAATATAAAATGCATTTAAATAATATACCCTTTAATTGATTGATACATTATCAATTTTTTATAAATTTAATTTTCAATTGAGGGTACAGGTAAAAAGTAATAATTAATAAATAATATAAAATTAAAATAAATAATTGATGATTTAAAATTCATGGAGGAACAATTTTTTTAAAAAAAAATTAATAAAAAAATTCGACGATCACTTAATTTTTGAGGGACTCTTCAAATAAACACTAATTTAAGTTCATAAAGGATAATGATTGAGGTAGAATAAATCGAATGAACAAATAAAATAATATCGGAATAATTTTTGCCAAATACTCTAAACGGCAAAGTGTTGGTAAGCAACCGAAAAATATTTTGTCAAATGATAATCGATCATATATATATTATCTATCGAAATAGTGAAAAACTAATACAAAAATGAGAGGATACATATCTATATATATATATATAATGATGCTTAATTTTTAAAGTGTCCGGATTGCCGGGTCGAGAGCTGTGGTTAATTTGAATATATGTGAGAGTAAATGGATAGTTGGGTCAGATTGCGGGTTGACCCGCCCATAATCTTAAAACGGTTAAAAATTAAATTAAAAATGATATAGGTATGGTTCGAACTTGCAACCTAACAAAACAAGTACAAATATATATATAATGATGCTTAATTTTTAAAGTGTCCGGATTGTCGGGTCGAGAGCTGTGGTTAATTTGGATATATGTGAGAGTAAATGGATAGTTGGGTCGGATTGCGGGTTGACCCGCCCATAATCTTAAAACGGTTAAAAATTAAATTAAAAATGATATAGGTATGGTTCGAACTTGCAACCTAACAAAACAAGTACAATCTTTTAACCAACTAGGCTAATAACACTTTATATTTTAAATTCAACCAAAAATTTGATAAACGCGTGACATTTTAACAATATAAGTTCAACTTTTTAACTAACTAATCTATATATATATAATGATGTTTAATTTTTAAAGTGTCCGGATTGTCGGGTCGAGATCTGTGGTTAATTTGGATATATGTGAGAGTAAATGAATACTTGGGTCGGATTGCGGGTTGACCCGCACATAAAAAATTTACCATAATATTTTTTTTTTACGGTTTTTATACTATTACTCGTGCAAATGCACGAGATACATGCTAGTATATATATATATAATAGGGTTCTACCTAAAAAAAGATTAGTTTTAATAATTTTTATTGAAAAAAATAAAAGAAATAACTTTAACTATCGTTTTCTTAAAAATAAGGGTACAAACAAATATCACAAATATTGAAAGGTATGAACAAACAAAATCCACTCATGACCAAGAATATTATTTGAATTTTGAATAGAATATGAAATAAAAAAATATATATCACCAACTCAAATATAAGTAGTTTAAAATGAAACGGGCACTCTCTGTCCTAAAAAAAATAATCCTAAAAGTTAGGAATGATTGAATTTTTAATTTCAAATTTTTTAAGGAAATAAAACAGAATAATGAATGGTTATGAGTATTTTTTTTTTCTTCTAAATTATCTTCTACCTGTAGCTATATATGTCTTTCACCTCACCTATGAAACTCAAATTCTTGTAAGACTACAAAAGATCGTTTGGAAGAAACAATAGAGAACACTAAATTATAGATGTAAATAATTCAATTTTGGTTTAATTTGTTATTATTATGAAGTTCAAGATATAATTTGTACATGAACTAGTTTCTAAAAGTTTGAAAAACTTGTTAAACTAGGTTACAGTTTTTTACCTATATCCAATTTGTGACTATAACACGATTTTTAAATTGCAAATCTTTTACGGATTTCTTTTATCAATCGATTTATTCATTAATCATTTCATTTCTCTCTCGGTTCTCTCTAAAAATTGTTTACGATGATTCAACAATTCTAATTGAAATATAAAAAAAAACATCGCAATATGTCAATATCATAGCTTACTTCGTGTTAATACTAATTCAAAACTAATAAGTCGGTTTATCAAGAGAGAATATGAGCAAAATCGTGAAGAAGAAAATGCAATTACAGACATGAAACATATGGTGTTGCAATAGAGGTTCGGATTCTTTCTTCTCCTCACTTATTAATTTCGTCATAGTAGATAATTTTGGGTGAAAAAAAGAACAATAAATAATTGGTTAGAGAATATGTAATTTTTTATGTGGAGAAATCAATTGAAATTCCAAATAATACAATCTCTCCATCTCAATCCCAATCAATATGAAATTCGCATAAAAATTGTGACCGCACTTTTTTTATTTGTTGGACTGCAATCTTTGGTTCTTCTTTGTTTATTTGTATAAACATTAATTAATTTATATGTAGATTACTCAACACCATAACAAAATTATATTTTTCTTCAAGCTCTTATTATCCTTAATTATTTGGCACAAAGATGCCACTAAACATGTACAAGAAAGTGAAAATTAAGAATTCTTGCAACAACAGTTTGCACCATCAATACACATCCCCGAAATAAAGCCAGAATCCCTGCAAAACCCGTAGCAGTCGGGAGTGTCTACACATTTTCGTTCGCATACGTATTTGTTCTTCCCTACAGCCTTCACATCAATACCATAACGTGCTTCACCTTTATAATTGACATTTTGCAATCTTAATAAGTCAGCGATTTTTCATTATTAATACTAACAATGACGTGAACATAGAAAATAAATTTGTTTAGTTACCTTGTGGAATGAAGAACAAAGTAGTGGCTAATATCGCCATAATGGCCACAAATCGGATACTTGTGGAGGTAGATGAAAAAGCCATGTATATTTTGTTTGCTATTTCTTGATATTGCCACAAATCAATTGTTAGGATTTTGAACACATTTTATAATAGATGGTATTGATAGACCATTTAATGCAAAGTTCTTAGTATGTTTTTCTTTAAATCATTTATATTATTGTAATCTCAATTAATAGAAACTGATATGGTTTCCTTTATAATTTTGAGTTAAATATAATTTAACTTTAAGAATAAAATCTTAACTTATTGATAGGGTAGAAAAAATTATTGATACTTTTGATATATAAAAAATACCTTATTCCAATTATCAAAATATTATTTTTTTCGATGTACCAAAAAAATGGGTACTATAAATATATCGGTATAAATATATCGTATGAGTTTTTCAAATTTTCATTATATATTATATACCAAAATAATATTTATAAATAATTACTAATAAAATTAATAAAGTATATGTTTTTTATTAGTATAAACGATATAATACTGATTCCGTATCGAAATTTCGGTACACTGCAAATATTTGGTACGATCGCTTGTATCATACCGAAATTTCGGTACGATATTGATGTAATTATATATATATATATATATAATTAAATAATATATACCCTTATACAACACATATCTGATTTGACAAAAAATAGAAAATATATCTCGAAAAAAATACGAGATTAAGAAATATATTTTATTTTTCTTGCCAAATCAGGTAGTTGCGGTATAAATGTGCTGTATAAGGGTGTTGTATATATCATTTCTCTTTTATTATATATATATATTTCTTATAAAAGTATGAATTAAAAATTTGATATTGATTTACTTTATTGAAATAAAGATAATATTTTAAAATGTACCTTTATTATATATATATATATATATTAATAAATTTATATTTATATTTTTTTAGATTGTATCTCTTTAAAAATATATATATTATTTTAATATATTTTAATAACTAATTTAGATGGATGAAATCCTAGGATTATGTTTAGATTGACTGAATCCCTAAATTATGTTTTTTAATATTATGTAATTTTTATTTAATAGTTTGTCACATTTTTTTTAAATAATTAATAAATTATAAAAAAAATGAAAGATATTTAAACATAATAAAACAAATTATGAAAAAAAAAACATGGTAGAGAAACCAAAATATTAATAATAATATAAAATGCATTTAAATAATATATCTTTTAATTGATTGATACATTATCAATATTTTTTTAAAAGAATTTAATTTTTAATTGAGAGATACAGATAAAAATAAATAATTAATAAATAATATAAATTAAAATAAAATTGATGATTTAAAACTATGTAAGAAGAACTTAAAAAAAATCTCAATAGTAAAATTCAAATTTTTTTTTGGGAACAACCTAAAAAAACATTTTCATATAAAAGATAATGGCCGAAATAGAATAAGTCAAAATGAACCAATAAAATAGTGTCATAAGAATCTTTGTCAAATATTTTTAACGACAAAGTATTGGTAAGTATTACCAAAAAAATATATTTGATAATGGATCATTTACCTATATTATCGAAATATTGAAAAAACTAATACAAATAATGATATATATATATATATATATATATATATATATATATATATGGTATACATACAAATATTAGTTTCAATACTTTTTATTGAAAAAATAACTCTAAACTCAATAATTAATAGCGACTACTTTAAACAAGATAGACGAACACGGACTCGAAAAATTATGACAACGCGAATGAATTAAGGGTATGAACAACCAATAACTCACTTGACTAATAGTATTATTCGAATTAAAAAAATTCGAGTTAAATAATAAATTTAACTTAACATAATGTTAAAATAATAAAAAAAAAAATTACCAACTCAAATATGAGTAGTTGAGCGAGGCACTCTCCATTCAAAAAAATAATTAGAAATGTTAAAAAGAATTTTCAACTTTTCTAAACTTTTTTAAGGAAATAAAAAAGAATAATTAATGGTTATAAGTTTTTTTTAAAAAATTTCTCTTGTACATGTAGCTATTTTTGTCTTTCATCTCACCTATGAAACTCAAATTCTTGTAAACCTAAGATCGTTGGAAGAAAATATCGAGAACACCAAATTATAGACGTAAATAATTCAATTTTGGTTTAACATGTTATTATTATGAAGTTCAAGATATAATTTGTACATGAAATAGTTTCTAAAAGTTTGAGAAACTTGTTAAACTAACTTATAGTTTTTTTACTTATATCCAATTTTTGACTATAATACAATTTTTAAATTGCAAATCTTTTCCGAAATTCTTTTCTCAATCAATTTGTTCATTCATCATTTCATTTCTCTCTCGGTCCTCTCTAAAAAAAACTTGTTTATAAGATTCAACAATTATAGTTGAATCGTACAAAAACCCATAACAATACATCATATCATATATAGTTTGCATCGTGTTCATACTAATTCAAAACTGACAAGTCAGTTTACTAAGAAAAAATATGAGCAAAATTATGAATAAGCAAATGTTATAGACCTGAAACATATGGTGTTGCAATAGAGATTCGGATTCGTCACTTCGATTAATTTCGCTGCAAAGTGGTTAGGTTTATGGTGAAAAAAGAACAATAAATAATTGGTTAATTTGAGAATATGAATTTTTTTTTATGTGAATCAAATAATACAAGCTCTCAATCCCAGCCAATAATAAATTAACAACAAAAATAAATTATTACATTCACATTGGGACCGCACTTTTTTATTTGTTGGTTGGGACCTTAATCTTTTGTTTTTCTTTGTTTATTTGTTTAAACATTAATTAATTTATATGTAGACTACCCAACAACATAACCTAATTATATTTTTCTTCTAGTTCTTATTCTTATTATCCTTTATCAAAGATGCCCCTAAACATGTACAAGAAAGTGAAAATTAAGAATTCTTGCATCTAGCAACAACAGTTTGCACCTTCAAATTTCAATACACATCCCCGATGTAAAACCTGAATCCCTACAAAACCAATAGCAATCGGGAGTGTCTACACATTTTCGTTCGCATACGTAATTGTTCTCCCCAATGGCTTTCACATCAATATCATAACGTGCTTCACCTGTATAATTGACATTCTGCAATCTTAATAAGTCAACAATTTTTATTATTAATACTAACAATGACATGAACATGGAAAATAATAAGTTTGTTTAGTTAATGTCGCCATAATGGTCACAAATCAGATAGTTGTATGTATTTTTTGTTTGCTATTTCTTGATTTTGCCACAAATCAATTGTTAGGATTTTGAAAACATTTTATAGTAGATTGTATTGATATGACCACTAATTTAATGCAGAGTTCTTAGTATGTTTTTTTTTACTAGTGTTGGCATTAAATCATTTATATTATTACAATCTCAACAAATATATAGGAGGATATGATTTTCTTATAACTTTGAGTCAAATATAATTTAACATTAAGAATAAAATCTTACCAACCATGGGAGCAATGAGTAGGGTTAGAAAAAAATTATCGATACTTTTGATATATCGAAAATATCGTATTGCAAAATATTGAAAATATCAATTTTTTCCATGTACCAAAAAATTGGGTACTTTACTTCTATACCGGAATGAGTTTTTTTTTAAATCATTATATACTTACATACTAAAATAATATTTATAAATAATGACTAATAAAATTGATTGAGTATTAACGATATAATATTTATACCGTATCGAAATTTTGATACCCGTAAATATTCAGTACGACCGATATATTACTTGTATCATACCCGAGATTTTGGTACGATAGGAATATAATTGTATATCTTTCTTATACCAAATTTTTGGTACGATATATGGTTTAAATAAAAAATTTGAGTATAACTTACTTAGACCCTAGTCTTTTATCATAATATATGTTTATCTTGGTTTACTTTATTAACATTTTCTTTTTCAAATTCAGTTTCATTCAAATTAATTTTTCCAATTTTTTTTCCTTTTCAGCATAAAAGTTTATTTAGAATTTCACAAATGACATCAAAAGTTTGTTTAACTTGTGGAATTTAAGGTTTAGTTCAAAATTTCAAAATAAAACATCATGTAAAAAGAATTATTTGACTTAAAGAAATGAAAATCTTATTTGAAAGTTCAAAAAAAAGAAGCTCAAAAATATAAGATTTTATTTGATTGTCCCGTTTATTCCCGATAAATCCAAAGTTTGAATTTCATCATCTTTTGAGATATGCAAATTAATAATATAAACAAAGATTTCTGGGATTAGATTTAAATTGATTGAATCCATGTATATATATATATATATATATATATATATATATATATATATATATATATATATATATATATATATTAAGATTGATATATAGAAGAATGCATAAAAGCATGCTTTTGAATATTCTGTAATTTATATTAATATATACTTTTCAATATTATGTATTTTTATTTAATAGTTTGAATCAAAAATCTGATAGATACATTCTCAATGATCTTCAATTCTCTTCTCTATGTTTTCATTGACTCCACCTGTGATCATCATAGCTTTTCTATTATAACTCTATTTTTTCGTCTTTATCCCACTTTACAAAATAAACAAGAAAAAAGATTCAAAATTGGATTTCAAATGGACCTTGAATATTGATGGTTAACAAGTAACAACAATTAATTTTCACCTTCACACTTCCTAACCTCAAACCCTAATTTTTGCAAAACCCATAGTAACTTACAGCGCGTTAATACCAATTAAATCACAAGATCATCGCTAAAGGGGAGATCGATAAGTCGGTTTAACAAGAGAGAATTAATATGAGCATAATTAAGAAAAGAAACACAACATTGTGTTCAGGACGGATCTATGTAGAGACTCGGGTGGACTGAAGGCCACCCAGAAAAAATTAAAAAAATAATAAAAATAAAATGATAAAACTTCAATGTCGTTTATACCCACTAATTTCTTAAAAATTTTCAATATACTTCAATGTTTGTTTATTTAATTATTAAAAAAATGGTAAAACTTACCTTTATTCACTAATTTTATTCAGAATTTTTCTCGTTATTTTTTATTTTCACCCGAACCCTATTTCTTGGATCCGTCCCTAATTGTATTTTATTTTCATTGGGTATTAGGGTAAGAAAGGGAAATAGCGACCGTTTGCAATTGATTGTAAAGAATTAATTAAATAATAATTGTTTGACAATTATTAGAAACAATTTAATTATGATTTACTAAAACTACTTCCTTGTTATTAGTAGTTAATTAGTTTTTATGATAAAAGTACTCTTATATAAAGGAGGCATTAATCATTATAATACTTTGAAGAAATAGTTCAATATTATTAATATGTTTTTTTATGATTTGTTATTACTTGTAGTTAATTAGTTAATTAAGGATAAAATTCCTACATAATATGAATCTTAATCTTTGAAGAAATAGTTTAACAATAATACATTTTAGTTTCACTTTTTTTTTTTTTTTTTTTATGAATTTTCAGATTCACCTGGGAAAGAAATAATTTTGATAATATTTATCAAAGCCTCAAAAACTATAGCGACGATTGAACCCGCCGCTACGTCTTACACTCATTTCATCTCGATTCAACCGTTGCGATTAGTCCCTTTCCAGAATTGATTAATTAGGCCACAAATCAGTTGTTATGATTTTGGTGAAAAAAAATCAATAAAAAAATGCTTAGAGAATATGTTGAGATTTCAAATAATACAAGTTATGGATTAGTTTTAAAATATATATTCATTGGGACCACACTTTTATAAATATTTTGGACTGCAAACTTTGGTTTTTATTTATTTGTAGATTACTCATAAACAACAAAAACATAACTTTTTCTTCTAGTTCTTATTATCCATGATTGGTTATAACAAAGATGCCTTAAACATGTATAAAAAAAGTAAAACTTAAGAATTCTCGCAACAAAAGTTTGCTCCACCAACAAAAGCCGCCAGAATCCCTGCAAAACCCATAGCAATTAGGAGTGTACATATATATACATAATTGCTCTCCCCTTCGCTTCATCTCAATACCATAACGTGGTTCATAATGACAAATAATAAGTCGATTTAATTATCGTGAGGGACGAAGAACAAAATTGTGGTCAATATCGACATAATGGACACACATTGAATAGTTTTGGAGGGTAAGACCACATAAGTGTCCAAACCCTCCTCCAGACCCCCTAAAAAAGTATAAAAAATAATGCACTACCATAGTTTAAACTAAGATTGAGTCTCTACCCATGAGTTGAGGAAATAACTCAATATCATACAAATATATGTCAACATTTATTTTAGAAAGATCTTCTATTTTCTCAAACCAGATGAACCACCATATAATAATTAGGATCAAATAACATTTTTGTTCGCAATAAAAGTCTCCTTGCACCGCTCTCGATACAAATCGAAATAGACATGAGACAGTTAAATAAGAAGGAACAATGAAGCCTAAACGTCTATCTTAATTAATAATCAAAGACATTTCTTTAAATTCTTCGAATTCACTAGTTAAAAAACATCATTTTCTCCTTAAGCAAACTTGTTCATATTTTATAAATTCAATCTACTTTAGCCATCACTATCAACCAAATGTGTTGATTTTTCTATTTCTTAATATAAGATTTTTTTAACTTATTCCACACACTTATTCTTATTATTAATTTCTATCCATGATCAAATAATAAACAAATATACTTTTCTTTTCACCTCATTAATTTAAATCTAGTCATTATAAAAGGAATTCTTTTTCAATTTCAATGGATTCCGACTTGATTCAAATCATTCATAAATCATTTCCCAGTTTAAACAGGAATTTACTTGGGTTTGAAAATCATAAGGAGTTGACAACATATCTTACTCAAAATGATTAAATTACAATTTGTTAGTTTATTTGTATGTGTTTGTATTTTAATATATTAAACTATAAATCGTGTATAGTTAATTAAATAACATATATAAGTAGTTAAAAATAACAAAATATGACAACTAAAAGTATTTTGAGCCAATTTTTAAAGTTTAAAAAGCAAAACGAAGTTTTAATATAAATTAAAATAAAAACAAATAATTTGCAAATAAGACATCCTTTACCGACGCTTATTTTAGCGCCAGATTAGGGTCGTCAATTATTATTAGCAACGTTTAACTATTTATGCTACGTCTTACTATTTGAACCATCAAAGATATACGAAATGAACGAATTCATAATATTTTTTTGTTAAGCTAAACTTTTTTCATTAATCTACGATACTGTTAAAACACGATATCATTAAAAGTGTAATTTTCTTTTACTAGTCAATAATCATATAACTCTAAATAAAACTAAATAAAGTGTATGTGTATGGGAATTTTATGGATCATTTGAATTGTTTGTGATCCAACCCATGATTAAGAGAATCTGGTTTGAGCCGCTCCAAATGTTACATTTTACCCACCCAAAAAAAGTACACTTATATGATCCGACTTGAACAACTCCGTCCATAACATATAATACTAACCGACCCGAATACAAGTGTTTTCAAAACTCAACTTTCATACATAAATTTATGCTAAAGGTTTGTAATAGTTTAATAAAAAATACAAATGATTGATAATATCTATAGAAAATTTTATGTAATTTGATATATTTTCAAACTTCATAAACTTATTTATGTCTTGAATTAAAGCTCAAGGGACCCTCTTCTTCTTTGTTCCCTTTGTAAACTATTACCAAAATCTTTTGTATGTTGCAAAAGGTGTATAGAACATAGCTATTATTATAAAAACAAATTAAAGTAGTTGTTTAGTTTCTTTTTTTCTCATTTAAAAAGAAAATCCCAAATAAATTTGGAATTGTCATGTTTGAATCATTTGGTCCCCATTTTGAGTCAATTCTTACCCATAAAATTTGAATTATCATATTTGTTGTCATATATTAATTATATATAATATAATTAATTAATTGGTTCCCTAGCTTTCCAAACAAATTAAATTCATGGCATTATTAATCTGCCACTTGATTCATAAAATGAGCTCAATTTTTTGTATGCTTGTTATGTTATTGTCATGATTGGCCTAAGAGCTTATTATTGGTGGTCCTTTTGAATGGAAAATTTTATGTTTTGTTTATGATATAGCACAATGTTAGGTTTCTTAATAATGTAACTTTATTTCCGACGAACTGATCAATCGTCTCAATCACTTGTCAAAATATCACAATTCTCAGTAATTACAACCTCTTGAATCGAAACATTTGTTTAATTTTCTTGCGAGATGGTTTAGATGAAGCGTTTTCTTTTATCAAAAATGATATTTAAGCTTAATCTTTGCATTTTTTTTGGCTCGTGCTTAATCTCTACTTAGTCTAAAGATGCTTGTTTTCCTTGAGCCCAAATAGAACAAAGGGTGAAAATTGATATTTGAGCTTAACATGTTTAGATCATGCTTAATCTTTGCTTAGTGTAAAGATTCTTGTTTTCTTGAGCCCAAATCGAAAAAGTCTATTAAAATGACCTAACATGTTACACCCTTCTTAACTTCATATCTTATAGCCAAAGGCACTAGATTACACACTTCCAACCAAAATGAGTATCAAATGATCCATCTAGACTCTTTTGAAATACCTTACAAAGGAAAGCAAAACCAACATTAAGAAGATCAAACAAGTCAAAATACCTATTGTGGGTTGCAAAATTCCAACAAACTAAGTCCCAATTATCAAACCTTCTTTACAAACCCATTTGGACATATAGAATTGGATCTTATGTAGAAATTTTAGTGTTTTAAAATAATAAGATGGATACATATATTTATATATAATGGACTCACAAGTCACAACTTTCAATACAAAATTCTCTTTTTTTTTTCTCTCTCTCTTCACGGATATGCACCATGCATAATTCCACCATTGCAAAAGAAGGTAAGAAATCTCTCATAAATTTGTATGTTTTACAAATTTTAATATACAAATAAAATTAAACTTTCCATGTAATTCACAATTCTCTAGTTTTGATTGCAAAATCCTAAGAAAAAAAAAATACAAATTATAACATGAATTCATCGAAAGTTCTATCTTCTAAAAATAATACTGAAATTGGAGTAGATTTAGATTTAACTCGGATTTCGATCTTAGGAATGCTCAATATTCTTTTGTAATTTGCAAAACCATCTTATTGATCTCAACATCATCACTATTAGTATCCTTGTAGAAGAGCTTAGATCCCTAGTTTTTCTTTTGATTATATTTGTTTACTTAATTGATAATGAAGTTTTTCACTTTCAATAAAAAATATATAAACTATTGGCAGAACTATTATTTTGTAAACTTTCAAATTAGAATATCCTATAGAGTTATAGACAAACTTATGCTCAAAATTTCAGAGTCAAAACACAATTAAAATTATTAATTAATTCATTTTGAATTGAAGAATATTTATCTTAATTAATCTTATCCTTTGTTGAGTTTGTTTATACACAAATACCTCAAAAAAAACCTTAATTCTTTAACCTAATTCCACATAGTTCATCAATTTAATAATTCTCAGCTGTTCACTGTTTGTGGGCAAGTTGATAAAGAAGTCTTGACTAATTTATAAACATATAGAGAAAGCTTGTTTGGACCTAATTTGATATAACAAGTATATCACGAATTCGATTCCCAAAGTTGAATTGGATTGTAATGAATTATTAACATTTAATTAAGCTGGAATCAAACTAGCCTTGTATAATTATCCAAATAATTGAACTTGCATAAACACTAATATATGTTTCCTTTAATAATAAAAGTTTTTTATCAATCATTTCTTTATATCTTAAATATATCCTTAAACCATGTCTAATAAGGTACAATTTCATTTTTCTGTTCATAATTGTATTAGGTATAAACTTATTTAGAAACACTTTTTGAAACTGTATTTGGGTATGAGTGGACAACAAAATATAACAAATTTTCTTGAAAATATTTTTTTTTTATCAAATATCTCGTCCAAATGTTGATTTAACTGAGATAATATTCTGTAACATGACTAAATGAAATAAATTTTCATAATCGGATAATATTTTGAGAAGTAACTCGAATCAATTTTTAAAATACATGAAGCAAAACAACAAGAATATAATACTACAAGAAATTATATTACATCAAATCATTCAAAACACTAACTAATCATTGTGAGGATTATGCCGGTTAGACGATGAGTTAGGTATCTCCATGGAATTAACCATGATCTCGAAAAAGAAAGAAACAATTTTTATTTTTTTTATTCTTTAATCATTCTATAAGCAATTTTGTCATAACCCAAATAATTCATGTGCCAAACAAAATCATGGGTTATAATATTCATCCAAATTCAATACCAAACAAAGATAGCATAAATTAATACTACACAGAATATCTGCAGATTACAAAAATATATCTATCAAGCTTTGAATATTGTGAACATATATGGGTTATAACATAAACAAGTATTATAAGCATGGCTCCAAACACCGTCAAAAGAAAGAAACAATTAATAGAGTTGTTTTCATATTTATTGTTTTGTTTTTTTCCTTCTATTTTGTAACGTTTAATAGAGTAGTAATAAGAGACAACAGTACCCTATTCAACCTTATCATATAATTTTCATTTTCATGTGACTCATCCCTGTCGAATCTTTTAAGGAAAGAAAACTTGACAGTAGTTTCAGGTGCTATATATCTAGTCTGTAACTGAACTTCAAGGAAAAGGAGAGAAATGTGGAAGCTTGTGTTATCAGAAGGCAATGATGAATATCTTAGAACAACAAATAATCATGCTGGTAGACAGTACTGGGAGTTTGACCCAGAACTTGGAACGGAAGAAGAACGAGTTCTAGTTGAAAAAGCTCGTCATGAGTTTCATCAGAACCGGTTCAATGTCAAACACAGCACTGATGTACTCATGAGAATCCAGGTTCACAATTTAATTCCTAGTTTCCCAAAAACAAGACAATCAAAAGTGTTGGGTGATATTTTGATGTTTTTTAACACGGATAACTTATGACATAACTTGTACTTAATCTTTTTTTGTTGAGTTTTCACCATCTATTTTGCAAACTTTGCAAAAATTATGGATCAATCAAATGGTTTTATCTTTAATGTTGACAATATCTGCAGTTGGAAAAGGAGAAACCGAGAGAAAAGGACATAGAGCAGATAAAAGTTGAGACCGATGAGGAAATTTCAGAGGAAACAGTGGTGACTACATTGAGAAGGGCCTTAAGGTTCTATTCAAGTCTCCAGGTTGAAGATGGACATTGGCCTGGTGATTATGGTGGTCCCTTGTTTCTTCTTCCTGGCTTGGTAAACAACCTTTCAAGGAGAGAATGTTTTTTTTCTTCTCCTTACAATGATTTAAGACACAGTTCCAAAGACAAATCTCTGAATGATTTTGCTAAACCATTTACTAATGATATTTCTCAAAATAACTAAGTAAATATTTGCAAGCCACGTTGAATTAAACAAGTCCTTAGCAGATATTTCAATTTAAAAGAAAAATTGATAAACAACATCTGACCTTTTTTTTCTTTGCAGATAATTTCTTTGTCAGTGATGAGGGCTCTTGATACTGTTTTATCGCAACAACATCAATGTGAGCTTAAGCGATATCTATATAATCATCAGGTAGTAGTCTCCTCCCATCACAAAAAACCCCAGTGTGATAGATGTGCACATGTTATTAGAACATTTCAGACCTGAGAAAAAAAAAACATGTAAAGTATTAGATAAGAAAAAAAATGCTTACAGTTCTGTATTAGGAAAATTTCTTGAAATAAGGAATCCAAATAACATATTCATGAATGATTTTAAATGTAATCCCGATAAAATTGCAGAACATAGATGGAGGATGGGGATTGCATATTGAAGGGCACAGCACTATGTTTAGTACAGCCCTTAATTATGTTACTATGAGACTACTTAGTGAGACAAGTGATGGTGGAAATGGAGCCATGGAGAAAGCGAGAAAGTGGATTATTGACCATGGTGGAGTGACCTACATCCCATCCTGGGGAAAGTTGTGGCTTTCTGTAAGGACTTTCAACTTCTTAGTTGTGCTTACTTATTGGTTTTGCACAAAACTAAAATGTTCTACAAAGTTCCCACATTAGTTTGAAGATCTAAATGATTAAAGTACTAATTTGGAAACACTCTTTCAGTTGAATTTTCTCATCTGGGTGTAGACCCTGATGAGATTATATTTGGAAACTGTGTATCTGAATTTAGTCTGCTCAGATCCAGACACACCTAAAAAGGTGTGTTGAAGAGATCTACAAGCTATCTATCCAACTTTCATGCAATCAGAGATTTATGGTGTATCTGGGCAAGCCAAACAAAAGTTCTCCTTTTCATTGAAAATTTATAAGTTCCTTGTCAGGAAACCCAAAAAATCCCATTATTTAGTGTTTTTCACTAAGATAGGTAAGGGAATAATATAAAACTTTGCACTTTATAGGTTCTTGGTGTTTATGAGTGGAGTGGTATCAATCCACTACCTCCAGAGATATGGCTCCTTCCTTCATCTCTTCCTTTCCACCCAGGTCATATTGCTTACCCTCTGAATTTTCTTTATCTAGAAGAATGATTGGAAGTATTTGAGATTCAACTATGAGAGAAAAGATTGTGAGAAAGGCCCATAACATTGATGAAGTTCTATTTGTATCTCATGTTAGACAGACCAAATATTTACAATAATTTCCATTATATGATCAAAAATAAATGTTGAGGCTTGTGGAATCTCGGTTTTACACATGGTTTACAGGACGCATGTGGTGCCATACTCGGATGGTGTACCTGCCAATGTCATATTTATATGGGAAGAAGTATATTGGACCAATTACTACCACGGTTCTATCTCTAAGAAGAGAACTATATAGAAAGCCCTACTATGAGATCAATTGGAGTGAGGCCAGAACGCTTTGTGCCAAGGTAATCAATTCATCAGTCTAACTATGATTATCAAGCACCAGAGTCTAATATCCTGCCCTAAAATGAATAAGAAGTCAATTTACAAACAAAAATGGGCAGCAGTGAACTTATTTTATATAAACTTATTTGAGATTAATTGCAAATAACCCACTGTCCAATCAACAATCTGCTAATCAATCACAACATTCAAATCATCAACCAAAATACTCTATACTTTTTAAAATATATATTTATACCCCTTATGTATTTTTACCCAAATAACTTAATTTTCTATAACCTACATCAAACAAGGTCACTTGAAAATAACAACTTAGTTATTCAAATAACCCCGATCAAACAAGGCCTTGAAGTTTTACTAATTGCAATTCATTTCTTTTTGGAAAAAAAATTGTAAAATCATTCATATTGGGACTTAGACAGTAATTCGTGATATAGTCCACAATTAACTATGATTACATTCTAAACCATTATGTGACAATGCAGGAAGATTTATATTACCCACATCCATTTATACAAGATATCCTGTGGAGTTCCTTGCACAGAGTTGTGGAACCTCTTTTGAAGCTTAGACCTTTTTCTATGCTTAGGGAAAGAGCGTTACACATGGTAATGCAACATATTCAGTATGAGGATGAAAACACAAATTTTATCTGTCTAGGACCTGTAAACAAGGTGGGTAGCATATGATAGCAGTACATATTATTTTCCAGAATTACTTAATAGGACAGGGTGTACAATATTTGGCATGTCAACAATAAATCTTTTATTAGAATTGTCCATGTGAAAACAGGCTCTGAACATGGTATGTCGCTGGGTAGAAGATCCTAATTCAGAGGCAAACAAATTGCATCTCTCAAGAGTCAAAGATTACCTTTGGATGGCAGAGGATGGCATGAAAATGCAGGTTTCCTCCTCTTCCCTCTTGGCAATTTAAATTGAGATATATGTTTAATTTAAGTTCTCAGTTCTCACTGATTCAAATTGCTGCAAAATGAAGAAAAAAAATAAAATAAAGTAATTGTCATTGTTTTTTTCACTTTATAAAAAAAGTAGTTGTCGTGCTTTTCTTTGGCTCACACAAGATAAATAACGTGCAAAGCACTTAATGACAGGGTTATAACGGGTCTCAACTTTGGGATACTACTTTGGGTGTCCAAGCAATACTTGCCACCAACCTTGTTGATGAATATGGATCTATGCTCAAAAAAGCACACAGTTTCATTAAAGTTTCACAGGCAAGTAACATGAACTCTTTGGGCATATTAATTAGTCATAATAGCTTTCATTAGTTACTCCTTCCTTGGTGACTTGACTTCTTATGCTTCCATCTAGATAAATAAACTATCAAGTTTAGCTACCTATTGTGGTATTGGGAAAATAAAGCAAAATGTATTCTTTAATAGGTGATGACTAGATAACTTGATCCTGAAAAATTAAAAAATTAACCAATTTAATCACATAATATGCGACTATAGAGAAAAACAACGCCACCAAATACTAGATGGAGTTCCAGCCAAAAAAAATATCTATATATATATGAGATGGAATAACTGTTTTGACATGTTAATTTCTTTTTGCTTTAAAGGTCAGGATTAACTGCCCAGGCAATCTTAGCTCTTGGTTTCGTCACATTTCAAGGGGTGGTTGGCCATTCTCTACCACGGACAATGGTTGGCCAGTTTCAGACACTACAGCAGAAGGACTGACAGTATGAAATTCTTCAACTGTTTAATAATAAACATGTTAATCTTATACCAGACATACTAGCATAATTATTGTTGGGTGATAATCCATTTCCTTTTGTCAAGATCTGGCAAAAAAAGTAGCATATGTTAAACAAAATTACAAAAGGAGCTAATAAAAGATCAATGCCACTTCAACCCCAATGAATAACTTCCATATGGAAGATTATCCTTTTTATCACAAGTTAAAATGATAGAATTCTCCAGGTTCAAAATCTTCATTCAAGGTGCTAACATGACTTCGGCCACTTCGCACACTAGATAGATAATTAAAAATACTTCACAAATCACAGTGTTACTATTTCTTGAAGTCATGACAGGGATAACTCTTTACCATGCAGGCAGCACTCATGTTATCACGTTTGTCTTCTACTGTTGCTGGGGAAGAAATGGCAATAGATCAGTTATATGACGCAGTCAAGTTGATTCTCTCCCTTCAGGTGCAGTATCTGCTAGTAATTTGGGTTATATATATATATATTCTTTCAATCAGGTCTGTCTAGAATATTTAACCATGATAATTGCTAGAAACTTGAATATGTCATAAAGTATATCATATGCATCAGCAGTTAATGGGAAGTCTAATTATTTAATCTTCCTAACCAAGGAGGATAGCTGACACTTCAGTTCAAAAAGAATGGCAATTAGTAATTAGAGAAACTGGAAAGTTCTGTATATACAGCTAGTAACAAAAGGGTCCGGCAGGAAAGAATTACATACTTGCTTGAGACGAAAATATATATATAGGAAGGATAAGCATAACTCCACGCTTCCTCAGCAACTTTTTAATGAAATGGCCTTATTAAAAAAAATAGAAATACAGAGAAAATATACAAAATTAAGTAGGCTGTGTGCAAACATCAATATACAATTGAATACTGTGAACTAATATAAAATAGTCAACCAATTATGATCATACACAATAATAACACCTGAAAATCTTATTGATCTTTCAGAACAGCAATGGAGGCTTTGCATCTTATGAGCTAACACGATCTTCTGCATGGTTAGAGGTCAGTAGTTATCCATTTTCCAACAGCCTCCCTCCTGCTAAAGTTAAACGTCCTTTACGTATTTTCAGGATTCCAAGTGACTAAATATTTGGTATTTCACATTTTCTTTGTCTTTGCAGATGATCAATCCATCAGAAACATTTGGGGATATCATGATAGACTATCAGTAAGATCACCTAACTCATACCACATTCACTACCTATAAAACCTTAATAGACTTTGTTTCTATTTAGGCAGCCAGTTGTGTTTGCCGAAATTTATGACATCATCATTTGCAGGTATGTTGAGTGCACCTCTGCAGCAATACAAAGTCTTAGGTTGTTTTTGAAACTTCACCCTGGATATCGTCAGAAGGAAATAGAGGCATGCATTGCAAGAGCGATTCAGTTTATTGAGACTATACAACAACCAGATGGTTCTTGGTTAGTCAACTTCCTTAAAAATCTCAAGACTTACATTTTAAAAGCATATAGATCCCATCTTTGAGTCAAATCATCAAAAGAAGAACCAGAGACATTTAATAAAAATGTATGCAATAATGAATGTGAATGAACTTGACAATTTCAAACAGAATTACTATTAAAATAGCACATGTTAACACAAATCCTAATTAAACACAATCACATTTTAAAATTTAGTGCAATCATTAAATACACATATATTTGAAAATGAAAATCAGGTATGGATCATGGGGAGTCTGCTACACATATGCAACATGGTTTGGTATAAAGGGGCTTGCAGCTAACGGAAGGACCTACTACAACAGTCATAGCATCAGAAGTGCTTGCAGTTTCCTTCTGTCCAAACAACTTGACAATGGTGGTTGGGGAGAAAGCTATCTTTCAAGCCAAGAGAAAGTAAGGACCATTTATCTCATTTTTAGACATAAATATTCATAGGGAAAGTGACTTGTCATTATTGTTGTGATCAGGAATATACAAACATTCAAGGGAACAAAGCCCATATAGTTAACACAGCATGGGCCATGATGGCACTGATTGAAGCTGGACAGGTTAGCTGAATAAAACTCTATAGCTTTTCAATATCTGAAATAATTGTTCCATATCCATAAATTGTGATGAACCAGGCACATAGAGATCCAATCCCATTGCATCGTGCAGCAAAAGTGTTGATTAATTCTCAAACCAAAAATGGGGATTTTCCACAGCAAGTAATTTCCAAAAGTCTTTTCATTTTTGCTTTTGAAAGAGAGGGTATGATCATGATGATGATGATGATGATGATCTTTTTTTTTCTTTCAGGAAATTATAGGAGTGTTCAACAGGAACTGTATGATAAGTTATTCTGCCTACAGAAATATTTTCCCAATATGGGCATTGGGAGATTATTTGAATCATGTAATTATATCATCAAAGGACAAGCTGGTGAAAAGGGCTACTACAACTTGAGCACATTATTATCCAATTATCATATAAGATAGAAGATTGGTGTAATAAGATGAGAATTGAGGGTTTGTATATAAAAATAAATGTTCAAATAATCAGAGTTATTGTAAATAAACTCTTTCAGAAAGATCTGGATCATGTAAGATCGAATGTTCAACTTCTAATAGTGTAATATTACGAGTTTACCTTTCGCTAATGGACATCGTTAGTAATTGTAGTAGACAATCTATCTCGATCATCGACTTCAACAAGCGCCGTCGTCATCAATTGACGAATCATGGGCTTCCATTGGAAACCGGTTGAGGCTTGAATTTTTTTTTTAATTTTATTGTTAGTTTTGGCGGAAAAAATAAAATCAGGTCGGTGTCATAATCAAAAGTTTTAGACGAGTCAATCTTTTCATGAATAACTCATCAAATATCGACTCCAGACGAATAGCTCGGTATTTCCGTGTTTTATATGTGTTGTACCAGTTTTCCTATTTTGTATCCCTAAAAATAATATAAAATAATAATATCCCTATTTTAGATAATCAAAATATAAATTATTCTACAACCATCTCAACCACTTAATTACTTATTCATATATATTTAAATATTCATTGTTATCCATAAAAGACAAAATATATTATTTTATTATTTAGGGATGCTACAGTAATCCCTAAATATAAGGATTCAGTGTTCATCGTCCCTAAAAAATTATAAGGATAAGGAATTTAATAAAGCATTTTTTTTACAACTTTTATATTATTTATCTTCATAATAAAGATAGAACACATTTTAAGGATTCTGCTACAAATGCCATAAGGAAGTCACTTTATAAATATTATTAACATTTATATATATATAATAGTAATAATAATAAAATCTTAAACGGTTTTCGCATATCTTCCTTTCAAACTCTTCGTATCTTGATTTTCTTCTACATGATCATTTTCTTTTGGACTCAAACTCTTCTTTTTCTAAAAACAATCAATATTACACTTACTCGATTTTCCACATTCTAAGCAAAAGAGCAAATCAATCGATATTTCACATGTTCAATCTTCTACATTCTACGTAAAAGAGCAAATCTATCTCGAATAAAATATATAATTTTAATTAATTAATTTTTGAACAAACCAAATTTTAGTATAAATTTTGATACTCAATCGAGTTCGAATATACATAATACTAATCAAGAATCAAACTAATACATAAAAAACTAATTATAATTCTTGTAAATAAACTTATACAAATATGTTTCTAAATCACTAAATATATATATATATATATATATATATATATATATTTATCAATTTGATTAGTTAAAAAATAATTAAAAATAAATATATGTCATTTATAATAAATAAGAAAATGTCAAAAATATGTACATATACTTTTATTTTATCATTTTTCTTATAATGCTTGGGCCATATGAAACAATGAATTCCTTAATATATTTTTTATAAACTATTACCTTTTAATAATTTTTTCTTTGTAAGTCAAACTATTTTACAACAATACAATCTCTTACAAAATATAAAAAACATATGGTTGTGGAGAAGAATCATAAATTGGAGAAGAAATTGAAATGTTTCTCTCAAATTGTTGAATTTGAGATTTACTCTATGTTAATTTTTTTAAATAAGAGTTTATTATATAAAGAAAGTTTGCACAAGTTCTAACCGGAAATCATTACACTACTTTAATTTAGGGCGTTCTGAATGTCTATTGTTAAAATCTTTTACACTTAAATTATTTTTGTGGGATGAATATGAATTTGAAATTCTCAAATGCGAACAAGAAGAACATAAGGGCATATAATAAAAGCTAAACATTGAAAATAGATGTTGGAACAAGTGCAAACTCTAATTGGCTTTTGTTCGGGGTCTGAATCTAGACTCAAACGCATAAACCACCAATGCACTTGAATATGTACATGAATAGACAAGATCATCACATCCATCCATCCCAATATCCTAATTTTTATTGGAAGAAAAAATTATTTACCCCAAGAGTTCAAAAAGCAAGTTACAATTCTCACCAAAACCATCTCCCATTTTGGAGTTACATCAAAAAGCAATACATATGTCCAAAGATGCAGTAGAGATTATAGCTAGTAGCAGCCTCAAAACTCTCTCAAAATTGCATCCTATTTCTTCATCTTAGTCCCCAAAAAAGAAAATTTATTCTCCCCCACCCCCCCTCACCTTATGTATAACATCAAAATCATACCTTTAGTTTCTCTTATTTATAACTTATAAGCGTAACCAACAACGACACAACAAGACCTATGCAGCAGCTAGTCCAGCGAAAAACTGCATGGGGCTGGAGCAGGGAGAATCAGAGCAATCTTTCGGCTTCATAACTCCAGAACCGATGTTTTTCTCCTTATTTGTGTCAATCAATATCTGCTTGCATCGACATTCAGGGCTACAAAATGCTTTCTCCCCTCTGCAAAAGAGGAAAATCAAAAGCAGCATTTGGTCAAGCTTCAAAGTTTGTCTTGTCTGAAAAAGATGTCATCAGTCACATCCCAATAAGAAGAAGAAAAATGAACAGAGAATGAAAACAGATTTTCTAATGTATGCCATGATTTTCAAGAATCAAGTGATGTGGGTTAATTGGGATTCATTTCAAATAACTCACTATCCAAGTAAGAATGACTCATTAATCACATAATTGTAGAACTTCAACCAAAATACCTTAAAAACAATTCACCCCTGATGTGTTTTTACCCACATAACTTGATTTTCTAAAACCTACATCAAACAAGGTTATTTGAAAATAACCACTTGGTTATTCTAAATAATCCTAGATCAAACAAAAGGCCTAAATATATCTGAAGCAAGATATTGCCAATTTCTGCTTCTAATTGTATACTCGCTTATATGAACATAACCTGATTTTCAATAAAAGCAGCTGTTAAAAAAACACTTTCATACATAGGTCAACATAAAAACTCAGTTAACTAATGAAAACAAAAGCATCTTATGAAGTTGCTTACAAATCAAAATCATTTTTTATCTGGATTTTTATCACATTTGTAAAGAAGCCAATTTTTTAACACCATGATCCAGCTTTACATTTTTTTTTTCATTAAACTAAAAAAATGGTACAGTAATCAAATGGGTAATTAGCCGTGTCTTCAAGACCCAAAGTAGTTGTCCCAAGTTAATTGGTAAACATATTTGTTGAGTCAAATCTCAGGCCCAGAAATGAAAGTCATTGCTTTAACAAAAAGATATCAAAGTAGAAAGGGCAGAATCTAAAACAGAATCATATTCTTCTTAAGTTATGATATTGAAAAGAAGGCAGTGATTCTAATAAACAAGTACAGGATAAGTTTGCAAACAAAAGCAGAAATAAAAGTAAGAATCCATTACTCAAGAAACCAAGAAGACTTTGTAACAGCATAAAAGGAGATGTTTTATGAACACAGATGAGTTGATGTTTCACCAGTTTTCAGAACATTAGCTACCAAAAACTAAGCAAACTTCACACCTGTTTTTTAACACAGATAGGTTTCCATCATACAAATAATTTGAATTTAAAATGACCCTAAAACAATCCAAGCTTGGTATATAAAAGCACTCTAATCCACATATAGATTAAACCATTATTCTGAGTACTAAAGCCTCACCAAACTCATATCAATCTAAACTTCTGTCGTGCTTGTTCCTCTCTCCAGATTCAACTGATCCTGATCCTGATTCTAACCCTAACCCTAACCCTAATTCATATGCAGTAATCTATCACTCCTAACCTTATCCCTGTTAAGACCAACTTGAATCAATACAAGACAACTGACAACCTAAGTAATCAACTTCTGCAAGGAAATAATGGATTTAATTGTTACCTGTACATGAAAATATCCAGTCCTTGAAGCTGCTTCTTACACATATTACAAGATTGGAGAAAATCTACAGTATTTGAAACTGGAGATATCATCATTGACGTCCCAATTTCAAGAACACGAGCAAAGGCAGCTCCAGAACTCACCCAATCAGATTCATGAGCCAAAACATCATCAAAATACTCTCTCTTTTTAATCAAATTATTTCCAATATGCGAAATAACACAAGTATATGCCTCAGATAACTCAATCTCCTCCTCCAAATTCGATTTCACTGTGCCGCCACAGATCTTCTGCGGCGCACTAGAGATCGGCATCGATCTACTCGAAACAGTTAAAATCGCAGCTATACCTGGTTTAACAGAGACACACGGATTCAATTCGTCCATAGCCGCGACGATTCCGAGTCCAACCACTCCTTCCGGCTCGAAGCTTTTCGAAGAAGATTTAGTCGTGAAATTAGCATTCGATGCGAAGAGAGCTAGACTGGTTGTGAGACGCTTCATGTTTCCTTTAAAATCGACCATGCCGACTTCTTCCTCAGTGTACCACTGAAGAAGAAGAAGCGAAAGATATCAATTTACGCACCTGGAAAGTAATCTAATCAATTTCTTGATAAGAAAAGAGAATTTATACAACCCCTTTTGAAAAGATTGGAGATTGAAGAACTGAAAGGATGGTGATCAATGATTGTTGTAGAAAAGAAAGATGCTAGTGGAGAAAGACGATAAGCACCATTCTTTCTTTCGTTGTTTCTGATCTCCAGTTGTTTCAGATGAGAATATAAGCAGTTCGAAAATGCTTTTATCAAGTGTTTATTTACAATTTTATCCTTCTTTATTCAAAGCATATTATTTTTTTATACTTTTTTTGAAAATATATATTGTTTATATAAGTTTTAAAATTATTATTAAATAAATTACAACTTGTAAAAGTATTTTAATAGATTTTTATTAGTTTTATTCTTTCTTTAATTTCAGAAAACGAGTATTATATTTGATTTTCACTTGAAAACGTCATAAATTAAAATAGATATAAAAAATCAGTGTCAGTGCGGAGTGGAGTCTATTATATTATAAAAAAATTGTTTAACCTTCTCATTTTTGTTCTAAATTGATTGATTTTTAATTGATAAAAGTCTATTAATAATGAAAGAAGTCTTGTACTAATTTGTTTCCAAGTTAAAAGTATGTTAGTAATATTAATCGGTGAATTGTCAAATTGAGCAGTTTATTCGGATTTTGGACCAATTCAAATTTTGGACAATTTTGGAATTTTTTATTGTTATAATTATACATAACAATATTTTGTTTTAACGGATTCAAACATTGTTAACTTATTATCTAACTAATATTTATAAATAAATAAATGAAATATTCATATCACTAATTTAACTACTTAATTTTTGGAAATTGAGAATTTTGAATACCGATTTCAGAGAATCGGTAGTAAAATCATCAAATCGTTGAAATTCATTAGTTAAACTAATGACATTAATTTTTGAATTTTTATTTATAAATGTCACGTAAATAATAAATTAACAACGCTTGAAACCGTTAAGACAAAATCTCGTTTGATATAATTTTAACAATAAATAATCCTAAACTATGAAATTCGAAAAAATATGTTTGAAATCTCGATTACCCAAATTTCATAATTAGACAAATATTAATTTGTAAAGAAATTTAAGAAAAATATAATCATTAAAAAAATATGTAATTTATTAATTGATTTACTTTTCTTGTAAATGCATTTATTATGATTACAATATAACATCTGTATTCTTGTAATGTTATTTTATTCAATGGTTATTGTAATTATACACAAATTGTGTTATATATAGTATTAAAATTAATACCAAAATTTATATTAAATATTTTCTAATTGTGTTTAATAAATCTATAAAGAAAACATTTATATTATTGGGTTTGGTTAAGTTATTTAAACAAAATAGTATCCAAAATAATAAATTAGTTATATAAAATCAGTGTTTGTATTTATTTTTTAAAATCAGAATTTGTTCTTTAAAATAAGTTAATTAACAGACTCTCATCCATATTACATTATTTATTTATCTTAATTAAATAATTTAATTATCAACCAAAACTATCACAATATACATATTTGAATTTTTATAATAAGTTAATAATATTAAAAAATAAAGATATTATGATTATTTCTATCCAAATAATTTTGAAAAAACTTTATTAAAACTGATATGTTGTTATAATCTTATCATAATAACAATCACTTCTAATAATTATTAAAGTAAAAAGTAAAATTGTTTTGTATAACTTAATATAAAAAAAAATGTTATTGAATTAAAAATCTTTTTATGTGAAAAGTAAATAAAAAGTTATTAAGGAAATATATCTTTTACAAAAAAATTATATCTAATAAATAAATAATTTAGATTAAAACATTTTATCAAATAATTTTTTTTCACTCTCATAAAAGTGCATACCATAAAAAGATTAAATCAAATAGCTTAAATAATATAATAATGTAAAGTTTGAATTTCAAACCATGCATATTAGTTTGAAGTAGATTATCTTATCCTAAAAAACAAATTTATTGAAAAATATGTAAGTTGCTCCCCAATATTTGATGTTAGATATGTAATTGCCCAAAAGTAAGTAAATATGTAATTGCAAGTCTAAGTAACCATACTCAAAGTAAATTTACATAACTCAATATCAAATTTATATTTTTCATTAATATAAATTGGGTATAGCCTACAGGCTGGGTGAGTTATGCATTGAGTAATAAAAATTTATTTATAGATAAACTAAATTTATTAACTTATTTTTCATGTTTATATCTAACAAGCTTTTTACCTGATTCACACTTTTTTTTTATCAGTGTTATATGTTTTAATTATGTTTAACATTTGATTAACTATTTTAATAGGTTTGGATCTATTTAATATGTTTATGATCCATTGAACATTTTTTTACATATTCAACACGTTTTGTCTTGTTTAACATTTTCTTATATGTTTAACTCGTTTAATATATTTTTGACCCGTTTAATACATTTGGACTCGTTTTAACACTTTTGTGAGTCGTTTAACACATTTTTCAGATGTTTGTAAACCGAATGATGAAGGTAGAATTGGAATTAAAGACTGCGTTACTTGGAATAAAACTCTCACATATCGGCATTTTTGACATTCGAGAAAAAAAAAGACTCTCTATGGGTTCATTCAAGATTCATTAGAAAGGAAATCACTTGGACGTGCAAGATCAAGATAGAAATGACATTGTCCCTTAGAAAATTAATTAAAGCTCAATGATAATGCTGGTAAGATGGTCAAACTTCAGATTGAAAATGAAAACGGAACTCTACTTTGGCATAACTCATAGTTCGAGGATCACCCTATTATTCATAATAGTGTCTTCTCTCTTATTTGAATAAGACGAAGATGTCAAGTAGCTATTGTCCAACAAGTCAAAAACGGGAATAGAATAACCTTTGAGGGGAATTCTATAAGGTACGAGGATCCTTAATACTTTGTCTCCCTGTCACTTTAATAATTGTGAGAATTCTCAAGTTTTGAGTGTTGAAAATGAAGGCAGGTATGACTCGGGATTAGCATGGAATATTGTTCGGGATAGATGGAGGTGGTTCCATGGTCCCATTTAGTGTCCATAAAATTTATTCCTAGACACCAATTCATTTTGTGGTTGACATTCAGTGAAAAACTTAACACGCGCGATCAAATTAAGAAGTATATGAATATCTCAGTCCCAACTGCCTTCTTTGTAAGGGAAATGAGGACATCATTGATCATCTCTTTGGTACTGTCCATTTACTTCCTTGTTTTGGGGTAAGTTATCCACATCAATGAGTCTACTTAGTTTTCCAAAAGAATGAATTGATATCAAGGAAATGGCTATCATCAAAACAAAATAATGACTTTAGTTTAAATGTCTTCAAGTACTTATTTGCAAACATTGTTTATCATATATATTTTGTTGGAGGGGAACACAAGAGCATTTTCATTAGGACGTGGAAGCGAATTCTTACTTGTGAAAAAAGTTGGTTGATTTATCAAAGATTGAGCATTCCATATGAGAAAGTCATAATTACTTCTGATTTCAAAACGCTCTAAGTTTCGTTATTTGTGTCATTCACTTTTGTTTTCATTATGGTTACCGGAACTCTTGTATTTCTTTTATCAAAAAGAAAATAATGCGGTGAAGGTGGATCGAACACCTGACCTTCAGATCTTCAGTCTGACGCTCTCCCAACTGAGCTATCCCCGCTTTTGTTGTTTTCATTAAATAATATTTTTATTTAACTCAATTATTTTTTTTTCTTTTTAATTTGATTATAATTTAATTAACGTGAGATTTAATTTAATCTGATTAATATTATTTAATAAATTATAAATAAGTTAAAAATTTTAAAATCTTGTCTTTTTATTTTTAAACAAATTAATTATTGGTAAAAAAATGTTTAGTTATTCTAAAAAAAAGTGTACTTTTTGAATTATTTCATTAATTCTTATCAAACCTATCCTGAATTTATCCCAAAATATTTTGAGAACGTTGGCATTGTACATGTCACTTTTTTAGTAATAGAATACCTATAAATTTCTTTTTTTTTTATTTTAATTTGTATAGGTAATCTAACTGTATTTAATAATTTCTTTTTTTATATTTATTTTATTATTTAAATAAATTATTTAATACTTTTCCTGTATTTAATAATTTCTTTTTTTATAATTTTATTATAAAAGTACTGTAAATATTCACTTAATTTAAAATTTAAAGAGATAAATTTTTAATTTTAAACTCAAAATAAAAACTATTAATATTTATAATAAATAGAATTCAAATTACTAATATTCAATATATATATATATATATATATATATATATATATATATATATATATATATATATATATATATATATATATATATATATATAAAAGAAAACAATATAATATAAAAGTGAAAGTCATAATATTATCTGGAAGTTGAATTTTTAATATATATATCTTATAAAAATTGAAATAAGAAAAAGAAATACATTTTTTAAAGAAAAATAAGAAAAAAAATTTTAAAAAGGAAAAATAATAATTTAATAAATTATATATATATATATATATATTTTTTTTATTTAACATATATATTTATAATTTAATATATATTTTATTAATTTGTTTGATTCATTTTTCTTATTATTATTTATTTTAAAAATACATAAATTAATTAATTAACTATTAACAGCAAAAATTAATAGAGAAAAAAATGAATTAACTAAATTAAAAAAAATTATTCATTTTTATATTTAACTTCTTATTATTTCTTTTATATATATACATATTATTTTTTTCGGTTATTACTTTTAAAATATATAAATTAATTAATTCAAATATATAAATATATAAGTGATTCTTGAAATTTAAAAAATATTAGGTAGTATTTATACTATTTAAATAATGACTAAATTTTCAAACATGATTTTTTTTTTTTTTTGTTGGTTTATGTTGTCATTTATGATAGTAGAAAAAGTCTTATCATGTGAAGTTTAATTTTTAGTATGAACATTTTTATTTTAGTTGGAATCTTTTGGAGCTTTTCTAAGGTCACAAATTATTCAGAGAGGGTCTCTGTGATCATTTATAGCATGTGTCCTGAGGGTTAAAAATGTAATTTTTTATTATTTTTTTTAAACATTTCAATACTCATGAGGCACATCGATAAATGGTCAGAACACTACGCCGACAAGAGTAGTAATGATCTAGCATGTCAAGATGTTAAACATTACCATTAATTTTGATTTTAATTTATTATTCTTTTTATATTTCTATTACATGAGAGTTGGTGTGTGTTTATCATATATCCACGAACTCGGTCCAAGAGTGGGGAAAGCTAGGTAGACTAGTGCTCTCACCTCCTACGGTTCCAATCTTTTTTGAAAAACATTTTTATTTATGTTTTAAACCCGCAACTTTAATGTGTTAACTAAAACATTTAATTAACCAAACTATATTACTTTTCTTAATTTAAATACAAAAGATATTATATGCTTTCAATAAAACATACAAACTAAAAAAATTAATAATAATAATAAAAAATTTCCTATGGTACCCAATCCATAACTTCGGACCGATTCTGAACATAGGTTTGTTGTCTATCTCTTATTTCATAAAAATCACAACTCTTTTCAATAACTTAACTATTAAAATTTTGTTTTAGTCTTTAATAAACTAATTTGGTCTAAAAAAGGAAATTGTAAAAACCCATGGCAGAAATTCTTGGTGGCAAAAATATTCATATCCTTTCACTAGAAACCACATTTCCAAAAAATTATTAATTTTTAGCAATTTTATTGAAGGAGACAAAATGTCATAGTGACTACAAATAAACAAAGAAACAAAGAAACAATCAAAGGAGATAAAATGTCCTGACTTGTAAGTAACACATGTCAATGAGTTTAAATCAAAGGCTTTAAAAATTATATGAAAGTAATTTTTGTTGCAAATTATTTTCCGTATTCAATTTCTAGGGTAGTTTAACTCGCAATAGTTTTGCTTAGATGATCAAAGTTTTGAAGTTTAATTCTCACTATGAACTTTTTAAATTGAAGTAAGGTATGTGATGATCTTGTTAAAAAAAACATTCACGTAACTTCATTATGACTCCATGATAGTTTTGACGTTTTCACTTTTAATTATAGTTTTCACTTTTAATTATAGTTAACTTTATTCAAACAAAATTTAGCATTTCATAAACTATATATTATAAGAGATGATTCTTTATTCATGGAAATATTAATTAATTGATTCAAGGAAAAAACAACTTAATTTTAACAACAACATCAAAAAAGCCTAATTAATATAATTGGAAGCATTAAAATATAATTAAGGTGAAGATCCTTAATTCAATGAGAAGTAGGGTTATTGCAAATCCTTCAAAATATTCAAACGATGCCTTGTTGACATATGATGATAATTTTGACCTTTATATTCTTTATCTCCATAACCGTCGCTAATGCTTTCAAAAGTTCAACCAATCTGCAATGCCATGTAAAAGAAGTAGATGATGTTCTTCACTCCAATAGGTTTATTGTCGATGTCCATAAGATCGATATGCGTCACTCCTATCCGAACCCTAAATACCATACGAAAGAAATCAACATCGAGAAAAATTTTCAAATAAATGGAAAAAAACACGAAACCTGGCTGCTCATGGCGGCAGAAGAATTCAAAGACATGCTCATCATGCTAGTTTGCGAGTTTCCACTGCCCATGGAATAAGCAGGCATGGTCTCCTCCGAGAAAACCCGTAACCTATTAAGCTCGGGTAAGATATCCATCTTCAAATCAGGTCTATCTTTCCTTCTCAATTCCGCGCATTTCAAAGCCATCTTAGCAAACATAGTTGCTTCCTCCACCGGCCAATCTTGAACTGCTGGATCGAGCATTTCAGCGAAATCTCCTCTCTCGATTGCCATCTCGACTTGATGGGCAAGACCCATAGGAGGCTTGGCCGTGACGATCTGAAGGAGCATAATCCCGAGGGAGTATATGTCTGATTTGATCCCGAGCATCCCCGTTTGTTGATACTCGGGGTCAATATAGCAAAAGGTCCCGGCGGTTGAGGTCATGCGGTATTGTGTCACGTTATTGGCGACGGTTGGTGGGACAAGTCTCGCCAAACCGACGTCACTAATCTTGCTGACGAAGTTGCGATCGAGGAGAATGTTCCCGGGTTTTAGGTCGCGATGGACTAGTGGCTCCGGTTTAGTCTGGTGGAGGAAGAGGAGGCCTGTGGCGATCTCGGCTGCTATTCTAAAACGTACTTGCCAAGACAAAACTGGTGACTTTCCGCGACAGAATAGGCGGTCTTCAAGGCTTCCGTTTGCCATGTATTCATAGACCAAGCAACCGTATTCTGGACAGGCACCCAAAAGGAGGACCATATTTGGATGCCTTATACAGCATAAAACCTCAACCTGAAAAAGCAAGAAAGTATTTTTAGCGACACTTATAAGGGTTTATTATTTCATTTATGTAAGCAATGTTATTAGAAAAACGTCACTATTGAGGGTTCATTACCGTAAACCTTTAGCGATGGTATTAGAAAAACATCGCTGTTGATGGTTTGATAATGTAGAAGTTTAGCGACGATACTATAAAAACGTCACGTTGATGTTTAAATAATGATGCAAACTTTTATCGACAAGAGCACAAAACTATCACTATTAAAGTTTTTAATATAAATCTTTAACAACGGTAGCAGAAAACCAGTAAAATTGTTTGTTCGTTAATGTAAAGATAATTCGTTAATGTAAAGATAATTCGTTACTCTAAACTCTTAGAGAGTATTTAGAAACCATCGTTATCAAAAACATATATCTTTAACGAAATTATTTGAAAAATCGGCCGATGTAAAACTTTTACTTGCGACAGTAGAAAACCATCGCTATTGATGGTTTTTTAACGTAATAAAATCGACACACTGATGTAAGCCTTTAGCGATGATGCAACAGAGATAATGCATACCTTTAGCGACAGTATTATAGAACTGTCACTATTTGATTGATATTAGAAAAACGTCGCTATTAGAAATTGTCATGTAGTTTTTAGCGACAGTATAAGAAAAATTACAAAAAAAACAATACCTCTTGGTTGAACTGTGACCTTCCTTGAGCAGCATCAGGGCGAAGAACTTTAACAGCAACAGGAGTATGATCTAATGAACATTTGAAGACAGGTCCATAACCGCCTTCTCCAATCTTTCGACTATTGTCAAAGTTGTCGGTTGCAAGCTCAATCTCGTTTATAGAATACTTACGATACCTCGTATCTCCATGAGACATAGATGGACCCTTCTTTACATCCGTCTCCTTCATCACCATCATCTCTGCCATGATTCTTTTGTGTGCCTCATGCTCCGCGACTCTCTTAGATGCCTCGGCAGCCTCAATTGCTGCCTTGGTTTTCTCTTTTTCTCTTTGTGCCATTGCCAGTGCTGCTCCTTCGGATTTCTTTGCCTCTACTAGTCTTTGATGCTCTTGCATTTTCCATTGATTTAGCTCAGTTGCCTGTTCCATTCAAAGTTATAAGTCTCGACACTATTTGTCACAAGTTAATCAATAGCTTAGGTTAACTTCAAGATTCTGGATTAGGGTATGCATACCTTTTGTTTGGCAGTTAGAGCTTCTTTACATGCTGAGCTATACATGTCTATAGTTTGTTGAAGCTCTTTTTTCAATCTTCTCATCTCCGCCTCCATCTCCGACTAAAAGTTGAAACATTTTTATTATTATAAAACCTTCAACATTATCATAAATTTTGTTAATAAAAACATTTCGATGTAAATACTTACCACATTTTGTGGGGCAGGTTGCGACGATTCGTCACTAAGATCGGAACTTAGAGAATAACTATTGTCGGGTGACTTTTCTTTCATGGGGGGTAATGGGGAAGTAAATCCATTATAGTACTCATAATCATTTGAAGAATTTGAAAGTCGAGTTGGAAATTCTTCATGCATATTGAAGTTGGAGCCGTTGTACATATCATTATTAGAGTTGGGCCGATTCGAACCCACAAATGAAATGTCGGAGCCCCCAATATCTAAATTGCAATAGGATGCCCTATTGGGATTTTTATTATTTCTATCGAAGGGCGACCTACAACAATATTGTAGTTATAGTACAAAACATTTCGTATAATTTGATAATTCCGACATTTCACTTACTTGATCTCATCTTGATAGTCCGAACTGATTCTTGGTGGTGTAAATCCCGTCGATTCTCCGGATGGAACATTAGTAGCTCTATTTGTAGATACCGGCGGTTCAGAACCTGCTAGAACATTAGTAAAATATGTAACTTGTGGTTACATGAAACTTGAATTGTTTCCAATCTAGAAAATGGAATTATATAACTAAGTTGTAACTATAAATTAATTAATCAACCTCTAGCAATGCGATTATTAATTGTTGATCGCAAATCTTGTAATGCGTTTGAAGTAGCGACGGTATTGTTTTCGTAGCTATTAGTTGATGCACGAGATGAATTGCCGGGGACTTGGACAGTTGCTTGTCGAATCGATAAAGTCTTTCCTTTTGACACGGTATAAACTGAACAATATTCCGGTGCGAGTCTTGTAACGGTCGCGGGAACATCTGGACCCTTGAATCTAGGTTTACATATTTATATTGTTCATTTAATTCGTCACATTTAGAAATAGAACGTCGCCAAAGAAAATAAACACTACCTTACGAAGGAAGATTTTGCCGGGGCACCTAGGACGAAAACATCTATCATGTGTATTCTTCCATAGTCACAAAGAGCTCTTGCTATATCTGCATCTTCGAGGATTATCTCATTGCATTTGATCTATCAAAAAGAAAATATTAATTGCAATAGAAAAATTAAGTCTATATTATGTAACGAATTTCCACTCACATCTTTGCGCGAACAAAATGCACGGAAGGCTAGAAAAAGCTCGGTTATTTGACTATCTGTATTAATGTTTTTTGCTGCTTTGGTCATTCCGAGATCACTAAAATCTGGAAGAGACATGTGATTTCCTCCTGTAATTGTTCATCACAAATCCACGAGACGATATTTTTTTAAATAGTGAGAAACGTTTTAATTATTCATGAAATGTGATCACGTTTATAATAAACTGAGAAAAACACGACAAATGTGACCAGAGTTGGCTCGAGTTCAATCAGTCAAGCATGGAAAAAAGCAACCATTCAAGAGTTACATGATTTTCAAATAAATCAAATGTAGATGATTTCTTATTAGACAACTATCGTGGTATATAAAAATAGAGGACGTGAGTTTGTTTATTATATTTTTCTTGTGATTATAAATGTTTGTAACTTTATTATAATTTTTTGGACCGGTTTTCACTATTAGATTGCAATCTTCACGATTTAACGTAACAATAAAATGAGTTTTATCCTTTATAAAAACAATCCTAAATTGAAGCATTAGGGACGAAAAAAACCTGATAAGGGGACGGAGGGGCGCTTCTTGACATGGATGAGAGAAATAGTTTGGCCACGAGAAATGAGATTTTCAATAGCCCATTTAAGAGCATATTGACTGCTTTTATCTTTATCTATTGCCACTCCGACATTATTACCAATCGCACCGCCGCTAAAACTCTTAGAAGAATTCGCGGTGGTATCTTTCTCGAGCACCATTTTCTGATTTCCCTCTCTATCTCTTTTTGGAGAGATCGAGAGAGAAATCAGTTATTATATTCGTCCCCTCTATGCAAGAAAGTTTTAAAGTCTTCTTAATGAATTCTCTAATCCCTTACAAGAAGAAAACAATCTTTTGACAACTCATGTGAAGAACAGTAATTGCCTTTTCTTTTAGGTATATTGCTCGATTTTTCGAGGTGGCCTATGAACAAATAATAATAGTTGTTCTTTGCCCCTTCTTTGTCTATCTCCCTACAAAGAGATTAAATAACTAACTATGTTCTAATTAATCACCCATTTTTGTTGCTCTCTATTCTCCTAATCATTCATCTAAATTTAGAGTTTTCTATAATTGTGGAGGATTTAATATATAGCTATAGTGTTTTTATATCACCCATTTTTTTAATATTTTTTTTTCTCTTTTTAATTACATTTTTACAATGTATTACAATATAAGATGTCCAAAAAGTGAAATTTGTAAAATGGAAAAAAAATATTCTCCATTTTCTTAATTAATATGAAGTTTTAGCACACTTTTTATATTAAATGTAAAGAAAAAGGATAGTTTAATTTATAATTTTCAATTGTGATGATGATTGTAATAAAAAAAAAAAGGTTTACTAATATCAACCTTAAGATGTAGTTTGGAGTTTTACTATCAATGAATGATTTGTTTTGAGTTATATATATGTTTTTCTCTTTAATTTTTTTTTGTTATTTTTAAAACTTAAAAACTCAGAAAAAAAAAACACAAAAACTACACGAGCTCATGGATTAGAGCAAAGCAAACACTTGCTCTAATTTTAAAAGGAAACCGACATACATGACAAAATGAATAAAATTACAAGACAACCTTAAAAAAAAACTATTTATGTGATTGTGATTATGATATATAATGATTATTTTTCATAGGGAATGAATTAATTTTTGAAAGATGTGGACAAAGAGATAATATTAGCCTAAATTAAACAAATTTTATTTTATTATCATAGTATAATTTTAATTCTATAGTGTAAAATGATATATTTGGAACATATATTCTGATGTAGATAAAATGGTCTGTTTTGGATTTATTTAATGTTGTATTATTTAATCATAGTTCATAACAAATATAAATAAAAATAATGATAAAAAACGAAAATTTGGTGTCATAGTGTTGAGAATGATGTATCAACAAGTGATTGGACTTTAAAAATAAAATTTATCTCTCCTATCGGATTTAAGTTCAATCCGATGTCACATTATTCTCGACACCATTCATGACACAAAATTATCGTTCTTTATCGTTACTTTATAAATAAATTCAAAATGGTTCAATATTAGAAGTCTGTAATTAGGTATTGTTGGCAAGAGGGGGAGTTTTACTTACCTGGTAATGTTCATAATTGACTTGAACTCTTAATCCTCCTCCTACCTTGGTTGAAGAGCACACTGGTTTCTCTTTGAAACCATTAACTAAATCCTCACCCACTACATAATAATAATATATATATGAGCTTTAATTTCATTCAATTAATCATAATTCATATATATTAGAAATGAACAAGCTAAGTTCATATTGCATATTCTTTGTGACCATATTTCCCATTGTCATGTTTATCTCCTCCTCCTCAATCATGTTACTACTCTTCTTTCCCCTCACTTTCTTCATTGTATGTTCGTTTTTACGTCGCCAATCGAATCTCCCACCCGGTCCATGTTCTATCCCCATCTTTGGCAATTGGCTTCAGGTATCGACTTATCTTTTGTTACTATTTTTCAATATCGTTAAAGATATTGTGATTTAGCCGACTAGTTTATATTCGCTTAGTATGTTTCAAAAAATATACATGAGAATGATGAAAAAAAATTATTTATGCAATACATGAGATTATAAAAATAATGTAATATCTATGTTTTTTTAAGGAAATGACAGTATTTTGTTAAAATCAATATTCTAAACATACTAAATCAAAGTTATAATTAGTGACATTCTCAACAAAAAAAAAAATAATGAAAAAAAATCAATGAAATAATTTGTGTGCAGCAAAGATATCTGCAATTAATCATCTTTTTGAAGTACTGTACTAAATGGAAATTAACAAATTTTGAGTGAGTTAATATTTTTGTTTGATAGTAATAATATTTTTTAAAAAAACATAAGGTACAAATAAAGTTGAAAAAAGAAAATCTTCTTAATTTGTCCTAACAAATATTCATTATTTCATCTTAATTTAATCTAACCGATTAGCAGTAGATTTATCGGTTAGGTTTTTGGGTTATTCAATTTTTTTTAATCAATTAGTAATAAACCGAATAAATTCTAGTACAATTAAACCGAATTCGAAATCAAAACGAGTTTGATTTTATTTTATTGCCAAACTCGAAAATAATAAAATAAATAATAAAAAATAAATTCAACTTTTGTTTGGTTTTTGAGTTGAACCAACCCCAAAATCTAATCTAAAAACGTATTTGAATTCGAATTGGTTTAAAATTCGATTTGAAAATGTATTTCGAATTAGGTGAATTCGAATTCGGTTGAATATTTGGTTAAAAATCGTATTTAATCCCTAATTAGTAGCATTTTGTTATACTTTTTTTCAAAGAACAAATTAATTTTTTTTACACATTTGTTAATGAGTTCTTAAAAAAAATCTAGTTAATTTGTATAAACTCCGATGCAGGTGGGTAATGATCTACACCACCGTACCCTAGCCGGCATGGCGAAGGTGTATGGCTCCATTTTCCTACTAAAACTAGGTTCAAAGAACCTAGTGGTGGTATCGGATCCGGAGCTAGCTAACCAAGTCTTGCACGTCAAAGGAGTGGAGTTCGGTTCACGACCTCGAAACATTGTCTTCGACATCTTCACGGGAAATGGTCAAGACATGGTGTTTACAGTCTATGGCGAGCACTGGCGAAAGATGCGTCGAATTATGACGGTACCTTTTTTCACCAACAAAGTGGTGCATCATTATAGCGACATGTGGGAACAAGAAATGGATTTAGTAGTTTTCGATTTGAGAAGGAATGAAACAAAGGGGATCGTGGTTAGGAGACGATTGCAACTCATGCTTTACAATATTATGTATAGAATGATGTTCGATACCAAGTTCGAGTCGGTAGATGATCCTTTGTTCGTGGAGGCGACTCGGTTTAACTCGGAGAGGAGCAAGTTGGCGCAAAGCTTTGAGTATAACTATGGTGATTTTATACCTCTTCTTAGACCATTCTTAAGAGGTTATTTGAATAAGTGTAGGGACTTGCAAAGCAAACGTCTTGCTTTCTTCAACAACTATTTTGTTCAAAAAAGAAGGTAACAAAAATTGACACTTTTAATTGAAATGAAAATCATGCTCTATGACAAAAAAAAATGAGTTTTTTAAATTATTAAAATGTCTTTTGTATTTAAAATTTAATGCAATGTGATAAATTGCCAATAGCAAACAAACTAAGACATCACAATCAAAATTTTGTTTTGGTTAAAATTAATTTGCATAATAACAACAATTGGCAGGATGATCATGATTTCTAATGGAGAAAAACACAAGATCAATTGTGCAATCGACCACATAATAGATGCCGAAATGAAAGGAGAAATCAATGAACAAAACGTGCTTTATATAGTCGAGAACATCAATGTTGTGGCGATAGAGACAACCCTATGGTCCATGGAGTGGGCTATTGCTGAGTTGGTTAACCATCCAACCGTTCAACAAAAGATTCGAGATGAAATCTTTGTCGCGCTTAATGGGGACCAAGTGACCGAGTCGAACCTAAACAAGTTACCATACCTACAAGCCACTATCAAAGAAACACTTAGGCTCCACACTCCAATTCCCTTGTTGGTGCCCCACATGAACCTTGAGGAGGCTAATCTTGGTGGGTATACAATTCCTAAAGAGTCCAAAATTGTGGTAAATGCTTGGTGGATGGCTAACAACCCTGTCTGGTGGAACAACCCGAGTGAATTTCGACCCGAGCGTTTCCTCGAGGAGGAGAGTGGCACGGAGACGGTTGTTGGTGGGAAAGTGGACTTTCGGTTCATGCCATTTGGGGTTGGAAGGCGAAGTTGTCCCGGAATCATACTCGCTATGCCGATTCTTGGTCTTGTGATCGCGAAGTTGGTGAGGAATTTCGAAATGGTACCACCTCCGGGATTAGAGAAGATTGACGTGAGTGAAAAAGGAGGGCAATTCAGTTTGCACATTGCTAACCATTCCTTGATCGTTTTTAAACCAATTTGCTTAAATTGTTATCTTGTTCTTATATTTTGAAAATTTGAATTATATAGCATTGAAGCCTTGAAGGTAACATTCATAATATTTATACATGTTTCATGTTGGGTCAATTGAATAAATGAATACTAGTATTTTACCCAAATATCTGACTTTTGGTGTTTTTTTCTACCTATGTACAATACTTGTGTGTCGGGTCGACATGGTCACTATCATTGTATAGTTTGGAAAAAAAAACATGATTGATTTTTTTTTTTTTTTAATTTTCAAACTTAGTTTTTTTACTAATTCAAATCAGAATTGTTAATTATATTTAAAAAACAATTCTTTCTTGTAATTTTTTTTTATCTCTCATATACGGATTCTTTCTTAATGTTAATATCTTAAGTTAACTCATAAAATTGTAAATAATTTCAGAGAGAGTTAATGAATTTGATTTTAAGTAACTTTTAAATATATAATTTTTTATGATATTAAATTTACGATAATAAAGTTTTACGATTATATGAGTTTATAAATAATTTCGATTTTACGATTTTATACGATTTTACTTAAAACAAAAACAAATTTATATTTATAAATAAAAAAATTATTATTTATTCAAATAAATTAATTAATATAATTAATTTTATAAATATAATTTTTTACAGTGTTATTTACTTATTATTATTATTATTTTATATTTAAATATATAAAATTTTAAAATTAATAACTATAAAATACTTAATTATATATATATATAAATAATAATAATAATATATAATTAATATTTTTTTCAAATTAAACTTTTCCAATTTCAAATAAAGTCTACTCTATAAAATAATTTTACTTAAAACTTTCAATTTGAACTACTTAATTTTTATATTCAAAATTTTTAATTTTTATATTCAAAATTTTAATAGTTTTATGTATAACAAAAATGTTTCATGATCCAAAATTACAAACTTAATGTGAAAATAAAAGTCTTATAGTGGGCCTTAAAGTGGACCATTCACTAAAAGGAAAAAGCCCAGAATTAACAAACAAATATGATTGGGTAATAATATATGTGAAACAGTGGAGTCTTCCGCACCGGAACATTGCCTCCTTCCCTTCACATTTCTTCTTCTTCCCCACGAAACCAAAGTTCAGTATTTACCTATCTTTCTCTCATTCCATCGTCTCGATTACACAACACTCTGCGCGAATTTCATCTCTGAAAACAAAAATGGATCCTTCAGTTGCAGATCTCAATTCTCCTCATTCCATGGGGACCACAATCATCGGCGTCACCTACAACGGCGGCGTTGTCCTTGGTGCCGACTCTCGTACCAGCACCGGTAATTTCTTCTTTCTTGATCTCAAATTGCTCCTGTTTGTTTCAAAGATTGAATATTATGATATGAACTTCGCGGCTAGAGATTCTACAGCTTCTTTAGGGCTTACACTGATTTTATTATTTTCTTTTCTTTTTTCATTCAGGAATGTATGTGGCCAATAGGGCGTCAGACAAGATCACCCAGCTTACTGATAACGTTTATATCTGCCGCTCCGGATCGGTAAATCCCAAATTTATTCTATTTCTATGTGCCCATTTATTTCTCTAAAAGTATGTTTTTTTCTATCACTTTGATCGGTATAATGTAAACAATCTGTAACAAAAAGAACTATAGTACCAGACCCAGATCAAATAAATTGTTGTTTAGTTTGATTTGTCTCCTTTTTCAGGCTGCTGATTCACAGATTGTTTCTGATTATGTGCGTTATTATCTCCATCAGCACACGTAAGTTTGAATAGAGTTGCTTTAGTTTGATATATACATGGAAGTTCCCTTTGCTTAAGTATATCGATAAAGACTGGTTTATTTGGTTGGTTATCTCTGTATATCCTCTTTTAATTTGATATACTAAAACCCATATTATGAAAGGTGTTTGCCAGATGATGTATTTAATCAACTCTTATTCTGATGAAACTACCACATCTTTCTTATATCACACACTGTTAGTCTATTAGTATATGTTGGTGATACTGTAAAAACAGTCATTGGTTAGTTACCTTTGAGTAGTAGTTTAGCAAGCTTTGGCCATTGAGAAAGTTTTGGTTTCTTATGGATTTAATTATAGAAATCTCCATTATCTACAATTCAAACTAATTCCTTTTCATTTTTGGTTGTTTCCTCTCCCTTTCTATTCCATTTTAGTGCATTATTTTTTTGGGTTATTTGCCTAGTTGATTGATGTAGTTTCCATTGAAAAATGGGAAAAAAGGATCAAGTATAGACCTTCATGTAAAAGTTGTAGTATGTTCTGAAGTTATCATGTCTTGCAACAATCAGAACAATCTGAATGTGAATGAATGAAACTTGAATAATTCATTGTATGTTTGATTGATTTGTTTGTTTGAAGATTATGAGTTACCTAATCTGCAAGCATATATGAAATTGTATCCTTTCACAGGTCTTCTATTGGCTGTTAAGTTTCTGAGTTGTTTCTTGCTTAATTGGTGCATGTTGACTTACTGCAGATTCTGCAATGCATGTGATAAGAAGCAAATAGCTAGAATTTATTTAAATAAAGAATGGACTACCTAGGAATCACAAGGAAGGTTTGAGCATTAGATTTGATTGAAATGAGCCAAATAAATATATATACTAAATTTTTCTATAAAAACAAATATACTAATCGAGTATGTTTGGAACTTGTTCTCATGCCATAACCACAGGGGCTTGGTATTTGATGTTATAAATTGCTGAAGTCTTCTAAATATTTGTTGATTTTCAACAATAGCTACACCTCTCACATTGTTTTTAAACCAATCTTATTGATAACCTTTTTTTGGGAATGTTCTTCAGACTTGAAAGCTATCATTGCAAGATTCACAAACATGCGAACCTATTGCATAGTTGTGATTTCTTTTTATCTGAGATCCTCTTAAAATAGTAGTTTCACATACCATACAATCTGAAATCCTCTTAATATAATAGTTTCACATATCATACAATTTGATAGCATATTTCTCAAGTATCTTGGTGCTACCTTTTTGTCACATTTTAGTTTCAACCTTCTAATATTGAACTCTGAACATTCAAAAGCATTTCCTTACAGGATACAGTCGGGACAGCCTGCAACTGTAAAAGTTGCTGCTAATTTGGTCAGGCTAATAGCATATGGTAACAAGGTTGGTGCTGCTTTGGATATTTTGTTTTACTCGATAGATATGCTATTTACTAAAAGTGTCATATTACTATATTAGCTAAGGCTAAACCATCTGTACAACTTTGAAGATTGCAATTAGTCCTGTTGTCATCATGAAAGTACTCTTTGTATATTTTGATCGACATAAGCTGTTTGATGATGGTAACACGGGTTTATTTAGAATTTTAACCATTCGTGCATGAACTTTATGTACTAAGTGATGTTTTTGATGAAGCTAGGGAGTTGGTTATGTTCTCTTCTCTGTTAGAGGAAGAAAAAGGGTTTTATGTAGTTCAATTGAATTATTTCTATTGGATAATATGATATTTGAACTCTAATTATTAGTCACATATTTGAGTACAAAGTGTGTTATCTTTTGCTCCTTTTTGACTCTTCAGGGTTTTCCCATTAATATCTTAGTTTTCTTTGCTCTATTGCTAATCTATCTTTCTATATATTTGTAATTGCATGTTTGCAGAATATGTTGCAAACTGGCATGATTGTTGGGGGTTGGGATAAGTATGAAGGAGGCAAGATATATGGAATACCTCTTGGTGGGACAATTGTAGAGCAGCCTTTCACAATTGGAGGTGAATTTATCCTAGATAATCCCCATGTTTTTCAATTTTCTCCGTTTTGATGTTATCAGTAAAATTTATGAATGGTCTTCTCGAATCAAGTGTTGTTCTCCAATCCCTAATTACTCTCTTAAGAAATGTTTTATTGTTTACTTGCTTTGAATGATAAACTATGTCATTCTATTATAATTCTGTTGCTACTTGAAATAAATTTTAATCAATCAAATAATTATTTTGAATAGTGTGTTTGTTTAATATATCATGCTTGCAGGATTTGGCTACTATTATTTGTATTGGTAGTTAGTGATTGTTTGTGTGCATGTTTGCAGGATCTGGCTCTTCTTACTTGTATGGATTTTTTGACCAAGCTTGGAAGGAAGGAATGACAAGAGAGGAAGCTGAGGTCAGTCTTTCTTCTTTTCTTTGCATCAAATATGCCGGTTGTTTCGTAAACTGTTTAGTTCCACAATTAATTACGTTAGATATCAAAGGAAGGCCATTTGTGGAAGCGATTCTGTAGAGAATCCAAAGTCTAAAATTATTTCCAAATGCAAAAAGCAATTAACATCGATCCATAGACATGAAGTTGAGTAGATCTAAAGCATCGTAGTCCACCCCTACGTTATCATATTAAAAACTAGTAATGCTTTTCAGTTATTAATATGATTGATTTGACCAATTAAGCACAACCCAATGCATCGATATATATAAACCCGCCTTGAGCTAGTGAATAATGTTTGACGATATTAAATGCAGAAACTAGTAGTGACGGCTGTTTCTCTTGCTATTGCTCGAGATGGGGCTAGTGGTGGTGTTGTGCGCACTGTTACTGTGAGTCTTTCTCTTTCTTTTATACATTGCTTGATCCCTGTTTGTGTTGGTGAGTGAAATAATAATAGGTTTGGTTTTAACTAATTTAACCATATGTAAAAAATGCAGATAAATTCCGAGGGAGTGAGTAGAAAGTTCTATCCTGGCGATCAACTCCCACTGTGGCACGACGAATTGGAGGCACATAATTCACTCTTGGACATATTGCCATCATCGTCGAGTCCCGAACCAATGGTTAGCTGATCGAACCGCGTTTGTTTCCTTTTTTCTTTTCTTAATTCTACCATTTCTAGTCTCTACTTACCTGTGTTTCTCAGATGATGATTTATTTCTATGTTTTGGAATATCACTATGCATTTCCTGTAATTCAGTTAAAAGATTTCTATGAAACTTATTATTGACTAGAGACTTCTGATGTTGATCAAAATTGGCAAATTGATCCCCAGATTTATCTGGGTTTACAATTTAGTCCCTAGACTGTTTTCAGATTTGCAAATTAGTACATGAAAATAAGTTTTTTCTTGTCCATGTGAAGGTAAAATTATATTTTAAGCAATTTTAAAAAAAAAATATGTTTATTCTTAAAAATTTAGTAGGTTTTTAAGGAGAAATTAATTTATATATATATATATATATATATTTTTTTTTGATTCATTTAGAAAATATATTTTATCTCTATTTAATTTAGAAATTATAAAAAAAAGTGTGATTATATCATTTAAATGTTGATTAGAGATATTATTTTAAAATACAGTTTATATAAAATCTATTTGATGGGATTAATATAATTTTGTTTTTTAATTCAAAAAAGAGAGGGAGGTGAGATCTTAGAGAAAATAAACAGATTTTAGAATATAATCATACTAATTATTATGAATTAAGGTCACATAGCTGTTTGATAATTCATTTTTTTTTAATTAAGTATTCAATTTATTAAATAATTTTTTTCAAACTATTCTTGTTTCCACCTCTGTCAAGTTATTCTTTCATCTTTTAATGTATTATATTATTTTATTGTTATAATATAATATATCTAATAAATATATTTAGAAATATGTTATATTATTATAATAATATAATATATTTTAATAGTTCATTTTTAAATTAATAACTTATAAATTAATTATTTTTTAAATAATTCTATACAAATTATAATTTAAATTTTAAAAATAATTAATATAATATATCAAATATATAAAAAAAATAACTAATATAAATTATAAAATATAAATATATAATTAAATTATTACCGATTTATCGGAAAAAAAAATATTTCATAAACTGTAAAATAAAACCGATAAATATTACTAATAATAACCATCATTAAATACAATGAACTAATTATTCTAATTTGTTGGCTACATGTACTCATGTGAAATGTGCTTTATATATCGTTTTAGGCGGATTTGACATATAATTAATCAAGTAAGGAAAACCCACAATAATCGGGATTTGATGTTATGAAACATTGAAGTAATTCATATTATTTTTCAAGGTGTTATGATGATAGGAGTAATAATGTGGGATGGTGGGTAGGGTTTTAGCAAAATTGTATTCATAATGATTTTATGTAATAAAGTCAAAAGAACAACAAAACACGGTTTTGATTTGACAAAGTTGGTCATATTATCAAATTCCGTGCTTTAAGTTTGATTTTAATGTTTGTAAGTATATTATATGCATGCATCCCGCGTACAGATACAATTATAATTCGTCCCGGTCTTTTATTTTAATTGCTCTATTATGGAATATCAGTTGTTATATTTTGTTTTATTACCTGAAAATTTTATTCAAAACACTCTAACACAATTAAATATATATTTATTTTTTATATTTATAAGAGTTTTAAGTTTATTTATATATAATAATATAAATTTTCATATTATATATATATATATATATATATTAAAAAAAATATTTATAGAATTTTACTAATGATTTTTTTTAATTCTTTTTTAGAAAATATGATAATGTAATAATAAAAGATTTCCGAAAGGGAATTGAGACAAAAAAAAATTAAAAAAAATTAAAATAAATAGTAAACACATTTCCCACCCTTAATTCACTTTAATCCACTTTTGTTGTTATCCCTAACCCTAAATAAGGTTAGCAGGTGTGTTAAAATAATTAAAATGTAAATATTTTAACTCATTTCTTGTTTTTTTACTTGTCATTGAATTACAAGTCTTCATTATGAATACAAAACTATTATACTAAAATAAAAATTATTTATTTTTCACTTTAGTACCACAAACTTCTATTTATTACCTTTTTTTTTTTTTTAAAGGTTCATATATATAAATATAAAGAATGAAAAAAATCGTTTAAACACAACGACAAATCATGACATAAAAAGAAAAAAAAAACGGTACTCAATACGTTATTGAGTTCGTAAGTTCTCGAGAAAAACGATTAACTCCTCGACAAACTCTAATGGTTTTTGGAATGAATCTCAAAAGACGTCATAATAATAGTATTATGAATGATACGAATCGGACGACTACGATTATTGAAAGTTCAACGATTTCTCTTTAACCCGATAGTCCACTAAAAAATAATTGGGATAGTAACTCAAATATATAGGTCTGTCATCTCAACCGTGTCATTTCAAATTTCTCAGTAACTACTCAAACACTCCGGCATCATCTAATTAATCTCAATAATACTTCACAAAAGACTCCAAATATTAGTCACTCCTCGACAATGCAAAATAAGTGATTTGTCGATTCAACATCTCAGTGACACATACGACTAGGCATAATATAATTTTTTGTTAGGCACATATCTTCCATAAAATCCACGTTGAATAACGTTTTATTCAAATAACGATATCTTGGATGAAATCTTTGACTCCCAAAGTTTATTCAAACAAAAATTATATGGAATCATCTTAGCAAACAACTTGTAGCAATGTCCCACATGAAAATTATCTATATTTTTTCAATGCATAACATCTTGTTCAGACGGGGACATTTGATTGCATCCTACCAAAAGTAAACTCTATTATGGGACGAAGTCTCCATAATGTTTAATCTCCTATATCTAATTCGATTAGAGAAACTACTAGACCGAAGATCAAACATGTCATTAACTGTGATATTTTTACATATAGCAAATGTCGTAGATAGACTTTTCACACTATACCAAATGTCGTCCAAAAAAACTTTTCAAAGAATCATCTCTACAATAAATATAGACGACTTACAAAAAATTTTCCACGTAAAATAAATTGCCCTACAAATTCTACACCATGATGGATAATTAAACATTTTGGTGAACTAATCAGACAAAAAATTATCATGCTTACGTTTGATTATCGATACTCAAAGACTATTGGGTTACGCTGCAAATTTACTGCAACTTTTTTAGGCTATTCCTAATTATATTATTTGGAACATGGGAGTAATTAGCTTCTTGATTTGAATAACACTAATGCAAATCAATTTAATTGTTGATCTTGACCAACTATGAACGTTCTTGGAGTGTAGAATATTTAAAAATAAAGGTAATATTATTATATCTAATTAAATGAAGACTTTTAATTTTCAATGATTAAACAGTTTTTCTAATATGGGTTGGGCATGTTTACATGTAACCTTCTTTATTGGCTTCATACCAAAATTCATATGCCTTAATTAGTTGTTGTCCTAATTACTCAAAATATTTATTTTCTACTCACAAATTAGTGATTAGATAGATACCTTCATTAAAATAAATATAAATAAGAATAAAATTAAATATTATACTAAGTAATATGCTTAATAGTAAACTGATGTAATTTGTAAGTGAATACATTAATGACTAAATGATATTAAATTAAATTAATTATTCCAAACAAAAAATATGTTGTTAAATTAATTAATTTAATGCCTTAATAAAAATTTAAACTGAGAATAATGAAACACTAGTCACTAGTGCATTGAATCTAAAAGGACCCAAATGTCCAATTGAATCAATTTCAATTATTAGTATGCATTGAATTGTTTTTTAATCAAATTTATACATTATTGGTCAAATATATACATTGAGTTGATTTTAATAGTCAGATTAATTCAAAAGCAAAATATATATATATATATATATATATGGGTTCGAGAGGGTGAAGTCCTAACAAAAAAAAATCTTGTATTACGGTACAAATGTAATATTACTATAATTTTTTAATTTTTTTAATTTATACATTATGTTTTCATTTAATTTTTTTTTTTTAAAGACAAAATTTATCTTTATTCATTCTCGTTTTATCCATAACTTTTTTTTATGAATTTTTTAAATCTACTTAAAAAAATTTTATACTCACTCTAACTCGAATTTCTGGATCTCGTTTTTTTGAATGGAACCAAAGAAGATCGTAACGCATTGAAAGAGAAAGAACAATTGTTAAGTTTGTTACATTTAAGGATAAATATCTCTATTTGGTATGTCTTGTTAGGCTGGCAATGTGCCAATTAATTTATTTTAGTCAATTTTAGAGGCCATACCAAAATTATCAATCATTGTTCTCATTTATAGCTATATATATATATATATATATATATATATATATATATATATATATATATATATATATATATATATATATATATATATATATATATATATATATATATATATATATATATATATATAAGCAATAAATAATACTTTTTAAAATACATTTTTTTTGGTATAAAAAAGTAATATAATTGAGTAAAACATTAACAATTGAATTGCTCAATGTAACACTAAACACTTAAAACAAAATGAGAAATATTCCTAAACTATAATATTTTAAAAGATTGATAAAAAAATGATGATTAATATAAAATAGAAATCATGTTAACATTTTTTTTTATTTCTTAAAGCAAAGATTCTCTTAAAATATAAGGTATCTATCTATATCTGAAAAATTAAACAAATTTAATAAGTTGACAAAAGAGTACTTAATTAAACAAGCATTATAAAATTTGGGTTATTTTATATATATTAGAGAGGATCTCAAATGTTTCAATAATTTTGTCTCACAGTTATTAATAATGTTATTATTATTATTATTAAATATATAAATGTTTTGCTTAACCCAATTTATTATAAAATATGTTACTGTTTAAATAAAATAACAAGTTATTCGAACGCAGTCTAATTAGAACATGATCATGCATGTGTGACTCATTATTTTAGAATTAAATATAAATCCATTTATTATAAAATATGTATTATATACTTTTCAATAAAATAATAATTTATTCACAATCACATGATCATGCAATGTGTGACTCATTATTTTAGAAGTGATTAATTTTCTTTTATAAAAAGAAATAAAAACGTGTCAATAATGGATTAAACTAGGATTTTCTGCTTACAAAAATTCATTTTAATTTTTAAACAACTCATCAACATTACATTATTGACTTAGAAGTGATTAAACTATAAAACATAATCAAGTGTTCAAGTGGATAAAAGTCACATATGCAACTAAGGTCTTTTTGGGAATTATAATATGTCCTTATAATTATAAATTTTCTAAATTACACATTCAAACTTTAAAAAAATAATAATAAGCTCTTACATGAGTTTGTAAGAAAAAAAATGTAAATGGACTATTACCTCCTTAACCGTTTCATTTTAAATGAAATTATTTGAAGTCGAGTCGAGATACACGATCGATTTTCACTCCCCATTGTTAATAGATGTCACAATATTGTCATTCCAATCAAAGCGGTCAAAATCGAGAGTTTATGTAGAATCGTTAGCCAGTTGTAAACTCATAAATCGTAAGAGCTTAATTTCAAAAAATAATAGTTATATATTATTATTATTTATTTATATAATTAAATATTTTATACTTAGTTAATTTTAAAATTAATTAATAAATAATAATAAATAAATAAATAATATTATAAAAAATTATATTATATTAATTAATTAATTTAAATAAATAATAAATTTAATTTTTAAATATAAATTATTTTTTAAAGTAAAATCGTATAAAATTGTAAAATCAAAATTATTAATAAACTAGTAAAATCTTATTATCTTAAATTTAAAATTGTAAGAGTTTACCTATTTAAGAGTTTAATTAAAATCAAACTCGTTAACTTAATGTGAAATCGTAAAATTGTAAGATTTTAAGAATTAACTCGATATTTTAACTGTCATGATTCTGACTCTAATAAGTGGCGGATTTATATTAGGGTTTGAGTCGGATGAAACCCACATCAAAAATAAAATAAATAAATAAATTAGGTAGAACGTGACTTGATCCCTAATTTCTTAATTTTTCTCAATTTAATTCACTATTTTTTTCTCTATTTCATAGAAAATGGAGTATACGTTTATCCACTTGTTTGATCCATAATTTTTTTATTATATTTTTAAACTCACCTCAATTTTTTTTCATGTCCATTCAAACTCGAATTTTTAAACTCATTATTATGTGGATTCTAAATCTCAACATTTTCATTTCAATTTTTTTATGATTCTTCTTCAAGGATAAACATTTTACAAGTTAAGAGTAAAAGCATATTAAATATGAATGTGGGAATTGTCTAAACATATACACGTGTATGTATATATAATAACTAATAAAAGATGGAACCTTAATATATAAAAGTTAATAAACTTTTTCCACACAAAAAGAAAAGAAAAGAAATGTGGCTAGAACAAGTTGATGATAAAGTGAAAGATGAAAGTGACAAGAAGCGAGAAGTGGGAAGAAATGGATTGATGGGTCGACAACTATATAATAAACTTTTGGAGTGTAAATTACTAATAATCATGTGAGAACTAGCTAGCTAGTGGATCAAGTAACGGAAAGGGACTACCATTTTCATTTATTTAGTTTCTCTTATGTTTGGTTGGCTTCGGGCACAATGGAGAATAGTCGTGGGGGGTTTTTGTCTAGGGGATCTTCTACCTCTCATTCTCTAGTTGTCATCTTATATTATAGGGTCGAAGGTTTGGTTTGATTCGTTTATTTAAGAGAATGTATATACAAGTAGTCTATTTTCTTAATCGACAATTGCACCCGGGTTCGAAGCATTACAGATGATATCAAATTTGAACTGGTGGTAGGAATAAGGTGTCAGGATGGTACATCTTGAATCCCATAAGAATAAAGTGTCATGTGGATCATTTCTAGAGTTCTAACCGGGGAGACTGTATTTATTAAAGGGATCTCGATGAGAACGTTATGTGACTAAGTTGGAGAGATTGTGATGTTTCATATAAAAATATCACACTATATATAGATTTATGATAATTGTGAGACTAATATACTATACATATCTAAATGATATCTTTTTGAATTTGTTAGGAGATATTTATAGTCTATTAATTTGACAAAATACAAATAAATTAAATGGTTAATACAAAATCATTGTTTATATTGGATTGTATACCCATTGATTATATGGTGGAGTCTTAACCTCGTGGAGAGGACTAGGTAAGGATAGCAATTTGGCCCTCTACCTATTGGTAGTCCTTTTACTAGTGTGCTTTTTTTTTTTTTTTTTCTTTTTTATGTTAAAACGGTTTTTCTTTATTCATTTAAGAGAAAAAATATCATAAGTTTGATTATCACTTAAAACGTCTTAAATTGAAATGAAAGTTATAGTTATAGAGTGTCATGTTATCTTAAAAAAATGGATGATTTTGAGAAGTCTATTTATTTTGAAAATAAATTCATATTTTACTGTCATATTTAAGAATTTACACTAATAAGGGCAAAAGCAATTAAATGATACAAATGGTGGAAGAAAATATAGTTTTATTAGATAAGTCATTAAAAATGGTAGATTTTGAGATTGCATGGTTTGTAAGATAAATGTGAATCAATAAATTAAACTTACTACAATAACATAGGCTCTCACACAAATAACTAGATCAATACAAGTCCTCCAAGCTCATTTTTTTTATTTTAAATGTGAGATTTCTGTTTGCGTTGTTAAATGATTGTCCAACACCGACTTAATTCTCAACGATTTTTTTCATAGTTAAAGTTCTAGTCATCTCTAATTCTAACTTTAAAAGTGTTACACGTGACACTTTATTTAAACACGTTTCAAAAAAGTATTTGCGACATTTTGTTCTACCATCGGATCAATTCTGATAGCATTTCTAACCCCTTATATAATATCATTCGAGAATTCTTCAATACAAACAGACCTTTGAATTTTATTGCAAAGTTGTATTTTTCAAGGATAGAGGCGGCTATAGTGACTAGTGGAGGTGGTTACAAAATTAGCTCTTCATCATCATTATTACTAATATTAATAATAATATTATTATTATTATTATTGGAAGTTTGTTGATGTTTTGATTAAAAATCCACGGCAAAGCAAAAGTCGACAAATTGGCCTAATGCTCCGGTGGCCGGCCGGTCCCCCTATTCAATAATTTCCACACATGGTAACGTAAGCAATAAACTAATCATAAATTAATTAATTAATTAATAATATGTTTGTTTATTCTAAAAAAACAAGTTATCTATATATTAATATGGTATGCATATATATATATAGTATTATATAATCTCATTTCATTTATTTATAGCTAAGAACAATATTGATTAGATTCCATTTGAAAAGTAAAGTACAAGTATTAATATTAAATAAGGGAACATCTTTAAGCTAAATGTTCCGGAAAGTTTATCCTTATTCACATACATTTGAGAAATTCGAATTTAACCTAAATTTTATGCTACCCATATTGTTAATGTAATGAAATGGCATTTGGAGGGTCGCAAAGATTTTCTTTGATTGCCCGATCGACCAACAATACAACATGTTGTCTCGTACTCTTGTGCAACTTGTGAATTATGGTCAATATCGAGTATATAAGTGGTGATTCAAATTCAGAAGTTAATTGAACCCTTGATAGGTTTACGTAAAGTAGAGGTTAACGGGAGATCTTCTTCGTCTAAGAACTTTCTCATATGCTTTCAAACATGCCGAGCTCAACATATATGTATGACCATGCCCTGCAACATCACGCCACCCATAGTCGAGGAAGAAGTGACCAACTTAAGGTTGTTTGTTTGTTTTTGCTATGAAACAATTGATTTGGGTAAGTTAAAGGACTATATTTTCTAGATTTATATGACAATTGAAAGAGACAACAAATAATTCAAGCTATATATATCTTTTACTTTTAGTTAATAAAAGAATCTTCAAATTGAATTGAGAGTGAATGACAATGAAGTATTAATTTACACCACACATTTTGGAATAGGATTATCTTTAAGGAATAAAGTCTTAAATATTTATCACACACTTATTAATATATATATATATATATATATATATATATATATATATATTATTTAATAAACCTTGATTTATTAGGTTTAAAATAGATAGATGCCCACAACTTTTACTTTTCCTCTTTAATTTTTTTTTTTAAAACCTTCACCATGAAGATTTCATTATAGCATTGGTGCTTATCATGTTGATGAAGTAATATCTACATGGATACAAATAATAATAAAAAGTTAACTTTGGAGATGGATGTCCTACTTTTATCTCCTTTCCAAATATTAAGTAAAAAGGTGGTAATGCCTTTTTTGGGTACCCTTATAGTTAGGTAATTTGACATTTTCAAGTGTGTTTATTTTTTATTGGTTTAAAATGCCATTTTATTACAAAACTATGAATAAAAAAAGCCAGAACAAAAAAATAAAATGATTGGATTTTTGAATAATTTGTACTCATCATCTTCCAATACCCTTTATTTCTTTAAAAAAATTATTTATTATTATAAATTCAAATAATAGTAAGTCATTTATTCAAATAACCTTGAACAAGACACTTTGTCATAATATAAAAAAATTATTTATTTCTTATAAAAGAATTTGTTTTTAATTTAATTTAAATAAAATAAAATAATATTTACAAAATTAAAATAATTAAATAAGTTGTTGGATTGAATATATAATAAACAAATTATATAATATATTAAAATTTAAATCTATCGAATCAAATTCATGCTTTTCACGGAATTTATAAAAAAAAAATCATACTCTTCTTTAAAAAAAAAAAAATTATGAGCCTTGTGGTTAAAATTATACCAAACAATATTTTGTGTTAACAATTTTAAATATCGTCAATTTATTTATATGACATTTATAAATAAACAAAATATTAGTGTATTAATTTAACTACTGAATTTCAACGAATGGAAAATTTATTTATCGAATTTCAGATAATCGATAGTTAAAACCTTTAATTCGCTGAAATTCAGTAATAAATTAATGATAAAATTATTTATTTTTATTTATTTATATATGTCACCTAGATAAGTTTACCGTATTTAAATTCATTAAGACAAAACCTAATTTTTGTATAACTTAAAAATAAGTTAGCTCTAAATTGTAAAGTTTGAAAAAAAAAATCAAAATTTAAATTGCCAAGTCTAATTAGAAAAAAAAACTTTACAATTTAGTCAATTGAAATATCAAACCACCTTATTTTATTTTTTATAAATTTAAAAGTTATTATTTAATTATAATTTAGTCAACTGAAATATCAAACCACCCTATTTTATTTTTTATAAATTTAAAAGTTATTATTTAATTATATAATTCAATTAACCCGATTAAAAAAATATGTAATGGGTTGGTTGAAAAAGAAAAAGTGAATAGATGAGTTAAGATTATTTAAATAACAAAATTTATCCAAATATTATTTCACTTTTCATTCATTTATTAAATCACTTAATTCATTCATTAAAATGTTAAAATATTTTTTATTTTCATTTATTATTTTTTATTTTATCATTATATACTAATACTTTTTAAATCATTTTATAAAAAAAATTATTTATACACCTCTAAACTTATCACCAATTAATATTTTTAAATAACTTAAATTATACTCCCCAATGTAGTTCAGTGGTAAAAGTTGGCTTAAGAAACTAAAATGTTACGAGTTCGACTTCTTGTTGATGTGTCTCTATTAATTCTCCTTTAATTTTCAAAATAACTTAAAATGTTTAAGAAAAAAAAAAAAAAAAATCGGAAACAACCTAATTCATTAATGGAACCTAACCCAATTTTTTAATATTAGACTTAAATTATATAAAGAAAGAAAACAATGAATGAAAGTTAGTCGAGAGAGTCTGACAGATGACTTTGTACCGCATTCCACGCCAATTAATCAATAATCTCTCATAAAGGAAACATTGTCAGATTACAAACAGTGTTTCTTCTTCAACCCTCTATATTTCACTTCACAAATCCTCTCCCCCCATCCCATAAAAATGGAGTTTTCATTCAAAACACTTTTGCTCTTTTCCCTCTTTCTTCTATACTCAACAATGGCCGAAATCGAATCAACAGAAACAGAGCTTCCTCTGTTGTTTAGTTCAAACAACAGTTTAAACGATTTAGGAAGAAGAAGAAGTCTAATTGGAGGAAGTTGCAATGTGTTTCAAGGAAAATGGGTATATGATTCATCATACCCACTTTATGATTACTCAACTTGTCCATTCATAAGTACTGAATTCAATTGCAAGAAATATGGTCGGCCTGATAATTCATATCTGAAATATAGATGGCAACCCTTTTCATGTAATGTTCCTAGGTTTAATGGGTTGGATTTGTTGGAGAGATGGAGAGGGAAGAACATTATGTTTGTTGGAGATTCATTGAGTTTCAATATGTGGCTTTCTTTGGGTTGTATGATTCATGCATGGGTTCCTAATTCAAGAACTTCATTCTTCAATCAAGGGATTCTTGGTACCATCACTTTCCAGGTCAATCATCCTACTTTTTTTTATTTAAATTTTTTATTTTTTTGAAATTTTTGGTATTATGAATCTATGATTGATTGATGAATTGAGGGGTTTGTTTGATGGTTTAAAAGAAATGTAAGATGTGAAAAGAAGATCTAATACATTACAATCAAACTCATTAAAGCTTGTTTGATCATGGGTGTTTTATGATTTTTTGGGGTTTTATAAATTATTAAAATATTATTATTTTTATATTTAAAATTTAAATTTAATAAAATTGTTTAATTTAATGAATGATTGATTGGTGGAATGGGATAAAATGAGTGATATAAAATGTGTACAAAAATCATTAAAAAAAGTCAAGATCTCTAAAAGCTTGTTTGGTCTTTTTTATATTTTTGGTGTTTTTTTTTAATTTTATAAGAAAATTTTGTGTAAGGTTTTAGTTTGTTTAATTATTAAAATGCTTTTTTATTTAAAATTTAATAAAAATAAAATAAAAATATTTTAATTGAATAAAATAATTGATTTGAATAATTAATAGTTATAACTATAGAAAGAATTTAAAAAAAAAAAACACAACAAACCAACTTTGATTTGTTTTAAAGCATATTTGATCTTATAAAAAAAATTATTATTTTAATAAAAAAAACTTAAAATTAAATATTATTTTAATTATTAGATCACTTAATTCATTGTTTATAATTTATAATATTAAAATATTTTTATTATATTTTTACTAAATTTTAAATATTAAAAATATTTTATAAATTTATTGTAAAAAAATTAAATAATTTATTTTTTTATCAAACAAATTTTATCAAAAAATAAAAATAAAAACCCTAAAAAAATTTAAGATAAAGCAAGTTTTAGGCTTGTTTGGTTATCTTTAATCAAATATATCATTCAATTAATTAATTAAAAATTATTTATTTTAATCTTTTAACCAAAAAATCTCACCTCTTCAAAATTAACACTACTCAACATTTTTAAATGAATTAAAGTTTATTTAAATAATCCCCAACCAAACAAGCTCTTAAAAGTTTAATTAATTAAGAAATATGGTAAATTAATCAATAAGATATTTAACCAACAGAGCACTCTGACTTGTCACTTTCCTTCTGCTTTTCCTTTTAGAAGAGAAAAAGTCTTCATTATATTTCTGGAATTAATTCTATTTAAAAAAATAAAAATAGTTAGCATTTAATAATATCAAAACATAATAAATCATCATATTTTTATATTATATATTGGTTTATAGTTTGATTAATGACTTGAATTGAATAAATAAGATCAAACAATTAGAGCTTGTTTGATATTTTTTCTGATTTTTTTATTCAAAACTTAATATTTTCCCTCATTTTACTTAATCTATCTCATCACTCTTTTTATCTATATAAATACTAAATTTTTTTTATTTAATATATTCTCTTATCTTTCTATCTTATCTATTTAAATAGTAAAATTGTTATTAAACTTTAAAAAATTAATTAAATAAATTAAATTAAATAAAAAAATTATCCAAAACTCAAATAAAACTAAAAAAAACTCAAGATCAATCGGCCCTAATTCATTCATCTTATAGAAATAAAAAGAGAAAAAGTTTAGATAAATTGTATAAATAATATATAATGATTATGCTCACCATTATAAAGTGTATTGGTTAGAAAATATGAGTACTTAAAATAAATTTTGAGTGAAAAAAATCAATTAAAATTTATAAATGAGTGGGTGAAATAATTTACCTTTAATTTCTATATTAAAATTTAATAGAGAGAATGTGTAATATAATAAAATTGCATTTTGTTTGATAAAGCAGGATTACAATGTTAAATTACACATGTATAGAACGTCATACTTAGTTGATATAGTTCGTGAGCCGATTGGAAAAGTGTTAAAACTCGACTCCATAAAGGATGGCGACGCCTGGTTGGGCATGGACATCCTCATCTTCAATTCATGGCATTGGTGGACTCACACCGGAAATTCTCAACCGTAAGATCACAATACATATTAAATTGTCTCAATTTATCTCCTCGATTCAATTTTCTAAATTTTGGTTATTTTGATAGATGGGATTATATTCAAGATGGTAATAAAGTGACTAAGGATATGAACCGTCTCATTGCTTTCTATAAAGGATTGACCACATGGGCTAGATGGGTTGATCACAATGTTGACCCATCCAAGACTAAGGTTTTCTTTCAGGGTATCTCTCCCACCCATTACATGTAAGATTGGACTTGTTTCTAATTTCTAAGTTTTTTTTTAAGTTTTCCTTACTTATGGTACTACTTTTTTCGTCTATATAATAGAGGAAATGATTGGGGCGAGCCGACGAGCACATGTCTTGGACAAACCGAACCTTTTTTTGGCACAAGATACCCTGGTGGTTCACTTTCGGCCGCTATTGTTGTGAATAAAGTGTTAAGTAGGATTAAGAACCATGTAAACCTACTTGATGTTACGACACTTTCTCAATATCGTAAAGATGCTCATCCGACAACCTATAGTAGCAAAAACAATGGCTTGGATTGTAGCCATTGGTGCCTCCCCGGTTTGCCTGATACATGGAATGCGCTCCTTTATGCGGCTCTTGTTAGCTAGCCATTGCTTGCTTGCTTGTCTATGTTACACTTGAATTGGTTCTTAATTTTAACTCATTTGATTAAGGGTAAAAAATGTGAAGAGGGGGCTAGGGAGGAGGGTAAATATCATTGATACAATATGGGAAATTATTCATGTTATTGAATTCTTTCCATTTGATGGAAATTGTAGCAATAATGAGGAGATTTGCATTTGTAATGGTTTGTTGTGAAACATTATTGTGAAATAAATCTAAACATCTCAATGTATTGTTTGATAAAACACTTAAAATGAGAAAGTTCAAAGATATTTTTTTATTATTTTCAATGGATTAATAACAACAAAATCATCCTAAAGATTACAAAAATCAATAGGATTATAATAATATATTTTAAACTAGTAACAGTTCAATTCCCAACTAGTTTGATTTCTAAATAATTTATATTTGAGCTTTTATGAGGAAGTGTTTTTTTATAGGTTTTATCATGTTTTTTTATTAAAATAATCTTGTTTGATAAAAAATTTTAAATCAGTTTTTTTTTTCTGTTAAAAAACTAAAACACTCATTATTTTTTTGGATTAATAAATATAATTTTAATATTTTAATACATAAAAATAATTATTAAATGAATAAAATGATGGTTAAATTTTAAGTATAATTATTTAAAATAACCTAAAAACTCAATGATCATTTGTTTGATCTCTAGGTTTTTTGTTTTTTTTAAGAAATTTGTACCTCAACATTTCCTTAATCCATAATCACTTTTTTATATATATCAAATTATCCTTTATTTAATTAACCAATTATCGATTGATCTTTGATGTTTTGGGTTTTATCAGTATTTTTTTCAAAAAATTATTTTTTAATAGTTAAAAACAAATTAGATATATATTAACAAAAAAATACTTTTACTTTTTCTCTCTCTGCATTAAATGTTGATAGATAAAAATAATAATTAGATAGATAAAGTGAAAATTAAATTTTAAATATATATTTTTTTAAATAAAACAAAAAACCTAAAGATCAAACCAGACATAAATGATCCAAAATAATACCCAACAAAATATCTTAACTCATTAGTAAAAGTATGACAAAGATTAGTTTAATTAGCAAATAAATCAAGAATAATTTATTACATTAATTCCAATAAATAAGTTTTAACATATAAATATACATAAATCTTTCACTAATAATTTTGAATAATCTGAATCAAATAAGAAAAATAAATTTAAGTATATAAAACATTAACAATTTCAATAAATAAAGTGATCTGAATCAAATAAGTCCAAATGGGCGAACAAAACAAAGAAAAACAGTCTTCATGGAGGTATAGCTTGATCAAGCATTTGTTCGTTTTTGAAGAAAAAAAAAAGGCACACCTTTCAAGATCGAGTCTTTTTTACAAACCAAATTCACTCACTCGTGTATTTATTATGTTAGCTGAGCTATTAAGCTACTGACCCATTTCCCTTCCGCCGTCTTCATTCATTCTCTTCCTTTTCGTTTCATCTTCCTTCAACCTTGTCTCTTTCATGATGCTGCGAACGGCGTTTACTCGGCGATCACAGAGATCAACCATGGAGATGGGTGGAACCAGATTCATGTCATCACCATCATGGTGGAACAAAGTTGAGCCTGCCCCAAAGGACCCAATTCTTGGTGTCTCTGAGGCATTTCTAGCAGATCCAAGCCCGGATAAAGTTAATGTTGGAGTTGTAAGTCGATACCCACTTCTTATTTTCTGTTGAAAATGGCTTCTTTTGAGATTCTTTTGTTGGTTTTGTTGTTTCATTGTGTGGGGAAGATGAAACAGTTGTTGCATGTATTGTTTTAGCTTTGATATATGGAAATCGATTTGGAAGGTTCATTTTTTTGCTTTGGTTATTCGTGTTTTAGGGTGCTTATCGTGATGATAATGGGAAGCCTGTTGTTTTGGAATGCGTCCGAGAAGCAGAGAAGAGAATTGCAGGGCATAAGAACATGTTGGTTCACTCCCTTCTTGTATAATCTATCTCTGTTTTAAGTTTCTCCTAGAAAATAAACATGTTGTTTTCATCTTAGGGTTGTTTCTTTTACTATATCTCTTGTGTTCTAAACTTTTCTTAGGGTTTGGATTGTTAGGTACAGAATCCTAAAATGGGTTTTCATCTGGTTTGGTTCTGAAACTTGCAAATATGAGGTTTAGTGTATCATAAGGTGTATTATGTAATCCTGCAATTGTTTGTTTGGCTAGTAGATAAAGATTTTGTTTCATCTTCTTGGAAAACATATGGAATATTGGTTTATGAATCTTGCTAGTGCTACAATGGCTTGCAGACAGTATTTGATTACATGCTATATTATCTTCTTCTAAAATAGTTACTACTGTTTCTTTTGTTTGCAGGGAGTACCTTCCAATGGGAGGAAGTGCAAATATGATTGAGGAATCACTTAAATTGGCTTATGGAGAGGATTCTAGTATGATTAAAGATGAGCGGATTGCAGCTATACAATCGCTCTCTGGTACTGGTGCCTGTCGAATTTTTGCAGATTTTCAGAAGCGATTTAGCCCTGATTCTCATGTTTACATTCCTGTTCCAACCTGGTCCAAGTGAGTTGTGCAAAATTTGAGTTTAAATAACTTGGGAGGTTTCATCATAAACATGTTAAATGTATATTATTTACATTTTATTGTTTTTTTAAGTACATTCTCTTATTGTTTCGATTTTTACAGTCATCATAACATCTGGAGAGATGCCAATGTACCACAGAGGACTTATCATTATTACCACCCAGAATCAAGAGGATTGCATTTTGCTGCAATGATAGATGATATAAAGGTATACTAATGGTTAAATTTTGTATGTTTGTGTGAACAAATCCGTCGCAATTGCTAAAATTGTTTCTTTAAGAGCTTGTTTGATGTAGAACCTAATCTTGTTTAATAGAAAAAAATTGATAATCCCGGGTCTTATTGTACAGAATGCTCCAAATGGCTCATTCTTTCTTCTTCACGCCTGTGCTCATAATCCTACTGGAGTAGATCCAACAGAAGAACAGTGGAGAGAGATTTCCTATCAATGCAAGGTAAGAGTGTTAAAAACGTACTATCTTGATCTCTCGATTCAGCTGTTTCCTTACATATTATATATAAAACTGTTTATTTTTCAGGTTAAAGGGCATTTTCCATTTTTCGACATGGCATATCAAGGTTTTGCCAGTGGTGATCCTGAGAAAGATGCAAAATCAATTAGGATTTTTCTTGAAGATGGTCACTTGATTGGGTGCTCTCAGTCATATGCAAAAAATATGGGACTCTATGGCCAGAGAGTTGGATGCCTCAGGTAACTCTTTATTGAACCACCAATTTTTTTGAGAATCAAAAATATTTTTAGCAATTCGTCGAATGGCCTAGATCTGTAAAGCGTCGATGGTTTCTTACTGTTGTGTTGAACAAGTGCAGTGTTCTATGTGAAGATGAAAAACAAGCTGCTGCGGTGAAAAGTCAGTTACAGCAGCTCGCGAGACCTATGTACAGTAATCCACCTGTTCATGGTGCTCACATTGTTTCAACTATACTCAGTGATCCAGATCTTAAAAAGTTATGGCTCAAGGAGGTTAAGGTAATTTCCTTTTCTTACTTTTTCTTGTTTTTTCCTCATTTTGATCATTTAATGTGTTAGCTATGATTTCATTCCATATTATTAAACAGCAGATAGTAATCTCAAAAACCTACTTGTTCATTCAACAAGATTTTGATGAGAATGACCTTTTTTATTTTTTTCAAATAACCTCACATCAAACAAGCTAAGCTCTTAATTGATTTAACTTGGCACAATATGTGTAGGGTATGGCTGACCGAATTATAGGTATGCGAACTCAACTACAAGAAAATCTTGAGAAGTTGGGATCACCACTGCCATGGGAGCACATCACTAAGCAGGTAATGTGGAAACGCATGCACTTTTCTTTAGAATGCATCATTATTACCACATTGTAATTAAATTCCTTTTTACTTCTCTTGTTTTTAACAGATTGGCATGTTCTGCTATAGTGGTTTGACACCTGAGCAAGTCGATAGACTGACGAGTGAATATCATATTTACTTGACCCGTAATGGTCGCATAAGGTAAATGTTTATGACGAAACATGTCTTGTTTATATTAACTGATTTTGTTTTTCATGATTTTGGAATTGGTAGTGAAAACATGTTTTGTCTAAACTTTTTAAAAACAATCATTTTTTTCTTCTAGAATTTGTGAAAGAGCCATCCACTTTCATTGAAAAACTGAGAAGTCAATGTTTTAAATCTCGTTTGCAAGACCTAAGCCTTCTTCTTCCACCACCAACTCTTGTCACTAATCCTATTAATCAGATTTTGTCTTTATTTTGGTAGCTCAAGGGGGTAAAAGTTTGTTTGATCTTCAGTTATTTGATTATTTCAAAAAAAACCTTTATCACATCAACTAGCCTTCAACCATTAAATCATTCAATTCATGGATCAAATTACCAAAATATCTTTACTTGGCTAATGCGGTTCATTTGACTATCTTATTGCAGTATGGCAGGCGTAACCTCGGGCAATGTTGCATATTTGGCTAATGCGATTCATAAGGTCACAACGGCTGCCTAAGGCTAAGTGCTTGCAGGTATACCATTAGATTTCCAGAAAAAAGTTGTGTTTAAATGGAATAGCTAGACAATAAATATTAAGGCTTTTGATTCCCTCAAATGGCAATGGTTATTTATTTAGTTATTTGTTTACTCTAGTTAATAAGGGAGAAAAACTATCACTCATCCCATGTGGGAGGGGAATATTTATAAGAATGTTAATTTATTCATTTGGGACAAATGTTTGTTTTTGGTCATTGCTGGAGGGTTTTGTTTACTCTTTGCAACATTTTATTAGTTTTGATTAATGAAAAATACTGGGTCTTTTGAAATATAATTACAAATTTATTTCTTTTCGAAGTTAGGGGGTGAGAAAATGGTTAAATCTAATTCGTTTTATTCAATTCATAATAAATTTTATTTTATTTTTTTGTTTGAAAAAAGTTTATGTATATTAAAAAGATGAAAGTTTATCATTGATTCTCGTTGCAGAGATTTGTGCCTTTCTATTATATTTTTTTATTGACTTTGTTTTGATAGAAATACCAAGGACATGAAAGTTTAATATAAATGAAAAAACTTTTGATCAACCTTCCAAATTAAACTAAATGATTTACGTTGATGGAACCGTTGAATTGAATCCAGGTCATTATAAAAAATAAAAATAAAAAAAAAAAAGTCGTTTTTTTTTGGTGCAAAACCAGATATTTCATTGACTCTAGAAGTACTCTAGAAGTACTTATACTTCTATTTTAATAGTTCAATTATTTTACCCATTAAATTATAATATAAGTTAAAAGATTTTCCTTTTACTAATAAAGAAAAAGGTTGTATTCTAAACTAATTTATATGTTTTCTTTATGTAAAAAGAAACAAAAAAAATATTAAGCTAAACTAATTTATATGCAGTCACACCACTTTTCAACCAACAAACCTAAAATTTGAAACCCGAAAAGAACCGCACCTTAGAACAAGTTTCAAAATTTAAACGATTTTTTTGTCCAACTGATTAAATATCATATTTAGGGAGAATTAGTGTTTTCGAATCATCATTATATACTTCCTAACAGAGTTCATAAAGTCATGAGAAAAAAAATCTCAAATTGCTTGACCAAATGTATGGTTTTTTTTAACATCTTTTTTTAATACAATCCCTTAATTTAACAGCTTTTTCTAATACAATCCCTTAATGAAATGTAATCAATTAATTGTGGTTTTGAAAGGAAAAATAAAATATGTTAAATCATCTTTATGATAATTAACATGTCATAACCTTGCAGCACAAAATCTTTTTTATTATTTAATATATTAGATATTCATTTTAGTTAAGATATTGTTTTATCTTACAATTATTAATTTGTTTTATCTTACAATTATTAATTTGTTTTCTTCTTTGTAAAATGTATATTAAAATAATTATGAAACCAAGCCATTTTAAAAAACAATAAGCTAAAATTAAAGTGAAAAACAAGGAACTAATAATCATTTTTTAATATAATGAGATTATAATATCAAAATATATAAAAAATTCTGAAAATTATACAGAATTGAGCTTTCTTCGTCTTGAAATTACTTTTTACTTTTGATTAAAAATATTTCATTCACAACTAGGATACAAATGAATATATAATATATAATATTTATATTTATTTTAATAATAAAATCTAAAAAAAAAAAAAAAAAAAAATCGAGTCGAGCCAAATTTTAAGTAAATAGTCTGAGTGAGCTCAAATTTATAAACTAGAGCTTGAGTTTAAGCTGGCTATTCACAGCACATGAAAAGATATCACACAAAAAAAACTCAAAATTCAATGTCCATTTTCGATAATAGTTCACATCACTTCTAAGCTTGAAAACCTCTGTTCCGATTTTTTTTGTCTTGAATTACATTTGATTGTCAGGATTTTATTTTTTTTCTCATTATTTTAGTTGTGATAAAATTAAAACATTGGGGCTGAATAATTTGAACACCAATTGAGAATTCTGAATTTAATGTAAGAAATTAACTTAAAGGGTAAATTGGAAGATACAGTCTACACAAGATAGGGACCATAATGGGATTTTGGCCTTTATGCAGGACATTTTATAAAAAAGTGTAGAAAAATAAGATAAAATTGAGAAATACTATCTCTGTTTTAGTCAAGATTAAATAATACCAACTTGAAATCAAGAAGAAACAAGCACATAAAAGCTTTTGAAAAGGAGAACCCTAGATGCCAAAAAGCTTCTTTAAATCGATACTTACTTCAGCGGTTAATCGGAGTATGCATCCGCTTAACAATCATTTCCACGGACGAACGAGACATCACCAATGTATCATGTAACAGAATGCTGTAGACATTTAAACCCTGCATTTCCATAAATATGTAAGTAAGGGTATTTTGGTAATTTCCTTGTTCAATGTTCGTGATTGATTGGTGATGAGATGTTGCCTCGCAATTTCCAAATCTCATTATAACTGTCATCTTAAATCACTTAATTATTTAGATTACAAAAGACAACTTTAACCCTGTGTAAATTTATCAAATTCTGTTAGAATGAGAATAAAATAGTCTTATTTTATTAAATCCACTTAGACACTAACCTGTTCGACAATTAAAATTCAATATTCTAACATTTAGCATTTAACTTTGAAGCATACAAAACCGAAAAGAGAAGAGAGAACTTACAATTGAAGGAATCACATTGACATAGTGGAGATTTTGAGTGGCCAACTTGAGATTCTCTTCGATACCTTCACCATCAACCAACAGAAATTTTTTGGCATCCTCCATTTGGCTTACATAGTTCACAATATTCTTCGTCTTGTGAGTAGGAACCAACAAATCCTCGTATACCAATAGCTGTTACAGTTTTCCAGTCCGGTTTAAGAGAAATGTACAGTAAGTAGTAGTACTCATGAGTAGAAAAAGGAAAAACTTGCCTTTCCTTCAGCTGCTCGGGCAGATAGAGCAATCTTCAATCCTAAACGACGAACCTTTTTGTTTAGCTTGAAAGCATGACTTCTGGGTTTTGGTCCATGCATAATGCAACCACCTCTGAACTGTTAAATGGACATATTTTACATCCATTATTGGATCAAGCATAACTTTGTTTAAATAATATTTTATATACTATATATGTATATCATATATCACCTGAGGTCCGCGCTTTGTTCCATGCCTAGCTTGACCTGTTCCCTTTTGGTTATATGGTTTCCTTCCAGTTCCACTAACCTCACTGATAGTTTTTGTAGAATGTGTACCCTAAAAATCAATAACACCCAGCTTAAGCCGACATTAACTTAAAGAGAAAACCATGGAGGGGCAAACAAGTCATGTAATGGTCTGTTTTGATATCAAAATTGGTAATGTAGATCATGATCCGGAAAAGTCTACATTTGTTATGTTTGCTAAAAATCACAATTATATAATCTGAACCATGATCCGAAAAAATCTACTTTTGTTATGTTTGAAAAGGATCACAATGACGTATCTCTACAACAAACTAAGCAAATATATATATATATATATATATATATATATATATATATTAAATAAAGCAACACAAATTACACTAAAATTTGGTTCATGATCCAGTAAAATAATCTATAACCATCATCTAGTGATTATTCAATGAGATTGTGCTTGTGTCATAGATCATGACAATAAGTTTCCAAATAGGCGCAATCCTAGTTTCAACCCACTTCTGAAGATGTGGCATATAATTTTTTGTTTGAAACATAAAAGTCTTGTAGTATCTCAACCACCGACCATAGCCAGAGCTCTAGTAAAGCTAATATCAAATAAGTTCAATAGATCTATAACCGCCTAGAACCCATAAGTTTGATAATCATTCCATACCTGTTGCCTCTTAGCTAGTTGCCACCTAACTACACGGTGAATGATATCCTTTCTGATAGGCACATCAAAAACATCACCAGCTAGAACCATAAATCCCTTGTCTTCATTATTAAAATTAGTCACAGGTATCATCAGGTCTTGCAACAGTCCTAAAATATCAACCAAACTAACAATTATGAGGAACATTCCAATTCAAACATAATTAACCTGATTTTCTAATGTCATGTCATATTATACTATAAGGTAGTAAGCTTATGAGAGAATTACAATGAAAAATTATGTACATATTTATAGCCTACATAATGATAACTAGTAACTACCGCCAAATCCAAATCTAATGAAATCCCAATCAATCAAATCAAGTTCCATTTAGAAATACACCATCATGAAATGAGTCAATTGTATTCAAATGGTGACAAATTGGTTTGGAAATTCAAAAGATCCAATCATAATAAACATAATAGGGTCCCAAAAAGAATGAATAAACCATTGCTGAAACAGAGTAGAATCATTAAAAAAAACAGACAAAGAATCTAAGATTATGGGTAAAATTCAAACAATTCCTTTCATGCATTTTATGTGTTCAAGCTATCACTACTAGTTTACAGGAGATTAAACAGATATTCAGGGGCTTAATATACAAAGAAAACTAGTTCGTCGTCTTATCAAGTACCTTGTGTGCGCTCGGGAGTTAAAATTTTCTTTTTGGATAGCATATCAGCAGGGAATGCACCAGCACTCGTGTCTGGAGTTATAATTCCAGTAGAGAACCTTTGATAGCCAAGTAGAGAAAGCTCATTCTGCATTTGTGTAAACAGAAAGCTACGCATGAAACCATCTACTAAGAACAAGATAAATTAAGCAACTAAACAATACTCAGTACAAGTAAAATAACATACATTCTTCTTCAAAGTAGAGTATCCAACAGGCAAAGCAACATCCTTGGCATTGATACTCACTGCTGAGGAATAATGCCGCCATATTAATGACAACAAAAATGAATAAAGTCAATAGAATCTGCAAACGTTACCAGTGAGTGGCGCACGAATTGAACCAAAGGAGCGAAGCAGCCTTCTTGAGATGGAGAGGGCCATGTCTTTTGAGATCAGTTTCTAGTCCTGGTTCATATTATAAAAAATTTCAAATGAACTTGTATATTATATTGTAACCAGAAAACAAAATGGCGAAATTAATGTTGATAAATGTGATCTACCTAGCATTGAATCATCATAAAACACAAAGAAGGATCAGAGATTATACCTATTCGAGCAAATAAGGTTGATTAAACAGATGCAGTTAGAGAAGATAGACGGCTCTTTGTGGCTCTTTTATCAGTATGTCTCTGCATAAGGTCATGTAAAATCGGTGGAGAAATGAGCGGCGGAGGCCGCCGGAGGTGCTGTAAGTCGCCGGAGGTGTAAGCCGGCGAAAGTGGATGGCGGCGAAAACCGTGATGAAGTTTCCAGCCTCACTCTTCTTCTTCTTCGGTTCAATTTGTCTGTCTTTTTTTTTTTTTCACTACTCAGTCCAGAATGGAACAAAGGGCCGCTACCCTAACAATAAGCCCATACGATATATTTAACAATAACCCAGCCCATTTTGTTTATTTATTTATTTATTTATAGATATTTTATCTTTTTTAAGGTTGAAAACTACATTGACTCCCGATTTTTACCTTCAACAATGGCATTGAGAATTGAGATTTGGGAGGTGGATAAAGGAAGTAATGATTACGTTGGAAAAATGATATAAGTGGAGGAAAGATAGAATAAAGAGAAAATTTGTTATTTTTTCAAAAAATTAAATTACGTGTCAAGTAATTCCTTTTCAAATTCTCTATTCCAAATTTATCCTTAAATCATTTCTCTTGAGAATTAAGGTTCTAAAGCAGAAAAAGTATTCTTATATTTGATAGTTTAGTAGTTATATGTTGTGTCATATTAAATAAATATAATAATTTTGTATTCATTTTAATAAAAGTGACATAGTTTAATATTTAGTTGGTTAGATGGTAGGTTAATACATTTAATAATATATAATCAAACCTTTTTTGGTGTTATAAATTTTTATTTTGGTCCTAGACGGTTTAACTGACCTTAACAGGGCCGACCCTAATTACTTCAACTTTAATCGTTTTAAGTGAAAATCGAATTTGTGATTTTTTTTGTCTCTTTATCATCAATTTTTATCTAAAGTTTGAAATCTAATATGGAATCTCTTAGTTTTTTTTTATTCATTCTCATCCAATTATAAAAAAAATCGAACATTTTCTAGGCATTTCACTTAATCTCGATAAAAATAATATTATATTCGCAATCAAAAACATACTAAATGCCTAAAATGAAATGGTTTTCATAGTTTTTATGGTTCATTGTGGGTAATGTATTTGAGTTCAAAGCCCCGTACTAAGTCTATAAAATATCTCTTCATAGAGATTTCGTAAATATTATATTCCAAAAATAAAAAGTTTGAAACAATTGAGATTGTGGAAAGGGAAAAAAGAAAAATCTTGTTATTTCTTCAACCATTTTCGATAGGAACATTTTAGCAGGATTCAAATTCAAGCGTAGAATTTTTTTGATACTAGTTTGATATTTTCGCTTCATCTCTAATCATTAACTATATTTTTAAAGTCATCCTAAAAGTTATATGATCTTTTATATTCAAATTTTATAAATTTATCATTTTATTTAATCTTTAGAATTTCATTAGTTATTATTTATTTTAATTTTTTAAAATAAACATCTAACTTATATAATCAAATATCAGCCCATAGGATACGAGGGGTTATTTCACTTTGTAATTTCTTATATTTAAGTTACCTAGTGTTATGTCACAAATTCAAATCTTAGTAGTACATTATGTGATGGTGTATCTTGCCTTATCTTTATCCTATGGCGCCATTAAATCATTTGTATTATTATTATCTCCAAAATAAATAAATAAATCTTAAAATAATTGCATTATATACTTGATCATTTTGGCAATTGTATCCTGTTGTTGATAACAATTGTAATTAATTACACTGGTGAATTTTACAATATTTATACATATATTACAGATTCTGAAATTTTATTTTTGACTATATCTAAATAATTACATGTAGCAGAATTTACCAATTCAATTCTCCTTGTTGGGAATGGCTTCTGGTAGCCTGAAGCTAGGGCGTTTATCAACTCCTTTTCTCGAGTATTCTCTCCACCTTCGAGCAGCTGCAGCTGCCCTTCTCGATCTCTCTTCCACTTTCTCATCTATAAAGAATAAAACCCATCACATAATACACCAATTTTACGCAATGGATGAGAAGAAAAAACACAAAATCAATCTTCATTGCTAGAAACTTTTCGTTCTAAGACTGCAGACATAGTAAGACATGGATACCAAAAATAGCTAGAGTACAAGTTTATTAGAACAAAATACCCATTTTTTTTGTCATATAATAAGATTAAACATATTCTAGATTTAAAAACCACAAAGGAAGTTAACAAATAGAAGATGTATTTTGTCAAGGATAAGGTAAAAGCTGTATCATATAATATAAATTTAGTCTTGCTTTTGATATAAGTCAAGATAAAGAAAACCATTTATTGAAATTTTGTAGTTTTTTTGAAAGTTATCTAAGAGCTAGTCTGATGTTGGGTTGTTTTTACAAAATTTAAATACAAAAACACAATTATAGTAATTCAACCAATTAACCTGTTTTTCCATCTAACAAGATTTTTCCAAAAAACACCAATATCAAACACCATTTGAGAGGGTTAATTTGGATTAAATAATTCAGTAACAAACTAATAATCACAACTAACATCAAGTCGTTGTAGTATAGTGGTAAGTATTCCCGCCTGTCACGCGGGTGACCCGGGTTCGATCCCCGGCAACGGCGTTATTTTGGTCATTTTACCACTGGAAAACTATATTTAGGTTCATTAGGTAAACCAGTTTCTTCTTTATTTTTCAAATGTTATCGTGTGACGCAATAGAATCATACGAAGAAGAAGAAGAAAGTTGCTTCTCATGAATAATTTTCGTGAAATTGGAACTTTTTTTTAGGTAAGGAAACACATGCTCAACTTCTAGTTTTATTTTTACCAGTATCTTGTCGGTTTCTAGTAGGATTGGCCCAAAGGTTGTCCCAATATGATTCACTTTTGTCAGAACCTTTCTGTTTCATCATCCTTGTTTTAGCTTGCTCCTGGAAAATACAATCAAATTTGTCAAGCAGATATTCTCAAGAGTATCATAATAGAGAAGAACATGGTAGCCTAGAAAGGTTTTGAGAAGCTGCCAAATTCGAAAAGTGGTATATCAACAAATCTTTGCATTTTGGCACAACTTAAAGACCATTTAGAATCGTCCAAAACTACCAACAAAGACTTGAAGTTTAAGCAAGATGTATAGCTTCATTCAAAAGTGCAAGGGGAAATTATTTTCAAATAAACCACTATCCCATAAAGTTTGGGAAAGCTTGTTTGATGTGAAATATTCAAATCATCAACCAAATTACCCATTCTTTATAACATTTTAGGAAAATAACCCACATTTTACAAAAAAAAGTATTACTATACAGACAAAGACACCATCATAACGGGTAAATCATTTTTTTTGTTTTCTTCAAAAACCAAATATCTGAATTTCAAATGGCGTGAAAGCAAAGATGTGCTTAGCACCAAGATCTCTTACCAGCACTTTAGCTTGTCTCTTTTGCCATCTGGAACTAGCCTGCAACAAATGTAACTCAATTAATATGGATGAACAATAACTTCAAATAATATACCAGGACTTTTAGAGGAAACTACTAAAGTGTTTTCTTTTTTTGGTGTGTGTGTGGTTGGGTGGACTGGCGTCCCACTAATGACGATTGTCTTAATGCTAAACTCTTTGACATATGGAATGATAACTAGCATAGCCTTTTAAGAGAAACAAGAGATTGGAGAATCGTCCTCAATGATGTGCTTAATATGCCTAGGAACCCTAATACACAATGATTGTTCTGATGGATTGGCTAAAATTAACAACTCTTTCTCATCATCTAAGGCTTGAGACCTCATTAGACAAATAGGAACTGAGGTACATTGGTAGAGCGAAGGTGGTTCCTAGGCATCATTTATTGTATGGATTTTTTTTCACGAAAGGTTGATGACAAAATACAAGGAACATAATTACATACAATTCTAAACACATCCAGTGCCCCTGAGCCCATTCCGGAAAGCATTAGCGCAACCTGGTCAGAAAGAATCATGAATTACTAACAATCATTAAAAATATGTTAAAGTGAACCAAAACGTCAACTAAGAGTCAAAGTAAAATACTAATTTGTGTGGAAAATACAATCTAGGCACACTTTTACCATTTCCAAGAGTCATTTATTCCAAGTGGTTCAATGTTGTTTGTCTTTACAAGCAAGGTACATATCTATAAAATTTCTCTTTATTTAATTAGCTTATTTTCTTATATTGCCTATAAATTGTAATTTATCATCCAAATAATGAAGAAAATCATCTTCCATACAAAATTCTACACTATTGTGCTGCCATTTCAGAAATTATGAAAATAGATCCCTCATTCACATCATCCCAATGACCTTCAACTAAAAGCTTCATCTATTCTTATTCCTAGTTTGATCTTATCTAGTTTTTTTTTATTAATACAGCTGAGCATTCTCATGTCCACTATTCTTTTCTTTCTTTCTTTTTTTTAAAGAAAAACAACTTATGAACGTGGGGCATCACAAATCTGTGTAATGGTTCAACACTTTGAACACAGGGCATCACAAATCTAATAATTGTTATATGAAGTAGGAATTCTTTCATCAAATAAGGTGGTTACTACGTTCCCATTTCCCTTTTACGTAACCTCCGTTTTATTCTATGATTTCCATCAATAGTTATTTTACCTTCTTTATCAATAAGTGTTGCACATTCCATCTCCTTACTTTTGGTCATAAGTAGACTTGATTAGATTGATGAATTTGGTTAAAATTACCCACATGTGATCAATTTATTAAGGATAGCATGGTTTAAACCATCGGACCTCCCATTATCAAATTAAGGAATGACTAACAAACAAATTGAGCACATGAGTCACTAACAAACACTATAAATTAAGTAAAAGAGAAAGCCTTACATTTACTCTTTCTACCCTGCGCATTTCATCTTCAAGCAAGGATAGCTGTGCAGCAGAAGTCCAGTGTATACAATCTACTGGACTGAGATAAAATCACTTTAATCGTTAATTTAGTTTAAAACAAAGTACGTCCTCTAGTCTCATATCACTGTATGAAATTCAAGAGGACACAACATATATTGTCAATTTAGGGGTAGCACCAAAGCAAATGTTTTAATGACAACCATTTCAAATTATGGGACCACATTGGAATGTCTTCCTAAAACATAAGTTGTTGATCTAGCAAGATTGAACATGAACTATTTTTGGAAAGTCACCAAAGTCTGAGATTGCATGCCTTCCATTAATACACATTATATGCACATTATGAGGTGTCTTTGTTGATTTATCTAAATCCTTTTTTGACCCATGTGATCACTGCTTAAGATGCCTTAATAAGATTGGTGAACATACAACCTCTGATTTAACTTGGTAGAGTAAGTCTGAGAGCGAGAAATTCATAATGCGGAAAGTCTAGGGAAATATCATAAAGGAACTAAATGGAAGTAGGTGACATAGAATTCAGAGAGCTCCCTAAAGTGTTGACAGTTTACAACAACAGGTCCATGCTTAGTCAGCTGTCCAAAGACATGAATCCTAAGCTGAACTACTCTATAGACTTAAATGGAAACCAAATTTAGTCAAGTGTTATCTAAAGTTGAATTAAGAGTGTACACAATAATATTTTCACCATTGGCAGAAAAGTTAACTAGGGGGTGATATACAAGTATAAACTGTTAATGATATGTGATTTAACATATACTTTTCACTGGATGTGTCAAAGCAAATGAAAAATCAAGGTAAATATTATACAAAGTGGAATATTCTGACAAGAACTAACCAACTATCAATAGCCTGTTGAATGTTGTCACGGTTTCCATTCTGACAATAAACTCTGGCCCTTCCATAGTCTTCCTCAATACCGAACACCTCTGGGTCTACATTGGCACAGTTTTTGCACCCTGTGTGTGTGCAAGAACATATCAGTAATGCATATTAGACACATCAAATAACTGAGAGAATGCAGCAAACTATTTAAGCTAATTATTTTAGGTTAAAGAAATCTGAAGGTATTCATAACAAACTAATATCTAAATTGATATGCAATATTCTGCGCTTTAATGAGACAAATTTCATTTATCCTCCCAACTTTAATATCATTAAGAGGATGAATAAGGATTTGAGATAGCTTCTGAAAGGTATCCCTGAATTTTATTGTAGGCTTGTTTTAATAAATAAATAAATAAATTTGATAAAAGAGTAGGGGAGGTGCAGGACTAAAATTGTGGGATTTTAAATTGATACAATTTATAGTTAGTGATTGGTATTACATTCAACGATTCTATCCAAATTACAATAATCCTCAAACAAATAATATATCTATATTTGTTGCTGGTGCTAGAAATTCATCTATTCCTCTTAACATTGCCAATAAACTCAACCACATTCCCATAGTTCTAGTCTGGACTCTGGATTAATGGTAATTTAATGTGTTCTAGAATAACTAAAACCAGATTCAGTGTGCTTAAAAAATGCTAACAGTCTACTAGTCTCTAACTTTGTTGCAACAATATTCTCTTCTTTATTATAGAATTTGCTCGTTTCTGGTAATGTAAATATTTAAGTTGGTAGATACCTATGCAGCTAAACTCATCCACAAAAACATTATTCTTCGTGCTTGAATCATCCAAGAATGGATTAATTGCAGTCAACGCATACCCATGAATTTCATCATAAATCATTCGCTGCACTGGATCACTAAGAATCTGCACGAGAACAGTTAAATTGCACAAAATAAAAAGCAAGAAGAAGAAAAAAAATCAGTATTTGAGATTTTCAAAGTCAAATCAGAACCAAACTGTTTACAGGAAGCAAGCAAGCAACCAACCAACCTCATAGACCTCATTGATGAACATACAGAAATTAGTTGTCTCTGGATTGTCACCGCTCAAATCAGGATGGCATGATTTCATGCAATTATAATAGGCCTTTTTTATTTGCTCTGGTGTTGCATCTGGAAGCTGAAATTTAGACCAATCAAATGAAGAATATGGTCAGAATCATTTTTGAACAAGAGAATATTTCAATATAAGACAGCTTCACATATTCAGTAGTGATCCATAGTCTGAGCTAGAGTATCAAAATATCCATTCCAAATCCTCTATTTACTACTAAAATCAAGTACTTCCAAAATTTTTGTTTCCAAATAAAATGACATTTTCCACAAACAATCAGCTTATTCGATTATTGTTTTTTTTGGGAAAAACGATTAATACTATTTCATTAAAAATCAAAAAAATGGGAGAGTCAAGAATTAAAACTAGACAAGTCTTAGCTATGATTAAAGAATGACAATCAAAAGACCCTAAATAAACTGATTAATAACATTCGCAAAAACAAACAACATAGATTACTAACGAAAAGAATACAATCTTAAACTGATTATTCGATTATTTTATATATGCTTATTTAGTGTATTTTATGTAACATTCTTTTTCTTGCTTTTGTCCAAGAGACTAAAAGTCTCAGCTTCAATTCCTACTAAGAAAGCCCTAAGTTGAAGTGAGGGGCCATGAATTCGACCTATCCATCCTCTTTCAGTCCAACACTTACGGTTTTGGTGAGAAACAAACACGAAAGTGCATCCTACTTCATGCTATTTCTCAAGGGCCATCAATAGAGTTTCATATAAGGAAATTATTTAAAGATTAAACCATCTATAAAGATAGATCAGAGATGATTTAAATGATTTCCAATTGAGCTCTCTTTTTTTTCATAATGATGATTGCATCGACAAGAATAAAATAATGGATCTAATAAAGTATAATAATAATAATGACAATAACAATCAAAACAATGTCCATTAAAGTGTTACAAATAATAATATTTAGGAATAGTAAACATTAATAATTATCATCTAAAACAGTTAAGATTTGATAACAAATACTAAAATCAAAGCGATATCATCTATGAGCAATATATATATGCATCGATTAGTTAACAAAGTACATGATAAATGGAAAATCGGTGATTACCAGTCCTAAAACTGCATAATAATCATCGGCGATTTCATCTGACAAAGGAAAGTTTTCAACGGCAACTCTAAGCTTGGAAGGAGCTCTTCTTCGATTTGTATATGTACCGATCATGTTGTTCTTGTTCCTATTGGTTAGAATTGTTGAACAAAGACGTCGTCGCCATGGATTCTGAAATTTGAGTGCGTCTGTGCATACTGGAGAGAGTATTTGAGCCATTTTAGCAGTTCGTAGTGAGATTGCGAAGAATCTTCACGTATAAATGGGAGAGATGAAGAAGAAGATCTTTTCTTTTTGTGAGAGAATTTTGAGAATTTGAGGCAGTTAAGCAACTAGTGATGCTGAGATGGCGAAATCAAGGCCAGGAATTTACTTATTAGAATCTATATATAAGATCTTTATTTATTTGTATATTTCAATTTACATTCTAAACTTTTTATTTTCTTATTTAGGCCTTTTAATATAGATTTCTGAATAATGGAATTGAAGCATTTTTTTTCATAACTTGTTTATGAGTAGACCTTATTGTTGCGAGAATTCTTAATTCAGGAGTTGTAGGGAGGGACTTATGTCATCACAAACAGAGACTAAAGCAAGTATTGGATAATTAAACAACATCTTGCTTCGAACATAGGAGTTGCGAAGAATAAAATTCGGGAAAAAGATTCCATTGTATGAGAAATACTTCAGGAAGTTATGCAAGGACATCATGTTTTGCTGAATAGCATGGGACTTAGGGCAACATCTTGCTTCAGGCGGCGGCCCGGACGTGATGGAAGCATCTCGTATGTAGAATCTTCCTTGCCCGAGAAATAGAACTGACTAATCCTAAGGGAAAGGGTCGAGAAACTTAACGCCACTATTCTTGAACAACTTGGAGCCGGACCTTCTTTTCGCTCTATGACGGATATGAAAATAATATGAAAAACCGGATTCAATCGTCAACTACCCCGCCCTTAGCCTGAGCCTATTCTTCTTCACGTGAAAATGCCCTATCTCCTATTGAACAGAAAGCCCTTAATGGACGGGTCAATCAAGTTCATCCCTTAAACAAATTAGCCTACTTGCCTATTTTTTGGTCCGGACAGGCATTATCACGATTTACTAATTTTATATTGACGGTCACTTGTGTATAGAAAGAAATAAAAAAATATACTAAAATTATAATAAATTTAAAAAAATAGTCATATTCGGGATAAAAAAATTCTTAACATAGCCATTTTTTAAAAAAAATATCTCTCTTTTGAGTTTTGACCATTTTTTGGACAAAAGAATTCCGAACATTGTAAATTTTCCAAAAAAAATTAATTTTTTTTTATCTCTCTTATTAATGTTTGAGAAAAAAACAATCGAACATGTCTATTTTTCCAAAAAAATAAATATATTTTTTTCTATATTTTAGAAAAAAATTTCTAAACATGCCTTTTTATCAAAAAAAAAATTAAATATATATTTAAAATCTTTTATTTTTTTCACTCAACTAGATGTTTTGTCATGTTCAAGAAAAAAAAATTCAAACATAACCATTTTACCAAAAACATATATATATATATTTATCTTTTAAATTTTTTTACTAAAATAATAATTTTTTTTTATCGAAATCATTAAGAATTCCTCTAGTTTTTTAAAATTTAAAAGTTAAATATAATTAAATAATAATTTAAAATAAATAATATTTTAATATTTTGATTAATGAAATAATTAATATAATTATAAAAAAAAAATTAATTTTATTTAAATTATTTTAAAATGCAAACCAAATACCTTATTCTAATACTTAATAGTTTCGTATTTAAATATTATCAATGATAGCAAATACTTGCAGTTGAATTGACTAATTAAATATACATGTCAGAAATGTTTTGTCAACATCTAAATTAATATTCAATTTAAATATTATATAATTTGAAACAATTGATCTCTAGTCAAACATCGATACTTAAAATGATCTAATAGATTTATTTCAAATAAATTTATTATATTTTACTATATTTGTTTATAATAAATAACTTTATACATTAAATATAACTTTTTAAATAGAACTAAAAGTATATACTGATTATTTAAGGTAATCCAAATTTAATTAATATATATTATTTAACTTAATGAGTTATGTTTAAATTTTACTTCATAATATTTTGTACCAATTCATTAATATTATAAACTTTATTTTCAATGTTCAATTGGTTGCAACATTTAATAGTTTTTATTAGCAAACATTCCCTAATTATTATAAACTTGTACACTAATGGATTAAATTAATGTACATTTGTAAGATATGGTTGACCTAACTCTTAGCTAATCTTCAACCAAATCCCTTCCATGAACAATATATTATTTCTATTGTTTTTAAATGTACTATAATTAAGTATTTTTAAATGGGTGTATTAGGTGATAATTTTATCCTTGAAATAAGTCAAAATTACCCTTGAAACCTCATCTTGTACCCACTATCTTTATTGATTTTATATTTTTTACCCAATTTTTGTTAGTTTACTTATAAATTCATTAATTATTTTATTTTATTATTTTTGTTAGTAACTTGAAGTTATAAATTGGCAGATTTATAAACACTTTATATAGCTAGATTTATGTTTGGGTAAACAAAACAAAGTCAACAAATTTAATAAAGGTATGTTTTATAATATTCTTCAAACTCATATATAACTATCAATTGTTTTCAAATGGGTCTAATGTATGTGGATCAATTCCAACAACTCCGTGTTTGAACTTCCTTAAACTCACATAAATATGTTAATTCTAAACAAAATCGAACCGAAACAATGAGCAAAACAATTCTAGATCAACCAGTTTTTGGTCGGTTCACTACTTCTTGTATCGAGCCTAATCAGTTTGATTGACAGTTTAAATGATAAAAAAAAAATCTAAATTCGTCAAATTTAGTTTTTTAGGAACCACTTTTTGTCATTTAACTATCTTAATAGAGTTTAGTTCTTTAATATTTTTTTTAATGGAGGAGAATCATGATGCCCCACAACTGTTTTTAGTAGGAATTAAACTTGTGACATTTAGTCACTTTTTCCAATAGGTCACCATAGCTCTCTAATTTAAAAAAAAAATCAAACCAATAACAAATTACAATTCTAAAAAACAACAAAATACTGATCTACAGATCAAATCGGGTTATTTCTATGATGTATTTTCTCTTCTAGTCTAGTGGCGACCAAAGATGGATATCAGCCTCTTTGAGAGGTCCTAGGTTTGAGTCTCTCATGCAACAAGTTCTGCTCCTAATTAAATTATTAAGTGTGTTTGAGAGATATGTGATTAATCCTATTGTGGTCACACTCATGTATTCTGAAAACGCTTTAAAAACGAAATAAATTTAAGTTTACTAATGGAGGAAATTAAGAAGAAAAGATAACCCTAGAATAGTTGAGGTCTTTTACGTCATCTCAATGAAGCTTTTATCAAACTACCATGCAAATAGATTAATGACAAAAATGTCAACGGAAAATGACTAGAATTTGAAAAATGGGATATTCCTCACGTCTTCTTCATTCATGATATCTTCTTCATTTCAACTTGAAAAAATATAATTAATAGTTGCAGGTTTCATAGTTGGTGACTATACCTTCTTCTATTGGATGGCCGTCTCTATTTTATTACCTTCTTCCCCTGTATATATATCTTCAACCAACCTCTGTTCTTCATCTGCAATTTATGAAAAAGATGGAATTGCCGAGTTGTTTTGATGGGTTGATTTCGGGGAATTTGAAACTTGAAGATATTTTACAAGGTGGGTTTTTATCATCTTCTTCTTCGTTGGTTCTAGACCATGAAAGGGGAGAGCTTGTTAGAGCAATGGTGAGACCGCCGGGGAAGAGAGAAGTCACGGCGGAGAAAGTTATGGCGGCGATGCGGAATCATAGTGAGGCGGAGAGACGACGGCGGGAGAGGATTAATGGTCATCTCTCCATGCTTCGTAGTCTTATTCCCGGCACAAATAAGGTCGGTTTTCATCTAGTAACACCATTGATATTGAGTCGATGAGTTTCTATCCCAATTATTTTTTGATATACTATTTGGCTCGAAAGTATTCCTAGAATTTTCGGTTAAAGAGTCTGAACCGAATATTCGACTGTTCTTAAATCAATTCGAATTCAAATACGGTTTTCGATTTGATTTTCGAATTGGGAGTTTAAACTCGAAACAAAACTGAAAACCGAATTCATTAATTTATTATTATTTATTTTAATTAATTTGAATTATGTTCGATTTTATTAAAATTTATTCGAATTCGATTCAGTTTTCGAATCGACTAAAATAAAATTTGAAAACCCAAAACTCGAATAACCCGAAAACCAAACCAATGAACATCCCAACTTTCAATGATCGCGGTCGACTGATGTGTTTACTTCACAACGCTATTATTATGACGATATGAGAAATCTATATCCTGAAAAACCGGTGAATACAGTTGGTAAACTCATTGATCTTCTAAAGGATCTTCAAGCTTGTCAACGCTAAATTTTTTTGTTATGTTTGTTCGTTGGTGAACAATTTTTGCTAATGTTTTGATGTTGCTGTCAAATGATTTATGTCGTTGTGTTTCAGGTGTGTTTTGTGTTTTTGAATTGTTTTTGTCGTTATTGTTAAACGACTTATATAATATTGCATGAACTTTTCAAAAAAAGATATAAATTTTATTGAAAATCATATGATCCTTCCCGATAAATTTACAGATGGATAAGGCATCATTGTTAACTTCAACCATTGAAGTATTGAAAGATCTTCGAATGAATGTTTCAGAAGCCACTAAAGATATTCTCGTACCAACGGAAGTTGACGAAGTGACAGTTGAAAGGCTGCAACCTGAAACAAACATTAACGGATCCTTTTGTCATTCTATAAAGGCGTCTTTGTGCTGCGATTACAAACACGAAATATTATCAGACCTTAAACGGGTATTCGACCCACTCGGTTTTCGCACTAGGTCTGTCGAAATGGCTACATTAGGAGGAAGGATGATCAATGTTTTTGTGATGAATTGTTGTGAAGGAGAACAGAAAGATACGCCAGAAGAATGCATGCAGTTTCCAAATTCCATTCGCGAGACTTTGAAATCTGTTCTCGATAAATTTTATGCTTCTGAAGAGTTTTCTTCGAGAAATGAGCTTTCGAATAAGAGAAGAAGGGTGGATCCTTTTGGCTCAACAAATATTTCATCCCCTCATTTAGGAGATTTCTGGAAGAACGAATAAAAGAAAAAATGGATCTGAGTTTGAACGAGAAAAAGTTGATCATTGTCATTTATAAATTTGTTCACGTTTTCTCATTCAAACTCTAACTCCAAATGTAACTAAGTGTTTTCAAATAATGTATAAACAATGTATGTACTACATTAACCGAAACAAACTACCTTAGTTGCATAACATATTGAACTTATACAACAACAATATTGCAAAGAAAACATGTTTGTATTATTGGTCAATCTATATGATAATATTATCATCCTATTTAACACGCAGAGCACAAAATGCGTTGTAATGCTAAAAACTCGAAAGTTCTTCAACAACTGTAAAGGGGAAAGGGTATGGTAAACATACCAGAAGACCAAGGACTAAAACTAGTATTCCAAGCGCAACATTCTTGTTATCGGGTTCTGTAATCTCTTCTGAAAGCGGAGAAATTGGCCCTCTTTGCAAGATGTATATAAGTACTACCCAGTAAAATGCAACGTCATTAAACAACGATGACAATCCTAGTAGACCAATGGAAACTGCTGTGAGCCGAGCTGAAGCCTATATAGAAAATCAACATTAGTTTTATTTCTTCTTATAGGGATTTTAAAACTATCAAAATATCCATCATGAACTTACCTTTCTTCCCCATATGGAAAAAGCAATTCTTCCACCATCAAGTTCCCCAGCAGGGATGCTATTGATGGCATTGATTAGTAATCCAGCCCATGCCCATATAAGTAATGGGTTTACCGATAATTGAGTGCCTTCCTTTAGAACATCGCCCAACAGAAGCTTTGCTGAAAAAATTAAACAAATTTCTGAAAAATGTAAAGAATAAATTGACCATGATTCACAAAGGTTATGGTCATGATCAATTGAAGGGCAGAGAAAAAATATTGATTGATTGTACCTATTCCGCCGACAAGCAATGACTCGTGAAAAACAGAAGCATCAACTATAACACCGATCCCATCAGCAGGTGGAATTATGAAACCTAAAAGAAAAAGAATAAAACCAACGGAGAAGCCTGCTAGTGGACCTGCAGCAGCAATCTTCAAAAGGTCCTCGCGTTTGGGTACAATATTTAGAATCCTAGTTATACCTCCAAAGGAACCTATCTGTCAACAAAGTGTAATAATAATGTTAGTCTCTTTATCTTCATATCTGATGATACACAATTACACAGTTAGATGCTAAAAATGGTTTGTTAAAACAGAAATATTATACAATTGACTCAACTTCAGCATTTGTATAGGAAACAATGAAACCTTATTCATAGACATGAAGAGTTGTCTTAGACTATTGATATTGAACAACATAGCTGAAGCAGGATGGTACGAAATAGAGATTAGAGTTTTGTAGATAATTATAATTTTCGATTAAGATTATATTTTAGTTTTATAAATAGGGTCATAGTTCTTTGATGTAATAATCAATCTTTTAAGAAGTATTTTCCAAGTTTCTCACTAATTTCTCTAAGCTATGTTTGGAGAAATTGTAGAATAGCAATTTCAATGTGAGAAAGACAAATTGAAACATGAAAAATCATATACATTAAATTTCATTGGAGTTATAATTCCTTATTTTAAGTCATCAAACAACAAAGATTTTGGAATTTGACTCCCAATTCTAATTCCAACTCCCCCCAAAACATAGCCTTAGTCTCCCCCCTTCTCCATTAAAGTTCAACAATTCGATTTAGGGTTCTTATCACAGTTCTCCAAATAATCATCCAGCCCATTAGAAGGAGCCATTTGAATACAAAAGAAATATCAAAGTCTCACCTGCCAGCTAGGTATAAAATATGGAATTCCAAGCTTGACTCCACAGCTTTTGGCAACCAAAATGTGGCTGATTTCATGTACGCCCAAAATGAGTGCAGTAACAAGGGCTCCAGGCAGCCCATCTTTCACTAATTCAAGATTGTCAAAAGTTGATCTGCAAAGTCACATTACTCTGGCGTAAATCATGATATCACTAAAGAACTATGATCTGTCAAATAAAGAAAGTAAAACTATTTAGTAATTGAATATACAACTAAATCAATAAGACAACAATATTGTAAATCTCAATTTTGTTTTGTCAGGAACAACAATAGATGTCTTATATAGAAGTCGTGAAATAAAAATTAGTTGTCACATAAAATAAAATATATGAACTTGAAACTGTAAGCAGGATGTATAAATATAATAAATAAGCCATACTATTTTAATGTAGATGAAAATGGAAGGAAGTTAAATATCAAATAGTATAAGATATAAGAAGAAAATAAAAGGAAGCATAGGAACATGTCGTCATGCATAAGCATAAAGGATGATGAGACAGCAACATCATTTGTACACTTCCTTTTCTCATAAAAGAATTGGCGTCTACACTCTTTTTACTAATAAACTTATTAAATGTGTTTGTTTCTTTTCATCTCATGATCCGCTTACAACAAGTTTGACTGCAATGCAGGCACGTTTCGCAGAAGTAAGGTGAATAGTGTAACTAATCCAAAAGATCCTGCAGCAAACCATTCTGGTACGGCTGCAAAAACCAGTAAAATAAGAAACTGAAATTACACCACATGAAATCAGATATACATGTTACGCAACAACAAGAAAAGGCATTTTTCCAAATTCTGCAGAAATATTCCATTAGTACCAGTTGTATCTGGCTGCAGAGTCTTTCTTGGAACCACAACTGCTATTGGCTTATCATCTTCAGGATTTACTAAAAGGAAAAGCTTATAGACATCCTCAAATTTTTCCTATAGAAGAAATGTGAATCTGTTCAGCATGAGCTATTAAAACATTGAAAGGATTTTTCACAACTTTCAGAAGGAGAAACTACAAAATGCCTACATGCATCCTCTTAGATATCTTTTCATAACTTTTAGCTGGTTGCCCCCTTAAGTTTCCCTTAAAAAGTACACCTGCCTGTCCAAGTAGATACAAGAACCATTAGATGATTGAGGATTAATCCGCAAGCAACATAAAAGTTGTAGACTTCCAGTAGCTTTTAGAGAAATGAGATTAACATGTCTTTTCAATTCAATAATGAGAAAGTTGTCAGCACAATATAAAGTATAATTTTATCATTTCACAAAAATTTAAAATAGTAATGTTATAAGCGGTACAGCTACTCTTACTGCTATAACCACCCTCAAATAAAATTACTAAAGAGCATCCTAAAATAAAGTGCATACCTCATATGGCTCCTGGCTTGTCACAAAAAAGGTGTCAAATCCAAATACTTGGTTCTTGAGAATCTCTATTGTTTCCTTTGGTATTCTGAAAGACTCGTCAAGTTGTTGGGTCTGTAGGGAAAAAGACAAGCAATTAACAGTTAGTATGATGAAAGGGGGACCATGATTTCATCTTTTTAATTGTACATGATAGTAAATTAGGATCACCTTCAGACCTGGAAGGGGTGATCCACTAGCAACTTCAACATTCTCAACATCCTGATGAAACAAAAATAATACCCATTTTACTGCTGAGGCTAAAGTGAATAAAAATGTTAACTTAATATGAGATGCATATTTTGTTTTTGTATTGATAGTTTGTAATGAGTTATTCTATGCTATAAGGCCCATGGGCTATGTAGTAGTATATAATGTGTAAGATTAGGGTTAGGTTAATTATGTAATGCCCGCCTCTTCTTTCATTCTATTACCTCATCTCATTCTAGATTCTACATTCTACTTGTTAGAGAGATTAAGATATCAGATTTCCAATAAGTTACTTTGTCCATGAACTACTAAAACATGAAACTATCTTCCAAACATACAATATACCACAAAATCTAAACAATTGAAAGGATCTTCTTATCAATCCCCTCATACTTTAAGATAATTCCCAGTTAGCAAAACATATTTTCTATATAATGACGAAGTTCCACAGACTAAAACATCTGGAATGTATTTGTACTAGTCAAATAATGGCCCATTTGGAAACACATTTTTGTTTCAAATAGGCAATGGAGCAGTTGCATTGATATTGAAATTGCAATAAATTGGTCAAATATTATTAACTTGCTAAAGTATTGTCCAAGTAAGGAGATCATTTCCATTGTTAAACTGAGAGAGTTCCAAACAAAATGACATATACTGAGAAATACCTGAGATTCAGCTTGAGCTTTAATATCTTCACCATCACTGGATTGAAGCATCTCTGTTGTAATGGATTCTTTTTCTTCATCCTACAATGAAAGAAGTTAAATTAGCAAATATACATACTGACCTAATTTAAAATAAGAGGTGCTTGCTTACCTGTTGCTGAACAGGTGAAAATGATTCAATTTCAGCTGAAATTCTATCTTCTTCTTGTACTTGTTCTTTCTCCTTCAAAATTTTCAACATCAAGTTCAAATTCGCAGCATACTCTACTAAGTTCGTGTCCAATGCTAGAAAGAATAGTAGTCACTAATCAGAGAAAGAGTAGTTTACGGCATCATCGGCATCGTCACTGTCGCCGTCTGGTTCAGTCTCTTTCTCCGTTACTCTGCAAATGATTCGTCGCCTTATGGAGAGCACTTGCCTAAACTACCACAGAAAAATCGAAGATCAATGAAATAGGAGGCAAGCAAAGTCCAAATATACAGCAATTTTACCTAGTTCGAAGACGAAATTGTCGCGAACTGAAGCATTTCCGGTTATCGGTCGCTGGTGAAGGAATGAAGAACGATAAGGAAGGTAGATTGTATGGAAAAGAGTTGCCGAGCTTCGGCAATGGAATGGTGTTCCCGCCAAATCTTGAAGGAAGATTCATCTCCTGAGATTGATTTCAGTAGTAATTGAAGGATGATAATGAGGATGATGATGATAACATTATAGAACAGGGGATTTGAAATTGAAAATTGAAAATTGAAAATGAAGATATTATTATTATTTTCAGAGGTTTGAGAGAATAAATAAATCTTATCTAGTCTAGCCAATGCAGAAAATTCAGAAAAATTTCAAAATCTAGTCTAGCCAATGCAAAATAGACACGTTACATTTAATTTTTTCAATTTTTTTTTAATTTTAGTGACGAATTAGGCTTAAGATTAAGGGTTAATACAAATATGATATAAATAATATCCGTTTAAGTTTAAAAACAAAATTAATACCAAAAAAATACGAGTGTCAAAATGTCACCAAACACACTACACACTTTGAACAACAAGATTAATCATTTGTGAAACAATAATAAAAACATCAAGGAGATTAGCTTTAACAAGTTCAGAAACTATCAAGGAGATCATATTGTCGTAATAACAGTGATGAGTGTAAGAACATTAGTGACCGCGGTCATTAAACATCGTACAATTCTTTTCGAGTAGTGATATTTTTTAATTACGTCTATAAATAGCCCAATTTAGAATGATTCAGATCTGAACTTTGATCGGGATGAAAATATGTTATTGAGATATTGATTTATATAAAATAATGTTCTCGGTTTCACCCCAACTTGAGAAGACTATTTAAATAAATAAAATTATTTTTTCAGCCCATACTTTTCTTTCAACCTATTTAACTTGGTAACACAAAAAATACATTGAATTAAATAATAATATATCTATTTACAATTTACTTTAGAAATGATTATTATACTTTTCATATAAAATAAAGACTATATAGCATATTTGAAATCTAAGAAGTTAAAGAAAAATAAGATATATTAGTTTATATAATCCCACTTATGGCTCAACATATAAATCAACCCACTTATCAACCACAATCAATAATCAAACCTTCTATATTATAAAAAGCATAACATCATCATGAGCTACATTTGTTTACAATTAAATCATGAAGACAAAAATATTTGTACATTTGTGTAATGGATAATATTTATGTTTGAAAAGTTGTATCATTATTCTTCGGAGATTTTTTGAACAAATGCGCCTGAATCTTCTATGCATCTTCCACAATGAATGGTTTGTTAGTTTCCACTTTATTCGCGCCAACTTTCTCATCCATCAAATGATTGCTCTCACTAGGATTTGCTTTGACGTTTTTTGGCTCAAAAAATAAATCCTCATTTTTTAATGGAATTGCTTCAACATACTTTGACTCCGAAGATACATCTTGATCGACTTTCAAAGGATATGCTTCTTCGTGTTTTGGTTCCAAGGGTAAATTTTTGATTTTCAGTGGCTTTGCATCTTTTGATTTGAAGGATACATCTTGATCAATTTGTAAGGGAAATGCTTCGTCATGTTTCGACTCTAAGGGTGAATCTTCAATTTTCAATGGAGTGGCTTCAACATGCTTGGACTCGAATAATAAATCATCTTTCTTTAAGGGGAATGCTTCGTCATTCTTTGACTCAAATGATGAAGCTTCAATTTTCAATGGAGTTGTTTCAACATTCTTCGACTCGAATAATAAATCATCCTTTTTTAAAGGGGATGTTTCATCATGCTTTGACTCAAAGGCTGAATCTTCAATTTTCAATGGAGTTGCTTCAACATGTTTAGACTCAAATAATACATCATCTTTTTTTGAGGGAAATGTTTCGTCATTTTTTGACTTAAAAGGTAAATCTTCAATTTTCAATGGAGTTGCTTCAACATGCTTCGACTCGAACAATAAATCCTCTTTTTTTAATGGGAATGTTTCGTCTTGCTTTGACTCAATCGGTGAATCCTCAATTTTCAAAGGAGTTGCTTCATTGTGCTTTGATTCCAAAGATACATCCTCAATTTCAATTCCAAGAGGAGCTACTTCAACTTGCTTTGATTCTATGGTCGGATCATCGACTCTAGATGGAGGTGTTTCAACAAGCTTCAAATCTAATGGTAACGGATCCTCAACTTTGGGAACAATGTCGTTTTTGTTAGTCACATTATCAGAAACGTCTATTAATGGATCTTCCACCTTTGATATGATATCATTCTTCTCTTGAACATTAACATTATCGGGCTCAACCTTAACCTTCGGTTCAAACACATCACGAGTCTCAATATTCTTGATCTTTTTAGGGATATTATTAGTTTGATCCGAGGGCAAGAGGGGCTCTTCACGACTATTAAATTCCTTTGGCTTGCTTGCACAACTTCCCATTGTTTTCCTAATCACTTTGAAAACGGTTAAAGGCTCTTTCGTGCGATGACTATAACCTTTTTCGCCTTTCCTTAACCTCTTTTCGTGCAAGAGGTTAGAAAAAAGGTGTAGATTATTGGGTTTAGCAAGTTGTTTAGATGTAAGTTATTGTCTATATTGAATATAGTTTTTTCACTTTAAAATATTAACCATATGGTTTAGTGTTTGTGAGTGGTTATAGGTGGAGAAAGCTATTTTTAGCCTTGGCAGTTATATTTTTGTGTGGTTATCTTTCTTCTAATTTATTTTGATTTTTTCCCTCAAAATTTTATTTGGAGAAGGAGTCATGGTCAATGGCCAACTAACTTAATACTCATTTCTAAACAAATACATATTATTGTTTGTTTTAAAAAATATATTATCTCAACATTAATTAAATACAATTATATAACTGTGGAAAGTACTTAATCTTATCATCTTGAAATTATTTTAAAAAATATCATTTAAATAATTATGTTAATTTTGATGGGTTTAGTAACTTAAATATTAATATTGTTAATTAAACTAACATGAAATATAATACAAAATTTTAATTTTATTTTTGAGATTGATTATCAAGTATCAAGGGTGAACATTCAAATTCACATGAACAACAACGCCTACTATATTCATTCAATCCGAACTGAAAATATCTATGATACGATAAATGTGGAGTTTTGATATGATAAAATTTGATATATTAAGATTAGGCGTAAGATTCGTTCAAATAATTGAACCATTGAACCAATTTAACTCGCACATGCGCACATGCAACAGATTTGTAAAATTGTTAATATGTTTGATGATGGCTCATAAGTTTGATTAATGTTGGTCACCAAAAAAAGCTTGATTAAATTCAATTAATGGGTTAGAGTATGTCTTTCGGGAAAAAATGCACTCGTATCTGCCACGTTTTGACAACATCACCCGGTTGAGGCGTGATTACAAAATCATGATGTTGCTCGTTTTGACAACATTACACGGTTAAAGTGTGGTTACGAAATCATGATGTTGTGCGTTTTGACAACATCACCCGGTTAAGGTGTGGTTACGAAATCATGATGTTGTGCGTTTTGACAACATCACCCGGTTAAGATGTGGTTACGAAATCACGAAGTTGCTCGTACAATCCAACCTCCTATGAACAAATTCAATGGAATCCAATCTCTTCCATTAGCAAACTCTTACCCCTTAAACTACAATAATATAGACTATACTAACATAAAAGATAGAAGAGTACAACAAATATTATAAGCAAAAGATAATTTAAGTTCCAACCCAATTTATTTGAAAAGAATCAAAGTAGAACCCTTAATGCAGTTCAAAAACATCCAATTGATCATTATATAATAAAGATCTCTCAATGATGACAAAACTTTGAAAACCCAAATTCAAATCCAAAATTTGACTCATCAAGTTCCAAAAAGAAGATGGAAAACTACTCTTCCTCAGTGATTTTTCCCTTCTCACTAACATAGATACCATCAAGAAATTTTCTTATATCTTTCTTCTTCACATGACATTTCTGTATAAAATTGAAATAATCAGGGTAACTTTTATTTTTATTTTTTTTTATTAAGAATATTTTTTTTATAGTTAATATTGCCATCATGATATATCTTATTTTGTTTGTATTCTTTTGAAAACCTTGAAGGTTACAAAGGGTAGAAACCTTGTATGCAACTTTTATATATTTGTATTTTTTTAATTAAAATATATATAATATTTAAACGTTAAAATTAAAAAAATATAAGCAAAAGTCAAAATATTTACCAACTACAAAATTAAGATGGTCTCTATCCATCGGTTTTTTTGGAGAGACCTTCATTGTCGTCATAATAATAATAGAGTTGTCAAATAAATGTATCAGTCGATGATCATTAAACGTTGTACGAATCATTTCAAGTCAAATAATTTTATCGAAACTTCTCAACAACCAACAATTAACTCAATCATCACCTACTAAATAAAAATCATGCTTTCATATTCTATAGTTAATTAAAAAAAAACATTTTTTTTTCATTTATTATCATTTGTGAGACTCCGCTAAGAAAGAGATTGTTTGATGTTTTGTTATTAGAATAAAACTCAGTTTTTATTTCAAAACTCAAACATTATATCAACAATTTAATCATCAATTTTATCTATTTAAATACCAAAAATACCTACTCTCTCTAAGCTACCTTATCATCTCTAACCACCATTTTCTCACCTTCACCGTATCCTCTCAACTCGAAAGGTAAATAATTTTATCAAATAAGGATCTTTAAGAGAAACTCGGATAAAAACTCAAAAAACTCATTTACTCAATCAAGCCCTAATATCATAGGGGCGTTTAAGGAATTTAAATAAAGTATCGAGTCCAATCAATAACAGATCTCTCTATGCACTTCGATAAAAATATATATATATATATATATATATATATATTTGAAGTGAATTTAAAGTTTTCCTGATTTCTTTCTTAGGAAGCCATATTACATTATTTCTGCTTCATCTCTAAGTGAATTGCACTATATTAAATCTATCATATGTTAAAATCCCTTTGTAAATTGCACTATGAAGATATATTAGAATCCACAACTTATGTAATTTCCAATTAATAACTTTTAGTTACATACTTCTATATACCAACTAAAAAACATTTTTAAGCTAACAAGTGCATGCAAGTTTATTTATCAAATCTCATGCATTTAATCAAACTCAATAATATAAATTGTTATACATCTCCAAATATTCAAGAAAATACATATAGATAGATTTGAAACACGTCTATCCATCCATGAAGTATACGATTCAGCTTGAACCGAATCTACTTCATGCGTTTCTTCCAATATTCGACCCATAACGAGTAGAGTCTAGTTACTATTAGCCTCCTCATCTCGATCGACATTCATAAGAGGAACAGTAACATCTCCAAACTCATTAGAAACATCAAGAAAATAGAGCATGGAAACAAGTAAAACACATGTAACAAACATGGGAATTGGTCCAAATATCCAAATGAACATGGGAATAGAGAAATAAAATGCCCTCAAACCAAGTGACCAAAAAAGACTCCCCCTACTAACGGTTCGAGCCACATACTCGAATGTGCTTTGCCTGTTCAAACCACGACCCGTCTTAAATGGGACATTAATCAAAAGACCGGCATGACTATAGTATTGAATTGACTGCACGTTAAGAATGAATGCCATGAGGAAACACGAAAGGATGCAGAAGAATTTGACATGTAGAATTAAACTACTTTTGTCGCCAAAAGATAGTTTCGAAGGACGATAACCGCCGCTGTTTGTCATTAGAACCGCGATTAATGAGCTAAGCGTGATTGCTGTTGATGCTAGAACGGTTGAAGCCATTATGTTGTTTCTCATTGTTTGCACAGTCAATATTCCACTTTTTGATACATCCTACAAAAAAATATGGAATTATAAGCATAAATTGTTTAAATAAATAAAATAAATTATTTTTAAAAAAGCATCATTCTAGTCAAACTTTCATTGAATAAGATTATAAATGGTTAAATTTTCAAAATCTCCCTAGATTATAAAAAATGAAAAGAATTTTTTTGAAAAAGGATATATTTTACAAATTAATATTATATAGTTAAAAGTATTTATGTTCAAATTTAAAATAAATATTATTTTTAAAGAAAACAAAAATTCAACATGCATATTACAAATTGAATCATTATTTAAATTGTATCAGATTATAAATTACTTTTTTAAGTGATATAAAATTTATCCCGGTGTAATCAATTAAAAAATAAAATTATAATTTTTTTTTTTTTTTTACCGATCTCAAATGTTCAATTACAATCATAATCTAGCTAGGTTTCTTCAAAATTTATTCAAAATTAGCAACAAGCAAATCAAATCAACCAAAACGCAAAAACAGAGATATGCTTTGGATCGATCGATGATCGATGATCGAATTGAAGGAATCGATCGTCGTCTAATTTGAAAAGTAATGGAGATCTGAACTAATGCATGCTCTGATCTAATTAGGATTCATTCATGTATGTTATATTACGATCGAAATCGAATGAAGAAAAACGACGAAGGATGATGATCGATGATCGAATCAATCGATCGTCGTCTGAATGCATGCTCTGTTCTAATACGATTGAATGAAGAAATTAAAACGAAGAAGGATGATAATCGAATCGATCGGTACCTCCATCATGGCGTGAATCCAGAAACGGCGATTGATTGCATTAATACCGATGATAGTTCTAGTAGGATGATTCCTGACCCGATGGATTAACCAAACGTGATACGCCACCATTATCATCAGTCCAGCTGGAACTAAGATGTAATCTATAATCGAATCCTTCATTTCCATTTTCAGACTAGTTCCCACTCTCTCTCTCTCTTCTCTTTTTAGAGTGCAACTGAATGTTAAATGTAAACATTTGAGCCAATTTATTGGGAAATTTGATGAAAGGATCATAAAATGGTCATGTGTTGTGGACCGGTTCATAAATTTAATTATGCAAATAACTACCTCAAAATTAATATTATAATCAAATTATCCCGTTATGTAACACGAAGGGCATGATCGTCTCGTGAAGGAAATATATTTAAAAAGTGTATAATGATTGTGCCATTCGCGTGACGATCGTGCAATTCGCGTTACGCGACGGGAGTAATTTCATAAGTTTTCCCTTCGCGTGACGATCCTGCCTTTCGCATTACGCGACGAGATAATTTCGTCAGAATATTGTCAGAATATTTTGAATTAGTCATTTGCGCAATCGCATTTAAGGCTCGGTCATTTCGTTAAATTTTCCAATTTATTAATTTCGCATTTAGTTTATGTGAAGGATATAGTTATATATATGTTAGTATTAATATCAATTTCAATTCCAAGAGGAGCTGCTTCAACTTGCTTTGATTCTATGGTCGGATCATCGACTCTAGATGGAGGTGTTTCAACAAGCTTCAAATCTAATGGTAACAGATCCTCAACTTTGGGAACAATGTCATTTTTGTTAGTCACATTATGAAATACCTCTATTAATGGTTCTTCCACCTTTGGTATGATATCATTCTTCTCTTGAACATTAACATTATCGGGCTCAACCTTAACCTTCGGTTCAAACACATCACGAGTCTCAATGTTCTCGATCTTTTTAAGATAGAGATATTATTAGTTTGATCCAAGGGCAAGAGGGGTTCTTCACGGCTGTTAAATTCCTTTGGCTTGCTTGCACAACTTTCCATTGTTTTCCTAATCACTTTGAAAACGGTTAAAGGCTCTTTCGTGCGATGACTATAACCTTTTTCGCCTTTCCTTAACCTCTTTTCGTGCAAGAGGTTAGAAAAAAAGTGTAGATTATCGGGTTTAGCAAGTTGTTTAGATGTAAGTTATTGCCTGTGTTGAATATAGTTTTTTTCACTTTAAAATATTAACCATATGGTTTAGTGTTTGTGAGTGATTATAGGTGGAGAAATCTATTTTTAACCTTGGTAGTTATATTTTTGTGTGGTTATCTTTCTTCTAATTTATTTTGAATTTTGCCCTCAAAATTTTAATTGGAGAAGGAGTCATGGTCAATGGCCAACTAACTTAATACTCATTTCTAAACAAATACTTATTATTGTTTGTTTTATAAAATATATTATCTCAACATTAATTAAATACAATTATATGATTGTGGAAAGTACTACTAAACACTTAATCTTATCATCTTGAAAAAAATAGAAAAAAAATATCATTTAAATAATTATGTTAATTTAATTTGATGGTTTAGTTTAATAATAACTTAAATATTAATATTTTAACTAAAACTACATGAAATATAATACAAAATGCAAGTTTAAATATATTTAATTTGAAAATATATATGATACGATAAATGTAGAGTTTTGATATGATAAAATTTGATATATTAATTTGCATATGCAAGAATTGTAAAATTGTTATTATATTTTTTTTTTAGTTAAAGGACATTCATGAAATCCGACTTAAACTTAAAATGTTAAATCAAACCCTAAAATTGTTATTATGTTTGACTATGAGCACTCATAAGCTTGATTTCATGAAATTCAATTTAGACTTAAAATGTTTTCAGAAAAAATCAAACCCTAAAATTGTTATTATGTTTGACTATGAACACTCATAAGTTTGATTAGTGTGGTTCACCAAAAATAATTTTTTTGATTAAATTCAATTTATGGGATTTAGTATATGTCTTTTGAAGGCAAAAAGTGCCTTGTAACTGCCTCGTTTTGACAACATTACCCAATCGAGGTGTGGTTACAAAATCATGATGTTGCTCATACAATACCTTTATACGAAAGGCCCCAACCCGTTATCCTCCTTGTTTTGACATTATAATTACCGGCATAACTCCTTCACATCATAGCGTTCTTAATATGAATCGAACATAAACCTTTAATCTCTTTTTCTAAAATGAATTAAGTGAAGTCTATTTATGCTAAAAGTAATATCAAAGATTAGAAAGAAAAAACAATGTATTACACAAAAATATCCAAATCATTATCCTTATTCAATTAAGGTACTTTCATGGAATCATCAAACATCTCAACTTCCTATTAACAAATTCAATGGAAACCAATCTCTTCGATTATCAAACTCTTTCCCCTTAAACTACAATAATATACATAAGCAAAAGATAATTTAAGTTCCAACCCAATTTATTTGAAAAGAATCAAAGTAGAACTTGCATTAATGCAGCTCAAAAACATCCAATTGATCATATAATCAAGATCTCTCAATGATGACAAAACTTTGAAAACCCAAAATTTTACTCATCAAGTTCCAAAAAGAAGATGGAAAACTACTCTTCCTCAGTGATTTTTCCCTTCTCACTAACATAGATACCATCAAGAAATTTCCTTATATCTTTCTTCTTCACATGACATTTCTGTATAAACAATCAATCAACAAATTTCAACACCAATTCAAGAATCAAAATCAATAGAGATAAATAGATAGATAGATCGAGATGATCACATACTTGGTTTATCAAAGCAGCAGATCTAGAAACAAGCTCTATATCATTTCCATCAAGAGTCAATTCATCCTTCACCTTTTCAGATCTCAAAATCGATACTCCATCAAGCATATCAACCTTCCTCACCTGAGAAATTACACATTAATAACCAATCAGACACATTCACTAACAAATTTAGGGTTTACATGAAAAAAGAGATAAAAATAAATAAAACCTTCTTCTCTCCAAGGAAATTACGAATCTCAATAGACTTATTTCCATTAGTGATACTTGCATTGATAGGAAAATGTGCATAAACGAAACGCATCTTATACCGATAACCTTTGGTTACACCGGTGATAAGATTATCTACATGGCTTAAAGCGGTACGAATTGCTGCGGTGGTTTTGCGAGATCCGAACCAGGAATCGATCTTCAGTTTCGTCTTTCCTTCGTCTTTGATCAATTCAAAGTCGAGATTCAGATGCTTGAAGTTACGTGTAAGCTTACCTCTTGGACCTTCAACTTCGATTACCTTAGCCTTTATCTTGATGGTAATTCCATCGGGAATGTCCATTGTTTCCGATGACAATATCGTCTTCATTTTTCCTTGCTGCTGCCGCTGCTTGCTTTCGAAAGTGACGATTGAAACCCTAGCCGCGACTGGTACTATTTGTACCGGTTTTTTCCCGGTTTTTTTTTTACGGGTATGACTGTAATAACAATTAATTTTAATATATTTTGTAAAACAATAAATTGGAAATTTTCTATTTTTTTTCTTGGTAAAATAAATATTTTCCTTAAAACTCTATTTTAATTTGTCTGACTAGACCGGGTCAAAATTGAAATAATCAGGGTAATTTTTTTTTATTAAGAATGATTTTATACAGTTCATAGTGACATCATTATATTATCTACAGAAACCTTGGATGCAACTTTTATATATTTGTATTTTCTTAATTAAAATAATATATATAATATTTTAGTGTTAAAATTAAAAAATATAAACAAAAGTCAAATTACTCACTATCATTTACGGGTTTTCTTGAGATAGAAATAAATGACTGCGGACCATCACGATCATTAAATGTTTTATACATTATTTTAAGTTAAATAATTCACTAAAAATAACTGAAATAATTAAATGTCCTATCATTTTAAGCCAAATAATTCACTAAAAATAACTGAAATAATTAAATGTCCTACCATTTTAAGACAAATAATTCACTAGTCTACACTTTCTCCCAGCATATATAATTAACCATATTAAGAATTGCACTATTAAGATATTTTATAAATTATAATACACAGCTTATGTTATTTCCAATTAATAACTTTTAATTATACTTTTATATACCAACTAAAAAAACATTTTGAAGCTAATAAGTGCATGCAAGTTTATTTATCAAATGAAGCTCTCATGCATTTAACCAAACTAAACATATTATAAATTGTTATACATCTCCAAATATTCAAGAAAATACATATAGAAAGATTTGAAACGCGGCTATCCATCCATGAAGCATACGATTCAGCTTGAACTGAATCTACATCTACTTCATGCGTTTCTTCCAATATTCGACCCATAACGAGTAGAGTCTAGTTACTATTAGCCTCCTCATCTCGATGAACATTGATAAGAGGAACAGGAGCAACGGTAACATCTCCAAACTCATTAGAAACATCGAGAAAATATAGCATGGAAACAAGTAAAACACATGTAACAAACATGGGAATTGGTCCAAATATCCACATGAACATGGGAATGGAGAAATAAAACGCCCTCAAACCAAGTGACCAGAAAAGACTCCCCCTACTAACGGTTCGAGCCACATACTCGATTGTGCTTTGCCTGTCCAAGCCACGACCCGTCTTAAATGGGACATTAATCAAAAGACCGGCATGACTATAGAATCGAATTGACTGCATGTTAAGCATGAAGGCCATGAGGAAACACGAAAGGATGCAGAAGAATTTGACATTTAGAATTAAACTACTTTTGTCGCCAAAAGATAGTTTCGAAGGACGATAACCGCCGCTGTTTGTCATTAGAACCGCGATTACTGAGCTAAGTGTGATTGCTGTTGATGCTAGAACTGTTGAAGCCATTATGTTATTTCTCATTGTTTGCACAGCCAATATTCCACTTTTTGATACATCCTACAAAAAAAAAATTGGAATTATAAGCATTAATTGTTTAAATAAATAAAATAAAATAAATTATTTCAAAATCTCCCTAGATTATAAAAAATGAAAAGAAATTTTTTGAAAAATGATATTTTTTACTATTTAAGATTATATAGTTAAAAGTATTTATGTTCAAATTTAAAATAAATATTATTTTTAAAGAAAACAAAAATTCAACATGCATATTACAAATTGAATCATTATTTAAATTATATTAGATTATAAATCCCATTAATAGGAAGGTGTAATGAATTAAAATTTATTAAATTAAAAAAAACTATAACTTTTTTTTATTTTTTTGTTAGTGAGAAGTAGATGAAATAAATGTATTTTTTATTTTTATTTTTACCGATCTCAAATGTTCAATTACAATCATGATCTAGCTAGGGTTCTTCAAATGTTCATAAATCATAATGATTATTCAAAATTAGCAACAGCAAATCAAATCAACCAATACTCAAAAACAGAGATATGCTTTGGATCGATCGATGATCGAATCGAATCAATCGTCGTCTAATTTCAAAAGTAATGCATGCTCTGATCTAATTAGGATTCATTCATGTATGTTATATTACGATCGAAATCGAATGAAGAAAAACGACGAAGGATGATGATCGATGATCGAATCAATCGATCGTCGTTTGAATGCATGCTCTGTTCTAATACGATTGAATGAAGAAATTAAAACGAAGAAGGATGATAATCGAATCGATCGGTACCTCCATCATGGCGTGAATCCAGAAACGGCGATTGATTGCATTAATACCGATGATAGTTCTAGTAGGATGATTCCTGACCTGACGGATTAACCAACCGTGATACGCCACCATTATCATCAGTCCAGCCGGAACTAAGATGTAATCTATAATCGAATCCTTCATTCCCATTTTCAGACCTAGCTCCCACTCTCTCTCTCTATCTAGTGCAAATGAATGTTAAATATAAACGGTTGAGCCAATTTATTTATTGGGAAATTTGATGAAAGGATAATAAAATAATGGTCATTAAATAGGTGTCAGTTTCATAAATTTAATTATGCAAATGACCATTTTTAAATATTATAACAAAATTATTCGTCGCAGGCCTAACCTCGATAGCAAGATCGTCTCACGAGGGAAAAGTACGTGAAAAGTCCAAAATGATCGTACCCTTCGCGTTACGCGACGGAGTAATTTCACAAGTTTTCCCTTCGCGTGACGATCCTGCCCTTCGCATTAAGCGACAGGATTATTTCGTCGGAATATTTTGAAATTGTCATTTACGCAATTGACAATCGCATTTAAGACCAGGGTCATTTTGTCAAATTTCTCAATTTATTAATTCCCCATTCTCTTACCTGTATTTTTTTATTTAAAATAAATTAGGTAAATATTTTAACAAATATATATATAAAATTGGATATAAGTTAGTTTATGTGACATGATCATTCAAGAAAGGATAGTTCTGATTTGGGATATATATATATATTAGTATTAATATTAATTTATTAATTAAATATTAAAATAATATTTATATGATAATATATAATATAAGAAAAATGATAGAGAGCCCGACTTGAGACAGCTACTGAGAGAGCGATGCCTACGTGGGTTTGACAGGTAGAATATTTTCTATCCTATTATTAATTATTTTCTCTCTTCTATTATTAATTATTTTCTCTCACTTCTTATTAAATAATTTCTATCATATAAAATAATAAAAAAAAGAAAAAAGATCTCTCTTCTTATTAAATAATTTCTATCATATAAAATAATAAAAAAATATTTGATAAATAAATGAATTGAAAAGTCATAAAAATAAAATAAAAATAAAAGAGATAAATTCATAATTCAACTAATCAGTAATATTAATTAGGGTTTAGGATTTAGGATTTAGGGTTTAGTATTTAGGATTTAAGATTTTTAAGTTTAGAGTTTAGAGTTTAGGGTTTAGGATTTAGGGTTTAGTATTTAGTATTTAGGATTTAAAGTTTAGAGTTTAGAGTTTAGGGTTTATGATTTAGAGTTTAGGGTTTAAGATTTAGGGTTTAGAATTTATTTAAACATATTATTAAAATATTTAATGTGAGAGTTTGTTGTAAATTATTGAGTTATTTTAACCGGTTAAATGAGAAATAATAAATATCAAATAAATGAGTAAAATAATAATTGTGAGAATATGGATAAATGAGATAATTTAATTTGTAGAGATAGATAGAGAAATTGTAAATAAGAGAAGAAAAATTAATTAATAAGAGGAGAGAGAATATTCTAAAATCGTGTTTTAATTATTATTATATTTTTATTTATTTATTAATTCCACCTGTCGGCCACGTAGATCATCTCGCTCTCACTCTCGCGCTTTTTATCATTCCTCATAATATAATATAATATAATATAATATAATATAATATAATACTCAGCAACTATATACCACCGCCACCTTTGTTTTGTTGTAATCCAGTTCGTTATATATCCACGTCACTGTAATTTATTTAATAAAATAATGGAGGCATGCTGTTATATTAATATAATATAAATTTATTATAAGGTTGAAAATAATTAATTGAGATATAAATTTTAAAACGTGTTGCCCTAGAATTTTGGTTTGTAACGCACTCACCGCTTTGGGAAAAACTTACTTATTTGACAAAAACTATTAGATGTAAATTCTTCATCATTTTATAAAAATTCTCATAATTTAAACTTTAATAAAAAAAAAGTTATGATTTTAAATAAAAATAGATGGTTGCTACAATATTTTTGTAGAATAAATTAAACATATAAAACATAGTAATTTTAAATAAGTATGGATGTTTGTTGTTAAGGTTGCTACAACATCCGAATTCCAATTTATTAGGTGCCCGACACCCAAATCCTCTGAATTCCAATCCAACTGTATCAAGACTGTCAAAATAAAAAATTTACGTAAATTTATTGGAAAGTTATAAACTCATAAAATTTAGAGTTTATTTAAAATCGTAAAAGTTTAATTTAAAAAAATAATAGTTATATATTATTTATATTTATATATATATATATATAATAAAGTATTCTATACTTAATCAATTTTTAAAAATTATATATTTAAATATAAAATTAATAATAAATAAAAAACACTATTAAAAAAATTATACTTATATAATTAATTATATTAATTTATTTATTTAAATAAATAATAACTTTATTTTTTAATTTTTAATTATAAATTTTTTTTTAAACGTAAAATCGAAATATAAAATCGTAAAATTTTATTATCGAAAATTTAAAATCGTAAAAGTTTACTTATTTAAGAGTTTATTTAAAATCAGACCTGTTAACCTTCCGTGGAATCATAAAATCGTAAGATTTTAATAGTCAACTCGAGATTTTAATAGCTTTGAACAGTACACCCATAAACCCCTAACTCAATTGGGTCACATCATCGAAATTCCAATCCAACAGGTACACCCATATGCTCAACACAATTGATCACATCATCGGAATTCCAATCCAACTTGTATCCCATAGGTCTCGACTCAAATGGGTGTCACGTTTCAAACTCAAATTTGTACGTGGGACGTGCAGTCACTACATGTTATACATTAAATTTGATACTTATATGTATAAACTTTAAACTCTTTAATTCTTCTAAATTACTTCTGATCTCTGTCTGAAAAGAATTCATCTAATTGGAATGAGCTAAACGCGCTTAGTATTAAATAACACTCATTTTAATAACTAAACTAAGTTGTGTAGAAAAATATCTAATAATGAATAAATTCTTCAAATTCAAATCATTTCAGCACAACCATATATATATATATAATAATGAATAAATCATTCACATATAATCATACAATCAACTATCTCAAATATTTTCAAATATTCTTAACATTCATATTTAAGATAAGTCATATCATTAGATGTCTCTGATGTCTTCAACTTCTCTAACATGTTTCATATATATAAGTTATATACTCAAATATCTTTCATTATTTCAAACATTCATATTTTTTTTCACATATAGTTATACATTCGTAAATCTACGTCTTCAATTATTTCTAACATTTATATTTCATGCAAATCATCTCATCATATATCCATAATATTTTTCACTTCATAGGAAATTTGAGTGATGGAATGTGATAGAAAATGATATCGGTACTCAATATGATTAATCAAAAAAATAAAATAATTTATCTATCTTTTTTCACACTTTTACTTTTTCTAACTAAATGTCACGTCAACACAATTTCTTTATCCTTATCGCTCTCTTTCATATATATATATATATATATATTACCTTCATTATTTACTATTCTATCATTTCTTCATCACTAAGATTCTCCTAAAATTATGTCTCAATAAACATATTTTTCTTTATCAATACCTATCAATATTTTATTGTCTCAAATTTCTTTATACATTTTTAGTCTTTTTTAACAACTTATCATCAATATCAAATAATGTAACTCATTCAAGACTAAGAAAAGAATAAAATTTACGTTTGCAATATTCTTTGCCCTAACTCAAAGCCAAATTCTCAAAGTCAAACCATTATTTTCATTATTACCTTTTCTCTCTTAATTTCCTTCTAACCTTTCTTTATAAAAAAATACTTTATATGGCTAATAAAATATCATGCCAATGTCAAGTGTGACATGCCTAAAGGCCCTAAACCCATTAACATTAAATAAATTGACATATCTTTTAAAAACAATAAATATATATATATATAAAATGAAAAATGATAATCTTAACGAAATATTTAATAAAAATAAGTTCACGAATCAACGTGGCATGACATTTAGGTAGGAGAAAGAAATTTTTCAAAATATTTCGAAACGGCTTCATAATGTCCCGAAACGGTCATTTTGGGTCCCAAAACGGCCATTTCGTGAAAAAAAAATTATTCCAGAAATGACCGTTTCAGAATCCGAAACGGTTATTTCGGAACAAAAAAATTGTTTTTCTTTATTCTTCCCGAAATGAGTTCTTTCGAGACCCGAAATGAGTGCTTTCGGGACCCGAAATGAGTAATTTCAAAACCCGAAATGAGCGTTTTCGAGACGTGGAGACACCTAACAGGCCATGTCGGATTCGTGGACCTGCTTTCGTTGAGTTTATCGATCCTCATATATAATATCTAATTGTTACCCTGGGTCACATCATCCAAATTGTTACCCTGGGTCACATCATCCAAATTCCATTCGTTGAGTTTATGGATCCTCATATATAATATCTAATTGTTACCCTGGGTCACATCATCCAAATTCCAACCCAATGAGTACCCATATAGGCCCCAAATCACATCATCCAATCCTCATATATAATATCTAATTGTTACCTGGGTCACATCATCCAAATTCTAACCCAATAAGTACCCATATAGGCCCCAAATCACATCATCCAAATTCCAACCCAACGGGTACCCATATAGGCACCAACTCAACTGGGTCACATCATCCAAAGGGTACCCATATAGCCCCAACTCAACTGGGTAACATCATCCAAATTCCATATATGTCCAGACTCAATTGAGTCACATCATCCAAATTCCAATCCAATGGTACCCATAAACTCCGACTCAATTGGGTCGGGTTAAAATGTGAATTCTAGCTGCTAATGGGATAAATAGTAACAAAAAGAAAATAAGAAAAGAATAACAGCTTGATTGTTTTGAAATAAACCAAACATAATGTTTGTCTTATTAGAAAGATCCAAATTCCCGGACAGTGGAATGAAAACAATTAGCCCCAGTAGGGTTTTAACCATCAAATATAAATACATCTATCTATGTACAAAACAAACCCTCTGAACCTGTTAATTACTGGAAATTTGATCCGAACCAACATCAGACTGAACCACAGAATTAGACGAGTTTTCAAACCGATACATAAACGACTTGGCCACTTCAGCAGCATCTTCGACTCGAAGACGGGTACCCTGCTGTCCTACAACCACAGCCGCAACCTTAGCCGCAAACATACCCATTCCTTTCAAATCCGACACACCCTTCAAGACTCCATACAAGATTCCCGAAGCGTAGGCATCCCCGGCCCCACAAGTATCCACAGGCACACAAGGGGAAGGAGGAATGTAAACTGCTTCCCCTTTAACACCGATATAAGAACCTTCTGGTCCATCTGTGACTGATACCATAGGGACAAAATGGCTTAAGTACCTAGCAGCACTAACCGGGCTTTCGTTTGAGGAAAAGTTGCAGAAGGCTCTCGCCTCGTTAGTGTTTGCAAACACAATGTCCGCGTAGTTCCCAATTATCTCCCTAAATCAAGATAGATATTAATTAGAACGGTCATGCAAAATAAGACACGGTTTCAGATTCGTTTAGGCTTATGAAGATTTGGATTCACATTCATTTGGAAACACTTTTTTCCGATCAAATATCTTATGATTTGAATCCAGATGAAACCACGTTTGGAAACACCTGTTGCTAGGTAGCTGGATTTGGAATATATATGTATAATTAAGCTATGTTTCCGAACATTATTTTATCTAAATCAACAATTAATGAAATTCTTGACAAAAAGAGAAGTGTTTTCAAGGAAATCTATCTACGCCTTGTTTGGATTGGGGTTATTTAAATAACCTAGAGAGTGAAAAAAATAATGATGATTGATGATTTTGAGGAAATGATGATTATTTTTGGTAAAAAGACTTAAAGGGTATTGATTTATATAAATAAAATAAAAAATAATAATTTTAAATAGAGGGTATTTTAGTATTTTAGTTAATGAAATGAGTGATGTGATTGGTGAAAGTGATTGATTGGAAAATTGGTTTTGTATAGATTATTTAAAAAATCTAAGAAGAACAAGGCCTACGTTTATATGTTTGAAAAAGTTATTGAATTGCAATTTCTATGAGAGAATGATGTAATTGAAACTACTGAATTTTTTTTATGAAGTATCTTACGGATTTGAATAGAGATGAGATCACGTTTGGAAAAAGAGCTTAACGAGACACATTCAGAAAATTATTTACAGTTCCTCATCTAGATGCGGATACAGACCCATAAATTGTTTTGAAATGGGACCCATGGGGTATATTTGAAATCAGAGTTGCAATTTCTAGATGAGGATGATGTAAATGAAACATTTTTTTTTCAATTCAATTTGAACTATCAAACAAATAAATCATTCTAATTCCACCTGAACCAATAAAACTCCATCAGCATTTGCATCAATAAGAATAGCCTAGAGAACAAACTAGATAAACAGAAACATGATTTAGTTGAGGGTCTTACCAAAAATCGTCATAATGTGTCTCGATACAAGAGACATCAGAGGCGGTAATGGCAACCAAAGCGCCACTTCTACGGGCAACTTCACATGCTTTTGCAATGGTTCTAATTGTGTCGGGAAATTCAAACAAATATCCTTCAACAACTAAGATGTTTGTTTTGGAAATGGCAGCAGCCAAAGAAGGTTCAAAATTGATAGACGAAGATGTACCCTGGAAATCAAAATTAGTCAAATCAACACCAAATGAATTAAGTCACAATTTTTTTTTTTTAATAAGAGCTTAAATCTTGATCACTTAAAAACAATGTCTCTGTAGTAAGTAGTAACTTGAACAACTCATGACAAACGTTTTTCAATGAAGAACTCGTTCATCAAGTGATATTGAATTGGTATTCTAATGTGTTTATTTTCCTGAGGTGCCTTTTTCGTTGTCATGTACAAGATTTGGCATGAAGAGAATAATTGAGTCTTTGGAACTATTGTGTCGTTGGAAAGTATTTTATTTCTAACTAGGGTTTATTATCTACGGGAGGCACACCATTCCAACGCAAGGATAACCCACCTTAAATCAAGGTGTTTTTAGTGGAAATCAAACCTTCCACCTCATCCTCTTGGGTCAATGACTTTATCCATTAGAGCTACACCCACTAGTACAATCTATAGGGCCTAATCCCTTCTTCTGGCTCATTTTGATGCACCTATTTTGTTGTTAGATGGATTGCTTATTTTGATATAAACAAATAAACATATATATGAACAAGCAGTTTTCAAATCATTTGAAGAAACATAGCTCACCTGATGTGCCTTTTTCTTTGTCATGTACAAAATTTGGCATGAAGAGAATAATAGAGTCTTTAGAACTAGTGGCGTAGGAAAGTTTTTTATTTCAAACTAGGGTTTATTTTCTACAGGAGACACAACATCCCACCACTAGGATATCCCACTTAAATCAAGGTGTTTTAGTGGAAATCAAACCTTCGAGCTCATCTCCTCTTAAGTCATTGACTTTATCCACTAGAGCTACACCCACTATAGGGGCTAATCGCTTATACTGGTTCATTTTGATGCACCTATTTTGTTGTTAGATGGATTGCTTATTTTGATATAAACACATAAACATATATATAAACAAGCAGTTTTCAAATCATTTGAAGAAACATAGAGGTCATTCAAATCACCTGATACGACAGCATAGTGCGTTGGGCATCCGAAGTCGTCAACACTATAACAGTCCCAGTCGTTCCATTCTTAACCGGAGGCGAAAGAAAATGAACATTTGCACGCCGCAGTTTCGCTCTGTAGAAGAAACATTCATCAAAAATGAACCCATGTTCCATTCAAATCTCTAATCATATTCAAATAAAATTAACAAAAAACCTGTAAAATCCACCCAAAGGATCCCCACCAACACTACCAGTCATAGCAACATTTAACAAAGGACCTCCAATTTGACGACCACCTAACCTAGCCAAAGCAACAAGACTATTCGATAAAGAACCACCTGCAGCTGCTTTATAGCTACAACCATCCATTGCTCTCAAAGCTTTACCCCTTTCTTCATGATTAACAACTTTCCTTGTCCCTTTCTCCACTTCTAACCTCCCCAAGAATTCATCATCAACCATTCCAGAAAAATCTACCTGTCTTGCTAATTTCTCTTAAACAAGAGTTCGGAATTGAAAAAATTGAAATTGAGAAAGGAAGAGGAAATACCATAGCTTGTCCAAGACCCAATACATCCCATCTCTCAGGTAAAATATACCCAGTTGAAGATTCGAAATCTTCTTCAATTTCGTCTTCCTCGCTACCAATATCATCATCATCTTCTTCTTCTTCGTTGTTACGGCCATGGAGTTGACCGTTGTGGCTGCTGGAAGAGTGAGAAGTGGAAGGGAGTCGAGAAATGGAATCGTTGTCAATCGATGATGTGGAAATGAAGAGTCTTTTCCGATGAATGTAGTTAGGGTATCTCGATAGTTTGCAGTAACAGTATGAGGGAGATGAAATAGTAGTGAGAAATTGGGAAGACCGAGGGGGAGGTCTAAAGATTCCTATGGAGGAAAATAATGGGGAGCGAGAAACGGACATCTCTCTCTCCCTTCTCTTTCTCTCTGTTTCTGGATTCCAGATGTTGAAGAGGAAGAAGAAGAAGACTCCACGTTGGAGGTTTTTATCTACATATTCAGAATACTCAACAAATTCATGAATGGAAAATTACATATATTTATTTATTATAAATTAATTTAATTATTACTTTTTAAATAATATTATTATTATTAAATAAATTTTAAGAATTATAAATGTCCCATTGTTATTTAGGGCTAGAATTTAGATTATTTCCTTAACACGGCTCCTCGAATTTTGAATTTTGTTAGATGAAGTATGAATTATCAAATTTTTAGTTATTTTAAACTTTTTACATATGGATAAAAGGTCTTGTATCATTTTTCTAACTAATTTATTATGTTCATAATGAAATAATATTTATATACGTTTTGGACATATATATTTTTTTTCAAATTAATTGTTTTATTGAAATTACATTTCATTTTGTCGAGGTTGGTTAGGGAGTTAAAAATGTGTAATATGATAAAAAAAAATATATATTTTAGAAAAATTGAAAAGAGATAGATTTGGCATTAATTATTTAAAAACTTCGGAATAACATAATTTTGTGTATAGATGTGTTTGGTTTACGAATTTATATGTATTTGTGTATAGATGTGTTCGGTTTACGAATTTATATGTATATATGTTTTAAATTGAGTATTTTTTTCAAAATATACGTAGGAATGACAATGTGTACCTTACCGGTTGGGTAGTGAAGTACTCATCTCAATCTCGACTTTCATTTTATTATCCGACTCCGACTCTGAAGGTATCACTATTTTTATCTCAATTCTCGATTTGTCGGGTACCTGATCCCCGATGAGTATTCCATTACTCGATTAGAAACTTAAAAGATTATAGAAGTTAAAAAAGAAGAAACATAATTGTAATAAATAGTTAAATTAGTAATATCGAAATGTTAGAAAAACAAACAAAAACATTACTTACCCATATCTTGTATATCTTGTAGATCTTAAAAAAGTTAGCAATTTTATTGTTGCTATATAATGAAGAAAAATTAGAATGAATATTGAAAAACAAAATTAAATATGAAAAGTGATAGAGAGAAATAATTTTGTTATTAATTTTTTTTTAAAATATGAGATAAATTATTTTGTAATATAAACAAAATAATATTTGAGTGGAGTATAGATAAGATCAAAATATTTATGATGATATTTGTATTGATTAGATATTTAAAATAACACATTAAATTTTAATAAAAAAATATTTTATTTTTTATATATCGGGTATCGAATTTAAGTTTCGCATATTTCTCATCCGATCACGTATCCGATCAAGTACCTTATCTCATAACCCATGCCCGACCTTATACTCAATCGGATACCTTCTCCATACCTATGTCTAACCCAGTACCCGATTTAAAATACCGAACCCGACTATCGGGTACCCATAGATATCGGGCATACGAATACCTGTTGACATCACTACATATACGCATTAAAAAATGTGGAACATGGACGTCGGAACTCATTAAGATGTAATATGTATGAATAATTGAAAAAATCAGGAAAAAAAAAATATTATTGTTTTTACATGATAAATTAATTTTAAAAATGAAATATTAAGTTTAAATAAATGTCAGAAAGATTTAAATAATTAAAATTGTGATGAGTTAATATTCTTAAGTTTGTACTAATAAATATAATTAAAAGATTTTGATTTTATTTAGATTTTGATTTACTTTCAATATTAAGATTTTATTTTCTTCCTATTCCCATGTTTTCAATTAATGGTAATTCCATAACCATCATTAACAAGATCAGGCTATTCTAATAAAATACATAAATTATAATCACTTTTAAATAAATAATATTAGTGTATATGGACAAAGATTAGCATTTATAAACTAAACTTATTAAAGGATAAATATCAAGATATAGATTTTAGTCAGTTAAATTAGTATTTTATTTAACTATAATTAAACTAAGATCTGATTTGAAGATCTGATTTTGAGTTGAAATAGGATTTGAATTCTATTTAATATTAGTATTTGCAAAAGCTTTCTTATTCATTCATTTAATATCCAATTATTTTATAAAAGACTAAATGTCTTCAATTCTTTACAATAAATGTTTCCAAATTAAAGTATAACCAAAATTCATTTCCATCTAGGATCAAATTGTTATATAGAAGTTGAACACTCAATTAACAATGTGTTTCTAAAATAGGTACATTATTACTAAAACAAAGAAGCAATTAACCAGTTTTCTTGGATACAACAGACATACTTTCCGAAATCGTTACAATAACATGATCAAAGAAAATAAAAAGAGCTAAAAGTTCAACAAATGCAAATCAAATCTACCAACATTCTTAAACTGGGTTAATTCATGATCATAGAAGAGATAGATAATTAACCCAAAGCCCTCTTTTCTTCTTCTTCAACCATCCAAGTTTTCCAATTGAATGCTACTCTTAAGAGGAACATACTCTCCCAAATAGCCACCAAGATGATCAAAAAGTGCGGTTTTATCAATTCCTTCATGGTGATAACTCTTACAAACATAATAAAACACACTTTGCACCATTAAACCAACCAAATTCACAATGACCAGCACCCCAACCAAGAATCCACCCATGGTTATCCTAAAAAACACGCCATAACTAAACCCTCCATGAACCACAACAGCTCCAAACACCCCGCTTATGATACCACAAATAACAAGATAAGCAAACACCATGACAGAAGCCATTCTTGTCCTTCCCCTTAAAAGTTCATAGCTTTTCTTCATAGCAGAGAATCCATAAACAGGTTCAAGCACAGATACCACGCTAGCCATATGCCATAACGCGGTTATGTAAACATGAACCACTAGAAATAGCAGAAATATGACTATCATCGCGAAGAAGAAGAGTAGGACATTTTGGGTATCGACAGCCACCATAAGAAGGAATACAAAGCCGATGAAAACTAAGTTGTAAACAACCATTGTGAGAGAAACCCATACAAAGGTGATGAATAGGCGTTTTAACACTTTTGGGATCGCAGACATGGTGGAGGAGAATGATACGGGTTTGGAAGTGTAAAGAGATGCTACTGTGAAAACAACAGCAGCCGTGGAGAGAAGGGATGATGCGAAAAGGAACAAAAGATAGAAGAACTGAAAGAGTAGGAGTTTAGTCCATTCAGATGTATGTGAACCAGAACGGCTATCAATTCGGACAAGTAAAGGATGAGTGAATAGCGAATGAGCTAGGATCGCGAATGAAAGGGGGAAAATTAGGGTTAGGGTTATAAGGTAAAACGTTTTAGGAGACTGTCTGGGTACTGCTGTTGATTCCTTAAGAATATCTGCTATGCTTAGAAATTGAAGCTCTTCTTGTGGTAGATCCATGGCTACTGTTGAAAATGACAGTGGTGAATGTGATCTCAATTATCTCTCCAAATTAATAAGAAAGATCACAACTACCACAGATGATTTCTATAAAACTAAAGGCATGCCTGCAAATTGAAGAAAAAAAAACTATAATAAATACCTAGAAATTATTTGAAAACGACATTCTACTCGCTTAAAAAGGGAAAATTTGAATGATTTCAAGAATGAATTCTAACCGGAGCTAAGAACAAAGCTATAATCCAGATGAAATATAACCTGGGTTTCATTAACAAGAAACGAATTGAGATGGGTAATCTGTTCATTCTTGATCAATTAAAGAATCGATTGAAAAAATGAAAAATTTACCTTGCGATTGGAGTTCCAACATGCCCTAAGCTGATAATCTTCACCAGATTGAACTTAATCCGATGAAGTTACGAGAAATGGAGATTTGAAGAATTTTTTTTTTTTTTTTTGATTTTTGGATGCTTCCGAAAAGAGGAAGCTTTAGGTTCCGTATGGAGGTGATCGGATTCAAGAACGATATTAAATTATGTTTTAGTTTCAACTTTGAGTCCGGTCCTTATCAATCTTTTATTCGGTCGGTTTTGTTTTTTTATATTCAATTATTGATTGACTTATATTTTTTAAATGTTTTTTAGAAATATATATTCCCTAGAAGACTATGTTACCTAGAGAATAAATTTTAATTAAATTATTTTTTAAATCATAATTTATTATCTTACATTAATATTTTTTATTTTTTTTAAATGGTACATTTATATAAAAAATAATAAAAATCATTAACACCGACCATGGCATTGAAGAAGAAGAAAAACATACAATCTTAAGAGATTATTATGACACTTGGTAAATCTTGGTTAGATTTTGCTATCTTTTCTTTGAAGTTATATACTTTATTATTTAGTCAATCTTTTTTTTTTCTTTTAATTCTTTTGATTTGTCCTTATTTATATTAATAATAATAAATGTTTTATTGATATGTCATATGAAAATAAAATAAAATAAGTATTCAGAGTCAGCGAGACTATCGAATTAACAAACCAGGTCAGTTGGCTCGAATCACATTGACGAATTTTACTGAGTTTTTTACCATTTAACTAGTCTATATCTTTATTTAAATTTATCCGATATACTTGTTTGAGTATTTTATTTTGGTGAGATTTTTGTATCATTGTTCTTGTAATTCACTATTTAGGGTGAAGACTTTGTATTAGTGAATCTTTTAGGTGCTAGAGAAGATTTTAGTGTAATTCATTGAAAGTTCTTTTAAAGGTTTACGAGTCCAGTGGTTTGTTATCCTTATTAGATTTTTCACACTTAAATTGACGTGTCTTTATATATTTTATTTTATTTTATTGCTATTAAATCGTTGTTATTTTTTAAAAAAATGTCAACTTTTATTAAAAAGAACGCAAAATGCGTTCAAACGTTATAAAAGGGAAATAAAAAATAAAATAATAAATAAGAAAACAACATAAGAATATTAAATACCAATAAGATCAAAAAATTATCATCTCGTATAAGCCCCTCTTTTTCGGATTGAGACGAACGCATGTAACATAAATTTTTTGATACGCTCGTATCCATAATTTTTCCCTTCAAAAACTCTTATATTTTTTTCTTTTCAGATTGTCTACCACATGATGAGGGGATTGGTTTCCACTTTCCAGTCATCCGCAATTTTGTTACTAAAACACAATTTAATCTATTTGACCCAGAAATCAGCGACTTTTGATGGTTTATCCCATTGAAATTGGAAAAAGTTCTGCAGAAGAGCCCACATGCTCTTGGCAAGGTCACCGTGTAGAAGAATGTGATCAATAAATTCTTCATTCTTCAAACAAATGTTGTATCTGTTAGCGAGATAAAATTCTTTCTTTTTCAATTTGTTAGTTGTCAAAACTCCTCCATTAATAACTTTCCAACCAAAAAAACGAGATTTTTGATGGAAGTCATACTAATGAGGTTTTTCTAACCGTGTTATTGTCTTATTGATGAGGTTTTCCAAACTGATAAGTTTTGTGTAGTCTCATCTTATTAATATAAATTTCAACTTATAAACAATGAATTTCAGGTCATGACATTCAAGCATCTATCATCCTTATGTTATAATATTATTAAAAAATTTAAAGGTCAGGACATTCAACCGTCTACCATACTCAATTATTAAGTTATAAGATTATTAAAAAATTTAATAAATATTTAACTTGTAGTTTTATAATCAAATTTTTAACTTAGCAAGTTATTATTAATAACAAATATAAATTTTGTAAATAATAATGAAATTCGAACTCACAACTATTAACAAATGTTTTGTACTCTAAATATCATTAATAAATTATTTTTAAGTCAAAATATAATTTTCTAATAATTTTGAGTAATCTAAGCTTTGTGTCACACTCACATTCCTCTATAAGGATAATTGATATATAAAGGTTAATTTATCCATTTTAACCCAAATATGTATTATTTTGAAGTTTCTGAAATCTAGTGATAATATCAAGCAAATGGAATTTGCTTAATCATAGATCACTTTGTGCAAAGGACACATGTGATTGGATGTTGAAAAAATAATAATTTATTTCACAATATAAACCCCATGATTATGATTTTTAGGATTTTAGACCAAGTTTGATTTATACATTAAATGTTCTATGTGCAATTGACATATAAAACGCCATTTCATTAATAAATAAAATATAGTGAGCATGAATGATAGCTATCCTTCATATAGACCTAGGGTAGCATATTTTTTATTTTATTTTTTATTTTTCTTTTATTTTTCTTTTCTTTTTTATTTTAATAATAAAGTAATGATTATTTTTGATAAAAATTATAAAGGTATTGATATATATAAATAAAATAAAATAAAAAACTAATAATTTAAAATAAAAAATATTTTAATATTTTGAGTAATGAATTGAGTGAGGTAATTAATAAAAGTGAAATGAAATAATGTTTGATTTGTATAAAGTTTTTTAAAAACTCATATCAAACCAGACCTATAAATTAAAAATCAAAATTTGCTGACAACAACCATTATCATGTTTTTGTTCAAAAATTCAAAATAAACTTACTTAGTTTGTTTTAAATTTGATATCGTGTTATTTAACCTTATTTACTTATTATTTATTTAGTATTAGCATTGTAATCGATTTGGTTTGGTCGCTTTATCGACCGAAATGCAAATTTAAAATGACGTCGGTTTATTAAATTTTGATTAAACGATTAGAAGATTGGTTTGATTTATTGATAAATTTATTAAAATAAATTATATATATATATAAAAGAGGTGGATATAGTGAGGGTAGCATTTAAAGTTATATTTTTCAAATTGTTTTTTTTTCAACTATTAATTACAATAAATATTACTACTCATATACTATCCTAATAGGAACACTCACAATCCTTCAAAAAAAAAAAAAGGAGAGACGAGATAGTTATTTCCACATTTCAAAACGAAACACGCACTTACATTGTGTCAATAAATTGTAATTTTTAATCACTTGTTATCACGCATTTAAAAAACTTGAATCATTTCAACCGTAACATCATTTGTAATCTTTGAAAATATATATGTGTCTGTTATGGTCTACGCATCAAGGCCTCGGTCCTAAAATATTTCTGGCACCCTTTCCTCGGTCTTTTATATATATATATATATATATATATATATATATATAAATAAGATTAAGTAATATAATTCATAATCATTAGCATAATTTCTAAAATATAAACGCATTATATTAAGTTATTTTTTTTTAAACATCATATTAGAAATAAATATATTTATATTTCGTTTCATATAAAAAAATATAAAAATTCAGACATATGTTTTTCAAATTCAACAATTTTAAAATTAAAATTATTTATTATTTATTTAATATTTTTATAGCATACTAATAAGTTTTTTAATTCATGATATTCTATAACTACTCTTAATTTAAATTCTTAATTTAAATGTGTTATGAACATATAGTTAAGTTTGTCATTTTATTTAGAAACCGGTTAATCATCAATATTCTAAGACAAAACCCTAATTTTAGATTTGAATAGAACAAATATTATCGTCATAACTCCGTTAACAATAAACTTCACTCATGAACTCCGATTCTATTTACGGTGGCGATTGATCAAATCCGGCGACGATCAGAAAGTAAATCCGGCGAGAGAGAAAACGTCGAATCTTCAAGCAGCATGCCTATCTTCAATCTATTGGATCCGAATTCCAGATATAATCTCCGGCCGTAGATATTTCCGAAGAATCGGTTTCTGATCTTACAATCCTGACATTCACGTACACTTTACACTTATGAAGACACAAGACAATCCGAGCCAGTCTCAGAGAGTCGCCTACGTCGGCCTCCTAGTCCTCTTGCTTCCAATTTTCTCTCCCACACTCTTTCGTCCTTATGGTCGTGCTTGGCCTTCCTTGTTCTCGGTTTGTCTTCGCTTAATTTCGTATGCATCGTTTACTTATCACTGATTCATACTGTTAAGACTGATCCTGTTGTCTTTGATTTGTAATAATTCATTTCTCTTTCGACATAGTGATTGCAAAAGGATCTGTAATTAGAGAAGAAAATGCTTGAAAATGAGATCAGATTCACTGTCTTTGTACAATGAAATAACTAATTGATTTTCTTTAACTTGATATGAAATCTTTAAAACCCTACCAGTAATTGTAATTATAGTTAATGGGGATGCATTAGCTTTATTTGTTCAATGTTCTTTATATGCATAGAAAATTTTGATTGCAGGAATGGAATGCTCCAAAACCAATGCATTGGAGACTTATGCAGGATGCTTTACAACAGAAGACAGTAAGCAATGACTTATTTACTATTAGACATCATCGTTTACATAACAAATGCATTATGTTTGTTTTTTCCTTTTTCAGTCACAAAGACAACAAATCGAACTCTGGTCTCCCTTGCCTAACCAGGGATGGAAACCATGTCATGAGTATAAGCACATTCCAAGTTAGTCCCTCTGATTGGTTTTTTAGCATACAAGTTTAAAAAAGAGAAGTTATTCTGACAAACTCTCTGAAATGTATTCTGCAGTATTACCTGAAAAACCTCAGTCTTATATCCAAGTGTTTCTTGATGGAGGTTTGAATCAACAAAGGATGGGGGTAGGTTAGAAAGTGAATTATGCAGATAAATGTCTGATTGTTTCATACATTTATTTACTTTTCTTCTTTAAGATATGTGATGCAGTTGCCGTTGCTAAAATCCTAAACGCAACCCTGGTAATCCCATTTTTTGAGGTCAATCCTGTCTGGTTAGACAGCAGGTAACGATTTGCACTTACTTCCCAAGTTCTGGCCTATTATTAAAATCTAGGGAAGCTGATCTAAGTTTTTGTGTGGTTTTTACAGTACTTTTTCAGACATATTTGATGTAGACCACTTTATTAATGTTCTCAAGGATGAAGTTCATATAGTGAAAGAGCTACCTGATAAATATTCTTGGAGTACCAGGGAGTATTACGGGACAGGAATTCGTCCAACTAGAATTAAGACAGCTCCCGTTCATGCATCAGCCAGTTGGTACATGGAAAATGTTGTGCCCATATTGCAAAGGTAAGAGAAAATAGCTTCAACCAACAACATATGTTGGGTAATTTCAAAATTCTGTAAAGGTTTTTGTCGTTGTAATTTCTGCAATTATCAACTTAACATTGTATATGTATGTTGGGGTGTGCTAGCCTCCTTTAGAGAAAAAGCCCTGGTAAAAAAAAAATGTATGTTGGGTATCAATGAAAGGTGATTAGCATTTTAAATCGTTTTCTTTGCCTTTATTCCAGTTATGGGATTGCTGCTATAGCCCCCTTCTCTCACAGATTGGCTTTTGATAACCTACCTTCAGAAATCCAGCATCTTCGCTGTAAAGTCAATTTTCAAGCACTAGTTTTTGTTCCCAATATAAAGATGTTAGCTGAAACACTTATCAGTAGCTTGAGGAGCCCTGTCAAGGGCACAGAATCCACGAGCAAACAAGGAGTAGGAAAGTTTGTAGTGTTGCATCTTCGCTTTGATAAGGTAATAACATTCAACAGAAGTAATGGATTACTTTGGGCTGGGTTGCATTACTCATTATGGTTATTTTTCTTTTCCTTATTTTACTGATTATCTTAGGATACTTTCTTTACTACATATTTAATCCCTAATTCTTAAATGAATGGGTGTTTTGTACAAGTTTCCCTTTCAAAAAATATGAAAATGTGGTTGTGCTTGAGTAAAGTGACTAGACTGTCCTTGCAGCACCTAAATTAAGTGTCTTTGGGTCACGCATTTCTTGGACGGATGAAATAGTATATTTTCCTACCTTTCTTCTAAACCTCAAAATTGACAGGATATGGCAGCTCATTCAGCTTGTGATTTTCATGGTGGGAAAGCTGAAAGACTGGCTCTTGCAAAATATCGACAAGTGCTCTGGCAGGGAAGAGTGCTTAACTCTCAGTTCACCGATGAAGAGTTGAGAAGTCAGGGTCGTTGCCCATTGACTCCTGAAGAGATTGGACTGCTACTAATTGCCTTGGGATTCAATAATGATACCCGCCTCTATTTAGCTTCTCACAAGGTCCAATCTTAGTAGTTTATTTTTTATAGAAAAATCTTAATTTCTGTTCGATTACATTGATGAACAAAACTTTTTATCAACTTTTTTGTATGAAGAAATTTCTTGACCAAATACATTTATTTTGTTCTTTTCTTCTTTTAGGTGTACGGGGGAGAAGCAAGGCTCTCTTCGTTACGTAAATTATTCCCACTAATTGAAGACAAGAAAAGTCTCACGACTGACGAAGAACTGGCCACAGTTGAAGGAAAATCTTCTTTATTAGCTGCAGTTGACTATTATGTGGGTATGCATAGCGACATCTTCATCTCAGCCTCTCCAGGAAACATGCACAATGCCATGGTATGAAATTTTAGGATGAATTTTCCCTAACCCCCCATGAGTTCCACTATAAATCTCGGTATTTTTGTAAAAGATCGCATCCAAATCCTATTATGATTCCGAATGGCCAATCACACAGTGACACATAGTAGAATAATTATATGTTGATTTTTAGTTGTAGTAGGATTTAAGATTAGTATTTCATTCGAATTACCCTACAATATAACCCCATTTAGGAATTTGAATGTCTCTAGATCTGGATCCAAATCTATATGAGATTGATTTAATTCAAATTATTATGAAAAATGTTGATAGATATGATAAATTTATTTAAAGTGAAATGATTTGTGTGCAGCTAGGATATCGAGCATACATGAACATGAAGAGTATTAGGCCGAACATGGTTTTGTTGGGTAAGCTCTTTCTAAATAAAACCATTGAGTGGTCGGATTTTGAGAAGAGCGTGCAAGATGGGCATAAGAACAGGCAAGGGCAAACCAGATTACGAAAGGAGAAGCAGTCCATCTACACTTATCCTGTCCCCGATTGCATGTGTTCGGCTTTTCAGCTTAAAGACATATTGTTCAAGTAAGATTGACATTTTTGGTAGCTTATTCCATTCAATTTCTTCATTTTTGGTTTTGGAGAAGTCATTAGAAAATGTTATAATAAAGGTTGTGGAAGAACATCCTCTAATGGCTATGATGACTGCAAGCCTGTATATGTTTCTGTAGTTTATAATTCAGATGTTTAAAATAGAGATCTTATATGTGTCTTTGTGTGGAACAAAACAAACCCTAACTTAAACACTTGTTTGATTTGAAAGCAATGTAAAATAACGCGTTTCATTCTGTTGTCGTTGTTGCAGTTTCGTTTTTCATAAAGGGTAAACTTTCCGAGAATGAAACCTTCTTCGGTTTCGCCTACTCCACAAAAGAACCATCTATTCACCCGAAAAGAAAGGCTAATTCATTCAATTGTTACTTTTATTTTCGCTGTTATAATGTCTATACGCAAATAATATTTATAAAATAAAAAAAGACTGGTTATTTATGAAATTAGTATTGAAAGTTAAAGGACGATTCAAAAAGAAGAAAAAAAAGATTTTTCAAATGGAAAAGTTATGGGTACAATTGTTTCAAATTGAAGTAGTTATGGAAGTAGTTATGGGTACGATTGTTTCAAATTGAATCACTATGAGAATTTTTCCATTTTATTGACATTTAAAAATTTTAAATTATGTTTTTTACCTTCATATTAACTCATATTACTCTCTGTTTATATATAAAAAAAAGTATTTAGAAAATATATATTTACTAAAATATTCAAAATAATATATATATTTATTAAAAAGTAAAAACTAAAAACAAATATGAGTAATGATCGGAGAGAATTTAAGAGGGAATAAAGGCGGAATCTGATTTCCTGAAAAAATAACAATTTTTTTATTTTTTTATTTTCCTTTCCTTTATCATTTTTTTTGGCTAATAATGTGGTGACATGTCATTTCTTTCAATTCTTTCTTTTAAATTCTTTAAAAAAAATATTATATTTTAAATTATTAATTTATAAATTTAAATAAATTATTTTATAAAAAAATATAAAATTGTTTAATTATATTATATTTAAAAAAAACAAAAATAAGAGAAATAGAAAATTAAAGAAAAGATTATAATAATCTAATAATCAGTTACAAAGGTATATAGATTTATTCAAATCATTAACCAAATAATATTAAAAAACCCCTTTTATCTTTTAACTTTTGTTAATAATTAGTCTGAGGCCAAAATCGTAATTTAGCAAATAGGAGGGATATTTCATCGGGATCAGGATATTAGCAAAGCAGAGGAAGGTCAGAAAATCATATTTCGCCGCTTCAAAGTCTTCGATCCGATCTGCGATTTATCCTTTATTTTGTTTGGAGAACAGAGACGACGACGACGACGATGTCTTCGACTTTCACCGGCGATGAAACGGCGCCATTCTTTGGCTTCCTTGGCGCCGCCGCTGCCTTAGTCTTCTCATGTAATCAGATCTAATTCCTCTTTTTCCAATTATCTTTCTATACATACATACAGATCTGATCAGATCTGATCTGATGATGTTATGCCTTTCTTTCTAGGTATGGGAGCAGCATACGGAACGGCGAAGAGCGGCGTTGGAGTCGCATCGATGGGAGTGATGAGGCCTGAGCTTGTTATGAAGTCAATTGTTCCTGTTGTTATGGCTGGAGTTTTAGGTATCTATGGATTGATTATTGCTGTTATTATTAGCACTGGAATTAATCCTAAGGCTAAGCCTTATTACCTTTTCGATGGATACGCTCATTTGTCTTCTGGTCTCGCTTGTGGCCTTGCTGGCCTTGCTGCCGGTATGGCAATTGGTATCGTTGGTGATGCTGGTGTCAGGTACCTTTCGTTTAACCTAATTTATTAATCAGAGTCTGCTTTATTTGTTTGATTCCTATATTATTAGTATTGAACAAAATTGATAGTTAAAGACATTATATGTGATGGATGAAAGGTTTAATCATCCAAAACATGGAAATCAAACTATTATGCTATGAAACCTATGAATGGCAATGTGTTTAAGTGAAGAGTTTCATACATGTTAGATCGTCTAGACTAATTGTATCGTGTGGTCATATTCGGGGCCAAGACCACCAAGTATGTAGAGAACTAAGTGTGTGTGTGTTTGTAGACTATAAACGAGTTAGGAGATGGGGATGTGGCTAGATGTTATAAGATTGTCACAACCATGGATGATAAAGTAGGGTTTATCTCCTTTTAGTCTTCAAGTAAATTGCTGCGCCAATGTGTTTAAGTGTGTGTTTGTAGACTACAAACGAGTTAGGAGATGTGGATTTGGCTAGATGTTATTAGTTTGTCACAACCATGGATGATAAATTAGGTTTTATCTCCTTTTAGTCTACAATTGAATTGCTGTGCAAGTATGTTTAAGTGTGTGTTTGTAGACTATCAACGAGTTAGGAGATGGGGATTTGGCTAGATGTTATAAGTTTGTCACAATCATGGATGATAAAGTAGGTTTTATCTCCTTTTAGTCTACAATTGAATTGCTGTTTCAGATATATATGTAGCCATGAACACTGTGTTGATTGTTTCCCCCTTTCTGTAACTAAGAACTTATTGAAAAAAAAGTTCAAGGTCCTTTTTTTCTAAAAGGTCCCTTGATTGAGCATGTCTTCCTTTCTTTTCTTTCGAAGAACATTGAAAACAAGTCCTATGATCTCTTGGACTACAAATGAGAAACCCTTGATTTATACTTGCTTGCTCAATCTTTCAGACAAGTCAAATAGATCTATGAAGCAAATCGTTTAGTATATGTAACAGACATGGATGTTGATGGGTTTGATCTAATGGGTGGGACTTAGGTCATTAGTATATGATTATAGTCTCATTTCATTTATCGTATAAACCCTAGATCTGTTAATGTGCATTGATGAAATTGAAAAAGAAGGATATTCTCGATGACTATTCTTTTGTATTGAAAAATAGTCTTATGTTGTGTGTTTAATACATGACAGAGCTAACGCCCAGCAGCCGAAGCTTTTTGTTGGGATGATCCTTATTCTCATCTTTGCGGAAGCTCTTGCTCTTTATGGTCTTATTGTTGGCATCATTCTTTCTTCTCGAGCTGGACAATCTAGAGCCGAATAAGATGGGAAAATATCTTCATTGTTGTTGGAATTTTTTATGTTGCGATAATTCTATAGAACATGGGCATTATTCTGATGGGGTTGGTCGACGGGGAGTTCATTTCCGAAAGAATAAATATTTATTTCTTATTATAAGTGCTTATTTTTCTCTATAATTTATGTATGAAGTTCATCTTTTGGCCAATTCTGAACCCTACTTCTATTTATTTCTTTCAATATATATCTTGAATCAACTTATTCTTCTTTTCTCTTGTTGGTTATATTGCTTTGCTTGTTATATATGGGAATGCTATATTATTAATGACTTGTTTATTAAAATTCATTTATTTTATTGTATATTTTACATTATACATTTCAAAATACAATACTTATTTTTTTTATGACTCAAAATGGTGTTTAAAAGTTCAAAGGTGGGATTCCCTTCAAGTTAAGGATTAAAATTTGAAATTGATCATAGGTAACCGAATCGAATTGTCTGTTTGGGGCAGTTTTTCACGATTTGATTGGGAATGGGATGATATTTGTGTCATTCGTTTCGATTTCACCTTAATTCTATCCCGAATATTATAAACCAAATTAAATATATAAAATCATCCATATAATAAATTATATATTATATTTAAAAATTTGTTTATAAAATTTATTATATAAAAATATATATATTTTTAGAAAATATGGTATAAACGGTGCGCTGAGAATTCACGCTCCAAATCGCTCCATTTATATCTCTACTATTAAAATATAATATTTTAATAATAATTGAATTAATTTTGAAATAATATAATTTGTTTATTTTAAGGTAAATATTTTTTAATTTGATGACATTTTTAGTTTTTGTTATATACAATATTTTAAATAATAGACTCATGCACTTGATAGCTTATTTAAATATATATATATTTTTAATTTGAAACAAACTATATCTATTTGTAAATAATATTTAAATATTTCAAAATAATATATATATAAATATACTACAAAGTTTAAAATAACATATTACAATTATTTTATTATAAATTATTTAAATAAAGTTGTTTAGTAGGGTTTTGGAAGCTATCTCATTTGTATATTTCTAAACAAATTCTAATGTTTGTGTACATACTAGATAATATTGTAAAATAATAAGGCCACTAAATATGTTAATAAGAATAAAAATCACAACAAATAGCAATTAAACATGATTGATATAAAGGAATATAAGAAACTACATTCCATAACATAGGAGGAATATTCCTTAAAAATGTAAAGGGTGCTAATCAATAGTTTTAATCTTGCTAATCAATCGTCTCATCATTAAATAAACTCGGAAAATCGAAGGAATTCACAAAAGAAAAAATATGGACACGAAAAATACGTTAATTCTTTAATAACCTAACAGTGTTATTGTTGTTTATGTTAAGAGAATCTTTATTTGTCCGAATCTAACTATTTAAGAAAAACAAATAAAATAATAATTTATGCAAAGTTGATACAAAATAATAAATAATACAACACAACTCACAAAACCCCATTTTCACATGGTCTGATTGAGTGAGGGAGCAACAATATATTATTGATAATAATTAATTTTGGGACTAATCTAGAATGGTCTGCTAATAAAATAATAACAACATGAGCATGGATCAGATCTTGCCCCTTTTAATACATGTCGGCTATTAGGATATGTTTGTTTTTAGTTTTTACAGTTTTTTTAAACAAAAAGTTGATTATTTGAAAGTTACAAAAAATTTTAAGCTACAAAAAGGTCATTTCTTTATGCCTTCCAGAAAGACCATAGCACATGGGTGGAAAACTAAGAAAGTGCTAAGCTTTTAAGGTACATTATTTTAAATATTAAGCAAGTTCTCAATATCAAAGTTATGCTTTTTATTAATTTTATCCTAGTTAATTAAAGTATCATACTTAATTGTTTTATTATTATTATTCAGAGAATTAGTTGATTTGCACCAAAAGTTGATATTAGTAGAGCCTTGGTTCTCTCTCTATATTATTTCTTATTTTAAAGTATATAGAGATATTCATGTGTAATTTTATATGGGTTTGAAAAAAAAATCTTTATCGAATTTATTATTATTATTGAGACTAGAATGCCACTTTACTTTAACCTTATGATTCTATTCAATGAATTTCTGGTGAGAATCGAACTTATGATTTTTTATCTCTTATATCAACTATTTTCACAGACAACTTGGTGAGGGTATGCTATGGATATTCACAATCTAATATGTTTTAGTTAAGTTTTATATTAAAATAATCATTTATGAGATTTTTATTTTGAAAATAAGGAGAAATAACTTGATACCCCACAATCATATTCCTCCATTTTTATTCACTGTGTTTCTACTAACAAACAAACTTGTGACATTTTTGTCTCTTAAATCGACTATTTTCATAGACGTCAAATTAATTGGGAATATTCACCAAAGATTTAATTGTTTCCATTAAATGTGTATTATGGAAGAAATTTCATTATCAACGTAGGGTTGTAATTAGAATATCGATTATGTTATATGTTTGAAAATATCTTATGTGGCGAAATTAGTATAACTAGTAAATTGTTAGAGTAATATTTAGAATAAAAATTACTTATTCAATTCTCACATTAAAATGCCTTTATTGGAAATGAAAAATAATAACAAAGATTTATGTTAGTTTCTTACCTTAATACGATAATTATATATATTTGGGCGAAGGAATTTATATTTATATAGTATTCACCTTCTCATAATTTCTACACAAAACACCAAATATATTTTTCAAAATTATTTACCCAATACTTAAATTATATGATTATTGAACTTTTAATTTTAAATATTCATTTACTTATTTAAAATATTTAATTTAATTTTGTATTATTTATAATTTATTCTACTTAGATGTAATTTCTTATTTAAATGAGATAAGAATGAAACTCATTGTAAGATAAAATAGAATGAAACTCATTGAAGAGGAATTTGGAGCCAAACTTGTTAAACAAGTCCCTCAATGTTTCTATATATTTAAAATTAGCATTTAAGTATGTAAACGGTATATTTAGGTACATTTTCAGAAAATGCATTTTCAAACAGTTCCTACAATTTGTGCCCTAGTACGTAATGCATGACGTCACATTAATGTTTTTTTATTTCATTAACACTGCCTTTGATTGCTTTTGCTTAATTAAATAATTAGCATGTTTAGCCAATAAAAAGTAATTACACATTATTTAGCTTGTTTGGTAACAAAAATATAATTGCAACTTAATTAAAATAGTAAATTTCAAAATTTTATGGTTGTGTTTTAACAATTTTTTATTAAATGAATTATTTTCAAAAAAAATATTAAAATTATACTTATAATTTTACTCTTTAGTCGCAAAGAAAACAAATTTTAAGAATAAATTTTGTTTTTTTAATTGAATCGTAATCACATTATTTCTTTCTTTCTATATCTCATCAATTAATTGATTGATTTTAACTAAAATATTAAAATGTCATATTTTAAAAAAATATAAATTTATTTTATAATTGTATATCAATTATCAATACAGTCTTTTTTTTTTTGTACCAAAAACAAAAATACTATTTTAAAAATAAACAAATTTATTGCAATAAACTTAATACAAACAAACTCTTATTTTCAAAATTGACTTTTATAAATGTCCATTAATAATAATTATTCCTATATTAATCTTTCATCGTGATTACAATTATAATTATTGCTCCTTTCATTTTGTATGAATCGCCACCTTAGGTTTGAGTACAAATATTTAATTAAAATATTTTCTTATATTTATAGTTACACACTAATCATTATTTCACACTTATTTTCTCTTTACATCAATTATTTAAAAAAACATAAAATTTATTTTATCATTATATATTAATACCCTTCATACTTAAAAATAAAATAAAATTATTTTCTTTAAATAATCACTAATAATTAGTTTTTAAATAGCTCCACCAGAATCTCTAAACAATTCATAAAAATCATAATTATCAATTACTTCAATTAATAAAGATTTTTATCCATTTTTAAAAAATTACTATGATAGATTAAATATTAATATACATATTGATTTTATTTTAACTTAATATAATAAATTTAATTCAGACTTATACTCCTCTATTAAAATATGTTTGAATATATTTTAATAATGTAATAAATTATTACGAAAATACTTAACATTTAAAATTAAATGCTGAATCAAACACCCAAGTTATTTAAGAAATATATATAATAATAATAATAAATAAATATATTAATAGGGTTTGTGAGTTTCGCTATTATAGATAAGTATGAAACCACCATAGAGTAGTACTATTTTCTAAACTCTCTCTTCCTCCTTCTTCCGCCGCCAGCCGTCGCCGCCGCCGATCGCCGCCGCCAGCGATGAAGATTCAGTGCGACGTGTGCAATAAAGCCGCCGCAACCGTTTTCTGCGTCGCCGACGACGCCGCTCTATGCTCCGACTGCGACCGCAGCGTTCATCACGCAAACAAACTCGCCGGAAAACACCAACGTTTCTCTTTACTCAATCCTAAACAAACCCCTCTCTGCGACATCTGTCAAGTAATTTCTCAATTCTTAATTTCATCATTATTATTATTAACAAACAAATAAATAAATAAACCCTATTCTCTGTTTTTCTATATTATAGGAGAAAAGGGCTTTTTTGTTTTGTCAACAAGACAGGGCGATTCTATGCAGAGACTGTGATTTCTCTATTCATAAAGTCAATGAACATAAACAAACTCATAATCGATTTCTTCTCACCGGAACTAAACTCTCTGTCGAATCCGCCGTCTATTCATCCGCCGCCGCCGATAAATCTCCGACAACAACTGAAACCACATATCTACAGCCGAATCTCGTCACACCCACAAATTATACTACCTCGCCGGCGCCGGAAAACGGAGGAGGAATAGTAAACCTACCCATCTCTGATTATCTGATTGAAACTCTCCCCGGTTGGCATGTTGACGATTTCCTTGATTTCTCTTCTTCCCCATTTGATTTCGGCAAGGTAAAGTTACAAACTTTGCTTTGAATTTTGTAAATTAATTTGTTCCAAATTGAAATTTTTGTAATCCATTTGCAGGGTGGAGATTTGTTGATGGGCGACGGCGGCGCCGTCGCCGGCGGGAGGAATGAATGTACGGCGGCGGCGTGGTCGTCGGAGAATTTAGGGATATGGGTACCTCAGGCTTCATCTCCTCCTCTTCATCCATCTCAATATACTGTAATTCCTCAACCAAACGTGGCCTTAGGTGGTGGTGGTGGTGGTGGTGGACAAATCAACTGTGGGAGGAACATTAAAGAAAGTAAGAATTTGAGTAAATCAATGGGTAAGATTACGAAGGAGGGTAAATCAACGGTCAGGAAACGAGTAGAAGATTGGAGTTTTACTGTCCCTCAGATCAGTCCTCAATCGCTCGGTTCTAAGAGATCCAGGTTTGCTGGGTAGATTATCTGTCTTTTTAACGGTTTTCTTTTTACCCATGTTTTCTTGTCCTTTTATTTTTTTCTTTCTTAATTTTGTAAGATGTATTATATAATCTTAATTTAGTTTTTGACTTAAATTGGTTTTTATTTTTATTTTTTTGTATTTTTATCTAATTTTATTATTTTGATGAATGGAATGAATTAAAGCTAGTTATAACATAGTAACTAAAAATTGATATAAAACTTAGGGTTCTAGAATCTATTTTATCATTTTGCATTCTTGTACAAAATTTAGTTGCATATTTTAAATATGGTCTAATTACTATTTGAAGTCAAACTTAACTGTCAATTTTAATATTTTAAAGTCAATTTAAAGATTTTGTTTCTAACAAGCGTTCATCAAAATCTCTAGTGATATTATTTTTGTCACATAATTATTTAATATTATCTATTTTATTAATTTAAAAAATAATTACCTTCAAATGGCTAATACGAAAGTTAAAGTAGAAGATAGCTTAATTACAAGTTCTAACTTAGTAAAAATGCCTAAATTTGAACTTCCAAAAAAGTTTTGGGGCCTAAAAAAAAAAAGAATATAAGTTTTCTTTTATATGGGATGAGATTATTTATTTATTTTTTATTAAATTACACGTGATAAGATATAGATGATAGTAATTAAACTTAAAAACAATAAAAATTTAAATATTTACTTAGTAACTAAATACACTCAAAACACAATGATTAACATTTTAGTTTAATGATAAAGACAATAAAAACTCGAATATTTAATTAGTAACTAAACACTAAAACACAATGATTAATCATTTTATGGATGAATAAAAAAAAATATGTTAAAAAAAATTGAAACATAAAATCTAATATCAACGTGTTGCCGGATATCTTCAAATATATATTTGTTAATTTTTTTAATTTATTTTTTAATAATTTAATTTGAATTTGTGTACTTTTATTGTTAATAATTTTGGGATAATGACTATAATTTTATGATAATTTGATAGATGGTGATAATTTTTTTATTGATTTAAATATTATGATTTAGGATTATTTTAATGTTATGTTTATATAAATTGTGAGGGTCATTTTCCTACCTTCATAGAAAAATAATAATAATGAATTTATAGACCTTCTTCTTTATTTACAAGAAATACAACTGATTAACAAATGATAATTAACTAATTGAATATTTAGTTAATTAATTATAATTCGAATTATACTTATCAATTTTTTTTTTGTATAATCACATTATCTTTTTCTATTCATAGTTGAAACTAAACTACCCTAGACATTCAATAGGTTATAGGTAGGGTAAACTTTTACATCTACAAACCTAAATAAAGCAATATTTTATAATTATTCAAGCTCTTTATTTGACATTTTTATTTATTTTGAGTTTTACTTTAAATGCGATAATCACTTTAAATGTTTTAAATTGAAACCTAATATATAATTGTGGAGGGTGTAATAATATTTTAAAATTATATATAATATTTTTTTATTCAAGCAAGAAATAAAAATTAAAGTTAATAAATTTGACCCCAAAATATTCAATTTTCCAAAAACTTAATGCTATATTGATTTTGAATTTGTATAAAATAGAATAATGATAGAATCATTTATCTTTTAATTATATAATTTATATATTTTAAAAGTTTCATAAATATAAAAAAAAAACAATGAGATAATATAAAGAAAGGAGGTCTGGTCCCTGTTTAAATATTCATATTCTTTAAATAGAGGTGGGGGCCTAATAGTAATTTAGTAATTAATAGTTTAGTATCCATCCCATCACTCTCCCCTAACCCAACCCATCATTGGTACAAATTATTGGCTCTGTTTGTTTCTATATCATTATTATTTAAAAAATAATAAATCTTACCTTTAATGTCTATTTAGTATTTACAATGTTTAAATTTATTCTCTTAAAAATTATCAAATTGAAAAATGCTTAAATAGCTTCTAGTTCTAAGTCTAAAGAGTATGAAAATGTTTAAATAATTTTTAGTTCAACTCTAAAGAGTATTAATCTTGAATATTACATATAAGTTTATTTTTCACCATAACTCGCTACACTAATTTAATCAAGAAGTTATAATGGTAAAATAATATCTAAAAAATTAAATGTCTTAAATTTGATTTTTACTTTAAGTTGAAATGGGAGAGGTTAGACTGTAATTTAAAAAAAAAATAAAAAATAATTCATGTATATTAAAAATGATTATAATCAACAAAAGCATTACATAAAGATAAAAATAAATAAAAAACTAAAATTAAAAAAATATAAAACGTTACTTAATAGATTTTCGAGCTTAGGGCTGCAAATGAGCCGAGTCGAGCTCTAGCTTTTTGGAGCTCGAGCTCGACTCGATTAAGTATTTATTAGCTCGACTCGAACTCGAGCTCGAACGAGTTTATAAATTTGAGCTCGAGTTCGACTCGACTATATTACCCAAAAGCTCGACTCGACTCGAAAGCTTAAACCAAAATTAAATTATATATAATAAATTATTTTATTTTTATATTTTTTAATATTATATATATTATATACTTTTTTTTATATATAATATATTAAAGTTTTTTTTTTATCTTTTTCATTATTATATACAATATACTCATTATTACATCGTAGTATTTACTTTTATTATATATATATATTATATTAATATATTATTTTTATCTTTTTAATATTATATATAATATTAGTTATTATATCCCTAATATCTATTTTTATTATATATAATATATTAATCTTTATTTATCTTTTTCATTATTATTTATAATATACTTTTATTATATATATAATATATTAACCTTTTTTTTATCATAAATTATTAATATTGTTTTTCGATTTTTTTTTCTATCCTCAATCAATTGAAAATCATTTAAAAACCAGTGTTTTTTTATATTTATTCAACTCTATCTATACATAGGTACATAAGTTTCTCCTAATATATGAAGAAATTATTTAAAAGCAAAAACAATAATTATAAAAGAAGTTAAAACAAATTTAATTACCAATATTAATGAGACGTGAAGATTGAAGAAAGAAAGAATAAAAAGTATATAAAAACTAAATAAGAAAAGATAAGAGTGATTGAAGAAGAATAATAACTAAAGAATAAGAAGAAGAATAACTAAAAAAGAAAAGATAAAAGTTATTGAAGAAGAAGAATAACTGAAGAAGAAAAAGAAGAATAGTAATTGATGAAGAAGATGAAGAGTAACTTGAAAAAGAAGAATAACTGATGATGAAGAAGATGAAGAGTAACTGATGAAGAGTGACGAAGAAGATGAAGAGTAACTGATGAAGAGTGACGAAGAAGATGAAGAGTAACTGATGAAGAAGAAGAGATGAAGAGTGACGGTAGAATATGATGAATGAACTATATATTATAAATTAAGGTTCTACTTTAGGGATTATAGGCCTTCATATTGGGTTTTGAAAAGAGAGGGAAATAAAAAAAATATTGTGTATTTTAATATTAAATAAATAAAAAAAAATATTTAATTATTTTGAGGCTCGAAAAAGTTCGACAAATCATCGAACAAACTTTATATGAGCTCAAGTTTGACTCGAATAATAAACGAGCCGACTCGAACTCGGTCAAAGTCAAGCTCAAGTTGAGCTTTAACCGAGTAGCTTGCGAGCGGCTCACGAGCGGCTTGACTCATTTGCAGCCCTAGTTGAGCTCGTAAATTCTCGAGAAGAACGATAAACTCCCCGACGGACTCTATCGACTTTCCGGAATGAATCTAAAAAATGATCATAATAATAACAATATAAATGACATGCATCAGACGACTACGATCAATGAAAGTTCGACGATTTTTATCAAACAAGATAGTTCATCAAAAAGTAATTAGAATGGTAACCCAGTTATGTAGGTTTGTCATATTAGCCGCATCAATCCAAATTTCCCAACAATTACTCAAAGACTCGGACATCACTTAATGAATCTCATTGATACTCCACAAAAGTCTCCAGATACTAGTCACCATCGATAATGCAAAAATAAGTGAGTTGTCGATTCAACTTACTCGCGACACATACGACTAACCATAATACAATTTTTTTTATGCATATATCACCCATAAGAACTCTACCGTGAATAACGTTTCATCCAAAGAACGAGATCTTAGATGAAATTTTTGACTCCCAAAGTTTTTCCAACAAAAATTATATGAAATCATTTTAGCGAACAACTTGTAGTAATGCCCTAATGGAAACTATCCATGTTTTTATCAACCCATAACGTCTTGTTCAGACGGGGATACTTGTTTGCGTCCTACCAAAAATAAAACTCTATTATGAGACGAACTCTCTATAATGTTTAATCTCGTTCTGTATAACCACTAAATCAAGAATCAAACATATTCTTCGTACATAGATTTGTAAAAAAATAAGTAATGTTGTTTTTTTAACTTAAAAAAATTAAATTAGTCAAAATTTAATATTACATATGTTTAAATAAATAAATAAATAATAAAGTTCTTAAATCTAAATAAACTTTTTCCAACCTATAGGAAACAATAATTTAAAGTAAAAATAAAACCTTGTAAATCCATTTAACATATAATTGAAAGATTAAAAGAAGTGCATGTTCATTCATCCAACTTACTCATCTCACAAAGTTCCACATTGAATAATTATTTATCAAACAATGAATCATCAATCCAAATTCACATATTAATATACAATTAATGTCAATAATTACACATATATTTAACTAAACAATAAAGATATGATAAACATATACATACTTAATTAAGACACTTACACTTATCTTTAATTGCTTCCATTTCACTAGCATACTCCTTAAATACATACCCTTCTTGCTTTGAACTAATATTAGGCACTTTTCCTTCTCTATAGCAACTGCTACATAAACTGAAACCACATTTCATTTCTCTAAACCTCCACCCGATTATCGGGTACTGACAAACCGCGCAAACACGGTTCCCATGTCGTTTCCTATCCCCCAATTCAAGCTTCAACAAGCACGACATAATCCCAAACCCCCAATCGTAGTCGTCGAACATCGTCACGAACTCGGAATACGAAACCAATGAAGTAGAATCCATCTCCCCATGGATCTCCAGCATTTCACTTATGCCATTGGATGGAAGATATATTGCCCTCAACAATTTCATATAGGTTAAAGCATCCACCTTTCTTATATGGGTCGACCCGTCTTCGTTCACGGGCCTCCATAGTAACGTGTCGAATACAACCCGTTTACGCCTCTCGGGTGACCCATTGCATATCGGGGCGGTTATTGCTAAGAACAAACCCAAGTCGACCCGACCCGACTCCGTTTCGTCCAGAACCGAGAGAATCTTGTTGTTTATGGCTTTAACCGCTTCCACGAACGTTTCGGGTTTCAAGAACACGAGCAACCGACGGAGGATTTCCTCGAGCGGAGCCTTTCGGATTGTTTTTTCCGGAGCTCCGCGACCCGAATAAGAAACGGGCACGTTTTCGTTCATCTCGTTCTTTATCAAGTCCACACTGCATCTGTCTAGCCTAGTGATCCTCTGGAACGCCCTGATATCCAGGGCGTTCGCTAACTCGTTTCTGGCTGTCGTTTTATCACCGGAGGTGGCAAATTTCGACGGGTCGATAACGACGTAACCTCCGTCGTCTTTCAACCGTTTGAGATGCAAAACGGCGTCGTGGAGTTCGACCCGGTTGGTCATTTTCAAAGCTTCCTTCATAGATTTCTTAGCTTCTTCATTTTCGCCAGCACCTAGAAGTGATACAGCTTTGTTGAGCTGTGCCCTCCAATGGTTAGGTGCTACAGATAGAACCCTAGTGTACATTTCGGATGCTCTTTGATATCTACCCATATCCATATTCAAACCACCCAAATTATACAAAGCATCTACATGACCAGGTTTAAGATCAATAGCTTTTTGAAATTCTTTAATGGCATTATCATCATCACCCATTGAATGTAAAGCAGAGGCTAAATCACAATGTGCATCAGCATAATCATTTTTCAAAAAAATGGCTTCCTCTAATGCTTTAACTGCAGCTTTATATTCTCCTACACCAACTAGAGCACTGCCTAACAGTTTCAAAGCTCGAAAATGCGTTGGTGAAAGAATTGCAGCTTCTCGATAATGTTCACAAGCATTTAGAATCATACCTTCAGCTTCAAGAGAAATCCCGAAGTTAACATGGATTTGAGGAAGGAGATATGTCCACTGGTTTCCATTTCCTTCAGCAGCTGTTAATGCCAGATTGAATTCTCCTTTGGATTCGAGATAGTTTCCCAGTATGTATAAGCAATTTCCAGCTCGAAAATGCGGTCTAACATCAACTGGCTGTAATTCGCAAGCTCTCTTGAATGAAACAAGAGCTTCTTTATATAACTGGTGTTCATATAAAACCTTACCAATTGCCATATGACCATCGAATGCTTCTTCCCTAGATCTTCCAGTATCTGCTCGATTTCTCAAACCGGTTAATTCTCTAACGAATGAAGTGTAATCAGTTCGTGATTCATCCCAAACAAATGAATAATTCTCTGGTCCTGGACCTAATTCTCTTGACCAACCTGGATCTGAATACGCATCTGAGTTCGAGTTATCCCCTTTCGATTTCCCATCCTGTTTCGATTTCAATCTCTTAATCACAATCTCCAAATCTTCAACGATCTTCCAAGTATCATCAAATAAGATCCCGTGATTAGGTGAAGCTGCCCATTCACTCGTTCTCTGCTTCTTATGCGTCTCCGGAACAACACGTTCATCTGCTATCGACGAAGAGGAAGCTTCTTCAATTGAAATACCTGTAATAGTATCCGATTTGAGATCAAGACCTAGCGCGTCGAAGTCACGATCAACGTCGCCTGCGCCATCGTCGTAAGTACGAAGGAGTCCGTTTAGAGTTAAGCCTTTTTCGCCGTCTATGAATTCGCCGTAAGTACGAAAGACCTCGTCGAGGATTGCGTTGATTTGTTCTTCACTAAACTTGACTCTAGGGTTTACGGCGACTACGAGTGATGCCATTTCGTCTCTGTTGAGACCTCCGTCTTGATTAACGTCGAATCGTTGGAAGATTCTGTTAACTTTCACTGTCCTGCTGCCTCTTGTCGCCATTGGTGGAGTAATGTCAAGATTTGATGGTTATGGAATAGAGAAATTGCAGAGGATTAAGGAAAGTGACGATCCAATTGAGAATTGAGTGAAGTTAGGGAAATAGTGTTAGCAACCGTCCGCCGGTAGATCCACCGGAGATAGGACGCGGCGGCGATGGCGACGGCGACGGCGAGTGAGAGTATATAAAGATAAGTATTGATTCATTCATATGGAAACAGTTGTCTTGAGATTATTCGGATAAAGTATCCCCATATGAAAGCAGTTAGCCAGCAGTGGAACAAAACAATTTTCTCTCTCTATATTTCTCTTTCTCTCACACATAGAAGAGTAGTATTATTGTATTTTGGTAAAAAATAAATTATAAAAAACAAGTTATTAAATTTTAAATCTTCGAAAAAATAATTAATTTTATAGATATATTATCGATTTTTTAAAACAAATATACAAAACGTCATAAAAATAATCTTATTAGTAATACATATCGAACGACTACGTTAACAATATTGTTCAAATGTATAAAGCAACTATAAAATTTAATTCAGGGTCGACCGACCTTAGGTAAACTCGACAAGTCCATGGGATAGAACAACCCACCTCCCAGCATTATATTAAAAAAAAATAAGTTTTTAGATCAATTTATGAAATTTTGTAACATAAAAGTGTGTATTTTATAGTTATTTTGAAAATTTGTAAAAATTTTATGTTATAATTTTTAAACTTATTAAAAACAATTTGTTTAACAATTTTTTAAACTTAATTTAGGGTATGCAAAATTTTGTTTCACGTTTTTCTACATGAAGATGGAGCAGCTCAATTCTCGAGACCGACACTGAGCTAATCGAGTAGGTGATTTTGGAATAGCTTGTAGACTTTTCTTCATTTAAAAAAAAAGATATTCAATCCAACGCAAGATTTACCGAATTTTTTCAACTAAATAGTTCACAATAAATAAATTGAGATTTTAACCCAAATATATATATATATATATATATATATATATATATATTTATCCATCCATATTTTGGATATTATATCACAATAAAATCCTTTGTATTTAGGAAAATGTTTTAGTGGTTTTTCTCAATTTAGACATGATTTGATACCTAAGACACTCTTCACGAACAAAATAAGGGTTCTTTATGCATATTTTCAGATTTAAGTTATCCAAATTACCTACAAAATTTGAAGATTTTCAAATTTGGTGAAAATTTTATTTTATTTTAATTTTATATTGTAAGATAATTATACAAAATAATTTTAATTATTTTTTTATAAAAGTATTTAATTTTTTTTATTGATTTATTTTATAAAAAAAATATAATTTATTTTAAATGATATATTTAACTTATTTTATTATTTATAAAATAATATAAATTACATTAAATTAAAATAAACTTTAATCAAGTTAGTTAAATTATATTAAGAAAGCATAAATTAGTATACTATAATGAACAAAATATATTAGATTTTGTAGATCTTGTACTTTAACTTATTAATTTATTTTAATATTTACTTATAATTTACCTTTTAATAAAATATGAATTTGATAATAAAAAAAGTGTTAATTAGTTGAAAACGCGTTAAATAATTGAAAAGATCAGTTAAAAAGTATGTTAACCATAAGCATATCAAAATGTGTTAACATGGTCAAAGGATATTAAAACAAATACGTATTAATTGTAATTATTTTCAAATTTAAAGTTTGAGTGTTTGTTTTGACATAGCTTATTTTGATTTCATATTTGAATATTTTACTAATTTGAAAATTGAGTTTAACCTTTTCACACATCCTTTTAAATTAGAGCTTAATTAAGTTTAACTTTTATTTTGAATATAAAAATTTCAATTATGTATTATAATATTTTTTCTTGAATTTAAAAATATATATAAACAAGATTAAATATAATATTAAAAGTCAAATAATTTAGTTAATTTATTTGTGGATAATTCAATGTTTTAAAATACGCGGTTCGACCGGTGGTCTAACCGGTCCGACCGGTGGTCTAACCGGTCCGACCGGTGGTCTAACCGGTCCGACCGGTGGTCTAACCGGTCCGACCGCGAAACGATTGATTAGGCGGTCCGAATTTTAACTTCAATACGTTTCCTTTCGATATTACCTTTCGAACCGGTCAAAATCCGGTCCAACCGGACGGTTCAACCGGAAAATCAAACCGGATATTTCCGGTCCGTAAGGTTTTATTTTTCCTCTAGAAGGGGTTCTGATCTACAGGTTAAGGAGGTTGAAATCTTCTCAGGCCAGACAGATCGGCCTTGAATACGTGCGCCTTCAGTGTCTTCTTTCAGTTGATCCTTGCATTGGCATAGGGAAACCTCGAAGATGTCATAGAGTGGAAAAGGGTCGAAGATGTTGCTTCTTTGACGCTGAAAATGCTTGAAATTAGCATTAATGTATTGGAATTCGATGATTACTGTGTTCAAATGCTGAGGAACCCATTAGAGAGATAAGGAGCTGGTAAATAGTTCTAGAGTTTTCATTATTCTAATCTATATATATATAATGATGCTTAATTTTTAAAATGTCCGGATTGCCGGGTCGAGAGCTGTGGTTAATTTGGATACTTGGGTCGGATTGTGGGTTGACCCGTTTTTAAATTTAAAACGGTTAAAAATAAAATTAAAAATACTAGAGGTATGTTTCGAACTTGCAACCTAACAAAAACAAGTACAACTCTTTAACCAACTAGACTACAAAGACTTTATATTTTAAATTCAACACCAAATTTGATAAACGCGGGACGTTTTAATATTAATATAAGTTCAACTTTTTAACTAACTAATCTATATATATATATAATGATGCTTAATTTTTAAAGTGTCCGGATTGCCGGGTCGAGAGCTGTGGTTAATTTGGATACTTGGGTCGGATTGTGGGTTGACCTGTTTTTAAATTTAAAACGGTTAAAAATAAAATTAAAAATGCTAGAGGTATGTTTCAAACTTGCAACCTAACAATACAAGTACAACTCTTTAACCAACTATACTACAAAGACTTTATATTTTAAATTTAACACCAAATTTGATAAACGCGGGACGTTTTAATATTAATGTAAGTTTAACTTTTTAACTAACTAATATATAATGACGTTGAGTAAATGGATATTTGGGTCGGATTGTGGGTTGACCCACCCATAAATTTAAAACAGTTAAAAATAAAATTAAAAATGTTATCCGTAATTTTTTTCACGGTTTTTAATATTATTATTCGTGCAAATGCACGGGCTAAATGCTAGTTTATTATAATCTTATTATAATCGGCCTAACCTAAATCTTATATTACAAATATCCTTTATTATATATTAAAATTAATTTTTTTTTATAAATTTTTATCACTTCCTATTTCATTTTATTAATCATTATTTAATTTTAAATTTGGTCAAATTTTATAAAATCCCATAAATGTTGCTTCATGAAAAGAGTTAGGAATATGATTAATTATTAAGTTTAATTAGTATTTATTTAATTATTTTTCATATGTCTAATGATTATATAATTTGTGTACTAATATATTTAAATTTATTTAAAATAAAATAAAACTAAAATCTGGTCCAACCATTGGTTCAACCGGTTGGACCGAAGTACGCCAAAAAAACCGGGTTAATAACCGAAACGGTTTTCAAAACCTTTGGTAGTATATTTCATTAATGATCTATGAGATAGATGAAACTCAAACTAAGAAAAAAAGGATTCTGTTCACACTACCCTATAGTATTATTATCCAAACTATTTTTTTGAAGAATTTTAATTTTGAAAAGAGAAATTAACTCTCTTTTCTAAATTTAAAACTTATATTAACAAATTTATAACAAATTAAACAAAAATAAAGAACGCCACACAAAAGTATAATAAAAATATTTAAATAAGAAACTTCAAATTCATAAGAAGGCATGGGGTCCTAGATTAATTGATACAAGACAAATAAAGATTTTCATGTATTAAACAAAATACACTTATTCATGCTTATTCATGCTTAGCAATATAATAATATAACACCAACAATAATAAAAATAAAAGTAGCACATTAATTATGCACACAACACCATTAGAAGTTGCTCAATCACTTACTTAACAATCAATCATGCCCCAGCCTTTTCTTATCGATTATTTTAGGTCAAAAGATCGTCTCTTAGTCGTTCGTTGCACACTTTGAGGATAAACAAGTTGTGTCGGGTGGATACCCTGGGGGAGACGGTTTCGGAATGAAAGGCATGAGCGGAGTTCCATGTTGTATTGGCCCCGTTCTTATTTGATCCCTCGATGCAATTGGAGTCGGATCTGGGTTGTAATCGTTCGTGTTTGGCTGTACCGTGGCACGTTTTCGCTCGAAAATTGTCACCTGCATTGGTTTCGAAAAGGTCCATCAGCACAAAAAAAAAAATCAAAATATAATGCCCAATAATATATATATACATACCTTAAGCTTTCTTCCCCTGGTATTGCTAGATGAATCAGAAACTGCATAGAAATAATCACACAATTATTTCACACCATAATCTTATTTAAATCTCTATACCTTTGATATATAAATTAATTAATCAAATCATTAAATATTTCTCATATTGTATGGGTTATAATTAGGTACATAAAACAACATTTTATAAATCCGGCCCTACAAGGCTAAGGCCAACCCTTCCCAATGCCTCCAAAATAAAAAAATATATATATAGTAACCTGGTTTAAAACCTAAATCACAACATAAATTAAAATAACATTTAAACTACATAATTCTTTTAAATATAATACAAAACTATTATATTTATACTTAACCACCCCCAAACCTATTGGCATAAGATCATGAACAAGTGACAATCTAGTTCAAAATATAACCATATACATCAATTTATTTGAAACATTTTATTAATTTTTTTTCTACAAGAAAAAACAATCAAAATGTTGATAACCATTTCATTTAATCAATGGCTCAAGTTAACATGTATAAAATTTATAACAATTAAATTTCATTATAATAATAATAATAATAAAATAACATTATTATTACCCAAATGAATATAAACAAAAACAGAAAACAGCTTGAGAAGAATCAATATATTATGGACAAAACATAAAAAACAAAAAATATATGGACAAAACATAAAAAACAAAAAAGAAAGAATTTGTTTCATGTTCATATTGATGCAGCCATTAATGAAGATAAGCTCAAGAACAAGAGAGAGAAAGTTACCATGAACAGAGGATGAGAAAGCAGAGCAGAGAAGAACAGCTAGGAAAATCAAAACCCAGAAGACAAAACCCTTTGCCGCCATGATAATCTTAACGAAAGTTGAAAGCTTTAAATAGTGTTTTGTTTTGTTTTGTTTCAAGCAGCCATGAAAGTATAGATTTTGCTTGAAATAGAGGAAGAAGAAGATGAAGGGTTATCAACTAAAGCTAAAACTGGATCTGGAAAATCTCAAGACCCATGCTGCGGCGTATGGGAGAAAACATATAGATAGAATCGGTCATATATATATATACATGTATAAACACGAAAAAGGGAAAAAAAAAATTGCTTTTTTTTGGGTGGGGGGTGAATCATCAAAAGACTGAAATGATCCATGTGGGCTACAGTGGGAGAGTAGAGAGTTATTGCGGTTTCTGGGTTTTCGAGTTCTTTTGAGAGAGAGAAAGAAAGTGGAATGAATCGAATTGAATGCAGAAGAGAGAGAAAAGGGTCTTTCGTCTGGATAGAGAAGAGGGAGAATTCAGAAAGAAGGAGGGAGCGGCAATAGCCAATAAGTGGATAATAGGGATTATTTGAAAATTTCAATTTTATTGAAATTAAGGTTTAGTTTGATTTGGTTTATCCTATTTATTTATTCTAATTATTCACAGTTATGGAGGCTTTCCTACATTATTTTTACCATTTTATTATGAGTTTCTCGTTATTTTTGTCATATTTATAGATGATGGGTTAGTTTTCATTTTATATAATATTTTTAAGTATTACTTATAACCCTCAAGAGCAAAGATTAAAATGTTATGTAGTGAATTTTTCGACTATAAAGGTGATTTTTACGTGGATTAATCTGATCTGATTCTGAAATAGTAATTCGAATTAATTATTTTGAATTTATTTAAGTTCCGATTAGATTGAATTCCAGTTTGATTAAATACAGATTTAATTGGATTCGATTTGAATTATCTAAATATCTAAATAAAAAATATTTTTAAATTTACTTATTTCACCTCAATTTATTATTATTATTTAGTTTATTTTCACAATATTCAGTCATTTTTTTAACTAGTATTATATTTTCTTCAGTAACTGTTGGATCGATATGGATAAAATATTATTGAAAAAATAATTAATTTTTTTGAGTAATTTAAAAAAAATAAAAAAAAATTATTAAATAATTAAATAAAAAATTATTAAATTGGATTATCCAAATCATACCTAATGTAATCTGTATTAATCAATATTTTTATATGAATGGAATAAAGAGATTGAATTTACCTGATTGTTTGCCCTTATTCAATCGTATTTTCATTGATTTGCTCCCTTGTTCTTATTTCCCTTATTGTTATTGATTTTCAAGTAAATTCGTTTATGAAATTATCTTAAAAAAAAAAATGCGTGGTTAATGAATTATTTTTATTTCTATTTGAATTTAAAGTTTATAAATTTATATATAATTTAACTTTTAAAATTTTATTTAGTTAATTTAATTATTTTTAATGTTATTTTATATTAGTTATAAATTAATTATTTGTTGAACTCACCTAATTTATTGTGCGTATCATTTATAATTATATTTTTATGATATTTATTCCGGAAAATTGATAAGTCCGTCGGAGAATTAATCGTTATTCTCGAGCACTTACGAGTTTGCTCGATACCGATTGAGTAACATATTTTATTTTTATTTATTCTCTCTTATTGTCATGCTTTTTTGTCATTGTGTTTATGAATCTTTTTTAAAAAAATTACAAATTAATTATCTAATTTTTTTTAATAAAGGATAACTAATATGACACTCTACCGTCATAACCTCGTTTCAACTAAAAACTTTTCACACAAATTTAAACTATCAAACCGATTATTACCATTGGACTACTTGATAGGTTAAATTAATTATCTATTCTATATAAGAAATAAAATATAGTTAATAAGTTGAATAAAACCAGTCATTTATCCTCTTTATTTTTTATTTCATAGCACTAGTGATCCAAAGGACCACCACTCATTAAATCTCATCCAAAATTAAGTTATAGTTAGGAGCGTGACAAAAATTGTAACTAGAACGGTTGGACTAAGTATATTACTTTCATTATTCTAGTTATAATTCTTTCATTTTTTCGATCTTAATTATCAAGTTTACTAAGTTTTGATTCAGAATGGACCTTCTGGTAAATAATGAATAAAACTTAATATATATAATATCACAAATAAATTTATTTATATATTATAATAGTTAAAAAAAAAAATAGAAAAAAGTTATTTTTATTATATTAAATTATATAAAACAATTTACTTTTGAGATTGTAATATAAATGATAATAATGTTAGCTAGTTTTTTCTTTAGATGATTTAAAAAAAATATTAAGATTATTAATTTAAAATTATTGTTTGATGAATAAATTATTTGAGATTATTTAGATGAAATCATTAAAATATGTTTTTTATTTAATATATAATATTTAAATTTTATTAAAAATATAAAGTAAGACTAGTTAATAATATATTAACTAATTAAAGTAGTTAAAATAGTAAAATGGTTTCTAAAAGATTAAAAGATTAAAAGTTTAATTTTCATTTAAAACGAATTAGATTAGAGTGGATGTAATGACGGTGAAAAATAATGTTAACTTCTTACATTAAAATAAAATTATTAATCATTTAAATTATTTAATTAATAATGAAACAGTTTTTTTAAATAGAAAAAATAAAGAATTCTAGAATTGAGAATGACTATTTGATGATTTTATCTTGTATTTTGATCATTTTGCCAAATATATTATATTCAAAACTCTAATATTTGTCAATTGAGCTAAGTTACTATATTAATTTATAATCCAATTAATCTTTTATGTTAATAAAAAAAAAAATTTCCAATAAAAAGTATGATTTAAATTTATGAAAAATATAATAAAGATAACCCATAATTCATTGTAACATGTCAACATTCTTCTCCATACAATTTTGATTTTTCAAAAAAAAAATATATTATAATTTATTTGATCTGTAATATTTATATAGTTTAAATCATTTCAATTCATAACATTTTTTTTTTGGATTTTGGTTATTGTAAATAATCTTTTTTTTTTTTTAAGTTATGGAAAGTTGAAGTTATGTACAAATTAAAAAAAAAATTTAAGAGTCTATTATTCATATTAATGTAAATAAATATTTTTTAAATGAAAGATACTTTATTAGTTAATTAGTAAATTGATTGATGAATAGTATTGAAAAAATAAATGTTTGGATTATTTAAATGTTACCAACAAGTGACAAGTTATATTTCAAGGATTTTTTCAGGGTAGGTATTTGAATTTTTCTCACCAAATCTTAGCTTTCAAATTATATCCATAAATAGCTTAATATGCATTTTGATTATTTTCAATATTGTTAATTTGATGCTATATTCACATTTAACAATATTGTTCTTAACAAACCTTATTTTTTTCTGACAAATCATAAATTATGGTAGGTGGGTGGGTTAATTACTTATAGAATAAGTCTAATTTACTAAATGACATAAATGACATTAAAAGTATGGCACTTTAAGAAAGTTGGAATTTATTGTCATCACATACAACAATAACTTCTGCCAACTCATTAGTGTTTTAATGGTAGTCATCTGACCTTCCATAAAAGACTTGTTCTTTTTCACAACAAAAACAGCTCAATTTCGAGTTTTGGCTTGACTTGAACCTATCGAAAATAGTTGGTTCCCACTTCATCTAGGTTCTAGGTAACGCGTTATTAAATAAATGTGGACGAAGGGTCAATGGTCGTTCTATGCTCTTTTATATGGTTGAGTTTAAGTTATTTCATTTTGCTTATTTTGTTGTTTTTATTATGTTAATTAGGAGTTGCTTACTATTTGATTTAGAGAACATAAATAGAATTGTGCATTAGTTCGCAAGCTTTTGAAGAATGTGTTGTTTAAGATAATATTTGCGTATTAATGAACAAATTCAAATCGAGACAAATCAATATGAAATCTGTTAGTGAGTTAGGTCAACCAAATATCCGGAAAGAAGGGATAGGATTAATTCATATATACCTAAAAGGAACAAGTATCCATTAATAACTTGTTTTTTTTTCTTTAGGTCACACTATTTATATATACAATAAGAGTTATAGATTTGGAGTATATCACTAGGCAAAATGAGAACCCATTTGAGATTTATTTTATTTTGTGGCACAAGAAGAAAATGAAGAAAAAACTATTATAGGTAGTTAGCTTACTCAAAAGGATTACATCATTGAGATTTAACATGTAATTAGTATAACTACAACTATAACTTGTAACTTGTATGTATTTCTATATGTGAATATAAAATCAATATGATAAAAAGGTTAATTAATCTAATGGTTGACTTGAATATTAAGATATTTATCTGTCTTTATGTATACTTTTCCCGGTTCCTCTACTACTACGTAATCGATCGGATTATTATAGATATCCCTTCAACAAACATAGGTTATCGAAATAATCTCATAGAGCCAAAACACAAAAATCATAATCTTTCAAAAAATAGATTCATATTCGAAGAGTGCATAGCCAAATGTATAATAAGCTTACACTAACCTGATAACATCTAGTTTTTCAGATTCGGCAGTTTCTATCTATGATTTATTAAATCACCCAATTTTTCACATTCATCGTGAGATCCTTTAAACCAGTACAATTTTATTTAATCGACATTATAGTTTAAACAACAATAATTTTATTCAAAATATCTTTTAGTTTGATTACTACTTAAAAATACTTTAATTTAATTGAAAATTTAATAATAAATCAGGATCTTAAATGAAAAAAAGATATCCATTATTTATAACCATTTAAAAATTGACCATCAATTTTATTAATAAATTAGAATCTGACATTGTTAATTTATGGTGGCATAAATCAGGGGATACAATGGTAATGCATGCATTGGTGAATAGGAACATCATACACAGATATTAATGGATGGTCCCTCATGCTGGGTTGGTCTAACAAAAATTATTTGAGGGTTGATGTGTCCCCCCAAAATTAATTCAATTTCTTTAATTGGTGAGTTTTTAATTCTATGGTATGGTATTTTTTCTTTTAATTTATGAATCTAAATAGATCTCCACATACCTAGCTGGTTCCATTTAATGAGAATAGTCCTTTAGATGCATGGTTGGATTCTACTTTGGTGAAGGTATAAAGTATTTCACTATGATCAATGTCTAGTATTATTGGCTTTGTTTTCTCATTTATGTTGGTTTATTTCAAAATTTATAAATAATATTATTATTTTTAATTAGAAATTGATGGTTCATTAATATTCAAAAGAGAATGAATGAGGAGGAATCACTATTAAAATAAGAAAAAAAGAAAAGGAAGTTTACTATCAAAGATGAACATCTCTTCGGAAAAAAACATTATCCCGTCGGTAAAGGCCGACGGTAGAGAGCCATGTTGGCTTTCGTCAGTATTAACGATTTATGTCAAATCACCCTAAGTTTTAGACTGCCCCAACCTCTGTTGAATTTTTTTTTTGGTTTTTTTTTGTTGTCCTTTATCTAGTTTAAAATTTATTGTTAGGGAGATTTGAAACCTATAACCTAATACAAATTCTAAAATTGTATCTTGAACCACTAAGCTAAAATATTTTAAGTTTAAAAAACTATAATTTTTTTTAAAATATTTAAATGGGCTGCCCTAGGACTTGATGGGCTGGCCTAGTTGTAGAAACTTAGGTATAAATAAAAGGAGGTCGACTCGAGATGATCACCTTCGACAAATGTGAATGATCCACAAATGATACTTAAGAAATGCGTAAAGGATAGTCTCAATTCCTATTATTTTTTGATGTATTATTTCGCTAGAAAAATTGAAAAATATTTAACAACTAAAATAGTTCGTCAAGAATCATTCACAACGTTATTATGGTCCACGACAATATCAAATGTTAGACACAGAAAATCTGATTCGTTTTGAAAACTCAACATTTTTTAAAATTATCGAGTCATTAATTGTGTTTTTAACTATATTTTGTATGTTATATTTTTATCATTGTGTTTGAACAAAATATTATTTAATTTGATTTTTTTTTTTATATAATTAAGATAATGTTGATTTGAAACCTTCTCATCAAATACACATATTTTTAGGTTAGTGAGGTATTTAAATTTTATTTAGTGCAAATATTAGATAATTATATATACATATATATTCTAAAAGACACTATTTATGATATTTATCCTTTACAAACATTATTTGTTATATTAAAAAGTAAGGATTAAAATGTGATCCATTTAAAAATGGGGATAATATATTTTTATTTTCACACTACAATTTTTGAATTAGAAATATTCAACTTATATAGGTAATCAAATAATTGAATTTCACTTAAGACAAATCAAAATGCATTTTCATTTGTTTTTTTAATCATATTAGTTGTAAATGGGCTTGAAGGGGCCAATTCCAACTACTCTTGTGGGCCAAGTATTAAGATTTTTTTTTTCTTTCAAAATATATTTATTTATATAAATATAATTTAATAAATAAAATGACTAAAATTTCAATTTATTATTAAAATATATTTTTAAAATAAATTACTATAATTTTAATTTATATTTTGGTAATAATTTTTTAGTTACAAATTATTATAATTAAATAACAATGTAAACACTTAATTTATTAAAATAATAAAACTATTGACAATGAAGATTATCAAAATAAATCTTATGGTCGTACTATATACCAACACTATACATTAATAAATTATATTAGCCATTCTCCTATTCCATTATAGTTTTTGTTACACTTCCGGCTATTTCTTTAACTTTTCAGCAAACTAATGAAATATATTTTTTTAAAAAATCAAAATAAAATATACAATTAATTCAACTTGAATTAAGTAAATTAACATGTAGCCCGTGCATTTGTACAAGTAATGATATAAAAAACCGAGAAAAAAAATTACAGTGAAAATATGATAGCATTTTTAATTTATGCTCACATATTCAAATTAACCACAACTCTCGATCCGACAATCCAAATATTTTGAAAATTAAGCATCATTATATATATATATATATAGATTAGTTAGTTAAAAAGTAAAACCTATATTCGAATTTATATAGTTAAAACGTTCTGCGTTCATCAAATTTATTATTAAATTTAAAATATTAAGTCTTATTAGCCTAATTGGTTAAAAGGTTATACTTGTTTTTGTTAGGTTGCGAGTTTGAAACATACGTATAACAATTTTAATTTTATTTCAACCGTTTTAAGTTTATGGGTGGGTCAACCCACAATCCGACCCAAGTATCAATTTATTCTCATATATATATATATAAATTAACCACAACTCTCGACCTAACAATCCGGATACTTTGAAAATTAAACATCATTTATAGATTTTTTTATCCAAGCTTATCTAAATTTATATGTAGAAATTATAATTCAAATATATTTTTATTTGTTTCTTAGTTGACTACTCTACATTGGTATCATATATGGTTTGAAAAAAAGAAGCTCTCCTCCATCCACCATTGTATCACCATCAAATCTAATCTTAATCTCAACTTTTCTTCCAACTCATCATCTAAACATTCGATCATAAAAAGTTGTCGACTTGCACATATATAGCCAAGCTTAGTATACTTTTCATCTCATTTAAAACAAAGTCCTTTATGTTTCTTTTCTCGTATTAATACCTAGTTTATATTGCGAGAATGTTTGTCTGAGCTTGATGTCATCCCTTATCTTTCGTGGTATCCCTACATTCTGGTTTTGGATGGTTTGTTTTTATTGTTGTCTACCTTTCTTTAGTAGTGGAGCTAAGAATTCAACTTTCACATTGGCTAATCGAATCGTTTGGTCTAAAGTTTCAGGTTTATCAATTTCAATGCTTCCTTTAATACATCACACACCCAATTTTTTTTTTGAATATAACATTCGCCTTGAGGAACATTCTTGACAATGACTAATAATCTTAATTCTCTCCACTCAGTATCCAGGTCTATCTTAATTGATGAAATTCAATGATAGTGACCCACTTATTGAAATAACATGATCTACTAAATAATATGTAATCCAAATGTATGCTCGTCTTTTGTGCTTGCCATTATTTTCAGTAAAAGTGTTACCAAACTGATTATCGTTCTTGAACAACGTTATTTAAGTGAGACATCTCAAAATTATTTAGAGATGAATAAGTTGAAAAGAAGATATAGACTATCTCGATAAAGAAATTATTTAGATGTAAATGTTATATCTTTCTCTCTTTCAAAGGAAAATTTGATGAGATGACACTAAAGATGCCTCTATTTGCTAAAAGTGCCACCGCATAAAAAAAACTCTGGCGACACTTTTATTTATTTTTTTGAACGAAATGCCCCCGTTGCGAGATGCAACTAGCATTCGCGTGACAAATTTTATTTAAAAAAAAAACGTCTTGCGAATGCCGATTACGTCTCGCGAAGACTGGTAGCGTCTAACAATTGTGGACGTCTCGCGACATGGGCAAAATCGTCCGAAAAAAATTAAAAGTATCACTAGCGGGTTATTTTTATGCGCCGACACTTTTAACCATTAGGGACATCTTTAGTGTCATTTCATCGAATTTCTCTTTCAAAGTTGTTTAGGACAACTTAAATTTAATAATAATAATAAAAAATAAAGAAATAAAGAAATAAGTGTAGGAATTAGGATAAAGGTGAGAAGAAAAGAATATGCTAACTTCTCCAAGAGGAAATCCAAGTCATACCAAATCATGATGTTGCTGCTTATTTACAATTTTCATTTTCTCTGTTACATTTTCTCTCTCTAAAACCTTCTTCCTTTCTCAATTATGGAACTTCTTCTCGACCTCCTTCTCACGCTATTCGTTGCCGTACTTCTTTCTTTCCTCATCGCTAAACTCATCTCATTCGCTTCCGCCGGCGACGATCAACAATCATCGGAGTCAGCATCTGGAAACGATCTCGACGGTACAGAGTTTCTCTCGCCGGAGTTGACGGTTGAGGAGGAGGAGGAGGAGTGTAGATTTCGGTATTCAGAGAGCCAAAACACTGAACGAATGATCTTGCAAGGAGTTCACGAACAGGTTCATCACTTTGATATAATAGAATCTGTTAATAAATTAGAATCGTCGATTTCCAGTGACGAGCTTGTGCAGGAACAACTGCGTGAATCTGCCGCGACTAACGTTGTTGTTGTCGGATCGTTAGAGAAGTCCAAGTCCACTGAAATAGTGTTCATCAGTCGTGAGTTTCCCGTAGAAATCGCTCAAGAGGTTGAAGTGAAGGGAGAGAAGATAGAATCTGATGAAACTACAAAGGAAAACCTGATTAGTATGGTCTCCACACGGTTTGATGAATCCGGTGCTTTTGGAGAAGTTAAAGCAGTGAATTCTTTGGCTGAAGAAGATAAGATCATTGAGAATGTTGACGTCAATGATCGGATCGGCAACGAAGAAGAAGTTGATGAAACTACAAAGGAAAACCTAATTAGTATGGTCTCCACACGGTTTGATGAATCCTGTGCTTTTGGAGAAGTTAAAGCAGTTAATTCTTTGGCTGAAGAAGATAAGATCATTGAGAATGTTGACGTCAATGATCGGATCGGCAACGAAGAAGAAGTTGATGACACGCGTTATGGAAGTGAACTGAATCAAGGAGGAGATGGATGGAGTGATGGCAATGAAGATGACTGGGAAGGAGTTGAGCAGAGTAAGCTGCAGAAAGTCTTTAACCAGGCTTCCAAATTCGTCGCTGGTATGAGTGAAGATATTTGGGGGAATGATCTTCATATGCAGCTTTATGGTCTTCACAAGGTTGCTTTGGAAGGACCATGTCAGGAGCCTCAACCTATGGCTATCAAACTTTCTGCCCGATCCAAATGGTATAATACATTCTCTTTCTCCTATATGCCCTGTTTTGGCAAAATTTGTATACTGATTACTAATTACTGACCATGTTGTGCTTTACAAAATTGTCTAGCTAGGCTTAAATATAGGATTGGGAATTTGGGATGGTGATGAAACTACACTATCTTTTATCTATATGCAATGTGTTCTAGAAAAACCAGAAAAAATAGAAAAGAATGAACATTAGGGTTGCTGATTGCAGTAATAGATAGGGATGATGATCGAAATATAAGTATGGAATATGGATGCATAAAAAAGCTTAGGGTATTAGTTTGATTGCTAGTTAAAAATAACAGGGTTGAAAGCTGCTATATGTGAGTGATGGAGGCCAAATGATTCCATTGTGCAAGGAATTCATGGCAGAGATTGGGAAATATGAGTCCAGATGTGGCTATGGAGCATTATATCAACCTACTTTCTGATAAATACCCTCAATGGATGGAAGAAAATTCATCTGTAAGATTCTTTCTTTTCAGTGGATATGCATGCACTCTTATTATTATTATTCATTTGTAATGATGATCAGTTTTCTTGTGTACAAGGGTGATATTATCAAAAAATCTCTGGAAGCTGGAGCTCCTGGTGATCAAGATTATACAGAGGATAAGCCATCTGAAGGAAAGCAAATGTAATAGTCAAACGCGTTTAACTTTAACCTATTCCTTGTATCCTTCTTTTCTGTTTCTTCTTAACTATTCATTTACATGCAGAGAAATGGAAGTCAAGTTCACTACTGGTTGAACTTGAGCATGAGCTGATCTGATGTAGGCCTCTATATGTGTGAATGAAGTTTATCATCAGTAAGTACTTCTCCATATACTTTCGATACATGTATATTCTGTAGCTTAGCCTCATCATATGCATATAACCAACACGGTTATTCAATAACATTGTTTCATGTAGGTTATTAAAAATCAGGTTATTAACATGGTTTTAGTGATTGATAAGTAGATTGTTGATTGAATAGTAGGTTATTTGAAAATAATCTGGAATAACTCACGCATCAAACAAATAGCCTAACTCTTGTTGGGATGTAGCTTATCCTTAAACTGCTAGAGAGAACTAGAAAACCCGAAAAATTAAAGTCCATTATGCTATAGAATTACAACAATAGGTAGCTAAAACCTGGTTCATTGCAGGGTACATAATAAAAAGATGGACTTTTAAAGGAAGTAGTTCTCTTCGTCCTGCCAAAAGCCTATTCTGTGATCTGTGTGTGATTTGATCATGATTTGTATGTATTTGGTTAATATAATTGTCAAAATATGACATTGAATTAATGTATGTATCCGCTTGTAAGTATATTTACCCCCACCTTTCTATCACTATCTAATATCTATTGCCTCCTGAATTGAACTACTTTTTTTGTCTCAAATCCTACTGCTTATATCTGTGAAGCCATTTGCATCCATTTGGCTTCCACTTGTATATGAATACGAGATAAGGTAGAGGATAAACGACAAATAGGCAGTCCCACCAACCGCAGTCAAAATCCCTATCCCAACCCCTGTCACCTCCGATAGCATAAAATTCACCATAACGTAACCATTTATCGCTAATATCAGTGCAGCCAACGTCCAAACTGTCCTCTGCATAATAAACCCGATTTTGAAGTCTCCCATGAGTTCCTCCTTGGATACCATTGTGAGTAGAGGGATAACCGAAAAAGGTATCTGCATGGACTGAAGAACGTTGAGCCATTCGTTCAATATATCGAGCGAAGAGTCTGTCCTGTTGAAGAAAAGCGCGATGATCATGGTCGGTAGGATGGCGCATGATCTCGTTATTAATGACCTTATCCATTTCTTAGACTTTAGGTTTAAAAATCCACCCATGATAAACTCACCGGTGTATGTGCCTGTAATCGTGCTGCTCTGTCCTGCCACTAACAAACCGATTCCCCAAATGTACAAAATTGGGAACATACCGCCTCCATACTTGTCTTCCAGATATTGGCCTGCGTTTGCCAGCCCGACGAACTCAGCTTGTTCTGTGCCGTAGAAGCCTTTAGCAAACACGGTTGTGACAAACAAGTTGATCAAGAAGGAAATGAAAAGGGCAGCAGATGATTCGATTGAGAAGTAAGTCACAGCCTCCCTTACCATGGCTTTCTTGTTGGGATCTATTTTTCTAGACTGTACTAAGGCCGAATGGAGGAAAACGTTATGCGGGGTTATAATACAACCCACAATCCCCACAGCTTGGTTTATCGTCTTTGAGCTCATTCTCGGCACCAAAATACCTGTAGTGCCAAGTAAACGCGGTTAGTTCTCGCGTTTGATAGTCTGAATTACATTTATTTGAAACTAACCTATGGCAAGTTCCTTCCCACTGGGCTCTGTGTCAACAAACATCCAGGCAAATGTAAGTGTCATCAATGCGATGAAAACTGCAAAAACTGCTTCTAATTGCCTAACTCCGTAGTTCTCAAGAAACAGGAACACAAAACTGCATGATTTACATTTACAGGAAACACCAACCACTTCAGCCAATCAATCAACCAAAGATTTCAAATATATTCAAATGTTCTTACCAATCAGAGGCTGTAATTAGAACACCAGCCCAAAGGGGTAAAAACCCATCACTTAGAATCTTAATTGCAATAGCACTCCCTACAACCTCCTGGATATCGGCCCCGATAAGCGCCACCTCAGCCATTACCCATAGCGAAAGCCCCGCCCAAGTTGGGTACTCCTCTCTGCATATCTCCGCCAAGTGTCTCCCCGTCACTACTCCTAAACGGGCCGATAACAGCTGGATAAGTAGGCCAGCCAACGTTGCCCACATTGTTAGCCATAACAATGAGTAACCCGCTATTGCACCGGCTTGCAAATCCCCTTCTATGTTACCAGGATCTAAGAATGCTATGCTCATCAGCAGACCTGGACCCGTGAACCGCCATAGCTTCTTCCACGAAAACCTTGTATCCCATTGGTCCTCGTTTACCTCCACATCGATTGACACCATTTTCCTGTCATCTGAATGTTGTTGAATTCCTGCAGCGTTTGACAATGGTATAGAAGAAGAAGATGTGGATGTTTCGGCCAAGAGCCTGTCGATTTCCTCGCCTTTGCAGTCAGCAGTGGCGCCATCATCTCCAACAGGAGAATCCATTACTTTATCCTATTAAAATTTGGTCAGAATTCAAAGAAACATAATAATCTTTTGTTGTTCTTATTGAAATCGAATTGACTTGAAAATCTGAGAATCGATTAATCTCAAGAGGGAACCGTCAATATTCAAGATTTCTGGAGCCAAAGATTTAGTGTATAGCAAACCTAGGCAGAAACAAACTTACCTAATTTAAGAAACTAATCATTTAGTGGTAAAAAACTTCTTCATGGATCTGCGGTTATATGGTAGTTGACATGGAAAACCATTTTATATTATAATTGCACTTAAATTAAATGTGTTATATATTTAACAAATTTATATGTTTGTCTCTATATATTTAACTAAAACCATTTTCTTTTGACCAAATTCATTTTTTTAATGGACAATTTATAATTTCTTCCTTAAATTTGATTCAGCTATCATATTAATTTTAAAAGTATTTAGTCTAATTTTATTAATGTAATGTAATATAAATTAGTAAAATAAGTAAATATTAGACTAACCTTTAAGGTAATTCAAATGATAAGAGTTTTATTTTAAAAATTATGAAAATTAAAAATATACTTTATCTTATGTTTTTTTTTAAATTTTTGCTTGTTACAAAAATCAATAATAAAAATTTGTAAAAAATAATAAACTTATGTTACAAATATAAGATATTTTAATAACATGACACAAAATTATTACAATGGGACACTTGTTCAAGGTGATTTACAACTTTTATACACAAAAAATGGTTATACTTTGTCTGTGTATACTGATTTTAAATGAAAAAAAATTTAATAATTAGTTTGGGACATAATATAATTAAAATATATCAGTTTTGATTGTAAATGATTTTTTTAAATCAAAATCATTAATAGTTGATTTGTAATAAACATGAATATATTTTAAATATATATAATTAAATATTGTTAGTTTGGTTGTAAATATTTTAATTTAAAATAAATAAAAATTAATTTAAATTAAAGATATATCATTATTAAATTATTAAAGATATATTAATAGGAGATAGTTATAATACTTTAATAAAATGACACTTAATTCTGCCAGATTATACAAAATATGACTTTTTAAAATAAATAAAATAAAAAATGTTTTACAATTAATTAATGTTAGAAAATATTAAAATTAATATTTAAATAAATAATACATTTTAAAATCTTTTATTCTATTAAACAAATATTAACTTATATTTTAGTGTTAATATTAAATTATTATTTTTAATTTCATGAAAATAAATAAATGAAATTAAAATTATATATTAATAGAATTAGGATATATTAAACTAATATTTATAGATAAAAAGTAGATATTATCTTTGTATTTGTTTTAAATATTGTTATAAATTATTATATTCTTTTAAATTATTATTTTTTTTGTTTAGTTTCTCCTTATTATATATTTAAGATTTATATAATTTATTTATAGAATTAGAGTATATAGAGAAATTAGATTTAGAGAATATAAATAAAATAAGTAAGAAATTATTTATAATAAAAAATGAATTAGATTTAAAGACAACACATTAAATAATTCATAATTATTAATTATAAAATTTTATTTTAAATATAATAAAGTATGAATTTGGTTATTTATTTGAATTTATATTGAAAATAAAGATTTTATTATATAATAGAAAATTAAAATTATTGAATATATATATTTAAATAATTGAATTATAATTTTTTAAATATGTAAAGACAAAATTATTTATTAATTTGTTATTTATTTAATTATAAAAGTTTAGATATATAATATAAAAAATAATATAAATAATTTTCAAAATAAACATATATTTTTTTTAAATTATTCTTATTTTAATGTTTAAATTAGAAAGATATATATTAAAATAATATATATAATTTATTATTTATATAAAAATAATATTTTTATTATAAAGTGAAAATTAGTTATAATATAACAAATATTATTTAAAAGCTACTTTTATATTCTTATAATTAAATAAAGTAATTTTTATTTTAGGAATCATTATATTTATTTTACTCCTATTTTTTACCTTTAGACTCGTTCTTATCTATTTATTTATATATTTGACTTTTACCCATTCTTATATATTAAAATATTTTCTCACTCTATTGGGTTTGTTTCTCTCTTTATTTTCATTTTTAACTGAAAAAAGTGAAAAAATTAGTCATGGCACAGGTTCAACAGAATCACGTCTCAGGGCCGATCGGCGGCGGTGCTATGGCGGCACCACCACCACCGGCCACTGCCGGAGCCATGGAGGCACCACCACCGGCCAATGCCGGAGCCATGACGGCACCACCACCAGCCACTGCCGGCACCATGACGACACCAGCAGCCACTGACGGCACCGTTACGGCGGCACCACCAACACCAGCGACCGGAGAAGATACAGTGGCACCACCGGCGAACGGTGTGGCTGCAGGGAATCAGTTTGGTACAACGTCTCTATATGTAGGTGACTTGGACGTCAATGTAACTGATTCTGTATTGTATGATCATTTCAGTCATATAGGTCAGGTCATTTCTGTTAGGGTTTGTAAGGATATGACTACTCGTCATTCTCTCGGCTATGGTTATGTGAATTACGGAAATGCAGATGATGGTAAGGAAATCGTTAATTCTCGAGTTTTATAATCTGTTTACAGTTTTACATGTTAGGTGGTGATCAAACTGTTATTGCAATTTGCAGCTAACAGGGCAATTCAAATGCTTAATTTCACTTTACTGAATGGAAAATCAATCAGAGTTATGCTTTCGTGTCGCGATCCTACCTTAAGAAGGAGTGGTGCTGGTAACGTATTCATAAAAGTAAGTACATGAAGTTTTATTCGAGATTTTATGAACATGATTTTCTAATTTGATTTCTACCATCTTACAGAATTTGGACAAAACAATCGACAACAAACAATTACATGATACTTTCAGTACATTTGGAACTATAATTTCTTGCAAGGTAGCATCTGATCATTATGGTTTCTCCAGAGGATATGGTTTTGTGCAGTTTAGCAATGAGGAATCTTCGAAAATAGCAATTGCGAAGTTAAATGGCATGCTATTAAACGACAAACCAGTTTATGTGGGAAACTTTGTTCGTAAACAGGAAAGGGAAACTTTATTAGACAGTAACAAGTATAACAATGTTTATGTGAAGAATCTTGCTGAGTCAATAACAGAGGAAGAATTGAAGGATATATTCGGTGAGTATGGAGCTATTACCAGTGTTGTGGTGATGAAAGATGCTGATGGAAAGTCGAAATGTTTTGGATTTGTTAACTTTGAGAATCCTGATAATGCTTCCAATTGTGTTGAGGGACTAAATGGAAAAACGTTTGATGATAAGGAATGGTATGTTGGGAGAGCTCAGAAGAAATCTGATAGGGCGGTTGAGTTAAAGTCTAAGTTTGAGCAGACTGCTAAAGAAATTGTTGACAAATCTCAAGGACTGAATTTATACATCAAGAATTTGGATGACAGCATTGATGATGATAAGTTTAAGGATTTGTTCTCCGAGTTTGGCACAATTACCTCTTTCAAAGTATGTCTGATGCATATGAAATTATCAACATTGTAACCAATCTCTTATTAACGAAATATATTTTTGTAGGTCATGAGAGATCCTAACGGGATCAGCAGGGGTTCAGGTTTTGTTGCATTCTCAACTGCTGAGGAATCATCTCGTGCAGTAAGTGAATCTATTGTTTTGTTCTTCTTAAAATATTTCAAAAAGAACGAAAAAGATGCATTTGGTGATGCCTATTATATATTTATCTGCAGTTATTAGTGATGAATGGAAAAATGGTTGTAAGCAAACCACTTTATGTAGCTATTGCCCAACGAAAAGAAGATAGGCAAGCAAAATTACAGGTATATCATTTTTTTACGACTCACTGTGTTATTTGTATGAATCTTAATCATATGCTTTGAATTGCAGGCTCAGTTTTCTCAGATGCGACCTATGACAATGCCACCATCAATGAGCCCTCGTATGCCAATGTATTCACCGGGGATTGGCCAACAATTCATATATGGACAACCACCACCACCCACCATGATCCCTTCTCAGGTTAAAATGCTTGCTTAAATTGAATACTAAATTGCTTTGAAAACTATTATTTTCTCACAATCACAGTATAAGACTGTTTTCTTATAGTTTAATCATTTTATTTCATTTGGTATAAAAATGACCATGATTTGTTTTTCGAAGATCAGGATCTAAATCTAGACTCATATGTGTCATAATTTATAAATCGTGATTTGTTTGTACATGATACCAAATAATCCAACTTAAAAATTGAGAATGTTAATCTTCCTCCTATCTTTGTATTCAACCCTAATCCTGATATCGGAATTTACTTGCAGGCTGGTTTCGGTTATCAGCAACAGCTTGTACCTGGAATGAGGCCTCCTGGTGGTGCAGCAATGCCTAACTTCATTTACCCATTCATCCAACAGGCCGGTCAGTATAACCAACAACGCCCTGGCGGCAGACGCGGAGGAGGTGGTGGTCCTATGCAACAACCGCAATCTGTTCCACTTATGCAACAACAGCAGGTGAGACTTTGCATCGTATTTTTTGAAATTTCTTTCTTTATACACACATATATATATATATATATATATATTTAATTTTCCCCTGTTTTGCATGGTATAATAACAGATGTTGATGCCTAGAGGAGGAGGAGGGCGTGTTTACCGTTATCCACCAGGAACTCGCAATATCGTGAATGATGCTCCAGTTTCGGGTGGTGGAATAGTTCCTATTCCTGTTCCTGTTTCATATGATAATGGTGCTGGCCTTGCACAACCTGTTCCAGTTACTGCCTTAATCAGTTCTCTTGCAAATGCAACTCCAGAGCAGCAGAGGATGGTAAATACTCATTTCTTATTCAAAAGCTAAAATTGAACACGCTTAAATTCTGCAACATATCATCCTAAAATACCATTAAAACGATCTTTTGGTCTTCTTGTGCATAACAACAGATGCTGGGTGAAAATCTGTTTCCTTTGGTTCACAAACTGGAAAATGAGAATGCAGCTAAAGTGACAGGAATGCTTCTGGAGATGGACCAGACTGAGGTATTACATTTGCTTGAATCGCCCGAAGCATTGAAAGCTAAAGTGTCGGAAGCTCTAGACGTTTTAAGGAAAGTTCAGCAGCAACAACAGGTAAGTAGCCCAACTAGTCAGATGGCATCGATGTCACTAAGCGACAGTATCGTCGCTTGAAAGATTAAAGTCTTTTGGTTGAAAACGTTTTTAGTATAACTTATTAGTATCTATTTGATACCTTTTTTTTTCAGTTGGATAGTTTCTTAAATGTTCTTTTGGTTGTTGCATTGACATGAAAATTTGAGAGAGGTTTTGAGATTTTTTGGTTAACTTATTCATCAATTTGGTTTTATGTTGAATTTTCGAATGTTAATTGTCATAATAATCGAAATCTTTTATTCATTTGATTCTTTTATAATTTTGTAAACAATTTATATGAGAAAGAAAGACTTTCATTAAATTTATGCATTCACTTATCTATATATATTGTGATGTTTTATGTTTATAATCATTTATTTAAATTTGTTGAGCATAAGAAACTCAGGAAATATAGTCTATATTTATCTTAGGCACTGCTGCCGTGTTTATTATTTCTGTTGATAATCTTTGTCTAGAGTCATAATAAAAAATTATTTAAAAAAAAAATAATTATATAATATATTTTTAATTATATTTAAGGCATAAGAAGTTTAATATATTTTTTTTAAATAAATTTTATTATTTTAAATATTTTGATTCATTTTTATATATAATATACTAATATATATATAATATACTAATATATATATAATATATATATATATATATATATATATATATATATATTGTATTTAAAATGTTAGATATGATTTTGTTGAAATATTTATGTTTTTAGTGAAAATTTAATATTATAAATCATGGTTTTTTATATAATGTTTAAATATTAATTATAGTTAATTAAATAATTTATTTTATATTTAAGTATAATTAAGTATTGTTATTTAAAATGATATTATTTTATTTATAAAAAAAATTAATTTTAAATGGTTATTGCCTTTTTCTGATAAGAAAAAAAAGTTAATACTATAAGTTTTATTATTTTAAATATTTTGATTCATTTTTAAAAAATAAAAAATAAAGTTATTCGAAATAAAGTAACACAAATAAAGTTATATTTATTTTGCAAAATAAGGTAACACAAATAAAGTTGTTATATTTTAAATTTTTCTTTGTAAATTATAATATTAATTAATATATTTTGAGTGGATAAGTTTTTGATTAATTCTATTTTATTTTTATTTATAATTTGATTTTATTCCAATCAACAATTTTGGTGTATTTTATTACATTTTAAGGTAAGAAAAAATAATAAATCTATAACATGAAAACCAAATAGTTGAAGCGATAAAGGTTTAAGTTTCTAAATTAATATATATATATATATATATATATATATATATATATATATATATATATATATATATATATAATATCTGTGATTTTTTTAATGCTATAGCTTGTTGGTCAACCTTGATTAAAGATATATTCTGAATATATAAATATAATATTTGAGGGGGCTAATAACTCAAATTTAGTTACATTATTTGAATTATTTTATAATTTTACATATTTATAAATTATTTTGATTACATGATATTAAAGAAACTAGCATGTAGCCATGGTAGTCCGTGAATTTGCACGAAAAAGGATATAAAAAATCGCGAAAAAAATTACGGTAAAAATGTAAATTCGAAACATACATATAATATTTTTAATTTTATTTTAAACCGTTTTAAGTTTATGGACAGGTCAATCCACAATCCGACCCAAATATTCATTTACTCTCACGTATGTATCCAAATTAACCACAACTCTCGACCCAACAATCCGGACACTTTAAAAATTGAGCATTATTATTTATATATATAGACTCTCGACTCGGCAATCTGGATACTTTCAAAATTAAGCATCATTTTATATATATAATATTATAGTTAGTTAAAAAAATTGAACTTATATTATTAAAATGTCTTGCATTCATCTTGGTGTTAAATTTAAAATATAAAGTGTTATTAGCCTAGTTGTTTAAATGGTGGTACTTTTTTGTGTTAGGTTGTGAGTTCAAAATATATCTATAGCATTTTTAATTTTATTTTAAACCGTTTTAAGTTTATGGGCAGATCAACTCTCAATCCGACTCAATTATTCATTTACTCTCATATCATATATATATATATATATATATATTCAAATTAACCACAACTCTCGACCCGACAATCCAATCCGGACACTTTAAAATTAAGTATCATTATATATATATATATATATAGATAGATTAATTGAATAATGTCTATTAATTTAAAAATAATTTATTATTCTTACAATAAATGAACTAATTTATAAACTTATATGCATATTAATAAACCATTATTTGTCTATTTCACTATTGTCATGTTTTCATATTCTTAAATGGTCTATTTGTTTTTTGGAACGTGTTAGATTTAATATTAACCGACACAATTTTGGTCATTTGATTTTTTTACAAAAGAATATCCCTTTTTAATATTTTAATTTAGTATTTTTGTTTTCTGAATTAATTTACTACACTGATAAAAAATAAAATATCAATTTTCTCTTTTTTCGATTTTTTCAATTATTTTCACACATTATAAATTTTATAAAATATTTAAATCATATTCCATAATTTTGAATGTGTATATCTCAAAAAAAATATTTAATTTAAAATATAAATAGTCCAAATTGATAAACATTACACAAAGTTATATCATTATAAAATTTTTTAAAAAATAAATAATAATCTATCTCTATTCAAATTTTATCAAGTCTTTGTTAGATTAAACATTTTTTAGTTACCCAAACCAACTTGAACAATTAAAATGGGTAAATATTAAAAATAATTCTCAATTTTTAATAATACATACAAAAACGTCTCTAAATATTATTTTATTTAAAAAATATAACAAATTAATTTAAAAAACATAATTAATATATTAAAATAATATAACAGAATGTTTTTTTCATTTGGAAAAAAATCTGACCCATCTGATTAAAAAAAACTATATAAGTTCAAATCTTAGATAATAATTGAACATTTTTTAAATAGCAATTTATTTGTTATAAAAACAAACTGGATATGGTATGCAATGTAGGCTGCAGCTTAACTTCAAGAATATTTATTATTCAATATGAATTTTTTTTAAATGAAAAATTTCATTTTCAAATTTATGACATTTTAAATAAAAGTTTTAACTAAAACTGTTCTAAAAAATAATTGATGCAATTCTTAAGCTACTCCACTTGAATAAATTAATTTACATAAGTTGTTATCGTCGGCTTGCCTCGACCATAAATATAAAATAAAATAATGAGAATTTTACATGATCTACATTTTATAGCAAACAAAATTTACTCCAGATGATACACTATTGTGGTGGTTCTAATATATATCTATTCTTTTTCTTGATGGGTCAGAAAAGTATGCAGTTATTGCCTTCAGTTTGCCATTCAAGAAGTTCCTCTCTACCTGGTTATGAGAAAGGAAAAAAAGAAGCTTAAATTTAGACTTTTGGGAACATATATATTGTCAGATAGAAGAAGAATGCTGTCAAACGAGAATAGTGAGCCTAATGTTCATTGACTTTTGATGATCTGTGGCGGTTTAGTGTGATTCTTTGGCTTAAACAGGGGTGCGGTTCGTTGAGAATGCATGAAAGTGAGCTCTAATAATAAGGAAAACAAAAAATGGGGTTCAAATCTTGCTTTTCTGATGCAGAATGTTATAAATAATAGAAAATAAGGATTTATTGATCTGGGTTTCTTCTAAATGCATTATTTTGAGTTATTTGGATCAAAGGATCAAAATATTCTTAAGAAAAATATTGCAAGAATTCACCTCTAATGACCATGGAGGAACAGAAGACAAGGCTAAGTCTGCAAGTTGGTTATAATCAACATTCCTTGGGAGGAACATGACAACTTTGGGAGCAATTTTCTTTGCAAAATCAAACAGAGCACGCCTGACCAAAGAATTCATAGACAACAACAACAGTTAATGATAACCAAAAGGCTAATAGTACTGATTTCTTAAGTTAAACACACGTTATCATACCCATCAAGAGGCCTGAGCATAGTCTGTAAATCATATCTTTTTGCTTTCAAATAATCCGGTCCTCCCCACGGAGGCGATAGGTAAACAGTATCTGCCTGCATCAATTTTGAAAAAGAAAAACATAAGCCTAGATAAAAAATTATCGCTTCCATTCCATATGATTCAGAACAACGGTTATTCCATTTACCTTCAACCTCTGTCCAAGAACAAAAGAATCCCCTTCTATGAAATCAATACGATCATCAACCCCATATATGCCAGCGTTATGGATTGCACAGACGATCTTATTTGGATCAATATCAATTGCAATAACATGATTAGAGCTGCATAATATAGATGATTGTAAAATAAGACACAAGTCCAAGTTAAAGCAAAAAAAGAAAACAATAATATTCTTCACCTCATTGCAAATTGAATGGCATTGCCACCCATTCCTGCAAAACAATCGACTACGATGCCAGTACAGCAACGTGTTGCTTGATGCCTTGCTATAGACTCTGGAGTGACGGAAAACCAACCTTCTTCATCCATTTTTATTCCTTCGTCAAATTTGGAGAATAGTATATATCTTTGCCACCAATATTTTGCAATAGTAAGAGAAAACTCTTCCAAAATCCCTTTGACCTGAATCTCTGAGGTTAATAACCCAAAATACAAAATACTCAACATTTTTTATAATTATATTTAATTTTCATACTAAACATTAAAATACTTGAACAGTAATACTTAAAAGCACCACCCGCATTATCATACGAGACGAAGATCAGGGTTTTGAAGGGTCAAACACAAAGACAAGTGGCTGACAAATTAATAATAATAGAAAAATATATTTAACTAGTGTTGTTTATCATAGTCGGTTGGTTAGGATAAGTAAGTTAGCATTGTAGTTTATCAATTAGTATTAGAATTATATTACACTTAGAATTACTCTGTTATATACAGGAGACTAATGTTATGCAATTATGGAAAGGATTCTATATTTGTCTCTCGATTTTTCTTACCCTCGCCTTCCTTTCTTGGGTTGTTTAAACACTAGAGTTTGAACTCTATCAGATTACTTAAACTTCTTATATTATCTATTTATCTATGTTCCCATTTTTGGAGTATACACTGCCATAACCTCCCACTTTAATCAAGATGCTTTCAATGGGAATTGAACCTGAGACATCAGTCTCTTAGTTCAAAATTTTCACCGCATGAGTTACTCTGGTAGGTACACGTATTACCAAATGTACAAACTTTTCTACCTACTGACTTGATATTAGTAAATCTTTGGAGACATTAAGGGAAGACAAACCTTTTTCATGGATAGATTTCCTCAAGCGTGTCCTTTTCACTGCTTTCTTTCTTATTTTTTCTGTTGCAGAGTTATCCTCAACGTCCGCTACATCTGTTGAAGAATCCATGACTTCTATTTGAAGATTAGCATTTAAACTGTCATCAAAGAGAGCTAAACTTGAGTTAACAATGTGTTTCACATCACAACCATCTGCGGACTGCACAAGGTGAGAGGTATCAGGTACAACATCTTGACTGGCACTCTCAATATCCAATTCTACAAGTTTGTCGGCTTCACTAAATGCTAAGTGTTCCATGCCCTCTGGAGGTTCCCATGTCGACTCGTTTGTTCTGATATTATAGAAGTAATTTCTCATGTAGAACGTGTCCCAGTGTGAAGTCCAGTCTCCGGATGCATTATAACCTTTGTCATCAGTCCCAACCAGGTCCATAACTTCTAGAGAATGTGGATATGTAGCCAAATTGGCTTCTGTACTATTCAAATCACCATCATTCACCATATCACCTTCTGTACAGGCAAATTCCAGGAGGCCTCCATTCTCTTCCTTCAGAAAATGGTCAATATTTTCAGCAATCACAAGCCTTTGGTCCAAAAATCCATCATCGATCTTATCTATTTGTGCAGAATTTTCTATGCTATCCTCATTTTTAATACTTGATGAATTAACTTCATCTTGATCAATGGGTGTACAGGCAAATTCCAGGAGGCCTCCATTCTCTTCCTTCAGAAAATGGTCAATATTTTCAGCAATCACAAGCCTTTGGTCCAGAAATCCATCATCGATCTTATCTATTTGTGCAGCAGTTTTCATGCTATCCTCATTTTCAATACTTGATGAATTATCGGCAAGCTGTTCTTCTTGATCAATGGGTGTACAGGCAAATTCCAGGAGGCCTCCATTCTCTTCCTTCAGAAAATGGTCAATATTTTCAGCAATCACAAACCTTTGGTCCAAAAATCCATCATCGATCTTATCTATTTGTGCAGAAGTTTCCATGCTATCCTCATTTTTAATACTTGATGAATTATCGGCAAGCTGTTCTTCTTGATCAATGAGACATTCAGTTTTGTGCGCACCAACTGCAATATCAGAGGAATATTGTTCACTGGAGTCCAGCTTTGACATGGAACATAATGAACTCACAGTGCTAGATATATCATGTAAAACAGTTGTGGAAGCAGTCTCTGTCTCACTCACTTTGGTTGGATTCGCAGTGCCATTGGCAATTGTTTCATGAATATCGAGAATAACCAGGTTTGGGTCCTTCATTTTTACCTTTTCTTTTCTCTTCTTCTTCTTCTGAAAGACAAATATAGACAAGAAAACAATCTAATGATTACAACAAATCTCATTCTAAAGGATGAAAAATATATTATGAGATAGATTGACACAATGAATGTCAAATAAGAGATCTATTTCAGTGTTAAAAAAAACCCAGACAATGTAGAAACTTTCTACTTTAACAAGTCAGATCATTGAAATCCAACCAGTCGAAGATGCAATGTCCACTGACCATGATAAGCTTGTGATAGAGCAACAAACTGAATTATCATGATAAATTAAAACAAAAAACTGTTTTCGGGGGGAAAAGGGGAGTGAAGCTTACTGCCTTGTTAGTTTGGAAGGAATGTGGAAGACCCAATTCATTCATAAGCATGGAAAGCTCTGCATCCTCTGCAAAGAAATAACAAAATGGTTCTTCAATGCTGATTAAAAATAGTTAAGGTGTGAATCAAATGCTAATTCAGTTATTTTGAAAATAAGTTTTGCCTGCTGTAATGGAAAAGGTTTTCAATCTGGCATGATGATTAACAACATCTTCATCATCAAGAAAGTTCTGCATTCATAAAGAAAAAGATTAAATTTTAGCAATACCCATCACTAATTCATACAGAGATGAATAATTCAAACCATGAAATATGAACAACTCACAGTTTGTTCCTTAGAACGTAACCCTTCGCTCGTTTCAAATGAGTCGTCATCGTCGTCCCTGTTGAATGGAAAAAGCGAACAAATGACGCACTATCTAATGGATTCACTGTAGAAAGACTGAGAAAGAGAGATATTAAGTGTTACCATAGAAAGACTTCTGTAATCTTGAAGAGGGAACCAAGGGCTTTGATGGCAAGACCTTCGCTTTCCGGTTCATCTTCCATCATCAGCTAAACTAGAGCTCGATTATTGTGGGTTTCTTCAATTTCTGTGATGCATTATTTGAATACTATATGCAAGGGTTTAGAGTCTTCGGTCTAGGGTATATTTGCATCTGTGGTCATCCCCATAATATTTATTGGGTTATTTTATTTTATTTTGGATGATGCGAATTGAATATTTTTTATATAAATACTTAAATTTTTTCATTTCGTTGTTATTTTCTTTCTCTCTCTTCTCTCGACGGACGGCACACGACGAGTGGCAAATCCCTAACCCTAAACGTGATTGTATCGATTTATGTTATTATTTTTATTATGTTCATCTTTAAACCCTAAACTATGAGGTTTTTTTATTGTTCATATTGTAAATGATGATGCACTGATTCGGTTTTGTTTTAAGGAAAATTCATTTGATTCTCGTGATTGACATTCCAGTTACGTGAAGAGCTTCCCGTTACGCAAAAGATTTCCATCACGCGAAAGGCTTCCGTTATCTCAACCTTCTACTAATAGCAATTATCTCGTTAATTGGATGGATGAACTCAATCGTGGTTTGTTTGTGTGAAGGAGATTGAGATTGTTTGTTCAATAAGTATTAATTCATTGATGAAATTTGTCTTCGTTGATATGATATGGGTAGTTATAAATGGTCTTAAAATAGGTTGGGTGAACAGGTTTGCAAATGCTGGAGATATGCTGTAGAAATTGCAGAAACCACTGCATATAGAGTAAGATAGATAGACCGATAATAGCTTGTTTGCTTGTTGGCTGCATACGGTCATTTTTTGTTGCCTTTTCAGTTCAGGCAGGCTAAAATGGAGATCGTCTCAGCTAGCAAATTTGCTTATCGGTTCCTTGTTAATGTTGCTGCTCCAAACTCACCAGCAACTGCATCAAATTCACCGGGCAATTCAAATAGAGGAAGCCCTAGATTTCAAGGTACCTGGTTCAAGAACCTTGTTTCCTCCCCTGCTAAACTCACAGATAATAATAATAGCTCGGGGCTTGAACAACAAGAGGAAGTTCTTCTGCGAGAGAGAGACCCGCATGTGTCAATTCATCATCCGGCCGAATTCAAACACATAATAATTACATCTCTTGTACTCTCGTCATGTGTCCATACTGCATCATTTCTTTTGTTTGTGTGATGATCATTGTTTAGAACACTCATGTTATCCTCAACTACCAAAATCTACTTTGTTAGTACAAGAATTTATTTTAGTCCTGAAATACACCGGTTACCTATTTGTCTCATTTTTTAATGTAATAGCATATAGTTAACTTCTATTTCTCAACAACATTAAAATGAACATTCTGGGAATTGTTAGAACATTCTACAATAGGAACACAAAGATTTTGTTTACATTTGACAATCAAAAGTAGCATTTTCCCCCAAAAATAAACAATGCCAAGAAAGAAACATGTAAACAACTTCTATGTACACATCGTTTAACAGTAATTTTCCACAAAACAATGAGCAAAAAGAATGACAAATGTAGAGAATCGGTTCATCTTAACCATGAAACACTCTGTTGAATAAATAACTGCCGTAAGATGGAGTGAAGCAACCGCCTTTGAAGCAATGAGTCCAGTAGATATTTGTGCTCCTTCCAAACCCCTTCTCCTCCTCCCATCAACATACATATGCTGGATATAGATGATTCTCCATAATAGGCTGAGAATGATGCAGAACCGACCGATCATTATTCAGTCCCAACCCTTGCGAATTCGGTCCCCATCTATGAAAAGGAAGAATTGTCCTTCCTCCCACCACCCAAAAAGACATCAACATCATCATTATCGAAGTCTTCTCCTATCAGAACATGCAATGCAACCGCTTCTTCAATTGCAGCACCCTCTTCATCAAGTCTCTTTTGTTGCAGCTGATGTAGCCAAAGCTTTCTTCAGTCGCCTCTTTTTCTTCTCTGCCTGTTTCAGCCGGTCCAACTCATCATTCACCTGTTTTTTCTTCCGTTTCCTAACACTATGTTGAAATTTTGTAACACACTCCATCTTATATAACCTAAAGGACAAAATCATATTGTTTCTTGAATCCAATAAAACGTATATCGCTTTTGCATTTGAATATTTTTTTCATAAGAACTTAGCTTCAACTTTGATCTTTTTGTTTTATAAGTTTAAATTATCCAAATTTGTTCGAGGTTTGATTCTCTTACCCTATCGTCTTTTCTTAACTAATTTATATATTTATAAAATCAAAATTTTTATTTTGTGTTTTTATCTCTATTCTTACACATAAAAACAGTTATCAATTTTTATTCTCAACTATTTCCATACATCACTTCTTTTAAGATATTTAAATAGCATACGACAATTTAAAACTTGTATGTCGCGAATAACACCCCATTTTAAAAAAATGTCAAAATTGTTAAATCGTAGATAATGGTAGGGTGTTCAGAATGTTTTTAAAAAATAAATACTAAATCTATAATTTTTTCAAAATTTTCCAAATTTTTTGAATATCACATATTTTATAGTTCCTAAACCAACCTGACAATTTAAAATGTGATATCAAAAAAAAATATTTAATTTGTAAAATGTAAGTCCAAAATGTTTGTAAACAACCATTTCATAAAATAAAATAAAAAAGTGACAAATTAATTAAGAAGTATAAATAATTACTAATAATACATGTCAATACAAAAATAAATTTAAAATATTTAATAAAATATAAATAATAAATAAATATATTGATAATATTATATATTTAACACAAATACCTAAATGGCTAGTCTGAATGAATGACTAGTCTTTCTCGGCCGCCAACTCAGGTCAAACCTGCCCACAAATGAGAATCCACGGTGAACAAATTTTGACCAATTATAATTGATATTCTTGTACCTAATAAACCATTTAACTTTCTAGAATATATATTTTTAGTTTAGACAATTAAATTGGTTATGAAATTAGTGAAGTAATAACAATACAATCAATACCAATATAAAATTTAGAGTTGGGCGGGCTTGAAAAAATAAAACTAAAGTGAACTTAAAAAAATAACATTTTTTTTTTAAATAAAACGAATTTAATTTTATTATTATTTTTTTATAATTATACAAATAACCAGTGAATTGTATTGATTTTTTTAAAGAAATTAGAGAGGAATATTACGTCTCTACTTTAATTTTTATTTTGGCGGTGAACCGAATCCTATATATCCGTCCCTCAATACAATATTTAATAAGTTAATATATTATGAAAGTTAAACAATCAACATCATTATATTAAAATAATTAATTTTTTTTAAATTGTACAAAATAAATTATTTAAATAATTGAATATAATATTCAACTAATCCTATAGGGAACAAGTTTTTAGGTTAGCCCCAAGAATAGATAAAGGAAATGGTGGTGTATTTAAATAAATAATTAGAGGTGGTAGTTGACAGTTGATACAAGTCATATTAAAGTTGAATGTTAGATTCAGTCCTTATCTCTTAATATTTTATTTTCTAATATTAATATATTTATCTAAAAACTACCCATCACATATGTTTCAATTTGTAAATAAAAATGTGGGACTTACTTAGTATTTATGAGTTATAATGTATATAACAAATCATCCACACTCTTACTTTAATTAAATGAGATTTAAAAAAATATATATATATTAAAGATGGAAACTCATAATTCGGTAATAACATACATAGATGAGAGTATAATAATGTTTTAAAGATTTTTATTCAATTAAAATAATAAAGACACTAATTAATGCATTATATTAATTCATTTAAATGTTACAAAGAACAATAAATATTTGATACAAATATACATTCTTCATACAATTATGGACATTTACAATTCCATCACAACAAAGAGATATGCACAAGTTTATATCTCAAAAGAAATTATTTAAGTTGATTAAATTTTTAGATAAATTAAGATTTTACATTTATTAGAACCATTGTTCATACAAGAGGTTATTAAACAAATTATTTCATTATCGACTCACAACATGTTTATTTATGGGGTGATCTAATATCTCGGAGTCTTTTCTCTTGACTTAGTAACTTGGCAAACCTGCAATATGTATACATAATATTTTTTAACTTTGTATAAAAATTAATGAAACACTCTATTCTTTAAACACAAATCATAATTAAATAAAACATACCTCAAGAGCGCTTCTTCGTTAGTCTCGCGATTAGAAGTAGGTTCCACAATACCCGTGTTCAAATTCACCCTAGAAACCGGTTTCTTCAATAGAGTTTCCCCTGCTTTCACGAGATTCTCCAAGTTCTCGTTAGTGGCTATGTCCACCGAGCACAATGGCCATGTTAACGTGTCATCCTACCAAAATGATTTTAGTTATAACCATTTTCAAAAGACGAATAGAAGAAAGAAAAATGGGCTAGTTACTTGGATGCGAAGATAGTTTCTTTCAGAATGAAGTGCTTGAAAGATTATGCTAAGATGAATGTCAACCATATCCGCACTTGCTTGAGTGAAGACATCGATAAGAGGTGTGGAACCGCCATTAGCAAGCCAACCAGCCACACCCCATTTAGCGGCATCTTTTGCATTATATTTCCCTTCTTCTTTGGCTCCACCCGTTCCCAAAGATATAACCAATACTCGCCCATAATCCATTTGGTTTATAGCAAAATAATCGGATGATCCTTTCATTATTTGCTTTGTTACCTCTCCAAGCGCCACTAATGTCTACGAATTAATTTCATGTAAATTTCAAAATTTTGCTCTAGACAAGTATTTCATATATGTATGTGACAAGAGATTATAGATCTTTTATTAATGTTACATGTGGTTAAGATGCGTTGAAAAACGGAGATAAGATTTTTTCTAGTGTTTTTTATCATTTTCATTTCTTTCATTTCGTTTTACTTTTTTTTTATTAAGATTTTAAACTTTGTTTATGAATACTACAAGTTTTAATGTTTCAAAAACAACAAATAATTAATTTATACCGGATTGTTTGCAGCAACACCACCATCGGTTAAGTTGAATTCTTTAACACTCCCAGACGATTCCTTGATCTCGAAATGGTGTGTCGGAAGATAAGTTGGAGCAGCGGAGGTTGATATGCATATATCCGATAGCAATGCATTCATGCATGGATTGTTCTTTGCCTAAACCGTACATAAATACAAGCGAATAACAATTAGTAAACAATACAAAACAAGTATTTATAATATTGATCGAGAGTCAAAATTAAGGTAACCTCGTATGTGGAGAAAATAGTCGGTTGGAGTTCTTTGATGTCGAAAGTTGGTATAGCTATATTAGTAAGTGTTTGATGCAATCTTGTGGTACCAAGTTTTTCCCTTATGATGTTATGAAGGTAAACTCCATCATATTTTGGTCCATAGAAGGCTTTGAATAGCTTTCTAGCATGAGGAAAATATGACCTACATATATGTACCATTAATGTATTAAATGATGCAATTAAATTAAATTTACTTGAATTGAACAAAATTTTCTTTTTGTTGACTTACTCTACTTGTGGGAAAATTTTAGGGCAATGTTCAAGGTAAAATTTTGTAATATCTTTTGCGGAAAACAAGGGCCGGTTGTTTTCGTCGGGTGTGGTTAGCATCGCGGTTACTAGACCTCCGGTACTTGTACCAGAAATGACATCGAAGTAATCCGCAAGTCTCACTTCCTCGCCGTCGAGTTTCTACATATCATAACTAACGTGAATTATCGAAAATCTATGTTATCCTTTTTTTATAGAACTTGTCGCGGGAAGTTTTATGTACCTGAAGTTCATGTTCCAAGAATCGAAGAATTGTTCCGGGGATGAGTCCTCTTATTCCACCTCCGTCGATGCTGAGAATAGTTATCAAGTTTCCATAAGTCGGGGGTTGAAGGTGCGATTTTGGTGATAACATGTTTTCGTAAATCGAAAAGTATAAGAAAACTATTGGAAACTTTATTTGAGTCTTACACAATTTATTGAGCAAGAAATGTTGTATAAAGATTTGTTATTTATAGGCTTGAAAATTGTTAAAAGAATTGATACAATTAGTTGATCAATTTGGACTAGTACAAGAAAGGAATAATTTTTCCAAAGGTGAGAATTGTAGGTGAGACTAAAGGAATTGCAGGTGAGAATTGTAATCAATGGATCCATCAAGTTAAATAATTATTAGCTTCCTTAGACCATTTTTATTTATAAAGTAGCACCTCCACTTTGGAGAAATTTCAATGATTAAATTATATATAGACTAATTAATTATCCAATTCAATTATAGTTACAAATTCATTTTAATGTGGAAATGACCTATAAATGTAACACAATGATTTGGATTTTGTTCTTTGCTAAATCTTATGCAGTTATATGGCAACCACTAAAATATTTGTATAGGCATAATCTTATGTCATTTTATTTGGCTATTTAATGATGTAATAGTTGGAGACTTGAATTGACTATTCAGATCAAGTTGATCTTCTAGCAAGTTAGTGGTTCCTGTTATTTTGAATTTGATAATGGTTAATAATTTTGGTCAAAAATTCTAATTGGAATATAACATTATAATTAGCCCAAATTCAACTCCACCTGACTCAACTCGAACATAATAATACATCTTTATTTCATATTAAAATTACATAAACACAAAAATTTTACATAAGAAATTCATTTACAACCGAAAATCCTACAAAAGCGAGTAGAAAATGTCAATCACAAAACTTTACAAAAGAAAATTATAAACGGGTTGATGGGTTTTCTTTTAGTCATTTAAGGTTATCTTATTTTGACATTTTCAGGTTAAACATGTTGATCTAATTTCGACCGAACTCAAAAATATATTACTCTATCATGATTTTTGTTGTGATCGATTCCGATCGTAATTTCGTGTCGTGTCAGAATATCTTGATCCAATAAAATTGCTTAATTAATTGTCAAAAATAATAAGGAAAGAATAATATCTTACCAAACTGAATAATTAAATATCTCTTCTATCTTAACAAGCAAGAGAATAAATATTCAAAGACATTAGACACTAATTAATCCATTATTAACATAATCAAATTAATAAGGTTGAAATATAATATTTTATGGGATATATATTTAAATCAGGACCTAAAGTTTATTCATGTTCATATATACTTGTACTCAAATAGTCAAATCTAATAAAATGGCAAATTTTATTAAATGATTAAATAATGTAAATATTAAGTATGTTAATTAATTACCTCAAATTTGTTTTGTGGAATTATATTTCTTTCTTACAAAATATTAAATTAAGCCATAAATTGGACAGAAAAAAAGTTTCATATTGTTGATTCAACCACTCAATCAGGGAAATTTGAGGAAATGACCCCAAAATAAGGCCAAATATCCGATGGTGCGGGCCCATGATTTTTATAGCGCTGGTGACCCCCAAACAATTTTCTGCCGAAAATACCCCCGTTGCGTCACGCACCCTCCCGTTGCGTGACGCACCTGAGGGCATTGTGAAAAGTCCACAATGCCCTTACTATATAATAAAAAAAATGTCAGTTCTTTTCATTCTTTCTTTCTTCTTCCCTTTCTTCACTTCACTTCTCCTCCTTCTCTCTAAAAAACCCAACCACCGACCGACGAAGACGACGGCGGAATCCTCTCTTCCTTCACAATGTCTCTTTCTGCTGCTACAGGTATTCTTCTCCTTCTTCATTTATCTCTTGGATTGCTTTGTTTGTTAGGGTGTAGTGATTAGGGAATGAGTAGGTGGAATGCCACCGTCGCGGCGGAAACTGGGTGCGTCACGTAGTTGCGTAACGCAGTTGCGTCACGTAGTTGCGTTACGCAGATGCGTAACGCACCCCATACACTTTACTTGCATTTCATTGTTACGGTGTCTCTCGATTGATACTATCATTTTTTCAATTGCAGCTGAAGTATTTGCTGACGTATTTGTTGTGTACAATGGAGAGTGGCAAACTGCAGCCAATGGTACCAGGTCTTTCTCTGCACAATCATGCAAAACCATGGATATACCTCAATGTACTACATTTGCTCAATTAGTTGATACAATCTATGAGACGATTAACGTGCAAAAGTCTGCATATGATTTAGTGATTAAAGTCATGTATGATCCTTCTGCAAAACTTCCCCCTGTTGTTATTGAGGGAGATAAAGATGTGGGCATGTATTTATCACGGTTGATATCGGGTCGAAGTTCGTCATCTTCGTCACCACTTTGTGTCTCATTAGTAGAGAAGTACCCAAGTCAAGATACTACACTACCAATTATTACTCAAAAAAGTATACCCGGCGTTGTTTCTCGAGTTGTTTCTCAACAGATTTTATTTGAAAGTGATAATGAAGGAGGAGGAGAAGAAGATGAACGAGCTCATCATGAACTGATTAATCATGAACGCGTTATTGACTTTAATTATGAACGGGTTAGTGATTTCCAAGCTACTACTAGTCCTGCATCAGTAGTTGCACGCACGCCGCACCGGTCAATACCTACACCAATGGGTACACCATCTAGTGCAAGAGCAATGGGTACACCATCTAGTGCAAGAGCGTCAATGGGTACACCATCTAGTGCAAGAGCGTCAATGGGTACACCATCGACAGACCCTACAGACGTATCACCGACAGACCCTTCATTTGCATTGGCGTTAACTAGTGAAACCGTATTGGAAGTCGGTACGTTATTTGATACTAAAAAAGAACTTCAACTGACGCTATATAAATATGCGATGACTTATCATTTTGAATTCAAAGTGAAAAAGTCTCGAAAACATCTTTAGTATGTGAAATGTATGGATGAGACATGCAAGTGGAGCTTACGTGCTGTGAAAGGTAAGTTTTCCGAGATGTTTGAGATTCGGAAATTCAATCGACAACACTCATGCTCAGTTTTGTCGAGGCCGGAAAAAAAAATGCAAACACCGGCATGGGTTATTGGGCAGTGCATGAAGGGTAAGTACATGGACCATCACCATAACCACTTGCCTAAAAAAATAATTGAAGACATGCAGTCAGATTATGGGATGTTTTTGACTTATAATAAGGCTTGGAGGGCAAGGGAAACGGCTTTAACGGCGGTGCGAGGAACGGTAGAGGATTCCTATGGAAAATTGCCTTCATACCTATACATGTTGGAGAAGAATAATCCGGGTACCATAACAGATATTCAGACAGACGAGCACGGGCACTTCAAATATATGTTCATGTCTCTAGGCCTCTCAATTAGGGGTTTCAAAGCATTCTGTCGTCCCGTATTGTGTGTTGATGCAAGTTTTCTCAAGCACAAGGTGGGAGGTCAACTATTGGTGGCTGTTGCATTGGATGCCAATGAGCAACTGTATCCTGTTGCATTCGGCGTTGTTGATTCAGAGAATAATAACTCGTGGACTTATTTCATGCAAAAACTTAGAGAAGCAATTGGATTAGTTGATGATCTCGTCTTCGTATCCGATAGACACCCAAGTATAGCCAATGCCTTGTGTGCTGTTTTTCCAGAAGCAGACCACGGTGCGTGCACATATCACATAAAGATGAATATTAATGCCAAATTCAAAACTGATAATTGTCATGTCGAGTTTGATTTGGCTTCTCGTGCGTACACTATCCCCCAATTTAATCGGTTTTTTGACAAGATCAGGGTTAAAGATCATAGGATTGCTGCCTATTTGGAAGAGATTGGGTTTCAAAGATGGAGTAGAGCATATTTCCCCGGTAAGCGATACAATCAACTCACAAGCAATTATGCAGAAAGTTTGAATAGTCAGTGTAGGGAAGCCAGAAAGTATCCAATTTCAGCAATGCTTGAGTCTTTAAGAACAACATTACAAGGGTGGTTTAATGATAGAAGAGAAAAAGCGTCCAACCACCAAGAATTTTTATCTCCAACGTATGAAAAGTTATTATGTGATGGTTTTGAGAAAGCAAGATTCTATACCGTATCATCCCTTAACCGATTTGAGTTGTATGTGCATGATAATGAGGCACATTATAAAGTCAATTTGAAGGACAAGGACTGCACTTGTAGGGTATTTGAAGTCTCCGGTCTTCCTTGTACACATGCACTGGCTGCTGCCCGTCACAGGAATGTGGTTCCTTACGACTTATGCTCAAGGTATTTAATCGTTTTGAACTTATTTATTTAACCTATTTTTAATCGTTTTATTTTCCTTCTCATAGGTATTATACAACTATATCTTGGTTGAATGCATATGCGGAGACATGTTATCCGGTTGGTGATGAAGAGAATTGGGATCTTCCCGATATTATCAAACAACGCGTGTGTCTAAAACCACCTGTGAAGGTTAAGAAAGGTCGGCCACAAACTAAACGTAGGACATCCCAAGGTGAGGTCCGTAAGGTCCCGAGACGATGCAGTTCATGTGCAGGTCTAGGACATAATAGAGCAACATGCAAAGCAGTGATGCATGCACCGTCTACCGCAAGAGCAAGAGCATCATCTCAGCAGCATGAGCCCTCATCATCTCAGCAGCATGAGCCCTCATCATCTCAGCAGCATGTGCCCTCATCATCTCAGCAGCATGTGCCCTCATCATCTCAACAGCATGTGCCCTCATCATCTCAGCAGAATGAGCCATCATCATCTCAACTATACGAGCCCTCATCTCAGCTCTACGAGCCATCATCTCAATCTTACGAGCCATTAGCTTAGAATGAACTTGTTAGTGTTGTGTTGTGGTGTTAATGTTGTTTTTGTAGACTTATTACCAAATGTCTTGTGTGGAGGTGTTAATGTTGTTTTTGCATCAAGGATTCAAGGATTCAAGGATTCAAGGATTCAGTAAAGTGTATTGTATTGTAACAAAGATTCATTGAATGTTGTTTTCTGGTATTTTCTGGTGTTTTTGTAGTTTTCTGGTGTGTAATACAGGGACAGGGTTTTTGTACCAAGTGTTTTTCTAGACGCAGCTGTTTGACGCAGCTGCTTGACGCAGCTGCTTGACGAAACTGCTTGACGCAGCTGCTTGACGAAACTGCTTGACGCAGCTGCTTGACGAAACTGCTTGACGCAGCTGCTTGACGCAGCTGCTTGACGAAACATGGTTTACATTAGTGCAGAACCTATTACATTAGACATGGTTTATATAACTGTGTACTTCAGGCATTTAATTCATTAGAATAACATATATATCATAAACAACATTTGATATCATTAAATCAACCATATTACAAAGGTTTGAGATTAACATTACAAAAATTTGATATCAGTACAGTACAAAAGTTTCATAAATAACCTATGGATCTACAAGTCCATGAAATAACCTCACTGTCCACTTTTCTCTCCAAGCTTTCATCTCATTTGAGGTCACTTCTGCTAGATTCAGACTTGCAGTCAAGTACTCAATATACATTAGTACAAATACACCACAATCTCCACTCTTAGTTGCTTTGGGAACTTCTGACTCTGGACGTCTTGTGTATGGCAAAACGGAATCAGGGTTGAGCAGAGGAAATCTTTTTTTATCTTCAAGAGGCAATGCCTTGTCAAATATAACCGGAATCATTTGGCACATCGGTAGCACAAACTCATCAAGATTAGCATAACATCAAGGATCGCAGTCATATACGTCTACGCGCCATTGCTGTAGACGGACAACACAAAGTATCCAGTGGACGTCTTTGATGTTCAAAGGAATATATATATCATCGCATACTTTCCAACTATTCCTATAGTTGCTTTCATCGCCCAAGAAGTATTCGAAAAAGTTTTCAATGTCAAACTCAATACGACTTTTGTTAAACGCAGCGTACTCAGCAGTGAACCTGGTGTGGAGCCAACAATCTCCAATAAAGAAGTTCTTCTTATATGTCTTTGGATATACCCAAGCTCTTCTTCTCAGAATGAAGCAACCTGCATCGATTTCCTACACAAGAGAAACACATTTAAAATACAATCTGCAAATCTAAAATTATTCTAACATAAATATTACTTACATCATCAGTCAGCCAGGTGAACCTTTTTAGCATTCGGCGAAATAATGCCTTATCACCTAATATAGTATGGAGCTCAATTCTGTTGTTGTCAGTCTTTGGATCTTTAAGCCATGTTTGCAATTGATGAAGAAGTTGATCGTCATATTTTAGAAGTGGATTGACGGTGATAGGATCTTTTAACTTGGGCTGTTTCAGATTGGGGTCGGTGAAATCTGGATCATTCTTCGGCCTCCTATTCCTTCTCGTGACCAATATGACTTTCTTAGGAAGAGGAGGAGGAGTATTCACTATTTGCAGTTCATCTTCGTCATTTTCGTCTTTCTTCTTCCCAACCTTCTTCCCCACCTTTTTCTGAAAAGTCTTTTGTATAGGTTTTCTCTTCACTTCTTCTTTCTTCTCCACTTCTTCTTTCTTCTCCCCTTCTTCTTTCTTCTCCACTTCTTCTTTCTTGCTCCAATTCAACATTATTAACCTTCTCATTCTCCTTTTGCTCCTCTTCTTCATCGAGAATGTCATTCAGACCAATGGCATTCTCATCTTCTTCGTCACGAATGTCATTCTGCTTTTCTTCCTCTTCTTCAACACGAATATCATTCTGCTTTTCTTCCTCTTCATTGTCACGATTGTCATTCAGACCGATGTCATTCTCCTTCTGCTCCTGCTACAAAAGTGAAAAGAATTTAAATTAAGGATGCGTCAAGCAGCTGCGTCAAGCAAGCAGCTGCGTCAAGCAGTTGCGTCAAGCAGCGGGGTCAAAGACATAAAGTAGTAAAAAACAGAAAGCTCTAACAGAATTACCTGGTTGGTGACATGGCTGGCGAACTGGTGGCTTAGACTGAGAATCATCTTTTCAAACCTCGTAAAGTAGTTTTGTTGATTCAATTTGATGTCTCTTATGTCTCTCTTGATTTCTTCGACATCTTTCTTTATCTCTTCGACATCCTTCTTTATCACTTCGGCATCCTTTATCTGAACATGAGATGCTGGTGCCGGTTCACGTGCAGGTGATGATGGAGGTGTTGAAGTTGCAGATGGGGGACTCATGTTACGCAGGCTACGACGCTTGATGGCTGCTTTGCTGGGGGGGATATATCATCATATTCAACATTCCTCTTCCTCTTGGAAGGTTGGACAGTAGTAGGTTCTTCATCAACATCTTCATCATCATCATCTTCAGCAACATCTTCATCAGCCTTTCTCTTTTTTTCCCCATCAGTAACTCCCTCAAACAAATCATCGTATGAATTGTTAATGTGTTCAAAATCCTCCCCACTGTACAAACTCGTCTCCTCGGAGGACTCTTGCATCTTAGAAAACACAGCGCTGTTAAAGGCAGATTGCATCTCCTGAAATGTATTCTTCCTTTTCGATTGATACAACAGTATCCTTGGGCGAAAATGGCCATCAACGTCTTTCCTTGTGGCGAATTTAGGGACCAAGTTTTGAATGATCTCATAGCTCCACACTTGTAGTGCTAGTACAAACCCATACACGTTATAAGCAAAAGAATTAGTAACTCCACTCCCTTTCCTGGACATATATACGGACCTGTGGTGTTTCATGTCCTGGTCAAGACCCCTCATGGTGAATCTAAAGGACACCTTCCCCCATGGAAATCGGAGGAAATCTTCAACATCTTCAACCATATGGATAATTTTGAGATTTAAAAGCCGTTTTGGGTCATATGAGAAGAGGTACTGGTTAATCAAGCAGATCAACCCGATCTTCCATGCGTCTTCCTTATCGGTGCATTTCATGAAAATAGATTCCAAATCCATCATTCGAATTGACGTATTCCTTTTGAAATATTTTATCAGCAAGGGTGGACAACCTCGGCATTCATCTTTGTATTCAGGCAATCTGTCGAAGTTGAGGCCTGTAATCAATGCGTACTCTTTCAGACCAAAAGTATATTCCTCCCCATTAAAGTTGAAAATCATCCTATTCAAATTGGCCTTCACCTTCCGAACCAGCAACTGATGTAAAATGGTCCCTGAGAACAACAAGTCTGGGACTCCTCTCAATAAATACTGAAATTGAGAATTTAGAGCCCTCTCCATAAGACCCAGCGCTTCAAACCTATCAGATACTTTTTTCAAGGCTAGGACAGATTTCAATGAAATCCTACCAGGAAAATCATGAACCGTGAAGTCTGCCATCTACAAAAGGGAAAAGAAAAACAACAATGTTTGTGAAAACATTTCACAACAAATATAAACAAACGAGAAGAAAAGCAACCGTCAAAATAGCTAGAAACAACTGTCAGATGCGTCAAGCAGCTGCTTGACGCAACCCAACCCATAAACCGTGCATGAACCATTTGAAATCAAGAAGCATCCTACCCTAATTCCTAACATAAAACATGCATGAACCGTTTGAAAGCAGGAAGCAACCTACCCTAAAACCCTAACATAAAACATGCATGAACTATTTGAAAGCAAGAAGCAACCCTAAAAACATAACATAAAACATGCATGAAGCATTTGCAAGCATGTAGCAACCCTAAACCATAACATAAACCATGAATGAACCATTTGCAAACAAGAAGCAACCAACCCTAAACCCTAACATAAACCATGAATGAACCATTTGCAAACAAGAAGCAACCAACCCTAAAACCTAACATGAACATAAACAAACATAACTAAAACTAACCTCATGAAGTCAATGAATGAACGAGAAGATGAAGACGAAGACGAGCAGGACGAGACGTCGAGGCAGGTGCGTCGTCGGGTGCGAGAGAGAGAGAGAGCCTGAATAGTGGTCGAGGCTTATTTGGGTTTTTATATAAAATAAAAATAAATGTGACGCATCGTATCCTACTTGACGCATCCGAGATGACGCATCCGAGATGACGCATCCGAGTTGACGCATCCGAGATGACGCATCGTATCCTACTTGACGCATCCGAGATGACGCATCCGAGTTGACGCATCCGAGATGACGCATCCGAGTTGACGCATCCGAGTTGACGCATCCGAGATGACGCATCCTTCTTGACGCATCCATCTTGACGCACCCTGCGTGACGCATCCTACGTGACGCATCCTACCAAACAAACAACCTGCATTCAACGAATCAGCGAATCAATGAGGAACGTTCTGTAAATGAAATATACACGAACTGAATAGGAAATCAAAACAAACAATAACGAAATAAAGACAAAATATAGTGGAATGGTCGAATGAAATGTAAATTTGTTCGAAATCCTCAGCGCTGTGCAAACTCGTCTCCATTGGATGTTCTTCGAAGCTATAGGCCGTTGAATATGTTCGAAATCCTCTTCGATTCGTTCTTCATCGCTGAAAAAGAAGAGAAAATCTTCTCCGCCACCATTAGGGTTTCACGGCGGAGAAGACGGATGAGAGAGAAACTGAAACGAAAATGAAAAAAAAATTAAGTCTTTATAGGGTTCAGGGTGCGTCACGCACCTGGAGGGTGCGTGACGCATGGGTAAAATGGTCATTAAAAAATTTGGGGGTCACCAGCGCTATAAAAATCATGGGCCCGCACCATCGGCTATTTGGCCTTATTTTGGGGTCATTTCCTCAAATTTCCCCTCAATCACCCTGATTTTTAATAATAATTTTTTTTAATAATGCATCCGATTTATTAACTCAGTAAAAGAAAGGGTTTAATTTAGTAACTTTTAAAAAATTATCCAAATTGGCCTAACAAATTATGCATATAGCCTCCAAATTACTTTGTGTCAACTTTAAATAGTAGAAGCTTGAAGGGTTGTTCATTTAGAATTTATAGTTTCTTTAATTTATTTTGTAAATGCATTTTGATTTCTTAATTAAGATTCTTTTAACACTAAACTAATTTAGTGGGTTTTATGCAACTTCTAAAACGTTTCGATCATCAACCCCTGACTTCTTTGACGAATTCCAGTCTAACTGGATTTAAAACCTTGGTATTAGGTAAAGAGTTTCTCTGCCATCTCCTGCGAGAAAGTCCGGTGAAAATGGGGAAAAAATATTCATAAGCTACAAACTTTATTACATTGTTTTTAAGGAAGGTGCGAAATAAGGGTGGAAGTGTGTTTTGACGGCGAAAAATTACATAAGTAATGGGCGCTGAAAGGAACATCCATTGGGTTCGAAATAACCTTTCTAATACTGAATTTTGGCTGCTTCAAAATGTACCATATTGATAATAGGATCCGAAACGAACAAATTATTTATTTTATGTAAGATAATTTTTCAATTGATATTGGATCATACATGAGTTGAGATAGTTTAGATTAGTTTGAATATAACCCATAAGTAAGATTGGTCGAAAAAAGTTTATCCTAATGATTTAAGAGGTCTTATATTTGAGAAAAAAAATGTTTATGGGCAAATTTCTCTATTTTCCATATTTTGGAGGGTCGGATGGGATAAAGACTAGTGTTAATACTTAATAGTATTATCAACTAAAAGGCGGGGAAGGAATGCAAGAAAAAACGAAGCAATTGAGAAATTTTAATGGCGTTCACATTATTAGGGTTTTCCATGAACAACGCAATGGAGCTTTCTCTAAACACTTCATCTTCTATATCTCAATTCCAACCGTTTCTTCAACATACTAATGTGAATCTGAGAATGGAGGTTCGTTTCAATCGCTCAAAATCATTTACAGTAACCAGAATGAGTTCTCCAATCTCTTGTTGTTCTTCCGATTCCGCAATCTCAGCAACGCCGTATACGTCCTCCACTGGCGTTCCTCGTATGATAAGGAAGAGGAGGAGATATCGGAAGTTGAATCCTGGCGAGAAGGAAGGAATTACAGAGGAAATGAGGTTTGTTGCGATGAAACTCAGAAATGTCAAAGGGAAGAGAATTGTGAAAGATGATGGAAGTGATGAGGAAGATAATGATACTGACGAGTCGACTCAATCCGACTCAATCGATGATGATGATGAGAACGGGGAGACATGGCAGCCAAGTTTGGAAGGTTTCGTCAAGTTTCTCGTGGACAGCCAGCTCGTGTTCAATACAATTGAACGCATTGTCGATGAATCCAGTGACGTTTCTTGTAAGTTTTCGAAATTTTCGAAATCTGGAATGATTTTGATTTGATAGATGGATTTGTTTAAAAGAAACCACGAAAACTTGTAGATGTATACTTCAGGAAGACTGGTCTGGAACGATCTGAAGCTCTCAGTGAAGATCTAGAATGGTTCAAGGAACAGAAAATTGAAATACCTGAACCTAGTAGCCCTGGAGTTAGTTATGCGAAATATCTCGAAGAACTTGCTGAGACAAGCGCCCCTCTGTTTCTATCGCATTTCTACAATATATATTTCGCACATATAGCAGGCGGGCAAGTGATTGCAAAGAAGGTATATCGAGTTTGATTCTTCTTTACTGCAATGGTGATTGATTAAAGGTCTCGTTCTGATTTAGGTTTCTAAGAAAATATTGGAAGGAAAAGAGTTGAAATTTACCGAGTGGGAAGAGGGCGAAGCAGAAGAATGTTTGAAGGGTGTTCGAGAAAAGCTCAACATGCTTGGAGAGGTAGTTATTTCCTTTGGATGATTGTTGTTTATAGTATTCGCCATTGTTGATTGATTGCTTGAATTTTGGTAGCACTGGGCGCGCGATGATAAGAACAAATGCTTGAGAGAAGCGACCAAGTCTTTTCGTTTTCAAGGCCAGATAATCCGACATATCATCTTATGATCTGCTCAAATGTTCGAAACTAGGTCACCATTTTTGTCAGTTTTCGACTTTCAATTTGTTTGCCTGTAAACATTAAGCTCAAAATACATTAATTAATAATAGTATATCAATTCATGAAGATGGCCATGTCTATTACCTATGAAAATGTTAAATCTACAAAAGAAAATAACTTGTCTCTCTAATCTTAAACACTGACTGAGACATGGTCAGTTGCTACATTTACTTCCATTTTTCCTTTCTGCTACAAATTAGGTCAACAGTTCAGATCAGATCAATGACCGTTTTCTTCTAAGCCATTTTGCCTTGATGTCCTTTGTACGACAAAATGATCAACAATCTTAACAGTGTTTATCGGGTCAAGTTGTGGAGAAATCGCGCACCATTTACTAGGCCATTTTATATGATGGCTTAGCTGATTAGGTTGCCTTGACTCGCCATCCCATTTGTAATCCAACTTCCATTCTTTTGGTACCTAAACATATTACCAAAACCAAAGTCAGACCGGAATGAATCGAGATAATAGTAAAGAATACTCGTGCAGAGATATCTAACCTTATCGACAGCAAGGGTGAAAACTTCAAGATCTCCGATGCTGTTGATGTGGAACCGTGTGACAGCCTTATAATTAGCAATCCGAAGCGATGAGAAAGCTTCGTCAAAATGCAGGTTTAGCCAATTGATACAAATGTACAGGTAACTTCCGAACACCAAAGAAACAACCGGTGTCGTGAAGACCCAGAAATAAAGGAAAACAGCGGCATAGTATATAACCGCTCCACCTCTCGATAGGGAATCCATTCCATTTTTGCATATATTATTCCTAGTCACAGCCATCACCTGGATAGAAAGCATAGATCTCAATTCTACACTTTTTTTATTTTATTTTAAGAAAGGTAAAATATAACAATTTGCAAACAACTCACTTCGGGAATATCAAATGCAGACATGAGATATTTAATGCAGGCTGGATAAAGCCCATATGTCCATTGTTCTATCCGCGCACGAAGTCCAGATGGGTCAGGGAAATGTTCGTTCTCCATGGTTCGATACCACTCGTACAACGTGTGATAACCTGAAACGGGAATGTAAGTTGAATTAACAAATCAAGCTAGATCATTTTTTTTCTTTATTCTCTGCGTACCACTGTCATGACCCCCACTTAAGACCTTACTAGTGAAGCTCGGATTTTGAATAGGCTTATTGGTCACAGTTGTGCCTCTATATCAAATAACTCAAAATTATAAATAAGGTCACCGGAATATCTTAGACCTCTAGATTAATTTCAAATAACTTACCATCCAATCAACAGGATACTCTTTTTCTTTGTATCACATCATTTAAATTGGGAACCAAAATATCCTTATTTTTCTATAAGAAAATTATTTTTTCATGATATATGTTTTTTTTACTCAATTAACTCCAAATAACCTGATTTTCAATAACCTATATTATACCAGACCTTAGCCTTGGTGACAGCTAATGCACAACAAATTGTATATCAAAAGAATATGTCAGTTAGAGGAGAAAGGCACACATCGCAATGAAAAGGGTGTCTTGTGTGTAGTCAAGCACACAATAAAAAGATGAATAGACTATATGAAAACAGAAGAACAAAGACATCACCTGATGTGGCGAGCAGCTTATGTTGGATACATGTCTCAATACCTAGTTCCAGCAACAACATGAGAATTAGCGCTGCAGACAGGTGCGCAGAAACATGAAGAATACCAATTAAAGCCTGTCTCTTCCGGGAAACTTTTGGAGGAACAAATGTAATGGCAATTATTAACAGCATAGCAGCCCCTCCTGCGGACACATATGAGTAACCCAGAAGGTACAAAAACGTGTCCCAAACTGTCGTAAAAAAGCTCCCAAGCTGATCAGAAAAAGTGTCTTTCTGCAATATGTGGTCTAGATTACACTGTAAATAGAAAGAAAAACTACAAATGATTAGTCACATGGAGATTCAGCTTCACTCAAACTTCACTTACAAAAATCAGCAGCCTATTTTGGAAGGGATTGCACAGAAGTTTTTTTATTTATACATTTAAAAAGCATAGTAGATTTAACAACATATATACTGCACAACTGGGGACAACCTTTTGATTAAAGTACATTTATTCTTCATAGATCTGCTTATCGAATTAGATAGTAGATGCATTTTCTATAAAACCAACAGAAAAAGCATTTACTATCATCAATTTTGCATGGTAAGAGAATGCTGGGTTAGAAATGGTAAATCAACTAATCTTGCAAATCAGAACAATATACTGATAAAGAACCACCTGAGGGAACATAGAAAAGGCCAATATAAAATATATAACGCCACCAATGATATCAAACTGCCAATTCTTCTTGCGGAATTTCAATATGTTACCTAGAGCAATCTGCATCAACAACATAAAGAATATTATTTAAAAGGAATGTCAATCCATTAGAGCGTCTTTCTATCTCATTTAAGGGACCAAAATTCTTTACCCTGCTTGAATCTTCAAATGATGGGTAAGCCGACTTGGTCTCGAACGCGGCTCCATCAAATTCATTGAAATTACTAAAGACGTGAGTTGGGTGCAAAAATGCACCCCCACAACCATTCACTATTAGGTGTTGCACGAAAGTGGGCTTAGTATCTGTTGGTACATGTGAATGCCGCAAATAATTATGCAAATCCCCTGCAATCCAGATTTTACATCTTCCCTTCAAGCAGTCACGAACCAGGTGCAACACATTCTTAGCAGACGTTTCACTCCAGTACCAATCAAGAAGCCAAATTGGTTCATGTGTGACAATGATGACAGAGTCATCATCTCCTACCTGCAAGCTTCTGATTAACACACAAATGGGAATATATATGCAACATTAACAAAACACATAAGGAGCTCAAGCAAGATATTGAAGACAAGCTAAGAAATGAGGATGTCTTAAAAGTAATAAAAAAAATTAAGCAAAGTTTTCCCTTGAACTTTCATGAAGCATAGTGAAAATAGCCACTGGACTTCTATAATTAGAGATAAGTTATGATATCACAGCTACCTCTCTGATAGTTATTCTTGATATTCAACTTTATTTATCAATAGGACCCACTGCATATGGGTTGAAAACATGTTACATATATACGCATACATATGGGCTTATATTCTCCTTCACAAAAAGTCCAAGAGCATAATTGACCTTTTTACCTGAAGGGAAATATCTTAGATATTTACTGGATTCATAGTTTACACCTGGATGTAGATCTAGTATTCTTTTATTTATTTTTTATTCATTTAGAGACTAGGGTTTATTCCTCGAGGAGGATAGCATAACATCCCACTATCATGACCCTATTACAATGATTCGGTGGGAATCGAACCTGAGACATCAGCATCTTAGTTCAACACTCTTCTACTTCTCAGAGTTGTGATGTAGTCCAAAGAGTAGTAGCAGATATTAACAATGCTTTGTACAGGGAAGTAACCACAAGCTCTAGACCACTATGGACTTCCAAGAATATTAATTACCTTAAGGGCCTTGACAAACAGTTATACAACTGTACAGTGTGTAATTTAGGCACCAGGGTATTTAGGCTTTTACTATCTAACATGACATAATGCTTTGTTTTTTGGGGGAAATTAAACGTCAGATGAGAAGCATGTTTGAACACGGATAATGTTCTCACAATCACCAACATCAAAAATCTGAAAATGCTACTCGGGCAAATCAAATAAACCCAATATTCACCTGAACATATACCAGTGAACAAATAAAGGAGCATATTTGTCCACCATCTAGTAATCAGTATGCCAAGGATATAAATTCAAGGAAATAATTTTTTTCTTATAAAACAATTTTCTATCACAATACTCTTACAAATAAATATAAGGAAATTTGTGGATTTATGAGGTCTGGGTGTATGCCGGAACCTTACAAAAAAATAAATCTTTCAATGCAGATGCATCTCACATTGTGCTCATATATATATATATATATATATATATATATAAGCACAAGACAATTACAAAAGCACTTTGAAAAGAGATCCTTCACCATCAGCTGCTAATTAAGTATATCAGAAGAAACTTTACCAAGAATACCTCTCTCTAAATAAAGCCAAATGCGAAAAATCACATCAGACATATAACACTATGGAATTGGCTCAAAGGATGAGAAAAATACCTTTTCCATTATCAATTCTGAGAAAAATTTGAACTGGTATACATCAATATCCATGTGAAGTGCAAGGTCTAGGCCAAAAATCCACCATCCTTTAGGAAGTTGCAATGCAAAATAGCTCTTCTTCTGGGGCATAAGCCATCCACCCAACCAGCTCTTGTGACAAATGTACCTCATAAAGGTCTGAAGTCCGTCAAACCAATCTGGGACATTAGATTTTACAATATCACAACAAGACTAGTTATTTGCAATTCACTGCAAAAGTTATTTTCTAAACAAACATATATATATATATATATAATAAAAATAAAATTAAATGTTAAAGTTTGTATTAATTAAGTTCGTGAATTTGGACAAATACGAAGGCAATTTCTTGCAATACAAACAACAACAACAATAAGCAAGCAAGTCACCAATATATATGGTTGAAAATAATGAAGAGTATTAAGTATCATGAACTAACCGTGGTTTCCTGGGATTAGAAAGCACTGAGGTCCATCATACAGCTTTATGTCTGGGTATTCAGAAGGCAATTCTGGCTTGTTTATGGCTACATGGTCTTTTTTGAACCATGGTGGTGGCTGAAGGGCATACTCGAAAGGACGGAAGAAACGCTTTTCATAAGTGAATGAGGATGGATTAGGATATCTACAAGACCAACCAAGTTCAAACATCTTAATCAATGTCACTATACCCAGCTACCTAGACATTATAAAAGGCATGTGTAATTGGTAGCAAAATATCAATACAAGAGAGACCCTTATGTGCTTCATATAGGCAACAAGAGAAACATAAAAGACTAGAAGAACCTTTGACCTGTCCTGACATAGAAACAGATTTAACTCTAGATAATATCTTCAGCAGACTCAACACTGAATCTTAGGAAGCTAAATTATTGTTATACTTTCAGTTAAGACTACATAAATCCTCTAAAATTATAATATCAAGAGTCCAGAAACATAGGTGTTTGATATATGAGCACACCCTTGTCTTTTGCAGTATTAAGTCCAAGCTCAAGGAAAACACATTGTTTTTTTGAAACTTGGAAGTTCCTTGAGGAAAGGGAACCAGAAGAGATGTGACCATGTAAACATAAAAGCAGTAACTATTTCAATGAAACACAAGAAACATGTAGATCTAGTGTCTGACACCATCTCATAACTGCCCATGCAGCAAGAGCGATTACTGATCTTCAACAGTTCAATTATACAAGGATGTGAATGCTTCTCAAATTCCTATGTGAATGATTGACTGTGGTATATATGGTACTGTTTACTGTAAAGAAAAATACAAAGAGAATTCAAAACTAATAAAAAACAGTCATGCTTACGCAAGATCGCCTCCAATCAATAGAAGGTTTGCACGAGGAAGAGTAAGCATCTTATTATCACTCCAAACCCTAAGACATGGTTGAGCAACGAGACGAGCCACAGTATAGGAGGAATTTCCACCATCGCCAGTATCCGCTAAAAAATCAAACCAAAATTCGTCTTTCTCAGTGAAATGGTCAAACAAAAGATCGTCTTCTTTTGCCCCTCCATTAACACTACTCATTGCCGCCTTATAAAAGGAAAACAACAAAAGAACAGAAAAATTATTATAAAATTATGAAAATTGATCAATAAAGCTGTGAGTGTATGCTTTCCCAAAAATTAAAACCATGCATTGCAGTGTTCATACAAATGGAAAAATAACATGTGCCAATATATAAGAACATGTCTTTTCCAATTCAAAGAGTCTTAACATGTAAAGGAACACAGCATAAAAATACAATGAAATATCAATGTAAATAATCCACCTGTAACAGAGTTCTCAGCAGGCATTGTAAAAATATCAATTTACCTCCTAAAACATAAAGTTGAGTACCCATTGCTCATGCATCCTGAAGTATTTTTCGTGAACTACCAAATAGAAAACAATCTTTCTCCCTTCTTTTTCGAAATGTTAGGGTTCATATTAACATAAAGATGGCTCTCTAACAATACAAACAATGAATGCCTAAGTCTTGAACACGTGACCTCAACGTCCATCAGGCCACATTGAATTGGTAGAAAATAGATCTTTCTCAACAAAGGTATAAGGGCACTTGAAAAATAACTATTATAAGACCTATTTGGATACCAACCAGGTCAGAAATGCCCTGAATGTAGTCCAGGTAGACACATAAAAGGAAAAGCACATGAGAAATAAGAAGATGACCATAAAAGAGGCCATAAATCACATTTTATATGATAATATATTGGGTGTGTGTGTAAAGTAGGCACCTACTTGCATCATACGCATGTCAAAGCGCCCAACAAATACCGTTACTGATACCAGAAGGTCAAAAACTGTCTTGAATAGATCAGCCGATGTCCTATAAAAGTAATCAGAAAGGTTACAATCAGATGAAACTCTTTTGGACAAGACAAAAAAAATAGTATGCGGGGAGAAGTAAAGCAGGTTTAACTATGAGCTTACCCTGAATACCAAGGAACCATGTCCAGAAATTCAGGACCCATTTGCTTTTTCTTCAGCTTCTCAAATTCTTTTTCTGGTACTGGGTGAGTCAAGGCCCATCTATAGTTCTCAGCCATGGATCATGTCAGAACATGGGGAAAAGGCCATAGAGAAGGAAAAAACTCTAAAAAATTAACAAGAGACTTTCAAATGCTAATATAATGGTTATATGAACTGGATTTATACTGGTTTATTTGGACAGGAATTACACAAACCAAGTGATATCAACTTTAAGATAATGATATTCAATGGCATAGATTATGATCAGAATATATTAAAAAGGATGAGGGTAAATGATAATTAGTAACAAGGTTAATAATACCATTAAAAAATGAGTTAGCAAAGCACTAACTTGCAATGATATTTATGCACTCTATAACTGGGGTTAACTAATACCATAAAAGACTAACCCAATCTAACCTTTTCAACCAAATAACAAATATGTGTAGAACCAAATCCAATACTTGTGAGCAAATCTCCCTATACCATAGACGGTGAGGTTTAAAATCCCATTCTACCTACGTAAGTTCCAAATTCAAAAAGAAGACTTTGGTTTGGATAGGATAGGATTTGGTGAACAAATATTTGCCTGGATGGATGGAGACCAACTAACTAACTACATATAACATAACATCAAAATGTGTGACAAACACAAGAACTGCTATCTCCCTAACCTGTAGATGATAAAAGTACACAATCCTGCCCACTAATTCACAAATCCAAGCAGAAAGATCGACTTTAGTTGGAAAGGTTTAGGTTACAAATGTTAGGCTGAATAGATGAAGATTAACAAAAAACAAAGGCACCAGTTAGACTACAAATAAGAGTCTCATTTTCTATTGCAAGATTAATTGCTTTAGTAGTTTATTTGACTGTAATTTGTCAACAGATATTTATCCATAACCATCATCTAAACCAAACAAATTCAAGTTTCTTTCTAACTTCCTAATATCTTGTATAAATATGGATCATATTTTGTGGGCTGGGAATTGGGATACATATTTGTCCATCTCCAGCCAAATGACGTGGAGACACGAAGATGGTGCAACTATTCTAGGAAGAATGTATAGATATGAAGGTAGTGTCACTAGTAAAGGAATAAATAATGTAGATACTAAGAGAATAATGTAGATTAAAAGATGGAAAACATTATTAAGAAAAATGCAAACATTAAAGGAGAATATATGGATATAAATAGTGTAATCACTAAAGGAAGAAAAAGGAGATAGTGAGATGGAAATCACTACTGAAGGAAGAACGTATAGACGATAAGATGAAAATCAATTTATATGCAAGTATTATAATGAATCTACATGTGCAGGAATATTGGAGAATATACATATACATACATATATATATATGTGTGTGTGTGTGGTTTAATAAATGGTAACAGAAACAAAATCCAAGAAACGAAAAATAAACACAGCATTGCATGAAGCAAGCCATAACTCACTAACTCACCCTGTTGACCTCTCCACTACATAATTAGCAATATAGAGGCCTATAAAGGTGGCCCATAACGAATATATGGGAGAAATTCCCTCCGAGGATCCATCACATGAGCCATTACAAGCTAGCTGAGAAGTGAAAATGGTGGAAGGTTACAACTTGATAATATGCAAGACAGAAACCACAAAAACAAAACAAATTGAAATGAAAGATAATTACCTCACCATAAATGACCCATTTAGATAAAAGTGGATAGTCACTGGCAGATCCAACAGGAGCAAACCATGATGAGCAGATCTCATCTTTCATTTCATTTATGCGAAGCAATTTCGCAATCCATGCTTTTGGCTCTTGCTTCTTCCAAAATGGAAACCAGTTATATGACTTTCCATGTGGTTTTTCCTTTAGAAGAGCACGGTTTCCACAGTGGCTATAAAATATACAGCAGGCCATACTCAGAACCTACAAAACAAATAACACAATAGATTATACATGAAGATGATGAATTTATGTAAATGTATATAGTTTTGAGAGTTTGTTTCTTTTGAAAGTAAACATACTGCACAGTTTTGAACTATGGTTAAGACCTCTGGCCTGCTTCCAGCAACACGAGCAACAAGACCAAGATACCAGAGCCCCAAGAATACAAGATGGAAAACCAGAAGAAACAGAATTGATGTTACATATATGTTCAAAAACAATGAGAGATTCATTCTCAAATCCACTCCCATTGATTGGAAACTGGGAAGATGATATAGTGCTGCCACTAAAATCCAGCCAATGTACCTGCAAATGAAAAGAATAAGATTATAAAGACAATGAGCTTGAGTTTGGCAAAGTATGCAACTCTAGCTGCATGAATCAAATAGTAAACCATTCCAAATTACAAAAAGTAATAACTTACCACCGACTAAAATTTGAATAACTAGGTTTGATCGTTTTGCCTAAAAAAGGCGATGAAAAGAAATAAAAGAACCCGAGCAGGCAACCATACATTGACCACCATTTGATGTTGCTGTCTAGCTTCTGTACAAGGGTATGAATATTGTCTGATGAGATGAAGAACAAGCAACCCACAACTACAGCAATAACTGCATGACGTGAATGCTCGTGTGGGTATGGGTGAGTTAGAATAGTCTTGACCCTCTCCATCTTAACACTATCCAATACACCAATAGATTACCAAACCGAAATGGCCCCTTTTTTTTAAATTATTCAAATTCCAAGTTATCCTGTGATAGAGGTGCTCCTTGAAAATGTCAATCCCACCATAGACCGATTTATATATACTGAAAATGAAATAAAAATAAAAAAGTCAGTTAAGTTAGTGTTCACATTCTTCTAATAGGTTCATAGAACAATAAATTATGCAGTTAAACTTGGATGTGGATGTGGATATGGATAGGGATGAAACACAGTCAAACAAACTATCCTCCTAGATAAAGCAAAGGCAGATTTCTGTAATTATGATTTAAGTACCTAAGTCAGCTCTTCCTTTACTTATTGTCATCTAAACCAGCTACACTCCAATAGTTCCTTAACCGAATCGATCAAATTACAATAGCACATTGAACCTAAGGTGCAAAATCTATATCTGACCATACCTCTGCATTTCAATTAGGGCTGCGTTTGTCACGAAATAATCGTTAAAACAGAAAGAAAAACACAGTCTCGGCTTCCAAATAATCGCCATAACTCATAACTCCACCAATTACCATAACTTCCCTCACATCCATTACACTATCACGCACAAATGACAGACAAATCAAAAGAGATGTATGAATTGAAGCGATAGTAAGTACCTGAGCGAGGACGTAGATTAGATTAGAGAGTAAACGGAGGGAAAAAAGCATACACCAAAATACAAAACGATCGACGAACAGTATAACTATTAATAATTAAGCATCTGTAAATCTCTGAGATGCAAAATGAAGTTGCGTATTCCCTCCACAGCGAGCACCACCACCGCCTCCGCCGCCGTCGCCGCCGCCGGGAGAGACGATCTTCCTCCCCGGAGATGATATAGAGAGAGATAGGGAGGGAAATTCAATTAGCTGAGAGAGTTCGACAAATCGGACTTTTTTCCTTATAGAGGAAGAATGGTAGTAAATGCGCGAAGTTTCTTTCTTGAGTCGGCGGTTTTTTTTTCGCACGCAAACTCGTAAACAATAAACCGGCGGTTATCGACCATAGGATATATTAGAGAAATTTGACAAAATGATCCTAAAGATTCACTTATTTAACTTTTTATCAAAAGCGTTAGTGACACCTCTTTTTTTTTTCTTTTTTTTTGACGATTTGGCCCCTGTCGCGAGAAGTCCTCAATCGCGAGACGCAACCGGCATTTGCAAGACGTAACTGGCATTCGCAAGACACAACCGGCACTCGCGAGACACAACCAACAATCGTGAGATGATTTTTTTTTTTTTTTTTTTAATTCTACACAGCATCCGGTTGCGTTGCGAGAGACACAACAGGAACATTTTTGTCTAAAAAAATATCACCAACACATTTATTCCATTTATTTTATGAGCCCGCCCAAAAAGTCAAATAAACTCATTTTTAATTTTTAAGGTCATTTCAATAAATTTCCCAATAAGTATATATTTAATTTCAGAGCATATTACACGCGTACCCACAAATGTTAAAAGCGCATTAATTTCGTGCACCTTGAAGTATGCAATAATATGCCATGTTTTGACGAATATTATTATAAAATAAACCAACGGATCACGGAGAATCAGATGATGTGGCAGCATATGCCGCCGTTGATTCTTTTTTAGTAATATACTGATTGTGACATGCATAGAAATTTTATTATTTTATTAAAAAAATATTATAAAATATTGAGGTCTTGTTTGATCTAGTATTTAATATTTAAATTATTATAAAATATTTTATTATTTTAATTAATAATTTAAATAATAAAATTAAAATAAATATTATAATTTTTAAATATTTTATTCAATTATATTATAAAATGAATAATCTAATAAATATATTTAATGAGATAATCAATTGCATTATATCAACTCCAAATAGTCAACCTTAAATTAACTTCCAATACATTTTTTCAATTTAATATTATTCAAATAAATTAAATATATTTAAATATATTTTTTTTTACTTTTACATTTATTACCTTAATTAATTTATTAACTAAAAATATTAAAATATTTTTTTATTATTATATATATTAATATATTTTACCAAAAAAAAACTATATTTTCTTAAAATCACCCCTCATCCTAACATTTTAAATAACCTACAAAATTATTTAAATATATCATTTAACATATGAGTTTGAGTAAATTAAATATTATCTTAAAATAAAATACATTTTATTTAAGATAAAAGTAGACTTTATCTAAAAGCTAGTTTTATTTATCTAAAAAATTTGAGTAAAATTATAAAATAATAAAGTTGGGTGAGTTAATTATTTTGATAATTAAAAAAGGAAAAGCACTTGATAAATAATATATTTTTAATAATAATTGAAGAGACTTAAAATCTCAGATAGACTAAAATCTGATTAAATTTGGTACATTATTTAATTTATTAATCATGAATACTAAAATATATTATATTTATTTTTATAAAATATTTTACTGTTATATATTAATATATTTAAATTTTATTATAAAAAATACTCACTTTCTTAACACCACCTACCACCATAAAATTTAAAATTATTCATAAATTATTTAAAAAAAAAACTTTATCAAACAATTGGGCCTATGGTGTTATGATCATTCTCAATTATAAACTCAACTCCAACCATAAGATCCATTTATTTAATACAGTATGGTTTTAGATTATTTGAACTATTCATTTGGTTTTCTAAAAATTAATTTTTTAAATACACAATTAGCATTTTGATTATTTATATATTGTATTTATTTTATTTAATAATTATTTGTATATCAATCATATTATCCTTCTCATATTAAACAAAAATAATAATATAAAGAGAAATAAATATGTTTGAATGAAACGGTAACTAGATATTGGGCTATATGCGGCTCTAAATTCATACTTATATACATTAATTAGGTCACTTACAATTATATATATAATTATAATTTAATTAAATATCACTCAAATTTTTATTTATTTATCATATCACTTAATTAATTAATTAACAAAAATAAAAATATTTTTTTATTTTATCATTATATATTATTAATCTTTAAATTATTTATATAAAAAAAATTAATTTTCTCAAAATTATCACAAATTATAATTATTTAATAATTCATTATCAAACCACAATCATACAATAATTCATACAACCCATCAAACTTGCACACAATTTGATGGAATTTAATTAGTCACCTTTTTGATTGACCACATTTTAAATTTTTTTCAGAAAATTTTTTAAGAAAAATTTGGATTTATAAATTCATTGAAATTTTATTTATAATAATCTTTTCAAGACTGTGAAATAGTTCAATCTTGTTAACCAATTCAAGTTCATTAGATCAATTGAGAAAAAAAATATAGTCAAGTTTAGATAATTGAGATTCTTTGATGGATAACAAGTTGAATTAGAGTTAGACCTGAGTTTGAAATAGATAAATATGATTAAATATATGTAATAATTTCACTTCGATGAGATAACATTGGGTAAACTCAAAAATCTAACTATAACGTATTATTAACTTGTTTTCATTGCTATAATTAGAAATGTCACAATTAATAACATATTTGATCATCGTCTAATGGTTTTGTTAGCCGGATTAAATATAGAAAGAGATTAAACATTATGGAGAATTCGTCCAATAATAGAGTTATACTTTTGGTATGACGCAACAAGTGTTCCCGTCTGAACAAAACGTTATGCGTTGATAATATATAAATAGTTTAATGTGGACATTACTAAAGTTGTTCACTAAGATGATTCTATATAATTTTCACTGGAAAAAATTTTGGAATCAAATATTCTATACAAGATCTCGTTCTTTAGATAGAACGTTATTCACGGTAGAATTCTAACGAATGATATATGCATGGAAAAAAATTGTATTATGGCTAGTCGTATGTGTCACGAAGATGATGAATCGACAGCTCACTTACTTTTGCATTGTCGAAGGGTGACTAATATTTGTAGTATTGGGTGATATCCGAGTCTTTGAGTAGTTGTTGACAAATTTGAATTGTTGCGGCTAATATGACATGCTTACATATTTGAGTTATCATCTCAATTATTTTTTTATGGACTATCTAGTTTGAGAGAAATTGTCGAACTTTCAATTATTGTAGTCGTTCGATTCGATGCATATCATTCATAATACTATTATTATAACGCTTTCTGAGATTCGTTTAGGAGGAAAACAGTAGGGTCTGTCGGAGATATAATCGTTCCTCTCTAAAATTTACGAGCTCGATAACTTATTGAGTAATATTTGTTCTTAATTTTTATTTATTTATTTTCGTGTTATGTTTTATTTTTGTGTTTAAATGATTTTTTTCATTAACAATGATTTTTTTTTTTTTTTAAAAAAAAAAAAAACAATTATATAATTACTACAAACTGAAAGCAAATCCATAAGAAAAATGAACTCGTATGGATCTGACTATAATCGTAAAGTTTAAGTGTTCATATGCATGCAATAATATATTTTGGGTCGATAAAATTATATTTGATAAGTACAAGGGTCAATTAGATTTAAGGCCTTCTCTAAGACATCTCCCGCGTCAGTTTCACGCAGCAGAAATGCAGTTGGGTTAGTTTACAATGGCATCATTGGTAATTAACGGAAAGTGCGTCTTCTCTCTCTCTCTTTCTCTTTTCTCTCCATGTCAGCTAGGAATTCTTTCCATGTTCTTCAGCAAATTCAGAAGATTCAGTGCATTCAGCAGCGTTAGATAAAGAAAGTATGTTCTATTTTGTTCTTGTAGAACGATTTGTTTGCTAGGTTTTCATCCTGCGAAATCGGCTCTAAGAGTGTTCTGATGAGAGAAACAGAGATGTCGAGTGCAAGGATTCCTCATTTCATCGAGATCTTCGATCCTAGTTCAAGCTCTGAACGACTGGTAATCTTTCATTTACTCTGCTCCACTTTCTCTTTATAATTTCAACGATTAAGCACAAATGGATATGTCTGTTTACTCTATTTTGAGCTATTTCTACTTCATTATTTGGTGCATTTGCTGTTTATAACACTAGTTTAGAAGAAATCAGAACGCAATTATGTATCATGAAATACTTAACTCGAGCTGTAAATAATTTAGCCGATCCCTTTGTGTTTAGATTTTGATCGATTTACGGTAAATGAGGTAATGTTTGTTCAGATCAATGTGATTTAGTGTGATTTAGAAGAATGATTTTGTCTAGTTTTTGTAACAAAGAAGGAAACAACTCATGTGTTTAGTAGGTATTCCATTTGTCTACTTAAGTGATTGACGACTCTTCAATACTTGCTTTTCTTCTGGATTATGAAAATCTAAATCCCATGCTCCTACTTCAACTGAAGGCGTTCTTAGTGGGACTTAAGCTACCTAGTTGGTTTGAAGAGATAAATTTAGTTAAAATCTCAAAATAGACAATTATGGAACAAATAATCTATTAACAAATTTGTTCTATCATGTAAAACATGTGATTAGGGAAACAAGGTATAGATGTTGAGTGGTATCAAACTCTCAATACGTGTATGTGTTTGTGATTTATATACCTAATTCAGTCACTTCCTTAATGGGTAAGTATTTGTGATTTACATACCATGCCCTTATACTTTGTGTTTAATGCTTGTTCTTGAAATTTGAGTTTACAGGAAAATGTCAATTTTCTTTTGCAGAAAATTCCATCCTTGTTTGTTGCAAAAATGGAAGCAGGGACATCTGGAACAGCTTCACTAATGGGCCCTAGTGGGTGCACTTGGCATGCTGATTTGATTCATCATGATGACAATTTGTTTCTCTATCATGGATGGAATACTTTTGTACAAGATAATTTCATAGCCTTTGGTGATGCATTAATCTTCAGATATGATGGTAACCTGCATTTCACTGTGCAAATTTTTGACCAAAGTTCATGTGAGAAAGAAGCTGCCTTTAGTGCTGAATGCAGTCAAAACTACAGCCACTACGATAAACTTACGGGAAAGAGAAGGGAAAACAAAAATGAGGGTTCTTATCTTGATTGCATTCTTGAACACGTGCCTAAAAGATCTCGAGGATCTGTTCCTCATCCAGTATGCTTAAGCAATAGCCAAGAAGAGGGATGTAAAGAGAATGGGGTGACATCTACAACTGAAACATTGCAATTTTCCATGCATGCTAATGAAACTGGGAGCCACATAATTTCATCAGTGAATACTGTTAGCCTTGCTATGTCTGCGCAGTCCAAATTCTCCCTTGACAGTCTAGGTGAATTAAACAACTAATAATTATTTCCTTGCCAAAGACATGATTATGTTAGACAATAAAGAAATAAGACTAAAGTATGATTATCCTTATATTCTGATGATCATACCATAGTTATATTACCTGACAAATGAACATCTTACTCTTAGCTAAGATCTGTAACAGGTTGATAGAAAAGTGATGTGGGACTATAATTTTCAACAGGGACAAATATTAATACTGGAGGCAACATGGAAAGAACTGCTAGAGGCAGTATGCTGACATCATCCGATGCAGAAGGCCTGGCTCAGTCTTTTTCCTCTTATTATCCCAGTTTTAGGAAGACTATGAGACGGTCCAATATCAGTGGTTCATTTACCCTAGTAAGTGCAGCCTCTGTTTTCTTCTATGTAAAAAAATAATCACTTTCTTGCTTGTTTTGTTTTACTATATTTTCTCTTAAATAATTTGCCAAGAGTTTGCCTCAACGTTGCTTGAGCACTATTGGAAGACTTTAATTTCCCAGTGCCAAGTCCTTATGGTATGCTATTTCCGACGAAAAATTACCTCAATTATGTATTTTTCAGCTAGAATAAATCAGAATTGTTATTTTATGAGATTTCTGTTGGAGGTATGCTAGTTGTGCTTTTTGTAGTCAGGATTGATTTAGATTTGCTTACTGTTCTGAAATCATAATTTTTTCCTATTTGTGAAATATGAGTCTCTTGATCCTTAGTGATTACAATATTTTTCTTAGTTCTCCACTTAGACTTCTGACTGTGTGGAAATAGTCAAACTAAGTTTATTTTATTTTATTATCTAATTTATTTTTATATATTGTTTAATATTTTATAAATTCTAATTTATGCTTTAATTGAGTAAACTAGAATAAATTATCCCTAATATTTTGGGGATTTTGATTTATCTTTATTGAGAAAAATCAGTTCCTACAATTGTATAAATATTTTCTCTCTTTATTAAAAAATTCCACATGGTATTAGAGCAGACTAAGTACATCATTATCTCTTCCCTTGTCTTCTCCATGGCCGGATTAGACATTGGTGGAGGGCTCAAATAGTCCTAAAACCTTAGTTTTATCAAACATAAACCAAATATAAGTCATCCCATTAACAGGCCAAGACTATGGGTCGTGCTAACTTTCTAAATTAAAAAAAAAAAAATCATCTCATTACTCTTCTTTATCGCCTTCCAAGTTTTTAATAGTTGCCTATATTTTTTAAGAAATTATTAAGCGAATTATTTTATATAAAAAGTCATCTTGTTCTTAAAGAGAAGAAAAAACAATCAGGAATTTTGTCAATCTGTTTAAGGAAATCCTCTGCTAGAAGATTGTGATTTCCTTGTTTCCCAGATCCTATCACTCATAAACATACTCCGAGTCTTCTAGAAGGAAACTTGATGTCATCATCTCACTCTCCGACATTTGAGCATCATCTCCATCGAGATATTGTCTCTCTAGCCATTGCTTCGACATACCTGACATACTACACAAAATCGTCAATCTTTGTCTTTTCCTTATTCACAAGTTGATGGTTGCAGCGACATAACAACATTTAAAAGCAGATATGTTTTGGGCCTTAAGGATTATTTGTATTTGTGGTATTATTTTTATTTTGTTTATTAAAAAAAGGAAGAGAACGAAAAAACACAAAAAAAATACTCATTTTCTTCGACGATTGTCCTCAAAACCACTCATTTTTTAGTTGAATTTAGTACTTCCGAGCATCTTTATTTGGGTTGAATCAAGTCAAATCAAAGGTCTCCTTGGTTTGAAAAATACTTTGCCTAGATAGGCTAGTTTGATGGGACTCGGGAGTGTGAAAATAGTCAAACTAGGTTTATTTTCTTGTATTCTTAATTTGTTTTAAAATTTTAATTTACCTTAATTGAGGAAATTATAATAAATTATTGTGATATTTAGGAATGATGATATTGTAAAAAATCATCTTTTACTACAATTGTATAAATATGTATTATCTATATCAAAACATCTCATTAAAAAATTCCACACATTGAATTATTCTTCAATATCTAACTTTATTTTAGTTTATGTTTGCTTTTGCTTTGAGATGTAGAATATTCCCTACCAGTTCTCTATGGCACATCTCCCCAATTGCAAATTGAAGGTAGTGCTCCAAAATCTGAAAGGTCAAAGCTGGAAAGTTAATTCAATCCCAACTTTGAAGGTGCATACATCTCATACTCTTTGTGGTGGATGGTTGGCTTTTTCTCGTGACAATAACATCAATCTGGGAGATATCTGCATCTTTGAACTATTAAGACAATATGAATTGCGTGTATATATTCTTAGAGTTGGCAAAGAAGAGAGAGATTGCCAAGGTGGTAAAGTAGATTTTACAGCTTTATGTAATGATCAAGCTGTTAGTTTGCTCAAAACTAGTGAATATTTTCCAATGAATAATAAAAGATTGCTGAGAAGATAAATTTGTACTGTGTAGGCAAAACTGAAGTACCTCACAGGAAATTTTCTGACTGTGAAGCAAAAGGAATCAGTTGGGTATCAGAAAATTCTTCAGCTTTTGGGAAACAAATTAGCTTACAAGACAAGCAGAATTCATATGCAAAGGGTTGTATATCAATAAAGTCAGTACCTGAAGAGAAAAAAGCAGCTCAATCATTTACTTCTAGCTATCCTCATTTTGTTAGAATTATGAAGAAATTCAACATTAGTGGCTCCTATACCCTGGTGAGTATCATCCTTTTTTTTTGCTTGTCCAGAAAGGTTTCTGCTAGAACTATATTTTTTATGCCAATGTGAGTTTCTAGTTTATCGTTAAGTGGAAACAGGTTTTGAGTGTATAAAAGAAATGAAGATGTGGGTAGATTTTTTTAAATGAATGGTAACAATGAATTACCAAATTACCCGGACAAGCCTACTTATATTTCTGTTCTCTATGATGTGTCCCCGGGTACAAATTTGGAGATGGTGTGTTGCCTCTAAGCAGGCAAACCATGTCTTTGCAATAAGTCTTTTGATTTTCTTTCTTTTCCTTGTACTGTTTTCTTACTAAATCAATCTTAAAAATAAGGTTCTTATCTTGTTTTAAATGAAAGAACAGGTCCTGAAATGTACTACTGTATTAAAGTCACTTTCCAGAATAGCTAACTTAGGAGCTTGTTTGATTTTTTTTTGTAAAAATCTTGTTTGATGATTGAAGTATCCTTGTAAGTATTTAAAATGTTATAAAAATAAATAAGGGTAATTTAGTATTTTGGTTGATGATTTGATTGATATAAAAGTGATTGATGATGAGATAAGAGGTTATTTCGATTAATAACCCTTCATCGAACAAGGCCTTTGATAATAACAAGGACTACAATAGTGAACATTAATCCTAAATTTGTTCTGAAAAGGTGTGTTCTTGACTAGTTTAGTTATGCTTCTAACTTCTCTTATCATCATGAGATTGGAATTCTCTGTTTTCTATGCATGAAGCAAGTGCATTTGTATTAACTTTTACGTAAAAAAAGAAAGCAATAGTGAAGTTTCACAAGATTCCTTGCTGAAGAATTATTGATTTTATTGCACAGAAAATACCATATCAATTTTCCATGGAACACCTCCCTGGGTGCAAAGTGGAGATTGTTCTTCGTAATTTAAGAGGACAGTCTTGGACAGTGAATTCCATTCCGTCTATGAGAGTGCAAACATTACATACTTTTTGTGGTGGGTGGATGGCCTTTGTTCGTGGCAACGTCCTTCAAATAGGAGATATCTGCATTTTCGAACTCGTTGACAGACATGAAATGCGCGTGCATATATGGAGGTTTGGAACAGAAGTTATGGATTATCAAAGTGAGAAATTAGGAGCCCCTAATGAATTAACTCTTGGATAGTCTTTCAATTTGCCTTTGTTTTGGGAGATGCATGAATTTGACCCTATCCCATCTCTGGTCTTCCTTCTGGTGAGAGTTCTTCTACTTTATACCTTATTTTCTATCGAACTTTTTACCTAATTAGAGACACAACAAGTAAGCTAGGAATAATTTCCGAGAAATATTTTGTATTGGCTATCTCGTTTTGTTAACCATTTAATGACATTGCAGGGCAGATTTGTGGAATCATAGTGACGAATAGAAAGAACGAAAAACAAGCCTAGTAGTAGTTGTTCATTTGGATGCATGATGCAGCTGCCTGTGTATACTAAGTGTATGTAATGTGTTGTACCTAAAGAAAGCTCAAACGTGGAATAACGAAAACAAAATTTGAAAAATAAACAATATCTAGGTTCAATGATATGCATTTTTGTTCTTGTATCGGCATCTTTCATTCTGGATGTAAGAGATGATGAAGAAAATGCTAACAAAGGTTTGATTCTATTAGTTTATGCCAAAATATTGTGATATTTCATTAATATCTTCATCAACAACAATTCAAAGAAATTATGTATTATAACTAAACCCCGAACTTGATCGGAAACTTTCTCTATTCTTGAACCCGATTTAAAATATTACGAAAGGGCTTTTTTTTCAATTTTTTTATTTTACTAAAACCAAAACTATGTAACTGTTTTTTCATTTACCCATTATATTTTAAATTATCTATTGTTAATTATTCGACTTAAACATGTCATCCAATTTAATTTAGTTTGATTGGGAGTTTGACTATATTTAAATATTATGTCATGAAAAATAAATAATGAACCTATTCTTATATTAATTAAAATACCAATTGTACAAAAACAATTATAGATATAATATCTTTACCCTTATGTGTTCGATAAATAAACAAAAATTGATTGAAATTATTAGTATGTTAAGTGTTTTTTAGTTAATTTTGTTTAAAGTTAATTTACAAATTGTGAATTCTATCATTCAAACAAAGTCATAATACAATCAGTCGGATGTTAAAAGATGATACCATGATTATTGTGATACAGAAGAAATAAATATGGAAAATGTACTTACTACAAAGATATCAGATCTCTCTCAAATCAGATAAAATTAACCTCTTTCAATTGGCTCCTCTCAAAGAATTTTAGGAAAAGCTCGGCCATGTTCGCGTTTTTGTGCATACACATAACCCCGATCCCATCCATCCTAACCTTACAAATGTCATGGTGGTAGTGATTTTAGTGTTTTTCAGCAGCCGAACCTCCCCATCTCTTTACTCGGTTTTCTGCTTCTTCGGCCTGCAACACAAAAAAATGGTTACAAAACGCGTATTCCTTCAAACAAAACAAAACAAAACAAAACGAGGAAGGAAGGAACCAACTTACTTCTTTAGCCCAGTTTCTAGCTGAGGTAACCCCGATCAGTATTATTGTCTGCAAGCAGATGCCTCCAAGCATTCCTCCCCATATTCCCTATTCCACATTTCACAAACCATTTACAATGCCTAAATTATATATTCAAAAACAATTATCACATTTTCTAAATCTTTTCAACACCCTTAATTAATAAACATCAAGAGTCTACAATCCAAAGACACACCACACAAGGACTAGCTAACCTATTACCTAACAAGACAGTCTCCTGATGATAAACAAACTCCTTTCATTTCTTTCCTTTACGAGCAAGAAATCGATCCTTCGCAGCTTGTATTCTACTCTGAGGGTCATCATCAGCAGCAGCAGGCTTAGCAATAATGATGGCTTCATCTTTTCCTGGCAACAAACTTTCCTTCGCTTCTTCAGCTGCTGGCTGATGAGATCCTCCACTCAGCTTCTTAACATCTACTTTCTCAAGCTTACTCAAGATCGGCCTAACCCATTCCATCTCAACCGCGCAAACATTCCTCAAGAAAGGACGTGTGGTCGCTATGAGTTCGTGATACACAACATAATTTGGAAACATCCCCTCTTCATCCGCTTCCAATACAGACGACGGATGAACCTGAACAAGCTGAGACTTAAAACCCATAGTTTTATATCCATTATGACGAATCATCCTTTCAGCAAGCTGATTCGCATATCCAACGCATAAAGCTTTCCTCAGTTTCGTGTACAAATCGAAATCTCTTTCTTTCCTTCCCCGTCTCTCCTTTCTTTCCATCTTCTGCATTATTTGAGATAGTTGCTTCCTAACATCCTTAACAAACAACATTCCTCTTACTTGTAAATTGTTATCTTTACACCACTTCACATCAAAATCATGCTCATCCCATAAATCATAGATCTGTAACAGTTGAATATGGTCTCCAAAACCAGACCCATTAGGAAGCACTGGATCATGATGATCATGATCTTGATCACGATCCTTCCTCTTCTTGCTTTTTCCAGGAAATAACGATGTTTCAGCCGAAAGCATAGCAGCAACCGACAATGCTTGTGATAAGCAACCGTAATTATTCGCCTCTAACAAAGTCCTGGAGAGCGACGGCTCCAATGGAAGCTCAGCCATTGTTCGACCAATACTTGTAATTGTTCCATCATCCTCTATAGCATCGATAAGATATAGCTGCTTTAAGGCATCCTCTAAAGAATCAGATGAAGGGGGGTCAAGAAAATCGAATTTGAGAATATCGATATCTGGAAGGTCAAGGGATTTTAAGTAAAGTACAGTTCCAGCGAGAGAAGATCGCTGAATCTCGGGGATTGTCGCATCTATGAATTCTTCGTTGTAGTATCTGGAAGGGTATAATCGATGGCATTTTCCGGGACCGGTTCTTCCAGCTCGTCCTGCTCGTTGGTCTGCCTGTACTTTACTAATTTGAACAATATCAAGTGAATACATGCCGGAAGAGGGGTTATATTGCCTTTGCTTAACATAACCAGAATCAATTACGAACACAACACCGTCAACAGTCAAAGAAGTTTCAGCTATATTTGTGGCGACAATAAACCGTCTACAGTTTTCAGGTGGAGGATTGAATACACGCACCTGCATTTGAGGTGGCAAGGAACCATGAAGGGGAAGGATAATAGCATCCATACATGAACCTTCTTCAAGACTTTGGACTCTTTCTTCCAACTTCTTAACTAGTTTCTCAATATCATCCTGTCCAGTCATGAATATTAATACATCTCCTTTTGCCTCTTTAACATGTATAGCCATGGCAGTTTCCAAGGCGGATTCAAGATAACTTAATGGCTTTTCTGGGGTGTATAGGATATTTACAGGGAATAATTTACCTGGGACATTCAATACAGGGCAATTTGAGAAGAATCTCGACACTTTTTCACCGTCGAGGGTAGCTGATGTGATTAAAACCTTTAGATTAGATGACCGTAGTTTAATCAACCTCTTCATCAAACCCATTAATATATCAGTGTTAAGACTTCTTTCGTGAGCTTCATCTAAGATGATGACGGAATATTGATTGAGTTCAGGGTTAGAGAGGCTTTCACGGAGAAGGACTCCATCAGTGAGGTACTTTATAGTTGTTTTCTCTGAAGTTCTGTCTTCAAATCGTATAGCGTATCCTACTTCTTCTCCAAGTGGTACATCCATTTCCTGAGCAACCCGTCTTGAGACAGACACTGCTGCGACTCGTCGAGGCTGAGTTACGGCGATGATGCCGGATTTGGAGTAGCCTTTTCTGTGGAGCATCTGGGAGAGTTGGGTGCTTTTTCCGGAACCAGTCTGTCCTATGATAACTACAACTGGGTGTTTCTCAACTGTATCTAAGATCTTGTCTTCAAATTGGACGATCGGAAGGTTAGCCATCGATCGGGTTGGGAAAGAATTGTAAATCTGATGTCGTGTATTCTATACACGGACGCGTCTACATAAATAGAAGGAGCGGCAGAGCGTTGCCGGATTCTAGAAGCTTAAAGATGGATTCTTTCTGCTTCAATTAAGCACTTGAGGGATGTGCGTTTGAGCTGAAGAAAGAGAAAGATTTGTGTGTATTTGATATGAAGAAAATGTGAAGGAAGAATTTGAAGGAGGATTAGGGCTGGCTAAAGAAGAAAGGCTTTGAAGATTGATGGGCCGGTGTTAAAAAAAAAAAGTTGGTCCAGTGGGCCTTTATTTAAAGAATAGGCCGTTGAACAAAAACAAAAGAAGAAATATTCTGGGCTTTATACCATATTTTATTGAACAAATTGATAAAATTATATAAAAATATTTTTTAATATTATATATATATTGAAAAATTATATAAAAAAAAAGCTTTATAAATAAATATATTAATAATTTTATAAATTTAACTATATTTACTATAGTCAGAGTGACCAAAGGATAGAGACGGAACACAAATATTATCAACGTCCCATTCCGATCAAACTGAGAAAAACCGCAAACTGAGAAAAACCGCTCGAAAACGCTAGGCAAATTATAATTATCATATCTATATATATATATATGCAAAATTTCTGCACATTAAGTTATCCTAATAGGTTATTTAAATTATTTTTAGTATAACATTTTTAAACATAAAAATTGTATTTAAATTACAATTTTATAATTTTTCAAAACAAACGAATTGATAATCAATGTCAATTCGTGTGGAATTGGAATTAGAATTCTATTGTCAATTCTAATTCTAATTTCCACCCCTAAATGTAAAGAGTTTGCTTAAGAGATTATAGGTTATCATGATCGATTTTCATTAGACACCCTAAATTAAAGTGGGGGCAATAAGTATGGATCGTGCTCGTTCGTAAATAAATAAAAAATTAACAAAAATGAATGTTGCATATTACCTCAGCTCCAAAACCAAATGTGAAGCCAAACAGAATGCCCAGAGGCAACCCAACGAGATAGTAGCTTCCAATGTTAATGTATGCAACAAGAGTTTGCCATCCAGCTCCAACAGCAACTCCTAAATCAATTAAAAAAAAGAACAACAATTGCAATTCAAATTAAAGGACATCAATAAATAGGTTGTCAATTTAACAAAATTCCTGAAAATCAAATTGAATCATTTACCTGATAAGACTGGTTGAAGGCCATTTAAGAGAACAGTAAACGCAAGCATGATGGCAAGCCTTGTAGTTTCTTTGGCCACCGGTTCGCTCGTGGTGAATAGGTAAGGGAAATAGTCTCTAGTCGCTAATACGATAGCAAAACAAACGACTCCTATTGCCATACAAGTTGTCGAAACCACAACAACTGCAACTTTGGCCAATCTCGCATTGCCTGCTCCAAGCTCGTTTGAAACTCTCACGCTTCATTTTTGAATTACAAAAGTAATTATAAACTCAAACAATGAAAGCTTATAGCTAAATTAGAAAAATGAAAAGGGAGAGTGGGTACCTTATGGCTGCATTGAATCCAATTGCAATCATAGCATCCCATCCTTGAATATTCATGCTGCAAATACATGTTAAGGATTCAATATTGATAGATAAATTTAAAGAGTAAATAGAAGAGGTGAAAAAATATCAAACCAAATAGAGACTGCATCAACTGGTATCAAAGGATTATCCAGACGGCCAGTAATCACAATAAGAAGCATCAGGTACCAGAATTCCAGGCTACAAAAATACAGAACAAACCAGATGTCACATCATAAAAAATCAAGATCAAGCATTCTATTGGTTGCAACTTATATAAATGTAGAGTTTTATCAAGATCATTTCTTCCACATAAATGAGTACAACCAAGAAAGTCATGCATGATCTATTTGGTATCATGAATTTTGATCTTGATCGTGAATACATTTCTTAAGAATGTAAGGAAACAAAATAATCTGAATCCTATTAAACAAAAAAATTACACTATAATCAGATCATGGTAGAAAACAATCTTATATCAAAAGAGAAAATCATTTTGATGTGTGACCAATATTGGAAAAAATAGCAGTTTTCAAATAGGCTCATGAAAGAAAATGATAAAATACAAACAAGGAAGCTAACCCCAATCTGTTGCTAAACAAAAACACAACAAGATGAAACTAACAATAAGGAAATACTGCAACATCAAATGAAAATGACTCTCAACCACTTCAATAATCACAAAACAATATTAATAAAAAAAAAATAACTCATTAAGCATCCAGTTGTATGCTACTCAAACATATATACATAGCTATTTTTAGTCCATGTATGTATATATGTTATTTTTTGGGAAATAAATAGATGTTTGTTATTTTGTCACAATCACTTTTGAAAATTGACACAGTACAAAATGAAAGTGATTTTATTTAGTATAAAAAGTGATTGAAGTAGGTAGAAATTATTTTAAGTGAAAAGTGGAAAGAAGAAGGTAAAAAGTGTGAAAAAAATGTTTTTTTGTAAAAAATTGTAGATCATGCTACAAAACAAAATTTAGATGATAAATCTATTGCCAATAATTTATTTTTCAAATTTTATTACTTTAAAGAAATGGAAAGTACAAAAAGGCTCAATACCCTAGAGGAAACTTTGAACCTAGAAATAATAGGAATCATGATTCAAACAAATATCAGGTGGGACATATTTACATACCATAACATGACAGCAGAGGCAAGAGAGAGCTTGATAAAGCCCCAAAGGTTGGTAAATGCAAGCCATGAGAAACCAGACCAGGCACCATCACACTTAGTGTATACAATGTAGATAAACTGGCCTAGGACTACCAACCACCAGGATCCGTTGAGAGTGATTGCAGCTCCAACAAGGCCCCACTTGAGCTTCATAATGAGCAGCCAACTGAAAAAAGCATGAATAACCAGCACAATTGCCGATACCCAAGCCATCACTGCCAACTTTCTCTGTGCCTGCAAGAACTTCTGTATTGGAAAGTTCACAGCATATGCAAACAGCTGTGGAATCATCCAAATAGCAAATTTTCCTGAAAAACACATAAAATCAGTTTCCATAACAGCTTGTGGACTCAGTGAGTTCGGAATAATTTTGATTTCATTGTATTCAGCTCCAATCTACTATGTCAAAATCACATTTTCATCATCTAATGATGAAAATAGGAAGCTCCTATCATTCTTACCAAATTAGGCAAGCCAGTGAGGGAGAATCTACCTTCACTATGCTAAGTGGACCCTATGTCCTAACTAAGAAAGGTTTTTGAAAGAGAATAAAACACTTAAATGCAAAAGGAGATACATATTTATATGTATCTAGAACATCATCTCTTTCATTGATGAACCAACCTAAACTCACTAAGTCACTATCATGCCCATGAACAAGAAGACCATTGTTTCAATAATCAATCATTCTAACTGTTTTCAGTATCTAGCTAAAGACGCATCTTTCGATTTGACACTTCATTTAAAAACACACCATTTCAGTCAGATCTATCATCTAAATGGTTGATCTACCAGATCCGGATTCAACATTCAACATAGTACTAACTAGCAACTATAACATTGCTACTTATATAGTAATGAAAAATTTACCAGCAGCTTGAGATATTTCCTCCGATTGTCCAACTAAGACCAGAAGTGGAGGCGAGTAAATATAGACTGGAATCAAAAGGCAAGCGGTAGTCAGCAAAATCACCCAAGACCGCTGCATATACACCCCAAGCATATTGATCTGTCCAGCACCAAATGCTTGTCCACATAGTGTCTCCAATGCACTCCCCATTCCCAACTGTTCATATCATTCATTACATAAACAAAACTAAACCACATGTTCAAGATATATCCACAATTTCACAATCTAATTTAGCTAAATCTTCAATTAATCATAAGTTAAGCTAGTATTTGTAGACTTGTATTGAGTGTTACCATGAAACCGAAAGCGAAACCGGCGATGACGGAATTTTCAACAGCGACGGCGGCGAGATCGACATCACTTAGGAGTCCGGCGAATGTCTGTGTTAGAGCACCGAGTGAATACTGACATATGGCGGTGAAGATTGCAGGTCCTGCTATCCTCCATAGACGGTTTGATTCATCGGAGAAATCGTTCCAATACCTGGTAACTACCGGCTGCTCTGGTTTAGCTTCTTCTTCAGCTTTGCTGCTGTGTAGTAGAAGCGGCGTGTTGTTAGTCTCCATTGATTAATGAACAAAAACTCCCTCACCGTCTTCTCTGAGAAAACCAGAGCTTTGTCACTATAAATCTTCTTCTTCTTCTTTCTCCACCTCAAGTTATATATATACTAGGACCAATAATTGAGCTTGAGCTTGAGCCTGTGATAATGATATTCTCTTAGTTGTTTGATATAATAATTCAAAATTTGTCGAAAAAATTGTGTTTAAACGCAAAATAGGTTAAAGAATTATTACTTAATTATAAAAAATTATTCTGAAATCGCGACTCGCACAAGCGAAAGGACCTCGTTGTTATACAATACAAAAGGACCCGAGAGGACCCTGAGTTAACAAAGTACATTTTGTATAACTATCATCTCCTTTGTATAAGGGCGAGGTCCATTTACTATGCGAGTTGCGATTTCAAAGTAACATTTCTGAAAAAAAATTATTAACTCACTTTGTATAATTATTTAACCATTATAATTAAGAAATCTTTATAAATAAAGGTATAATTATTCAACCATTATCAAAATAAGAAAATCTTTATAATCATATCAGATACTGCTGCATTTATTATTATTTATTGATAGTTTGATACCATGAGATATTTGTTTGATATAAATTATTAGACTTTATTTATATATAATTTTTTATATTTAAATTCAAATCAATGATTATAATTAGAATTTTCATTACCTTTGTTTAAAAAAAGTATATATATATATGAATATTTTTTTTAAACTAAATAATTTTTTTTCCTTTTTTTATTTACAAAGATTATTTTCCAAATCTACGTCAAACAAACTTTGAATAATTGTGTGAAAATATGATTTTTAAGACTAGATTTAGAATATATATAAAATTAAAAGTCAACTTATGGTAACTTTATTGATTTCAACATTATATTAAAAAACGCAATAAGTTTTGGTACTTGTATTTGTTGAGAATTTACTTATTTTTATTTTTATTATTTTCTTACTTTTTTTTGTTTTGTAATTTTTTTTCTAATGTAATATATGTTGTGTTTATTATCATTTTTTATTATATATAGACACAATCTTACAAAACAAAAATAAAATAAAATTAGTGTCTAGATATGATATATAGTTTCATTCATTTCATTTTTAACATCACAATTTGTTTATATTTTATTTTTTATAATTTCATTCAATTTAATTAGATAAATATAAACTGGAAAAAAAGAGTTACCTTTTACATTTATTTAGAATAAAATCATTATTTTTTCGTCCATTCATTTTATATCAATCAATAGATGAAGACAAAATATCAAATTATTTTATAAAGTGATTTGATGGTCGGAAAATAATAATTATTTACCATTTATAAATTGATGAGATCTAGCATTCACACATATCAATATTTGTCTTTTATACTGTTAATTAAACATGATTTATTCTATAGTATAGTACATTTATATCATTAATTTTTAACTAGACATAATCTGTGTCTATCGCAGGAATAATGGTTGAATTAAAAGGTTGAATTATGGTTGAATTAAAAGGTTGATTATTCTTATCCTATGTTTTATATTTATTTTATTTAAATTTGTTGAAAATATATTAAATAGGTTTGTTATTTGAAATGGCTGAATTTTAATTTTTGGGACAAAAATTGGAAAAATAAAATTATTAAAAAAAAGAAAGAAAGAAAGAAAGGTGCATACGGCAGTATCTCATAAAATAAGGTGGGGTCCACATGGGCAGGTTTCTGATCTCATGATTTCCACGAGTTTTTTAATCCAATTTGAGTGGTGTTTGTTCGCCAGTAAATTAATGACATTAATGAGATGGAAAAAACATATTTTTTTTATATTTTTTCAATTATCTCATCAATATTTTTGTTAAAATATTTAATAAAAAAATGTTTTTAAATAATATTTAAGAAATATTAAAAATTTAACTAAATTTATTTTTTTGAATACAATAATATATTAGCTTAACAAATCAAACATAAAAATTGCCATTTATAACATATTTATGGTTTTTAAGTTCTAGAATGCAACACAACAACAAAAAAAACACAAATATGATTATCTCATGAGATAATTCAAGTGTGGATGTTATTTTAAAGAATAACAAATTTAAATTTTAAAGAACACTTTAAATAAAATTGAAAGACATAATGAGAAGTAATATTAACTTTTTAAAATTAAAAATATATATTATGAGTATTTAATTTGATTTCTTCCACTAGTCTTAAATTTGAACACAATCATCTATTTTTTTTTTTAAAACAATCATAATCAATTAATATTCCACATTCAGCCAAATTTGTGAATAAGACCCTGTTTAAGTTTGTGCGTTTTTTAAAACTATTATTTCAATTATTTATTTTTTTATTTCATTATATAAAATTAATTTAACTTTACTGGTAGAAAGAGAAATTAAATAATATTTTTATTTAAAATCATCAAAATTTATTTATTTTTTAAAAAATTTAATCATACATATTTATTAAAAAAAACTCAAATAACTAAAAAAAAAATAAAAAAAAAATATAAACTATATGATCAACATAAAAAGTTATCTTAGGATCACTTCAATAATAGAATTTGTTGAAAGGGATTGAATATTGTTGTGTTAATTTTAACTTTCAATGTAATTTTAATCCTGTTAAGGACTTAAAAATCTATTTCTATACTTCATAAATCGTTGAAATCTTTTGAATAGATTCAAGTGCGAAAAGTGCTTGCTAGATTTGAAACGGTAAATGCAAGACTGAATACAATGGTAAGAAAATAACACAAGATTTTTTGGATGTTCGAAGATAAAACTCTTACATCACCAATTCTTCTATTTCTAGAAGGATTCCACTAGAAGACTTTGATTTGTATAACCTCTACACAAACCAATCAGAACTCGGTACTTAACAACTGTCTGTCTTAAACTTCTAGCTATCACACTCTATTAAATAGACAACGTTCTGTTCAACTTACAACACTAAAAATACTCTCAGATAATATAGTAAATTATCTCTCAACTTAGCGTTAATGAAATACATAATGCACTTATGAAAGATGAGCTAGAGAGATAGTAAATTGATCGAGAGTCGGGAGATCAAGAATTCTAAAAAGAGTTGTTTCGTTAGAGATATGTGTTCGTCGTTGTACTTTGTAGCTAGGGGTGACAATTTAGATAAGTTTCAGGTTGGCGAGTTCGGATTGAGAGGTTAACGGGTTCAACGATTCTAACATAAACCTGACTGGTAACAATTCGGGTCAAAATCTCTAACATAAACCTGACCTATTTATTTGTGTTTGACATGAATCTAACCCGTTTGACCTGTTTGACTTGATTTACTTAACTCACCTCGAACCAAACACAATATAATTAATTCATATTGTTGGAATTTTTAGGGTCACTTGTATAATAAATAATTGGGCATATGTCATATTTAATATAAGCCAAAATAATGTGATCTAATGTGAAATTAAGTTTATGACTTATGGGTGTATTTGTCATGAATATAAAGTGAGGATATCTAAGTGACATTTCTAATTTTATGAAGGGGCTAAATTAGAAATTGTCAAACCATAATAACTAACTTATTGTTGGTTATATGTAACGGTAATGGTCTCCATTTGAAGTAACATCAATTCTCCTTTGCGTCCCCATCAACAGAGAGAGAAATCCATTGACTTACTCATCAAATGGAAGAACCATTCCATATAAGGAAAGTTTAAGGAAAGAATCATTCAATCCATGCAAAGTTTAAGGAAAGAGAAGATTCACTATTCATGCGATTAATTAAGGTACGCTTACGCCAGCATTCAGATTTTAATTTCTCACATATTAAATTAGGATCTAATTAGGATAATTCTAACAATTGGTATCAGAGTCATCCTAATTTAATTATGTGAAAAAATTATATCGGTGTAGATATATATGCATGAAATTTATAGGCATGCAATTCATAATAAAAATAAAAGCATGTTATTAGGAATATATATATATATATATATTAATTTGGTATAAAGATATAAAGATTTATCGATTTATAAATATTTAGATTCTCTGGTTTTGTTAAGTTCCTAGATCTTTAAGTTTCTGTACTGAGTAACGGTTATATATTAATTAATATCGTATGAAGATTGATGGGAAGAGATATTTGAATTATCTCATAATTAAGATTCCTCCTCGGTTTAGGGATATTCCTATATTTAGATTCTCAGTAATCATATATATATATAAATATATATATATATATGCATGAATTTATAGATAATTTCATGTTTTCGGATTATATATATTGGTTTTGATAATTTCAAAGACATAATATTAGGTTATAGATAATTTCATATTTTCTGATTATATATATTGGTTTTGAGAATTTCAAACATAATATTAGGAATATATATTAATTTTGATAATTTCAATAAATTATGATGAGAATATATATATATATATTTATATTTGAAAATTTTAATCGAATATATATATATATAGATTAATAGATTAAGGGATATTTGAATTTTACGATAATTAAGATGATAAAATCCCTAAAAAGAATTTTCTTATGGATATATTGATTTTTGATAATATCGAATAATTGAGTAAATATATATATATATATATAAAGATTTATAATATTATTTAATAATGTTTATTAAATTTATTGATAGTTAGATTATCGTTTAGATTTTCTCGTTAAAAGGTTAAAGGGAGAAATTCTCTGTTTTAAATTGACCGTGTTTAGATTTTCTTGTTAAACGGTTTAGATTTTCTCGTTAAAGGGGTTAATGGAGAAATTCTCTGTTTTAAATTGAACGTGTTTAGATTTTCTTGTTAAACGGTTTAGATTTTCTCGTTAAAGGGGTTAAAGGGAGAAATTCTTTGTTTTAAATTGACCGTGTTTTAAATTGACGGTTGATATTTGTTGTTAAGGGATTAAATAATATATAATATATATTATAAATCAAGAGATAATTAAGGAATAATGTTTAAGATTATATATATATATAAATCAATATATAATAAAATTTTAATTATATCCTTTATTTTAGGATTAAAAGATTAAGGTTAATGATTATTAATAAATTAATTTATAATTGGATTCAGGCAAATATTTGACATTTGGTCAAATAAATCTTGAAGATTTATTATTTAATTTAATTAATATAAGATATTACAAATTTCAAAATCATGTAAAATTTGGCCTATAATTTTATTTTTTATAATAAAATAAATTACATGTTTCTTGGAAAATTATATATTATTGATTTGGGTTATATACAATAATATGAAATTTAAATTTAAAATAATGATATTATTGTTCATTATTTGGATTGTATTGATTGATACAAATAATCACCAAAGTGACAATGTTTGTTGAAATTAATTCAAGACAATTTTGAATGGTAGTATTGTGTAATTCATGTGATTATATTATTTAGCCCAAAGGCTGATAATTAATTGACAGAATTGTATTAATACTTGTGATGATAAATATGTAATAATTATAAAGTTTTATTCATGTGAATAATTAATCCATCCAAAGATAGATTGATTATTTGACGTGTCTTATTATTAATGTTTGATCATTACACCAAAATACTATTAGCAATTAATATTATTGTCCAAAGACTTGATATTAATGTTGCATTAAGTATTTTGAGATGGGATAAATCATTATTTGAATTTAATTGTTACTTAAGTTTATAAATGTGAGCAACTATTTTATTAAATATTCTAAGTGATTAAGGGCTATAATTTTTTATTATGTCAAGATAAAGATAGTTATTTTTAAATGAGACTGTAATATTTTTTTGAGGATATTGAGTTTGAGGGGAGAAATGATTGTGTCTTTAAAAATGATTTAGATCAATAATTCCTATTGTGGAAGATTTGATTTATATCTCCAGTGTTTTTGACATTGATAAGGATTTTATTGATATTGATGATAATGTTCAAAAATCAAGAGTAACAAGACAATATTGATCAAATTCATTAAGTACAAACTCAACAACCTCAAAATTAAGTGTCTTTATGACAATCCAGTTTAATTGAATTACTCTTTAAGAATAATTTATGGTACCCGTTACATATTTTGATATGGAGCTTCACCATAGTAGATGTTAAGGGGTTTTTTCAATAGAGACATTGAAAAACAATTTGGTGCAATGAGAATACTTTGTGTCGAGAGACCAAATTAATATGGTTTGCAAATTAAAGAAATTCATCTATAGACTTAAAGAAGCGTCTCGTTAGTGATACCACAAATTTTACAAAATAACAATTCTCTCTTTTGGTTTTAAGGTGAATTTAATTGATTATTTGTGTATCACATGTTCAGTGGGAGTAAACGTCTATTTATGGTTTTATATATGGGTGACATTTTGTTTGTCACAAACTTTGCTTGACATTAAGTAGCCCAATTGTTATGAAATATTTGAAAAGAATTAAGAATTAAATGCTCACATATAGAAAGTCAGAAAGTCTTGAGATCATTGAGTATTCTGACTCCGATATTACGGGATGCCAAAATAGTATGAAATCTACTTCGGGTAATATTTTTCGCTAGCTGGTTTTATCGTTTCTTAAAAAAGTGTCAAACAAACACTTATGACGTCATCCACTATTGCAGCGAAATTTATGACATGTTACTGGGCATCAAATTAAGTGATTTTGACATCAAGTTTATTTAATGAAAGAAATGATACAAAGTGAATAGATTTCTATAAAATATTTATGTACAAACTCTATGGTTATGAACCTCTTGGCAATAGGTTTATCACCTAATGTCTTTCATGAGAATATGGCTCATATGAGTGTCGTAGAGATCGATAATCTCTAACTTCAGTGGGAGTTTGTAGTTTGGTTGTCTTTCAATTTAGTTATTTTATAGATATTTATGAGGTTTTTATTCTGATCATAAATTAAGTATTATTCAGTTCATTACACTTTGTATAATTATGTTTAAAGTATGATCTCACTAATGTCAAGTAGGACCAGTTGAAAATTGACATGAAAAGATCACCTTGCATGGAATTTTCATTCCTCACATTCATGATATGATTTGTCAATTAATTGTATTGATTTATGTGATCATTGTTGGGTCTAGTTGTGTGCTTAAATACAACGACGAGCTCTTTGGTCCTATATTGATATGTTTGATAAAATTGTTTATACAACATATGATTTGAGATGACATAAAACTTCAGGCGCATTATGGTTAATACATTTATTTTTGTACATACGTGACCAAGTGGGAGATTATTGGAATTTTTAGGGTCACTTGTATAATAAATAATTGTGCATATGTCATATTTAATATAAGCCAAAATAATGTGATCTAATGTGAAATTAAGTTTATGACTTATGGGTGTATTTGTCATGAATATAAAGTGAGGATACCTAAGTGACATTTCTAATTTTATGAAGGGGCTAAATTAGAAATTGTCAAACCATAATAACTAACTTATTGTTGGTTATATGTAACGGTAATGGTCCCCATTTGAAGTAACGTCAATTCTCCTTTGCGTCCCCAAGAGAAATCCATTGACTTACTCATCAAATGGAAGAACCATTCCATATAAGGAAAGTTTAAGGAAAGAATCATTCAATCCATGCAAAGTTTAAGGAAAGAGAAGATTCACTATTCATGCGATTAATTAAGGTACGCTTCCGCCAGCATTCAGATTTTAATTTCTCACATATTAAATTAGGATCTAATTAGGATAATTCTAACACATATCTCTCTATTTTAAATTAAAATGACATCAATATAAGATAAAAATTAAGTTAAATCACAAATTTACTTATACAAAATTTTACAAAAGAAAATAAGTGAGTGATTAAGAAAAAATAACACAAAACTCAACAAAAAAAAAACTTGTAAACGGGTTATCGGGTCTACTTTGAGTTATGTTAGGTCGACCCGATTTTGACCTGTTTATTAATCGGGTTAAATAAGTCGACCTGATTTTAACCCGAACAAAAAAACACATGACTCTAACCTGATTTTTTCGTGTTTGGTACGGGTCGTATTTTTGTGTCGTGTCCAAAATTGCCAGCCTTATCTGTAGCCTTTATATATTAAAGCGTAACAACAATCGAATTTGATTCTTGGATACGTGATTTGACCGGGAGTCCAAATATTTAGGGGTCGTGAATTGACCAAGATTCCAGATATTCAGGGATTGTACCTAAAATCCAGATATTCAGGGATCTTGAATTGACCAAGAGAATTTGTCGTTGTACTCTAATGTCCTTTTATATTGAAGCGTAGCAACGGTCGAATTTATTCGTAGACACGTGTCAAATTTCTGATGGTTGTATGTCAGGTGGCAGTATCCTGTTAACGCAACATAGTTGTTGATGCAAAATTGTTGTTTATTTCTTCAGACTGTTGTTGAAGCAAGGTTGTTGCTAGCGTTTATTCAGACTGCTACTAATATTTCTTCAGATTGCTGCTAAAGTCAGCCTACTACTAAAGTCAGCCTACTGCTGACGCTTCTTTAACACATCTGTTGAAGTGAGTCTGCTGTTAGTGTGCTGAAGTCAATTCTGTTATTGGCAACCCTACTGTCAACATCTCTTCAGTTGATTAGTTGTTCGTGCCTCTTCAGTTCAGCTTCTCACGTCTCTTCAGTTTTACTTGTGCATTAAATATTTGCATAACTTAATTTTATCGAATATCAAATTAATCATCAAAACTAAATCGTATTGATTTTTATTATCTTAAGTTCATATTAATTAATTAAAACGTTTTTCTTAATTCAACTTAATTAACGAATTCATTCTCTAATCTTAATTTAATTAATTTTTCATTTTTCCTTCTTTTAACTTAATCTAACAAGTTAATAGGTAATGTCAAAATATATCACTTGATTATATTAAGCTCTTCTAATAAATCAAATTCGAACATAATTGATCACAAAATAATGCTATTAACATTCCGGTATTAACTGCATTTGATTTGATGGGATTCATGTTATAAGTTATGAAAATTTTGGTTATTGGTAAAAAAAATTAAATGGCATTAATATTTAATGAAAAATATAAATATAAAATATTTTATTTTAATTGATAAATTAATAATAGATAAGTTAAAGAACTAATTAATTATTTAAATAATTAATAAATTATTCAAATAACTATTTATACTAATTTTCTAAATTAAGAAATAAAGCATATATATTTATATTTTAATTATTAAAAGTCAACATGAAACTATGAAGACCAAACTAATTATGACAACTTTTTAAGGTATAACATGCTATGGTAGGAGTTAATTAAATAATTATAATTATAATTTGTAAATATATTCTTTATGAATATTAATATATTTTAGATTTTTTAAATATAAAATATTTTATTTAATAAATTGAATAACATAATTAATTAGAGAATAAATAAAATATTGATATATAACCATATATATATATATATATATATATATATATATATATATATATATATCATATAATTAATTATAACTATAATAATTTAAGAATCAATTAAGAGATAATTTTAAATAATTGATATTTTAATTAAAATATAATTCCAAAATTAATTAAAAAAATTTATTTTTAAATTATAATAAAATTAGTATGGTGTTAATTTTCAATTAATATTTCAAATTAACTTACCCAATTTATTCAAAAAAGTTTGGTAAATTATTAAACGTATTTAAAAAATAATATTCTCTATAATCTCTAACATGTTTATAATCTCCATAGAAATTATAAATGTGTAAAATTAAAACTTAAATATGAAAATTATTATCTTTTGAATGTCATTTTGAAGCATTACCAATATAAAAATATGCATGCAACTTCATTATTAGGTTTAAACATTGTGAACAATACCTAATTTTATAGACATTTGATGATGATTGGGTGTTTGTTTGTTCTATCAACCACACCTAATTTTAATAAAATTTATATTATAATGATACCTTAATTTTTATTTTTATTTTAAATGTTTATATATATTAAAAATTATAAAAATCTTTTGAAAACATTAAAATAATGACAAGGGAGAAAAAAAAACATTATTTAATAAGTTATCGAATTATAATTATATTTAGTAAGAATGTATTATTAAATATTTTAAAATATATATATATTATCTTTTTATTCATACATTTATCAATTATATTAATTAAAATATGTTATTCACTGCATAGTTGTATTTTAATATTATTTTATTCAAATACCTTACTTTCCATAATATGAATTCCAACTTGTACAAAAATTCATTACAAATATTGATAATTTTGTTTGAAAACATTAGATAATAAAAAAAATATGAAAATTTATTGATTTTTATAAATAATATTTTTAAATATATATATTGACAAATTTAATAAAATTTGTTTTTATTTAAACCCAACTCTACTCAAGTTTAAATTATTTTTAAATAAAATTAAATAAAAAAAATATTCCCACTTTTTTTATAAGGATTCTTACCTTTTAAAAAAAAAAAAAAATATATATATATATATATATATATATATATATATATATTGAAGGGGTGTTTGGTTTCAACATTAGAATTTGATTTTCTTTGTTTTGATATTATTTTTAAATAGCATATCTTCACATCTTATATTCACACCTTTATTAATAATTAAAATATAAAAAATATTTATTTATTAGAAAAATGTATTTCATTATATATTTTTTATTCAGATAGCTATATATTTTGGTAATATATTGTATGAATAGTCACTTTTGACTGTTGACTTTTCAAAAATAAAATATTGTTAAAATTTACCCACTTATTATAATATTACAATTAAAATAAGTGGATGAGAGAGGAATGCTATTTAATATGTATGGAGTGTTCCCATTAAATGCACGATAAAACAACCACCACACATTATTTATTATTATTTAACTTTTTTTAATTGATTCCATTTATTTTAATTGGATTACATATCATTATTTCAGTTTGATTTTTATTTATTTATTTCAAATTATATAATTTTTTACCTAATACTTAAATATTGTTGGGTTCATTATAATTTATTTGTTAAAATTATATAAGAAATTATTAAAAAAATAGTTTTTTATTTAAAATTATAAAGTCAATTAAACACAATCAAATACTTAATATTTGTAATATTTAATAAAAAAAAATTTCTCAATTTTAGTATTTACTTTTACTCATAGATATATTTTTTTTAATTTCAGTTTTTCTAATTTGTTTTGTTTTGTTTTTTTTATTTAATTTGATTCATGGAACTGTATCACCCTTACCCAACATGAGTGGTGGAAATCATTATTAGTTTATTCATGAAACTGTACTCTCTTTTTTTTTTTTTGGCATAGTGAGGTGTCTCATAAAAAAATAATAAATAATATTTCCTGCAGATGATTCTATAGATTCAAAAGTACCAGTATTTAATATTTAAATGATCTATTTCTCAAAATAAGTTAATATTTATAAATAAATATTATGACTTGTATATGTTTATATATATAACATTTATAACTCAAGGATAGCATATGATGTATAGTTTGTTCTTATTAAATGAGATATGAAATATTAGTCTACATCAATTTATGTATAAAAATGTTGAGTTCCTTGATAAAAAAAAGGAAATTATTGAAATAGAAGTTTAAATTGGATACATACACATATAGAATGCATGGTGTTAATTATATAAGAAAATAAGATGGTTGGGTTGTCCATTTTTTTTATATATATAAAAGGTCCCATTCTTAAACTTATTTTTATCTTTTATATTTCTAATTGTTGCTTTCATGGATAATTTTGTAATGAATCTATTTTTATACAATTGTAGTCACTATACTTTTATGGCCTTTGCAAGCAAAACTAATTTTTATGAAATGTTAACTTATGGGCGGAGAAATTTTTTTTGTATAGATGTAACATTTCTCGTAATTTATTAATTTATTTTATTATTTATTTTTCTAATTCATAAAAAAAAAATATAAAATATATGTTTATCAATTTGTTTTATTCATAATTTTTCTGTTATTTTGATTTTAAGCCCTCACACAACTCATATTTCTGAATCCATCTCTAGTTAACCTACTACAAAATTTTAAAAATTACTATAAATGATACAATAAACAAAATGTGAAAAATTTAAAGGAAAAAATTATTCATTTTATTTTAATAAAAAACTTTTTACTGAAAAGTGAAAATCCAATTGAGACTTTTGATTTATTAATAAAAAAATTCTAAATATATAAATAAAATTACACGTGAAGTTGAAAAAGGACTAATTTCAAATGCGCATAGAAGCTTAGATCTCTCTTTCATTGACATTATTATTTATTTATTTTTATATATAATTTGATGTAAACTGAACTAAAAATTATCAAGAAAATCATTTTTTATTCATGGTCTACTTAAAAGTTTTATCAGTCTAATCATATTTTCCATACTAAATAAAAATAAATTTATATTTATTAGTTTATTTAAAAATTATAAAAAATAATTATAATATAATTGTGATAAAATGTTAATTTTAAAATAATGATTATATTTTATCACAAAAATTCTCAAAAATCTACAAAAATGTATAAAATATAAATTTGACTATGGTCCAATTTTGAAAACTAAGGTGGTTAGAATGAGTTATTTAAATTTTCTTAACTCAAAAATATCACATAATTCTCATTTTATTCCATTATCATTCAAATTCATTATTTAAAATATTAAAATATTTTTTATTTTATTATATATTAATACATTTTAAATTTTTTATCAAAAATATTAACATTCTTTTAAAATTATCACCGTTCATTATTTTTTAAATAATAGAGTTAGTTTTCAATTTGTATATTTTAATCAAATAAAAAAATAAATTAAAAAGTGTCTTTAAATAAAATAATAATTTAAATGTAATTGTTTTGTGTATGAGATATAAGTATGGACCTAATTCCTAAATGTTGTTTGAACGTGTAAAAGTCAAAGACGGATGTGAGGCCATGTAGAATGTAGCTAAAAAACACAATAAATGATATAGTTTTTTAATTATTTATTATAGACCCACTATGCAATTTTTAATTTAATATAATATTCTTCTTATATTTAAAATTAAAATTTATTAAAATTTAATTAAATTATTTTTTATAGACCCACTATTCAATTTTTAATTTAGTATAAAATTCTTCTTATATTTAAAATTTATTAAAAGTCAATTAAAAGTGTCTTATTTGATAAATTATGTGATGATATTTAGAATAACAGTGAATGAGTAATTGATATATATATATATATTACTTTAATTTAAGACTTTGTAGTGTGAATCTAGAATTTGAGAATTTTATTTTTTTAAACAATTTTTTTTTACAGTTATTTGATTAAATGGTTTTATTAGTTATTTTGCATTTTTTTAGTCTTTCCCAAGGAATAGCTATAACCCATTTTGGAATTTTGGCCCAATATTAAAGGCAGTCCATTATTCCAAATAATGGGCCAACGTAAATAATAATTAAAATCACATATTTCTTTTATTCATTACATAGGTAAATTGGTTGAAAAAAAGATATTAGATATAATTTAGTTCAACTTTTAAATTAATTAAACCAAAAAATTTTGGGTGCATAAAAATATATTGTTATAATGTCCCGCATTCATCAAATTTGGCGTTGAATTTAAAATATAAAATGTTATTAGCCTAGTTGATTAAAAAATTGTACTTGTTTTTGTTAGGTTGCGAGTTCAAAACATACCTATAGCATCCGACTTAATATCCATTTACTCTTACATATATATCAAAATTAACCACAGCTCTCGACTTGGCAATCCGGATACTTAATTAAGCATCATTATATATATATATATAGATTTCTATAATTTTAAATTTATTATATTATGATTTTATAAGTTTATAAATTAGTTTGATTTTACTATTTTATATTAATAAAATTATTAAATTTAAAAATAAATTATCACTTTCTATAATTAATTTTATATTAATTTAACTTATTTTAGAGTCATTTCATTATTATTTGTTTTTAGATTAATTTTATACAATTTTGACTAACCTCTCAATTTTCACTTTGACTGTCCTCTCTAAATCTTTTTATTATTATAATTTTGACCCACTTTTTATTTTATTTTTTATCTTTAGCATCATAAATTCATAATACAACAATGTAAAAATTGGGATAAAAACTGTAACTTTATATAACATTTTTCTAACTGATGATGTTTTAGCCTATCAAATATGTTATGATTTTTTTCTCTAAGAGGACAGTAAAATACACATTTAGTTTTGAAATTATTTCAATTTAAAATATGAGTTAGAATAATTTTTTAGATTTTAAGATTCATACAAACTTATTGAACCGTCTAAATATAACTGAATTAATTTAAATTGAATCGACTAAACTCAATAATCGATGATTATGAAACTACTTAACCAAGTTCAACGCTTTCGGTATATTGATTTAGTTATAGTTTCACTATCTAACCAACTAACCCATTGTAGTTAAAATTTTAAAATTATACCTATTTTGATTATAATTTATAACTATACTTAATTATGAAATTTGTTAGCACGAAATGATAATATACATAATTAATGTTGTTATTTATTTTTCAAAATAATCATTATTTTATAATACAAATTTTATGTATAATTATATTACTTAATAATAAATGCTTAAAAAAAAATATTTCTTCCTCTTCAAATCTATCAAACAAAACACAGGCTACACAGACCCTCTTCAAATCTATCAAACACAACACAGCCCGATCAATAAAATAAAACATACAACTCAGATTTTTTTCAAATCAATTTTCTCGATTTAGTAGTGCATTTCGGAATAAAAACGATCTAAATGTTGAGAACATAATTAAAAGTTTTTATGTGTGGTTAAAATTATTAGAATGTATCCATATAATTTTTTTTTAAGACAAATGGAGTTAATAGTAAATGAATGGAAATAAAAAAAAAAATCAGCTCTTTCTCTAAAGTCAAAATAAATATTAAATATCAATTTTTTGATATAATAATTATTATTATTAATGTACAAAATATGACTCCACCTATATTGGAATTTAAGATGTTATAATAGTTAGAATTTAGAATTTTTGACCTAATAAAAATTTATCCAATATATCAAATTAATACAGTAATTATCATTCAAATAAAACAACACATACCCAATAAGTCATTTTTTTGGCAATCGATCTATTCAAAATCTTCTCCCCAATTTAATTTCTATAAAATACTACTACTTTGGATTATAAAATAATTATTAATATTTTATAAATATTGTTTAATCTTCAAAATCTCTATTTTTTTTTTATTCAAAACCATTTCTCTCTCCCAAACTACCATATAATATAATATAATATAATATAATATATTATTTATTTAATTACCTTTTTTATAAAATGGGATTTTCGGCTTTATTATTCCTAAAACACAACAAATGCATGGGGCTCTAGAAATTGGCGGGAAAAATATATTATCCCCAAACATTGGCGCCAAAATGTAAGGTATCAAAACCTTTTATTATTTTGGCGGGAAACATCTCATGTACCTTATAAAGTTATAATAAACTTGTTTGATGATGGGTTATTTTGGATTTTTATTTTTAAAAACAAAATTTGATAATAAAAAAATTAAATTATTTAGATTTTTCTTTAGTAGAATTATTGTATTGGGGTTTTTTTACATTCAAATTTTATAAAAATAAAATAAAAGTATTTTAATTAATAAATTAAGTTATTAAATAATTAAAAATATGGGCGAATCTATTTTACCTTCTTTTACCTAAAAATATGATATAAGAATTTACTTTAATCGACTCGTTACCTTCATAATCTATACATTTGTTTAAAGATAAATGAGTTATAATAGAAAATAAAACTCAATATTGATAATTTATATATTTAATTTGTTGGGTATTAATTTTCTAAAATAAAAAAAATTATAAAAAAAAATTATTTTACATAGAAACAAAGAGGTTAGGTTAGCTTTTTAGCATTGGTATAATTGGGTATATTGACTATTAATTACTTTATTGAGAGGTAGAGGAATAAAGAAAAAAAGGAGGGTTGTTAAATGTGGTCACAAAAGCACTTTTTTTTAGACCTAGTAAATGACTTTATTTTTTTATTTTTCTAAAAAGAATAGTATATTTATCAATAGTCACTTTTAAATATATAAAAATCAATTATAAATCAAAAGTAATTTTATTTATATTAGACTGAAATATTATTGAAATAGATGAAAAATGGATAAAAAAAATATGTTTTTTATTTTATCACCAAATAATTAAACTTTAATCTAAATAATAACCTAACATATACATCTTCTACTATATTTTTTTATATTAAAAAACTAATTAACCCCACCTAATCATATTTAACTATTGAGAAATACATAATGAGTTTCACCATTTGATTGACATATTTACAATTAAATGGATGAATAAAAAAAATTTATTTAAAAGTGGGTTCTTATTTAAATGGGTAAAGTGAAAAAAATAGAGTTTATTTATTTGTCCAATGTGAATTATAACATTTCTAATAGATTCAAAACATTAGCTTACTTCATTCATTAATATCTACATAAATAATTACATCTACACAAAGTTCCCGAGTCACACACACTCTATTATAATATATAAGATTAAGTTACTAAGAAACTACCAAAACACAGCAAAAAGAGTCCGAGCCAAACCAACTAAACACGAAAATGGACGATGCATATATCTTACAAATGGTAGATTATCGGTTAGGGTTAATAATAACGAGAGAGAGCCCATACAACATAAAGAACATGCATTTCGCCTCTCTCCAAACCAAGCCAAACAGTCGAGTTATTTGCAGACCTTCTTAAGTCTCTTCGCAGCTTTCGCAAATCCCACTATTACTTGCAATTCATCAATTTGCTTCACCACCACCACCAAAAACATAAACAAACAAAATATCAAATAATAACACTATAGGATTTTGCCTGTCCTTTAATGGGGACAAAATACCAAATATGAAATGACACTGGACCATATGTTTCTTAATCAATAGAACAACTAAACCCCATTCAATTCAATTCAATTATCCTTATATGAATAAATAAAACGGTTTTAACTAGATTATAAATAAATAAATAAATACCTGCGACATGAAATGCCTCTGGACAACATCAACAAGTTGTTCCTTGGATGGATTAGGAATAGCATCAACCTAAGATGTATACAATCAACAACTAGTTACTTCAATTATAAATCACATCTTACTTTCGAGAAATCGAAAATACTAACCAAATTGAAGTGACGCCAATATCTCAATAACGCAGTCATCTCTAGTTTACTAAGGTCAATCTTAGAGCCACGAGTAGGGCAAACCGAACCCTTGGATTGAGATTCATAGGTGAAAGAAGTGCTCATTGTCCTGTGAGATGATCCTGACCATCTATTCAAACGATGTCTTCTTGATCTATAGGACTTTTGTTGAGTATCATCAGATGCTGATGGACATATAGAAAAGAAGTGGGACCAATTTAGATAAAGCAAAGAAGAATTAAGCACAACCAAGAGCATGTTAGCAATAATAAAAAGTAAAAGTTGTATGAACCAAAAAAATATCTGAAAAGAAAACCGGATCCTATGTAAACAAGTAATTAGATAATGTTTACTTTTTCACAATCATATGAAATACCTGAACAATTCCATGGTATATTGTCGAATTCAAGATCATCATCTTCTTCATTACCAGTTGGAGCTTCAATCACACTCAATGCATTCCTTTGTAATTTTACTTCAATTCCATTTGTCAAAACCTGCATTGCATCGATACTTTAAATAGAAAGAAATCTATTGAGCTTAATGTTCTTAGATTCCACAAAAGCAATCAACTTTAAGATTTTCAGTATTTGGGTATTCTAAAATCTAAACCTAATTGAAATCTAACAACATGCATTAATAAAAAACACTAATTCAATCAAACCCTAAATTCAAATTGAATTGAAAAGAACATAAAGATGATTACCAGCCAATGCCAACCGCCAAGACCAACAGCTTTTTTAACAACACCTTGTAAACCAACTAGGACTGATTTTGTTCGGTTGTTACCAGTGACAACAACCTTAGTATGACGAGGAAGAACAGATAGTTCTTCTTCACTGCTATCACCGTAACTTTGTAAGTGAGGAAATCCGCCATTGATGGAAGTCTCTACAGCTTCAAACATTTCAATAAATAGTGAGAAAAAACAGTCGTTAACAGGCGAATTTGGACATAATCGAAAGATCATTCATTGCTGAATTCAAATTTGGAAAGCTCGAGAATGTAGGAGTGAGAAAATGGGGGGAAATTCGCAAATTTCAGAGATAGAAAAAACACAGATGAGGAGAGAGATGGATAGAGATAGAAAGAGAGTATTTGTGTGAAAAAGATGATGTTTTTTTTTTTTTTTTAATTTTGGTGCCCTCAATCCCAACGAGCGAGAATGAACCAATTATTAAAGACCACGTCATCATGATGGTCCTCAAATAATGTGCTTGTGTTTAGGCCATTATGCAAAACCACTAGCGGTTGTTATCCGTTAACTTACATTTCTTTTGACTGTTTCCGTTACGGCGCCGTTAGTGTCCTATGCCAAATGTCCGTAAAACACCCTCACCACTTGTTGGATAAAATAAGTTACTTTTTAAAATAGATAAACCGACACAAATTAACTTCAATTCAATTATTTTTTATATTTCAAATTAAACTATTTATAATTTTTTTTTTGTTTAAGATTTAAATGGACAAAGATTTAAGTATGTAACTCGAAAAGAGGGGCGGAGTCAGAATTTGAAAGTTACCTGGGCTAAACTGTTTTAAAAAATTTTACCCGGGCTATTATCAATCAAAGAATAAAAAATTACACTTTAATGACGGAAAATTATCAATAACGACGGTATTTTACCTCGTTATTGTCAAATGCATACAAAAGAAATTTGGACTACCCGGGCTACAGCCCAGGTAAGTAAGGATGAACGTGACTCCACAACTGCACGCAAAAACACTTAACTAATTTGACGAGCTCAAACTCATAACTCAGGGTTAGTATATACATCTTAATCGTGAGGCTAAAAGAGGGAATTAATGTATAATTAAAGTATATTGTTAAGTCTTATTTAATTTGATAAATTATTTTAATTAATCAAATGCATTTTACTTCGTATCCATTAATCAATGACTTAATTCATTACTTTAAATATTAAAATAATTAGTTATTTCTACAAATTTAAGTAAAAATTTGTTCAAAATATTAAATTTATTTTAAAAGAGAAAAACATTAAACACCATCCTCTAACAAAATCATCAAATTCTACTTAATTCTTATAAATTTAATCAAATGAATGTTATATATAAAATTGTATTAAATTTTATATTTTTTTTATATCTATAAATATAACAATTTTTTTTATTCTCTTTATCATAATTCATAGGTTTTTTAATTTTAGAAGATTAATTTCAAATATTATCTAAAATTAAATTAGGAAGAATATATAAATATATATGTATAGTCAATAAATTAGGGAGAACATCTTGTGATACTAAAAAAACCCTCAAAATAGACATTTAAAAAAAATAAAAAAAAATTATATTTACACTTTTGCCTTTTTTTTTACTTAGAAAGTAGCGGATTTTAGTAACGAACCAATCCTGTTGAATAAATTATAAATTAATAATTTAATATATAAGTTAAAAAAATATTAATATTTATTTGAATTATTTTTTATTTAATATATAGAATTATAAAATTTAATATATTAATGTTATTAACTAAAATATAATTAATATATAAAGTTGTATTTTAAGATTTAGGTTGAGATATTATCAAATTAATTTAAATACTAAATATTTAAAATTTAGATGTTTTTATTTGTTAATATATTTAGAATTTAATTTTCAATATTCTGATATATAATTTTAGTTTTATTCTAATATTCTTTTTCTTATTACAAATTTGTACAAATTTTATCCATTTTTTAAAATAATACATAAATTATTTTAAAAAATCGTGTACCGGCTGCAATTTCAATTTGAGGAGAGAATAGAGGGCATAAAAGGAAGTGATGTATTAAAAAAATTAAAGCAAGAAATTGTAACGGAAACCGGTGATTCAAAAGTGGGGTCCATCGTCGGTGTTGTCTTATCCTAACATGGGCTACCAAAAATACCCCACACACCATACCTGATGCCTTCGTCCCCCATTTTTTCTGGTTTATTTTTGGAAAACATATTTCTAAAAACTGATTATTATTTTTAATATAACTTATTAAAAATGAGTTATTTAAATAAAAGTATATTACATATTTTTATTAAACAATTCAACAATTATTCTATGCTTGAACCTAATACAACAATTACCTTTTTTTTTTTCTTTTTATTAATAACGATAACGATGGTTCGGTATATTTTTCGGAAATTGATTATTTTTTACGAGTTAAGTATATAGTCCGCAAATATACTTAAAAAATTAATTAGGGGAGCGGAACTTGATGTTTGACAAAAACATGTTCGAACTCAAGATCTCAAGAAGGCTAAGGATTATGACTGCAACTGAGTCAAGCCGAGCTCAAGCCAATTTGAGTTCGAACTTGACTCGATTAAATATTTATTAGCTCGACTAAAACTCGAGCTAATAAATACTTAACAAATTAATCAGACGACGAAACTTGATGTCTGACATAACATGCTCGAACCCAAGATCTCAAGAAGACGGGTGATTAAGACTGCAAATGAGTCAAAACGTGCTCAAACTAGTTTGAGCTCGAACTTGACTCAATTCAGTATTTATTAGTTCGATTCGACTATTACCTACAAGTTCGGCTCGAAAACTTGAACTAGAATTAAAATTTAAATTTAAAACTCGAATTAAAATCAAAATATGAAATCATCGTAACTATTCAAAATTCTAAGAGATGACGCCGTTGTCGGGAATAAACCCAAGTCACATGAGTGACAAGCCAGAATACTTACCCCTATACTATATCGACTAATTGTTTTGTTAATTAAAATAGATATTTATTAAGCTAATTATATGATTTATTTTTTGGGACATATTTTATTTATTTGTTTATTATTAATTTATTTTAAGGAAGAATGCTAGCAATTCCAGTCATTACATTCTCAACACAATGATTACAAAAACAAACATGGAGAGACTAAATGGGGATTCATTTAGACATATACCATTTTTAAAGGTATAAATTATCATTTTAAAAAATATTTATACATGACAACTAGTCTTGTAAAGAAAAAAGAGGGAGCATCAAATAAGCTAGATTCATGTCCTAAGAACAATTATCCATGTGCAAAAAAAATATATATTTATTGATTTAGTTCCTGGAAAATATAAGAAAAAATATTCACCAATTGACATTTACACTTTTATGAATAATGAAAATGAAGTCAAAAATAGTAATTTGATTATCATAGTTTTTGAACAAAACTATTATAAAATTTATATCCTAAAATAATTCACTAGAGAGCATCAAAATATTTTGATTGATTTCAGCTGCTTAATTTTTTAAAACTAGTCTACTTTTCCCCATAATTCTTCAACAATCTTGACATAATCTAATAAATCATTTTGACATAATCTAATAAATCTGTAACACCCAGTATTTCATAAAGTTATAACAAATGAATGATAAAAAACAACTTATAATAGATTGATTATTAGAATTATTCACATATATATTATATATGTTCTACTTATTTGAACCATGCAAAAAAAAGTTTTATGGGTGATTTGCTTTACAAATCTCCATACAGGACTCATTTAAGACAAAATTGTTAAAATAAATATAAATTATGTTCACATGTCTAATGTTTTGATTAAGTCTATACACATGGGATTGTCCATGTAATAGTTGTATATAACTTTTTTTTTTTTTTTTTTTTTTTTTTTTTTTTGAAAAACAGCTTAGTGCCATTTCATTAAAAAAAAAATCAAAAGAGGGAAAAAAATACAAAAGTTTAAGATCAGATCTAGACAATTTCTAGATTTGACAATGAAACAATAATTGAATTACAGACAATAACAATAATCAATTAGCGCCTACATCGTTTTTACTTTTATTCTACTTGTGACATTCTCAAACGAAATATCCCATATATGGCAGAGCTTTCTATTCTCTTCATTCCTTTCGATTCCTCTCCAGGATTGAATGAGTGCATTTCCATCTGAAGTTATATCTCTCCAAATATCTTCAGCGGTTCTACTTCTTTCACTGTGAGTTCTTGAATTTTTTTCTTTCCAGGTATTGTAGTTTACTGCTACAAAGTAGCATTTCAACATACTTACATAGAAGTATCTTTCTTTTGCTTTATTCTTCATCCACTCTTGGATTTCTTCCCATATTCTTAGAAAGTTGATGATGTTCATGTTTGTAGCATACATCCTCCAGATTTGTATTACAAAAGAGCATTCCCCAAATAAATGGTTTATGCTTTCCTCAACTCCCGAACATAGGACACAGTTGATATCAGGAATGTTTATATATTTCTGAATTCTGTCTTTTGTTGTCAACCTTTTCCTGTATACCAGCCAGAGAATAAATTGGTGACGAGGAATAATCTTTGGAGACCATACCACATTATGCCAATCTACCTCCTGTCCTCTTGTTCTAACCATTTCCCATGCCTTTCCTGTAATAATCTTCTCATTGCTTTCTGTTTTCCAGCTTATTTCATCATTATTTTCATTGAGTTGCTTCTGCCTCATTAGGTTTAGGATTCTATCACCTTCTGGAATATGCCTCAAAAGTGAATCACATTTACCTTCATATACGTCTCTAAATGAGTACTTGATGTATTCTCTTCTAACTCTATTTCCTTGCATTTCTTCTTTGAATATAATGGGAATATTATCCAGCCAAGGATCATGCCAGAATAGTACCCCTCTTCCATTTCCAATTGTGGTTTTCACCATTTGAAAGGCATCTTTTCTTGTTTTTAGGATTTTCTTCAATGACCATGCCATTCTTTCGTTGATGCTTAGTGTCCAGATAGTTGTATATAACTTGCTCATTAGGTTAAAAATAGTTGTTTATAAAATTATTTATATATGTTATTATATCAATAGTTTGAGGATTATTTTGTAATATGTAAAAGACTATTGTTCTAGTTAATAAGATCGGGAGATGGCCCAGTATAATTCTTTACGTTTTTTTAATTATTTTTCTGACATTTAGGAGCATTACTCAATCACATGTTTCTTCACTGATTCTGAAAATCAATATAGGATCCGAGCGATATTTTTTTTATTTTTTTATATTCTTAGTTGAGTTATTTTTCCAATTAATCAGATAGTACAATAAATTCGAAAGAAGAAGTCACTCAACAGCTACAACCGGACAAATATCAAGATTCAAAAGAAAAGTTATTAAGCAAGACAAAGAAAGATAAGAAACGCAATAAGAATAAGAAATGTGATTAAAAGAAAAAACGAAAAAACTAAAGAGAAAGAAGAAGAAAAGAAATCGAGCCAAGAAAGCTGAAGAATAATTTATTTATGTGGGAAACAACTATCAACCAGGTATGACATTTGTGACTGCACTCTTTACTTGAAAAACTATTTAAGTTGGAACAAAAACGTTAGAATTACGCTTACTGCTAAGTTCAAACAAGGGTTTATCGATGACTCGATTTCTTGTCCAAATAACGATAATGATCGATACAAATAAAACAAAACAGAGTCACTTGTTCGCTCTTGAATACTAAACTCACTACGTGCATACATATCAAGTGAATACTAAGGAGGATTTTGTTCATACTGAAACCACTAGGGAACTATGTGAGACACTTAAGAGACAATATCAAGTGAACAATGAACAAAATTCTTTCCCATTGCATAAAGGCATAAACTCACTTAAACAAGGTGATTCTCTTTTTGAAAAATACTTTTCTACAATGAATAGATGGTGGGATGAGTATCGTTGTATTAATCCGCTTCCAAGATGCGATTGTAAGATCAGAGTTAACAAATGTTGCCAAGATTCTAATCAAGTTGAGGAGGAGCAATTTATTTAAGGGCTTAAATGAATCCTATGAAGCATTTAGAATCAAATTTTTGATTCAATTTGCACTTGATATTAAATCGAGTTTATTCAGCATTATTATCCGTTCAAAGACAAAGATTGATTAGTGATGTTAATCATGAACCAAATGAATATTCGGTAATGTCTTTAACAAGAAATAAGACATGAAATGATTTAAGGGAAAGTAATAAAATACATTCAAAAACTCACTACAATGAATTCACTAAGTTCAGAATCAACTAGGAGCGCAATTTTTAAATGAAGGGACACCTAAAAGATTATCTAAAGATATCTTTTTCGAATGGTTAGATTCCCTTATTGGTGGAAAGTAAACAAAGGAGATTAAAAAGAAAATTAGTTCAGTAATATGGCAGCAATCCCTTTTGATCATGAAGAAAAATCAAGAAATAAAGAGATCAAAGTATATTGATTGCACAAACAATTAAACATTATCAGTGATACTCTATCTTCAAAATGTGAAACTTTTTTAAACAAGTATAATACAAATTTGTCTTTAACCTATTCTAATATAAAAATTGATTGTGAATTCACACAATTTTAAACACAAATCAAATAAAAATTCAGTTTTAGATTATTATACAACAACTAACAATCTTGTTTATTGTCATAAAACTTTTATTTCCATATTAACTAAAGTGTTAAATCATTTTCTTTATATTTATCAAATGATACAAACATTTTGATAAATTATACTAGAGAAGTTAAATTAACAAAAGAAATCATACCTTTTAAGTTTAATTATTCTGAAAATCAATAATAACAATCATTAATGGTTTATAGTTTATATTTTTCACATACTATTTAGATTGAGATCGCTTTAAGAAAGTAATGAATTAAAAAATCTTCAAAGGGGATGTAGCTCAGATGGTAGAGCGCTCGCTTAGCATGCGAGAGGTACGGGGATCGATACCCCGCATCTCCATTTTTATTTTATTTCTTCTTCAAAAGCATCCTTTGATCTTGGCAGGCCATTGTTCACAGTAGGAAACAATATCTCACAAGCCTGCAAACTGGTCTTATTCTGATGGTAAATAATAGATGGAAAAAAGGGACTAAAAAAGCTGAAAAACAAAGCATACATAGATTGATATCTCCATAATAATATAGTATAAATCATTTAACAACATGAATGAAAGAAAATGAACACTTACTTTGATGCCTCTTTTTGTTTTACCACCTTGAGAAATTGTAGTGCATAAAGAATAAGATTCTGAAATACAAGATTTTGTTGGTTTTAGGCAGTAGTTTTTTTTTATAAACATAGTTCATTTCAACATACATAATACAAATAGAATAAAGTTATGTTGAACATTCTAAAATACATTCCTTAGTTCAATGACAAAAATTGAATAGATCAAAATCGCCGTTGCCGGGGAACAAACCCGGGTCACCCGCATGACAGGCGGGAATACTTACCACTATACTACAACGACTAATTGGTTTATTGATTAAATTAGAAACTTCTTAACCTAAAAACATGATTTGATTTATCTATTTGTTTTTTTAGGACATATTATATATATACAACATAATCTGACAGTTATCTTTATATTATCAACACAATGATTACAAAAACAACATGGAGGGACTAAGAAGGGGATTCATTTAGACATGTACCATTTTTAAAGGTATAAATTATCATTTTAAAAAATATTTATAAAGCATAACTAATCTTCTTGGTATAAAAACAAGTGAGCATTAGTTATCCATGTACAAAATGAAAATAAAATTTTTATTGTGCAAAAGAAAAAGTGAATTTATTTTATTGACCTACCAAATTATGAATAATGAAAATAAAGTGAAAAATAGTAATTTGATTTTCATAGTATACTATTATAATCGCTCACAATAATTGATTATAGAACATCAAAATCCTTATAGGGTGTGTTTGGTGAGGGAGAATTGTTCCATTCCAATTTTGATGTTTGTTTGAAAACTTAAAATATAGGAATTCAATTTAGAATTTGAATTAAGATGGAATTATAAACGGTGTATTTATTACTTTTAAATTCCGACCAAATTAATTAAGAATTCAAATTCCACATACCCCATTTTCCCTTCAAACCTCCCTCTCTCCCCCATTTTCTTTTTTCAGCGAATTTTTCATTTTTTTTCAATCTTCTCTTCTCTTCTCTTCACCTAAATCTTTTCATTTCATCCTTACTAGTGAATCAAATAATTTGAAGACGATATACGATTACAGGTGTAAATGATGTGAGCCTTAGTAATTAGACGAGTCAAAGGACTTTGGTTGCTTTGTGATTTTTGTAAAAATCTCTCACTGGCGGTGGTGAACTCAGACGTTAAATCACCTCTCACCTCCTTAAGAATTAGTTCCAGATGTAGCTGAAGTAGATAACCTCATCCTCTCTTCAACATCATGTATCTTCCATATATCTATTTTAAAGTATGGAAAAATCAAATATATATATTTAGAAGAGCCTAGCAAACTACTTCCTTGCAAAAATTGATTTATCAAATTTTTTATTGTCTACAAAAATGATGCCATATTCATGATATTTATGTGATAGCAAGTACGTAGAAAAACCTATTAGAAAAAAAATGTGATAATTTTAACCGCATGATGATGATGCTTTTTTTTTCAAAATTGAACTTTGTTGTTCAGCATGCATGGGGTGGTGAAGGGAGGGTCCCAAATGGTAGAAAAGATTCACAAACCCCTTGGATCAACTCATTTTATCAGAGAAACCTAAAGAGTTGTTATACTCTTATCCAATACAACTTACACATATAAAATAAAGATCTCACCTTCTACGAATCTCCACCAAGGTAGCATAGTGATAAGAGTCAGTTTAAGACACTAAAATATCACGAGTTCGATTCCATCTAAAAGCGCTTTGAATTTAATCGGAGACATGATTGTGAATGTCATGATAGTTCTATTTTAATTCTAAAAAAACATCATTTATGAATCTTTAACCTTAGCCATTATTATAACAGTACATGATTTATATTTGAATCATCACCAAAATTTTATATTTTTACATAATATATATCTGTATGACATGCTCAAAACCAGTGCAATATTTTTTTAGAGATGTATATACAAATTAAAGAGAAAAAGCGGTACTATAGCATAAAACTATCTACCAAAATTTTTGTTTTGAGAAACTAGTTATTCAAAAAGTTAAAAATACAAACCAACCTTAATATCTCAATAGGTGTCAAGTCTATACTACTAGGTTATTGGACTTTATAAGAACTAGGAGACTTTCATTGCCCATGAAGCCCATTTGGGCCCCAAATAGAATGCCTAAAAAGAGTCTTATTCTTCGCATGGGGCACACTTAAAGATCTGAAAAAAAAAGAAAAGAGAAATTATATGTTAAAATGATCGAAAAATGTAGTAAAAATTATTTGATTAAATTGGTATATAGTTACATTTAGTTGTAATGTCCAAATTCAAAAGTGTATGTGATGAGCCTTCACTATTTTCCGATCTAACCGTGTCTCTCATTTTTCTTGTGACTTCTGCATTTAATAAATTCCTCTTTTCCTTTACAGTTAAATAATAATTACTCCGGTAGACACAATTTTGTTTTTATGAGCTATATATGTACTGTAACGTGTCCACCTATTTCAATATCAAAACAACAATATCACTATAAACATGTCTACTTATTTCAGCGAGCTTATTTTGATCTCCATTCTTTTATTAATGATGCATTAGTATGTTGTGTAGTTTCACTTGATATTAGTAAGACTTATTTTTTATCTCTATTAGAATAGATAGTTTATTTATGATAAATAATTATTAATCCAATTGCATGTCAATCTAGTGCATTTAAACCTTATTTATTTTGCAGAATATTATATCTTATTATTAATGGATGATAACAATTTAGTACAAGTAAAAAAAAAATACTTCTTGATGTGATAACTCAAACCAATATTGTAATTGTGGATTTGTTACAAAAACAAACTGTTAGATAGATTCAGACCGGTTCAAATAAACCTAACTTAAATAAACTTCCCATGTAGGAACAAGGAACCGGACCGGATGAACAAGAGAACCAACTAAAGAAACCTAACCGGTCAAGCTACCAAACCGATCAAGAGTATTCGGAACGTGACCGCACAAAGAAAGGATCGGCCAAAGCTTAAAACCAGAATCATCAAACATCCGATCATCCATAAGAGAGAAATAACCGGAAGAAGTCCGGTTACATCACTCATACCGAAAGACATTCGGCCAAGTCAAATGACCGACCAGTACAAGAAGACAATTCGGGTATCTGTTGAGAACGATACCAAAGGAACAGACTGAATACTTCCATATCCATGCAAGTCTGAGGAAAGACTGTAGGCTGCAGAAGACAGTACTACCGGATCCTTCCACTTCGGGATAAGACAGAAAAGAAATCTTCCAAGTACAGACAACTGTCCAACAGACAGTGCCTACATCAAGTAAAAGACAAACCCGGCAGGCTTGTCTTACACACCGGAAGAACAGACCGCCAGGTCTGAGACAGAGCACCAGGTCTGAGGTTGACCGTCAGGTCTGAGGAAACGACCGCAGGTCTGAACCTCTGAGACACTAAATCACTGCACCTCTGATTAGCCAATTAGATTCAAGGCAGTGAAATATGACCGTTGGCATATTTCACCTATAAAAGGAGGTAGCTGAAGAAGAGTAAATGCACAAGAAAAAAGAAGCAACTTAGTGACTCAAGAAGTGACAAAAGAAGGATATACGTTGTGGCACATTTTTGAGAGAGCATTTACTACAAGTGATAAGATTGTGCTGTGTTAGAAAGCCTAAGTGTTGAAAGTTGAAGTGTGTTTTACAATTTCGGTATAAATTGTAAGAGTGTTATCGAGCAGGAAATAAGTCTCGATCGGCCTGTACTTGTATTCCGTAGTGAATATCCTTCTCGCGGTTTCGAGAGGAAGGGGTGACGTAGGAGTTTTATCTCCGAACATCCATAAAATCTGTCTTGTTATTTACTTTCTGCCGGCTTCATTATCTAACCGACTAACTTAACCACACTGCTCCAAACCGACTCTATACTAACCATACCGAACTTCCAGGTTACCAAAGCCGATCCATCAAACTTCAAATCTCCACTATACAATACCGATTCTGCCTATCATACAAGCGTGCCGCTTCAACCTGAAAGCAAACCTCTTTCGCGCTTGAACCTAGTTCAAGGGTTTGTGACAGATTGTGTAGTATTGAAACCCCGGTGTTAATCTCTAACCGGATTAACCACCACCCTTCGAGTGTGAACCGCTAACCGGTCCAACCCCCGGTCCTCTAGCGGCGATCTAGATCCTAACACAAACCTATACCAAGAGTTTCACAATATGACACTATGAAAAATATTATTAAAAAGATTATATGGAGAGAAAGACAAGACTATCTTTGATTTATTACGATTCACAAAACGCAGTTTTACTATTTTTGTGAATTTTTGTGTGAAAAGGGTTTACACGATAGTAGCAATGTAACCGTTGAAGAATCTGTAGCCATGTTCTTACTTGTACTTGGACATGGAGTAAAACTTCGGATACTTGAAGGTATATATATTTGTTCATTAGAGATAATTAATAGGCGTTTTCATAAAGTACTATGATTGATTCTCAATTTAAGTAAGGATTTTATAAGATTACATAATCAAGTTGAGAATGTTGATGAGAATGATCATAAATGGAGGTAGTTCAAAGTTAGTACCAAAATTAAGTTTGACATATATTTGTAGATTATTTTAGAAATTATATAGTTTGATTTTAATTTTTTAGGATTGCCTTGGAGCTTTGGATGTAACACATGTTGAGATGACTATTCAACTTAAGGATTAAGATAGATATCGAAATAGAAAACAACAGATAACAATTAATGTTTTGGGAGCATGTGATAGAAAGAGTTTGAATTTTCTTTTGTTCTTCCTGGATGGGAAAGTGCACCACCAAATTGAAAAGTTTTACGAAGTGCATTAGTGAGAGAAATAAATCAATTTTTTGTGCTGACTGATATTATTTTTTAAATTTTATTTATATTATTAGTATTAAGTGAATTTTATTTAGGAAGTTATTATCTAGTTGATGCAGCATATGTAAATACTTTAGGATTTTTAGCTCCTTATCGTTTTACTCGTTATCACCTAAATAAATGGTTGAGTCATAATAATCGTTCTTCTAACTAGAAGAAATTATTTAACTTATGACACTCTTTAGCAAGAAATTCAGTAGAGAGAACATTTGGATTGCTGAAAAAACGATATACAGTACTTTGTCAACCATCATTTTTTGGTATTAATATATAGGTGAATTTTTATAACATAATTATAAGAATTTGTCATATTATTTTTTGACATAGACACATATATTTGTCTCAATAATTAATTATTTGAATGACATGTTCATATTATTAATGTTTGTTGAGTTCGTTATAACTACATACGTGAGATTGCAATAGAAATGAATCATCTATTGTTGTATGAGGTTGATTATAATTTGACACAACGATCAAATGAAGTATTTAATGTGGACTATGAAGATGTTATAACAAATGTACAAGGTGGTAGTCAATAGACAAATTTTAAGGATAATATGACAAGAGAGATGTATAGTCAATATCAAGTTAGGAGTGGTAGAACTTAGTTGCGAGTTGTTAGTAATTTTATATATACTTGAACAATTTTAGTTTATGTTAAGCTAGTGTAATTGTGGTGATGTGTATCTTTTTTTTATCAAATGATATAAAATCTTTGTTGGTGTCTTTTCTAATCAATCTTATACTTTGATTATCTATTTTGAAAAGATAAAGAGAATGAAGACTAAATCTTATTTCAAGTGGACATCAATGATGGATAATGTGCTAACAAATGTATTGCTTAAGCAACATAATTTGGGAAATCATCCACCTAGCGGATGAAAATCTGTTGCATTTGTTGCTATGGTTAGTGCATTACAAAATCAATGTAATATTAATGTTAGTAGGGAAAATATACATTCGCGACTTAAAACTTGGGATAAACATTATGTTGTTATAAGTGATATGCTTGGTACTAATGGATTTGGATGGGATTTTGATAGAAAAGTGGTGAAAGTGGATATTGAAGAAGTTTGGACAGCTTATATCAAGGTATATTTTTTTTTGAAAAAGAAAATGGGAAAACGGATTAATTATGTAGCCCATAAACACACTTAACCATTTAATCAATCACAAAATTTGCCGCCTGACGGGGAGCTCAAACCTAGGACCTTAGGGTGAGTATCCACATTTTATTGTCGCTAGACTAGAAGAGATGATATATTAGTTAATGTTATTTGAATTCATATTTTAAGATAACACTTTTATATATTTTTTGTGACTTGTTTATAGGCACACTCAGATGCGAGTCATTAAAGAAGTAAAATTGTTGAGAATTGGGAAAATTTGTCAATTATTTGTGAATAAAATAAAGCTAATGGAAGTGGAGCTGAAACGACTGATAAAAACGCAAGAGCTATGTGTGAGGATATAGAGAGTTTTCAAAATTAAATAAAGAATCAATTAGTGTAGACCGACTTTCTAAGAGAACTCGTCATAACGATATGGCCACTGCAATATCCAAGATGACTGATGTGGTTGGTAATGCATACAATGTTGACAAGACAAGTAATCAATAAGTTTTTAATGAACTATTAAAAATTTCAGATTTAGATGAGACACAATTTCTACAAGTTGTTGATGTACTCATAACAAACGAGAGGAAGTACGAAGAGTTTCTAACAATCCCTGAGCATATGAGGATTGCATAGATTTTGTTACAAATAAAGAAGTGATCATCAAGATATGAGATTTCCAATTTCTTATTTTGTGAGTTTTTAATGTGTTTACTTTGTTATTAAGATTGTTTTTTTTATCTCATATATAAGTAGGAACATACTTGAGACTTATTGCATACAAAATTATAAACTTTTCTATATTACTTTGATCTTCTATCAAAATATTATTATAACTTGTTTGATTTTATGCTATTTTTTAGTAAAATAAATTGTCTTGTTGAAAAATTGTTTGAATAAGTTGTTTGCTTGTTAGAATTTTTGTTTAAATATATTGATATAAAATCTTTTAATTATTTGTCAAAATTATGTTTATAAAATAATCTTTTCATTCAAATCAGAAAATTAAAATTGAATTACAATTCTATAGTTTTTCCAAACATAAGAATTGCATTGTAATTTAATGTTAATTCTTATTAATTTTGGCTATTTAATTTTTTTAAACTAATATACTTTTTTTCCATAATTCTCCAACAATTTTGACATAATCTAATAAATCAAAGTTATAAAAATGAACTATAAAAAAACTTATCATATATTGATTATTAGAATTCTTCACACACAATCATACTTATTTGAATTAATGATCATGCAAAATTTGTTATATATGGATATTATCTTAAACGAGTCTAATTATTTTTATAAATTAAATAAAAACTAGCATAACACCCCACAGTTATACCCCACTTAAACTCAAAGTGTTTTCAAATGTAATTAATTCATGACATTTTAGTCTTTTAAACAAACTCTTAACACTATGCTACCTTTGTGGGTTGAGTCTAGTTATTAGTATTAGTATGTATATTAACAATCACTAATGTGATATATAGCTTATATATGATAGAACATGGGTGTTTGTTCAAAGTAGATTTATAAGATAGTAACAAAACTTTCAAAAGGGGATGTAGCTCAGATGGTAGAGCGCTCGCTTAGCATGCGAGAGGTACGGGGATCGATACCCCGCATCTCCATTTTTATTTTATTTTTATAATTTCTTCATTTTATGCATCTGATTTGTTCATACTGCTTTTAATGTAATACTTAGAAAGATACAGTCATATTGTTTTTGTGGTGATCTATTGATGCTAATAATAATATAGTATAAATCATTTAACAAGAAGAATGAATGAGTGAAATTGAACACTTAGTTTTACTTTGATGTCTCCTTTTGTTTTACCATCCTAAGAAACTATAGTGCATAAAGAAAAAGGTTTACTAATTGCTGAAATATGTGGTGGCTTTGCTTCTTTTAGGTTCAGTAAGAAAAAGAAGGTTAATCACTATATATGGCTTTACCTTATGCCTTATGGCAAGATTTTCCTGATTGAATAGATTTTGTTGGTATGAGGAAGTAAGTTTGGGCTTCATTCATGAAAATGGGACACAAATGGTGGTTGCTGCCTCTGATTCTTAGACATATATGCTTTTGCATTGCCTTGTGTTGGGAGCTGTAAATTTATTTGATCATAGTACCTTCCTGGTCACACTCAAGAACAATGGGCATGTATTTTAATTAGCTAATAATGATTTTAACTATTTGTTTGACATCTTTAAGTAGGCCCAATGCAGTGATAGTTAGATGAGATTTCAGTTTGAATTTGGAGTGGTTCTTAAATTACAGAAACTGGGAATCTAGTTTGAGTCACAGAATATGGCTCTGCCTTATACTCTGTTATTCATTTTGCATCCTTAATCAATAAAGGAATGTCTTTCTTGAGTCAAAGACATTTAATATTAACTCTGAATGGATTATATACATAAACAAAATATTTTGACAAGTCTATTCTTGCTAAGTTCCTCCTATAGTAAAAAATATCAAATCACTATCTTAAGTATGGAACTTGAACCAAAGTTAAAAAATAAATCGCCGTTGCCGGGGATCGAACCCGGGTCACCCGCGTGACAGGCGGGAATACTTACCACTATACTACAACGACTTGTTGTTTTAGTTTTAAAATAGTTATTATTAATAATAAACTAACAGTTTAATTAATTTTGTCATTGTTTTTCCAGTACATATTATACAAGTTTCACAAGTTAGATTTATATTGTCAACACAATGACTATAATATGTATATGGGCAAATAATGATAAATCATGGAGAGACTAACTTGGGGCAGGGATTCATTTAGACATATGCTATGAGTAGTTGAATTATAGTTGGATTTTGAAATAAAAAACCATATTTTAACTGTTAATGTGTATATAAAAAATATTTTAGTTTACATCCTTTCATTGTCGTCGTCCAGCGGTGTCATTAGAACTTTATTTTTTCGCTAAACCGATCTTAAGTAAATCTCTGGTTAGTATAATGGTTAGACAAGTTAAATTATTTGAACTTTTGATGTTAGTTCATAGTCTGAAAGTGAGAAAACATAAAAAAGAAAAAAAAAACTAAACAGGAAGGCTTTACATAATCATTAATGCATGCATGTGACAAGTTGAACTAACATCACATAAATAAATGATAATGATAATAATAATAAGAACAAATAATGATGTTCAGCTTTTGGTTTAGGTGAATATACAAACTAATTGAAACAAAATCATTCCATTAATGATTGAAAGTACCCCATGTGGGTGCTGTGGTATAATATCTGTATGTATGTCTATTCCCATGTTTTTCTAAGATCATCCTCACTTGCGATCCGCACCGGTTTTATAACCGGTTGTTTAGCCGGTGAGGGCGATGGTGATGGTGGAAGATAGTTCACTGGTTGTCGTGGTGAAGCCGATTGAAGTGCCTTTCTCGACAATAACCCCATCTCAACTACTGTCGGTCCTTCGAGATCCCTCCCTGCCAAAAAGAAACAGATATATAGACCGACAAAGATGGATATTAGAGAAGAGAATTGATGAGAAAACTTACCCTGAATTCCCAAGGCAGGTTTTGTGGAGGCCGATAATCGAATGAGGGTAGGGGTGATTATTGTGAGGACTGCCCAAAAGAACAGAATCACAACATAGACTCTGCCACTCATTTGGTATTGAAGAATGAAAATGCCATTTGAGGAATGGTGGTTTAAGGGCTCTTCTTATCTATATGAAGTATTGATGGAAGTTTGGTATGATAGGAGGAGGAGAGGGGTACCTCAAATAACTTAGCTGGCCATGTTTTAAGCATCCTATCTTTCATATTAATATCCTCTTCCATATGTTATTATTATATGAATTTTCCATTTAAAGTCAATTTATGTTTCTGATAGGACTCCCTCCAACTGAATTAGGTGAAAGTCAGATATTTGACAATGACAAATTATTTATGTAGAGAGTTGTTGAACCTTATTTAAACAAACACCTATAAAAAAAATACAAGTAAATGCCTCCCCACAACCTGTCTCTAAGGTCTCAACTAATTAGATTGGCTGTTTCTTATTTAGGTTAACCAAATTTATTTGATTTCAATCAAACATGATAACAAATTATATATTAACTTGTTTCTAATACTGGTATACAATTAAGGTCACAACATATGAACACTTTTGAGTTTGATTTAATTGAAAGTGATATCATTCATATCCTCAACTATGCTCTTCAATCCTGATCTATAGTCTTCATACATTAGTTTTACTCCAAGTTCCTTCTTTATCCTATCATTACATACTCGCTTTTCACCTCTCGATTTTAAGCTCCGTGATTCTGAACTCTCTTTGGAAATGATCTTCAGCTGTTTCCCCCATTTCTCCTCAATCAAGTCTTGGGCATAAGAGAATACCTCCGCCCTTGGAGCAGGGTTGTCATCCACCACATTGTATACCCTTCTAATAAGAGAAAAGTAAATAATCAGACAAAATAAACATAAGAAGAAGTAATCTTACTCTAATCTAATCTTGAATTGTAAAAAATAGCCAATATGCATCCAAAAAACAGAAACTTCATTGCCTTCCTGAATAACAATTAACAAGTGATTATGCATTTCCAGTATTTGTACAATCTATTACTAACATGGAAAGAAAATTTAGAGCATTACCCAGAAGATGGCTTAATCATACTGGCTTCAAGTGTTTGATAGATGTCAGCAACATGAACTCGAGAAGTATAGCTCCTATGTGCCCTCATTTTCTGAGTGTCTGATAACTGTTCTTGTTTCATTACAGTATCTACCGCACTGATAGAGTTCACAAATATTATACAAATTGGTATATCACAAATTGAGATTATAGGAAAACATTGAGAATCAAGTAAGCAACCTTCTTCCAGGCCCATAGATACCTCCAAGACGAAATATCTGAGTTGAGATCCCAACATCATGCCCTAACTTCAACCATTCTTTCTCAGCACAAATCCTTGCCTTGGCTAACTCACTTTTAGGGTTTAGTTCATGCCTGCCCCGATGCAATAATTAAGATGTATTTATAAGAAATAAAGTTTGTCTTCATTGACTAAATAACTTACTCTTCATCAACCCATTCACCATTACAGTCACCATAGACACCTGACAGCAGAAAAACCGTCTCAATTTGAAGGAATAAAGCATTTGGAATTCAACATATAAGTAAAAAAGGAACATGGGTCATACTTGTTGATGATAGATAAGACATCCACCTAAGATTTGAACCTAAAAACCTGCTCTTAAGAAGTTCTTCATGCTGTAGTGTCTGTCAATAGAATTGAAAACAACAAGAAATTATTCACATGTAAGAAGAAAGAAGGAATTCATCAAAACTGTAATGTTTTTACTGGATCGCCAGCACCCAAAATAGGAGGAATGGAGATGAGGAGATGTGTATGATGACTTATAACATCGATCACTTCTGGCCTAAAAGAAAGAACAAATGAATACCATTATTAAAGATTAATCAGAATTGAGATACCATTTAAGAATACTCACTCTGGTTCATTTGCATTAAAGAGGTAAATGTTTAAACCCATATCATCCTCAAGCTTTTTCTTCTTCACAGAATTAGTACAGCTTCCAGACACTTCCCTATAATGTATACACAATCAGTAAAATACCCAAATCATATCAAATAGATGATTCAATCAGTGTTAAAGAAGATTCCAAAAAGAAGATAATAATACCATCCTTGATTCTTCATTTCTCGGGCGAAGAACTGTCCGACGAAACCCAGACCCAAAATGAATACACGATTGGGGGATGATTCATTGCGAGCTTGAAACTTAAGGGTAAGAGAAGATGTGGTTTGAATTTTCGTCGGATTATCAAAAAGGCGGATCCTAGCTGCCGGAAATCGGCCGGACAGAGATGAAACCTCCATTTCCAGTCAAATGATACTGAAAACTTTATTATTTTTATTGAGAAAATTAAATGTTTTAAGTATTTCATATTTTTTTAATCGATTTCTATGAAAAAAAATCAGTATAAATTTTTTTTATGGGACATTGAATAGTTAAAAAAATTATTAGAAATTGAATAATCTAGTATGTTACAATTTTTTTTATTAGACTTGAAAATAAATCAAATATATATAATTAAGAATTTTTTAAAATAAAGTTACATACTTTATTTTTATCATTTTTATTAATTAATATGTTTTGTTTTGATTTTTTTTTTTAAATCACAAATTCAAATAAGCTATAAATTCATTTATGAGAAGATGGTTCTCGAGTGTTTAGTGAGACGAGACGAGGAACCGAAATGATAAGTTTAACTAGAGAGTATTTAAAAATTATCGATTTAAAATGTTTCGCGAAATCGTGTTTTAAATATTTTATTTTTGGTCTAGTGTTTGTTAAACGTGAGAAATGATGGTTGAATTTAAGTTTTTTTTTTTTTTTTTTATCTAGGTGTTCTCCTAGCGCCCGAGTCCTGTTTGGATTATCGTTTTAGAGTTTGGGTGCACCTAATGCATTGTTTGACTTACAATCTTTTTTTCTTTTCTTTTTTCCATTTGCAAAAATAAACCACACATTAATATAATTTTTAAAATTATTTAAATTATAAATATATTATGTAAAATGTGGGTGTCTTACCTATTCTATTTGTTGAAATAAATATACATATAAATTGATATATAGATATAAGTGGGTCGGTACATTATATTTTAATTTTTTATTCATACCTTATATTATAGAAAAAAAGGCATACATAAACCTTATCTTTAGGGATGACAATGTGACAGTTTGGGGAAGGGAATGCATTTATCATCTTTGTCCCATTTTTATTTCGGGGATTTTTTTATTACCATCCCCGTCCCGTTCGATTTTGTTCGATTTCGAGGAATTCCCGCGGGGCACCTTTAATAAAATATTTTTAAAAAAATTAATAAAATTATACAGTAAAATTAAGTAAACGGATTTTTTTTAATATAATATATATTGCAATATATTGAAACTATATTATTATAAAGAAATAAATTTACTACTTTATTGGTGATTTAATAGATTTAATTATATTTATAGTGTTCGGGACAGAATTGGGGTGAGATCAGGACGGGGGACACAAATATCATTCCTGCCCCATCTCCTTTCGGTTTTGGGGAAAAACTGTCCCAAACGGGATAATTCGGTTAAGTTTTCGCGGAACAATTTTAAATTGTCATCCTTACTTACATTGATTTTGGTATACTTTGTTTTCGGTATACCTTAATTTCGGTACGGTATCAGTATTATAATTTTGATATCTAAAACATATTAACTTAAATAAAAAAACCAATTCAACTAAGAATAAATCAAAAATCATACGTGCAACTTTCTTTCGATCAGGAACCTTGAACTTCATTTGTGCTTCATATAATAAGCTCACAAACCCCTTTCCCTCGACAACTTTAAATGACACTTCATCGAGGATCACATACTCGGTCAATTTCACACATTTTCTAGTTCAAAGTATGTGGAACCAAAACACTTTCTTGTCCCATCATCTCGTTCGTCAATATAGTTTGATTTTTATCACCTCTATAGACTCTATTTATTTCATAGAGTGGACTCAACTTACACATTTTTAGTAAGTGGTTTTACAACCCACTTGTACTTCCAGAAATGGCTCATATCTCAACTTGACAATACTTGCATACCTCGATTGATTCTATTATTTAATCAACCAACTCTCTTGTATTATTTTCACAATGTTCCCAAAATATCTTATATAGGGAATTTATGTTTTGAAGTTGTTATTACTCTTTTTCGAGTCATATTTTGTATTTGAAATGAACTTATAACATATTAAACTTCATTATGTCTGTTTTAAATAAATAAATAAACACTTTATAGTGAAATAAAATTAGTTTTATATTTTATAAAATAAAATGTTTAGCATATATTAAATTATATAATATAATTATATTTTGATTTGATTTGATTTTTAAAAATTATGATTTTGTAATTAAATTAATATCAAATTTATTTATTTTCTTATAAATATTATATAATATATATCTTTTAATTTATAAATATTATTTCGATATTTTGTTTTTTCGGGTATACCTTGATATGCCAAAATTTTGAAAATCTCGTATCTTTTATTTACATTTTTTCGGTATACCAAAAATATCGATATTTTCGATATTTTATGGTACGGTATTTTCGATATACCTATTAATTTTTTCCACACTATATAGATGAAAAAGTCTATGCATTTTTTTTTATTTCTTTTATAATAGGTAGATTATAGATAATGAAATTTTGTTTCAAAGATTAATCATTTATCAATCATAGCTCTTATACATTGGATTTTTTATTTTTAAAAGTCATTAGGAGAAATTAGGTTATAAATATTTGTGTTATTCATATATATAAAAAATAAAAATATTAATTAAAATAATTAGATTGGATAGAATTCAAAATAAATTATTATTTCTTCTAATAACACTAGAGTGTATAATATTTATTAATAAATAAGAAACTTATCAAGTGAGAACTTTCCATTGAATAAGACATGATTCAAAATGATTATTTGACTTAAACCAGTAATTATAATTTATTTATTTAAGGTATCATATTTAAAATAAATGTGAAATAATAATTATATGAATGGATTATTGGGCCGGGATGGGTTTTCATTATCAGTCGCCGAATGACCTTCAATTTTCACTAGAGAAATTGAGATATGAAAATTGATCATCACAATCGAAGCTAGAAGAAGAAGAAGAAGAAGAAGAAGAAGAAGACTTTTGGCGGTTTCCTTAACAAAGTCATCTCCGATTCAATTTTTCTCTATACAAATCCAAATCCAAATCCAAATCCTTCAAGGAAACAACGAACAAACTCAACTTAATCTTCAATTTCTCTAAGGAATAGATGTCAGAAATGGACGTGGATCCCAGACAGTATGAAAATATCGTAAGTTTTTTCTTTCTCGTTATCGTTATCTCGATCCTATTGGATGACTATTGAAATAATTACTCCGTAATGTTTTTATCCGTTTAATTTGTCCTTTTTTATGTTATACTGCTGACAGTTGATTGTAGAAACCCTAGTCAGATAGTTCTAAGTTCATCTAATTAGGAATTTATCTGCATTTGGCTAGTGATTAGTTGAATGAGTTCTGGTAGGTCATGAATGAATCAGATTTGTATCATTCTCAATTTGAAATTGAGGTTTTATATACCTCACTTAAATATCTGTTATTTCAGCATTCTATAAAATCAGTTCAAATGTTACTTATTATAATAGATCTTCAATGTTTGTGTGTTTTTGCAGGCTGTTGATGATAATGTAATTCAGAATGTTGTCTTGTCTTATCTTGTGCATAGCTGTTACAAAGAGACTATTGAATCGTTCATTACGTGTACTGGGATGAAGCGGCCTGCTGTTAATCTAGACGACATGGATAAAAGAAAATGTATTATTTTCCTCTTCTCATTTATCTCCATTTTGGATGCTGCTGCCCCATTTGGAAACACTTGTAATTTCTGTTTTTATATCAGGATCCGAATGGGAAACAATAAGTTTTTTGAATATGTATCTGATTAAGTTTAGTTTTCAAACATAATCTCGTCCAGATACACTAATTGATCCATTAGTAATAACGGGAATAGCATTGGTTAATTATGATGTGTAAAGTTTTCTCCATTGTAGTGAGTTTAATGCAACATTTACGATCTGTATTAAATTCACGATGTAAAATAGATGTTTTTGTCTTGGTATTCTTTGATTATTTTTTTTAGTTTAGTGATATAACTGAAATTCTTTTGTTGCTATGCTTCATAATCAGGGATTCTTCAATTTGTACTAGATGGGAATGCACTGAAGGCTATTGAATTGACAGAACAGTTTGCGCCTGACTTGCTAGAAAAAAACAAGGATTTGCATTTTGATCTTTTGAGCCTTCATTTTGTAGAGCTTGTTTGCTCTAGGAAATGGTAAGCATCAATCAAATAAGTGGTTTCCATGGACTTGGTTGTATAATCTCATTTTAATACAAAAAAAAATAATTTTTGGCAGCACGGATGCTCTAGAATTTGCTCAAATGAAGTTGACTCCGTTCGGGAAGGTGCAAAAATACGTGGTGAAGCTTGAGGTGTGTATTTTTGTACCTGAATGACATGTCATATATGTTTACTTTTTATTATCTAATATTTCATGAGATGCTTGCTTACTGTTATTGCAGGACTTCATGGCTTTGCTAGCGTACGAGGAACCAGAAAAATCACCTATGTTTCACTTACTTAGCTTGGAATACAAGCAGAACGTCGCTGACAATTTGAACCGAGCCATTCTTGGTTTGTTTCTTTCACATTGCTGCTAATTTTACGTCATTGTCCCCCATCTTATTTTATGTGACCCCAGATTACATTTTGTGGAGTTTATGATGAGTTTTTGGTGCAATTATTTGACCAAAAATACCAATATAAAATTATTATGATAGATTTAGGCAGTGTTTGATAGTACAACTTGTAATTTGGTAAGTTAGGAATGACTTAACTCATTAATATAATAAGATCGTGCAATAGACAACTTTAACCCATGTAAATTAATCAAATTACGTCAATAGAAGGGTTAAATAGTCTTTAAGTACTTTTATGAAATTAACACTTACATACAAAGTTCTCAATCAACACGTAATTTTCAGTTTCATTAAAGGCTTCTTCATTTCAATGGTATTAATGAGCCCATTAAGAAACAGTTGATAATAAAGTGTAGCGTTGATTGATACATTTCTATGTGAGTGCTTTTATAGAATTTTGGAAATATTTACTATAACTTTGAATGTTGAGAAACTAAATGGAAAAATCAGTCGTGTTTTCCTGTAAATCCTTGAAGATTATCTTTCCAATGCTATCAGTTGATTCAATTTCTCACATGTGTCCACTTCTATTAAAATGTTTCATAACAGGACATGCAAATCTTCCCAGCTATTCTACAATCGAGAGGCTAATACAACAAACATCAATTGTTAGACAGATATTGAGCCAAGACCAAGGCAAGGTAGCCCCAATTGCAATACATTATTGGTATCATTGTCTATACTGTTTAATGCTCTTGCAACTTTTACAATTTTAGGGGTAAAAATATTGGCTTGTTTGATGTGGTTGGTTTATTTGAGATTAATTTCAAATAACCCACTATCCAATCAACAATCTTTCAACTTACGACTTTTTACCCAAATGTCCTATTTTGTATGGAAAAAGTGGTTCCTTGCCATATCTGTACATTAAATTTTTTGCCATTTTGACAAAATTGGATAACAAAAAGGGTTCGGGGTATTGAGCGGCTTGATTGTGAATCTTGTAGGAAGGATTTGCGGGTTTCTCCCTGAAGGATTATTTGAAGAGCTAGCTTGGAGGTTTAAGCAGCAAAAACGTAGCATTTGACTGTCGGGTGAATACGCCTTGGACCTGGCATATGGGTTTTGTTGCCATGGATGAACAATCAATCAATGAATTACACAATTTATGACGATAAATCTTCTGAATTGGCTTATTACAAAGAAGACTGATTGCATCTTCTTTCCATGGCTGGTTGGTTTGGTTTGGTTGGTTCATTGGTTGACCTAAACTTGTTATCTTTCTTTGTTGGTTGTGTTATTGATGAAAAGTGATAGAGAAATTATTTTAGATTATTGTATGTTTCTTTCTTATATTCAGTAATATATTAATTTTTTTAGTTTCTTTAATTGTTTTGATGTGGGTTATTAATTTATTTCAAATAAATTATTATTTAACTTCTTAAATAACATCATTCAAATAATAAAATAAAAATGAAGATCAAACAAGACCTTGAAATAAAACTCGCGCGAAAGATACCGCAATAATAAAGCCGAAACGGTCCGGTCCGGTTCAGTTTTATAATTTAGAAAGTAGCCGTGAACCGAAAGCTAATTCGTATTGATAATCTCATAATCGAGATCTTAGATTCTTAATCATCACTGAATTTAACCTAATCGCATTTCGTCTAATCATCCGCGGTTGGTTTACCGATCGATACGTCGTTGTCATCGTTCTTTTTATAAACGTTTTCTCACTTTTTGATGTATTTTTTTTGTTGATTCTTCAGTTCTCTAAAGATCTAAGGATGTCTACGGTTTTTGATCCGGCGACAAGCATCTGCAGCCACTGGTACGAATCGTTATCTACCTTACCTACTCATGATTTGATTCTCTTTTTATCTTTCCGATGAATTCGTTTTTTTGATCGCCTATGTGTAATTTTTCATCAACCGCATGATTATTGGAAGCTGAATTGAGCATGATTGATTTCAGTTAAAGAACGTACTCCAGTGATGCTCAATTTTTAGCTAATTCTCTCAGCTTCTGTAAATTACGGCATACATGAAACCTAATTTAACATCTATAAATTGTAAATAAAAATGTTCAATTCTACTATGATTGTGGAATATCTATAGTTATATTATCAAGAAATCTTGTTTATTGTCAATTTTTGTGATGATCTATCTTATTTAACTGATGACTAAATACCGAAATTATTCTGAATAACAGTGATAGAGCTATTCTTGCTGCAAATTTGGACTTGCATTATGTTCACTGCTCTCGGAATCTGGAGAAGTGTAAAATTTGCAATGATATGGTTCCCAAGATATTTGCTGAGGATCATTTCTTAAGCACCCATGCTCCGGTATGATATTCTCTTAACTGTTGGTGTCATAGTGAACTTGTTTGCCGTTTATATACAAACTGTCATCATCATTGTACGTATCTCCAGTTGATAGATAAGTTTGGAATCCTTTGCATTGCATCCCACTTGGGTATTCATTTTGTGTTTTTATCTTCTGTACATTATCTTCTAGCATTTGTTAACTTTACTTATTTGGCATTGAGAGTTGAAATGAAATTTTACTGTTTAACCCTAACTTGTTAGGTGTCCTGCTCGCTGTGTAGCGAAACAATTGAAAGGGAGATTTTAGATGTGCATGAAGGTGAAAATTGCCCTCGGAGAATTGTTACTTGTGAGTACTGTGAATTTCCTCTACCTGCTATTGACCTAATTGAGCATCAGGTAATGTTTTTACCCATTGCAATGTGACGTGTAGTGTAAACATTAAACATTGTGGTTATCTAAAATATCCATACTTTAATCACCAGGAAGTATGTGGGAACCGAACTGATAGTTGTCATATGTGCAACAAATATGTCAGACTGCGTGAAAGAGTTGATCATGAAAACAGATGCAATGGTATCACAGACCTTCCTGCAGAATCTTCCAGGTAATTAATTTTACAGGCGTTAACAATGTTTGAAACCTGTAACTTGTATAAAATGTGACATGTTTTTCATCTGATTAACATATGCTCCCATTTCATAAAGCTGTATCATTGCCTTTTTTCTTACCTATATGGAAATGTGTTCGCTGTCGTCCATTGGCGATTTGTATCTATCTCGATCTCCATGGTCAGACATATGATAGATGGGATCAGTGTATTTCTTGGGATCCTTATGTTTGGATCAGGAAGTTGTCTTCTTTAGGTCTGTGTCTTATAACCTGCTTCCTTTTTTGGAGGCACGAGAACTTTTTGCAATTATTTCCTGTCTCCCATTTTCTCCTCTCCTCTACTCTGACTTTCCTTTTGTCCCTCTGAGAGGACACAAAAACAGTTGGCATATTTGGAAACTGAATTTTAAGGGATTTTTTGTTTTTTTGGTATAAGATTTTCTGGATTATGATCATGATTATATTATTGTGATTCTTGACTTCAGTTGGTATAAAGATTATCCAGATTCTAGTTTGCTTAATTTGAATTTTTTTTTTTTCTGCATCATGATCCATATTATCTTGTAGATTATTGTGATATTTAGCAAACCAAGCAAATGTAGATTTTTCGGGATCATGATCCAGATGAAAAAAAATGCTTACCAAAACAGTCAATTCAATACTTTGACCCTTAACTTGAAGTGTCTATGCTGTACTTCATTATAATTGGTGCTATAATTTCTAGTCATTCTCTTTCTCATATACTTGGAGTTGATTTTATCTTATTCTGTTTAGAAATGTCTCATCTCTTCTTGATCATATTATTTTCTGAAGAGAATATCGAATTCTATCATTGTGAAGTCGGTGTGAATTAGTTTTTTTTAAAAAGATAGTGCCCCTCTTGTTTTGGTTTCTTGTTTTGGTGATTCTGGTGGCATTTTGGTTAATAGGGGTGATGCAAGAGCAGCGGCTGAAAGAGTACGCGGTGCTCAAAGAAGGCAGCCGCGTGAATTTTCCAATGGTCGCGTTTTATTCACCATTGCAATAACAGGGGTTGCTGTTTTTCTCGGCTCGGTTTTGTTTCAAAAAAAACTAGAGTAGCTCCAAGTGCAGTGAAATCCTTGTAAGTTTTTTTTATCAGTTTAGTGCACTGAAAGACTATTGCTGTGCCCCTTTCTCCAGATCTGATGATTTTTATTTTAAGGTAACAGTAAATATGTTCATGTAAAATTTATTCATGGTTGTTTGACAAAGTAAACTTATTTTGACCAAACAGGGATCTGATGAGTTTTTATTCATATATTTTTTTTAATTGTTATTTTGTTTATATTTTAGTTTATGCAAAATTATGTTTATATATTGGATTCTATAAAATACTAACGATAAAAACATAACGGGAGAGTAAATAATAATTATATAGAAACACTTAATTGACTTGAAGATCCTTAAGGAGAGCAGGTTTCCATACGAATTCACTATTGAGACTCGTTTTATTTTCTTTAAACGAGGTTTGAATTTTAAATTGTGTTATATGAAACTCGAACTTTCACAATTTTAGTCATTTGAAGTTTTTTTTAAATGGATAAAACGTGTCTTTTTATTCTAACTATCATTTCCGTTTTTCAAATTAATTGCAACGTTCCTAATAAAATGATATTTATAGATATTTTTTATGTTTTTTAAATTGAATATCTTTTTGAGAACTTTGTCAAAAAAAAAAAGCATAATTTTAAAACACGGGGTCCGACCACGAAGTCCGCCTGCGAACTACAAAAAAAAAATCAGTTATGACCGGATGGTTCGACTGAAAATCAAATTGAATTTTTTCGGTTTGAAAGGTTATCCCTCTTAATGATAAGTTTCTCTTTCTCTCCCCTAATGACCACAGCAGCTTCGGTCTGGTTGGTTTCAAACAAGGCGACCATTCTCTCCCGAATATAGCCGTTTGTAGCTCCAGTCCTATTGGTTCCAAACAGGGCGATCATTCTCCTCGATGCAATCAGCAGAAGATGAGCAAAGCTGCTGGCCTGAAGAGCTCCGGTTGTTTTCATATAGAACGGCTAACAATGGATTCAATTAGTATTATTAATGAGAGAAAAAAGTGAAAGATATGAAAAATATCAAAGATTAAAAATATTAATAATAAATAATAATAGCGGTAAATAGGTAAATATACTATAGAGAGAAAATGTATTAACTCGTGTTGTCACTTATTTTTTTTTTTCAGAATTAAACAATTAATGACTCATACATCTTAAAAAGAATAAAAAAAGTTCGACCAGGGGTCCGACTGATAGAACCGTTCGGACTGAAATTCGTCAAAAAAATCTAAATTATAACCGGAATCGTTTTCAAAACATTGCCAAAAAGTGAGAAGAAAAATGAAAGAGAGGTAATTTTTGTATTTATTTTTCATAAAACTTTGGAATAACATTAATTTATATACGGTTTATCAATTTAAATTTAGATGTATTTATATTTTAAATCGAGTATTTTTTTAGATACACATTTTAAATTGTCTCAAATTTTCGCATTTGTTTTGACCCTCTTCTAACATATGTGATTTGTGAAAATAGTTATACAAAATCGAATAAAGATAGAATTGTTATTTTTGTTATCAATGGATAAACTAATTAAATAAAAAACACAAACTTTCATTAGGGTTGGGGAGAAAACTTTTAAACCTTACAAAGATAAAGTTGTGATTATTGAGGTTCAAATACTAAATAATGATTTTTATTGAATTAAAAAGAATTAATAAATAAATTTTATTAGTAAATTAAACTATTATTATTTTGAATAAATAAAACTAAATTTCTAGTTTGTTGGATCTGAATTGTGATGGAAGGCAACAAGAAGAAAGGCTACGCCTGGGCTATATTCGCCGGCGCTAACGCCGCCATGGCCGCTATTTGCTCCAAATACTTCGATTCTCAGGTAATAATAATACACTCTAACCTCAGCAACTCACATTCGTACTTGATTCTCATTCAATTTATGAACCTAGGTCGTGATTTAGCCGCTGGAATCGAGAATAGTAGACATATAGCAAATATTGATTATGCATTATGATCCTTGTTTGAAAAAATATCATTTGAATTTCTCACTTGATTATTTTATGTCATGGATCTGATCTTTGATGTATAAGCATGGATTGGAAACTGAGTGATTCTTTTACATTTTAGTACTTCTAGTCGCCATTCATTATGTTTACATGTTACTTTTAGTCTTAGTCATGTAACTAGACAGAAAGAAGATATGCAAGATTGAGGGAGAAGAGAAGATAGAGTGATCGAATTAGATAGACAAAGGGCGATAGAAAAGAATATCGATAGCTCAAAGCCAACTTGTAATTAGAGAAACTAGAAAATACTTTAGTACACATGATGTGGGACACAACATCGTAAAATGAAGTCTCGAGAATGGAATTAGAGGAAAGTATTGAGGTTTGCTTTGTCCCAACAAGTGAAAATTCTATGTATGAGAACACTTTTGATCTTGTTCTTGACTCTGATATCTAAAATTATTAGACTATTATTGACCTTGATTGATTGTTTTTTTTTAACTTCTTATTCAAACAGTTCAAATTTGCTTTGGTAATCTTGTTCAATGTCGTCATGTGGGGATGTTATGTTAGCAGCTTGAAAGCTCTCCCATCTCTGCAAGCTACAGTGACAAATTTTGCCATCAATTTCCTCTGTTCAGGCATGGCTGGATTCCTTCTTTTCGATGAAACTGTATCATTGCAGGTACTACAATAGATTCCCAAACAGAACATGTTTTTGAAATGGTCCTAGATTCCAAAACTACCAGAACAATTTTTGCAGGATATTTTGAATTTGATAGGTTTTGTGTTCTATGGACAATGAAATTTTAATTTTCAAAAACCAACAAATAAGTTGAATAGCTGCCTACTTTGGCATAGAGGGGTGTTGGAAAGACTTGAGTTTGACCTTAAATTGAATTCCCTTCATTTGCATATTCATGTTAGCGTCCTCATAGCAAAAAGAATGATTATATATTTTGGTTAGCATTAATTGTCTGAAAATACACACATGTTTTATCTTAGTGGTTTGCAGGTGCGACACTTATTGTTGTCGGTGTAATAATTATCAGCAAGTCAAGTATAGAGGAGAAAACTCACGACGATTAGATATGTCTCTTTTCCTTCCATTTCATCTCATGATATTTGATATTTGAAGACCTTGATGCTTGTAAAATGTTCATTAAATTAGCCACTCTAATCATATAGAGATATCTTCAGTGGATGAAATTCTATAGATGGTAGAAGAGTCATGTAAAAAAAAGGTACTCTTCTCATTTCTCATAACTTTTTTCTCAATTCATCAATCAATCATGGAGTCAAATATAACTCATTGAGTCAATTCTGTAGGCATTATTATTCCCATCTTGTTCCATAAGTAATGATGGTTATGACTTATGAGCTGCTTTTATGCTTATCTATAAGCAATATTTGATGAGTGATTGGTCAATCCATGATGTTTGTTCATCTAAACCACACCGATTCTTGCAACAACTATTGACCATTTCTGGTTTTGTAGGTAGATCCAGATAAGAAACAACCAATAAATTTTTAAACCTCATTCAGATACTTTCTTCATTCGAGTGTTTTTAGACCGGGGCTATAGTTTTTTTTTTTAGTTTAGGAAGTTTAGAACGTCCAACTTCAACTTAAGGTTCGAACATTGACCTTGGATCTCTTTGCCAATTGAGCTCCTCTAGTGGTGGGTTAAAAAAATCGTCATTTTTGTATAAGTTTGAGTGACTATGACATAAAATATACTCAAATAGTTTATTTTATACTTACTAGATTTGTCTGCATTAGTCAACTAGGCCTAGTTGTTATTCTTAATATTTTGTCAATAAGAGTAAATAATACATTCGTACGATGTTATTTTCGATTCCCACTAAAAATATCTTAACTTGAGAAGAGGACGTATTATCTATCTAACATTCATTTTAACATGAAACCAAAATGAAAAAAATGTTTCTAAGAAAAATATTTGATATTTTTTCTTGCAGTTTTACATAGTGTTTTTCCTGGTAGGGCCAGTTTGGTTGAATTAAAGGGAGTTGGGAGACAGCTAAAACAGCCGACACTGGTAGGAAGAAATGAAGAGAATAGATGGTTCAAAAGTCTTGTTTTGATTTAAAAGATTTTTTATTTTTATTTTTTATTCTTCCAATTTGTGGATAAGAATGGACCTGGTTGAATTGTCTACTTGTTACATTTTAAAAACTATTAGCATTATTAATATTAAAAAAAATAAAAAAATATTCATTACAAGTCAATCTTATAAAGTAAATATCTATCAATTTTTCTATGTTTCTTACTTTTTTAATATTTGTATTTTGAATTTTAGAAGCTATTATAATTTTTTAATATTTTTCAATTCACACCAAGTATTTTTAAATTATAGACACTAACTTATGCCTCTAATAAAATTAATAATAATATTATTATATTATTTAAATATTGGGATAATATTTAAAATATGTGTTATTAAATATGTTAACAATATATTGGATTTTATTTTATGGTCCTTCTTTATTTGAATAATATTTGATTGATTAAGACCATAAATTTTAATGTGTTATCTAGATGGGCATATCTCTTCATTTGTTATTTTCTATTTCCTGTCAATGTCAATAAAATGGATATTATAGTTAATAGATTGATAACAATAATCACAATGAAATCTTATTTCATAATCCATTTGGAATAAAATAAATAAAGTAGAAGATCTAGTTGGATTACTTTGAATAATTTGTAAGTTATTTTCAAAATCCAAAAAAAAAACATATAATAATAATAAGAGGAACTTTAATACTTCATTTGATTAATGTGAGACATCCATAAATTTCATTAATTGAAAATAATATGATTTTTTTCGACAACTTTAATATTTTTTTTTATTTTATAAATTAGTTATGAACTCACTTTAACTTAATTAATATGTTTTTTTCGATAATCGAGCTTTAAAATATTTCTTATCTTGATGAGTTTTAAATTTATTTCTTTTAAGTGTTAATCAAGTTTAAAACTTCTATATAAGATTATCTTGTTTTATAATTAAACTCAATTAGCCTTAAAAACTTATTTAAAGTAAATTTTCCAATCTCCTATCAACCAATCAATTCTTTATTTTAATCATTCATAATTTTTTTTTTACAACTTGTAGACTTTTAAAATAACTTTATTTATAAAAAAATTGATATTTAAAATATAAATATTTATAAGTTGGTAATGTTTTAGTTGTTAACAAAGACCATAAAAATGTAATGACTACGGTACATCTCTTAAAGTCTTTCCGGTCCACAAGAAAATGATATTATTATTATTATATATATATATATATATATATTTAATGATGAGTTTATATAACAACAAGCAAGCAATAATCACGATGAAATATTTAATTAATAATAAAATAAAGTAAAAGTAAAGCTATACATAATAACAATTATGGCTTGTTAAATCATAATAAAAATGAGAAAAAAAAAAAAAAAAAGACTTCTTTAACGTAAATAACACAATATCCCACCAAACAAACAACCAACCAACCAATTATTTCATTTAATTAATAAAATAATTTTATATTATTTAAATTAAAAAAAAATATTAAATACTAAAAATTAATTGAATTCTAATAATTCACTTTATCACATTCTTTTAAATATAATTAGATTTAATCCAAGCCCGGATTATGAGAAAGAAATGTATAGGGAATTGGATTTGGTGGGTCAAAAGGGAAATCTCGAGGAATTTATGGGTCAAAAAGAAAAATCCTTATTTTCTAATTCTAAGAATCTAAATATGGTAAAATAAAATAAATAAAAAATTCTTGTTTTGAGTGAGAATTAAATTAAGACTTTTTTTATTTACTAGTGGGGATTAATTAATATTTTAATTATCGAAAAAACAAAAATAAATAAATTAAAATTATATAATTGGCAGACCATCCCATTGACTTGAATAAATAAAATAAATTACCATATTGGAAACACGCTTAACGCACGCACTATCTAACATATATAAATAAATAAATAAATAAAATAAATCATTCATCATCTATCACGCTTTATTATTTCCAATTTTAGCCGTTGAAAAAATGACACGTCAGCAAATAAATATCCTACTCGGATAAACTCATCTGACGTGTCGGTCACTCTTCTTTATAACTTTACTTGTTCATCCGGTCATCTTCATCTCTTTCACCGGTTATCACCCTCTCTAAATCTAATTTTCTCTCTCTAGAATTTCATTATATAGTTGGCTCTCAACTCTCAACGATCATTAATTACATCTTTTATTTATTAGTTTATAGTGGGGACAGACAACCCACATTTTTCATGCTTCAAAAATCTCCATCTTATCTGTAATTTCGTCTTATTCAAGAACTAGAGAGAGAGAGTGTGTGGAATTTGAATAGTATTGTACTGGGATCTTCTCATTCTTGTTTCTCCAGTCGGCCAGTTGTTTAGGTTAGTTTATTTGATTCGTCCATTCAAAAATTCTTAATCTTGTATGAGTTTACGAGGAGGGTTGTCTTCCTTTTTTTCTTATGTTTCTTTCTAATTGACAGCTTGTATGTATTTTCGAGGTCATTAAGATTGTTTTAAATTTGTTCATAGGAAACAGAATTAATCGAAATGTCTCAAAATGGTCATACGAAACAGCAAGATGAAGAGGAACCAAATTCGATCTTTGAAATAGGTGATTCGGATCTTATGTCGAGATTAACATCGGACAGGCAACGGCCATTAAGCATGGAGAGAAAAAGGTCATTTGATGAGAGGTCGTTTAATGATCTATCATTGTCTCCGCCGCGACAACTTTATAGAAACTCTGAGAATTCATCTTCTCGGGTTTTTGAACATCTTGATAGTTTTTCAACTGGTCGGAGATCTGGTTTCAGCACACCTAGATCTATGCATTTTGAGCCACACCCTTTAGTGTTTGAAGCATGGGATGCCCTTAGACGTTCATTGGTTCATTTCCGGGGACAACCGGTTGGTACTCTTGCTGCTGTTGATCATTCTGTTGAAGAACTTAACTATGATCAGGTTAAATTAGTTTAGTTCCTTTCTTGATTTGATTTTGGTGTTTGGAGTTTGGGTTTTGATAAATTTGGTTTGTTTTAGGTGTTTGTTAGGGATTTTGTTCCAAGTGCTATGGCTTTTTTAATGAATGGTGAACCTGAGATTGTGAAAAACTTTCTATTGAAAACACTTAGACTTCAATCATGGGAGAAAAGGGTTGATCAATTTAAGCTTGGGGAAGGTGTTATGCCTGCGAGTTTTAAGGTTCTTCATGATCCGGTTAGGAATACTGAAACTATAATGGCGGATTTTGGTGAAAGTGCTATTGGGAGAGTTGCTCCTGTTGATTCGGGTTTTTGGTGGATAATTCTTCTCAGGGCGTATACTAAGTCGACAGGGGATACATCTTTGGCTGATTCTCCTGAAATCCAAAGGGGGATGCGGTTAATACTTACTTTATGCTTGTCTGAAGGATTTGATACATTTCCTACTCTCCTTTGTGCAGATGGATGCTCTATGATTGATCGAAGAATGGTGAGAGTTATCTTGGTTTTTGTTGTTTGTTGTTTGTATATGTAATCTGACTTTGATTGTGATACAAAACAGGGGATTTATGGATACCCAATTGAAATCCAAGCACTTTTCTTCATGGCATTAAGATGCGCATTACAGCTACTAAAACAAGATCATGGTGGAAAGGAAATGATCGATCTCATAGTTAAACGTCTTCATGCATTGAGTTTCCATATGAGAAGTTACTTCTGGTTAGATATAAAACAATTGAATGATATTTACCGTTACAAAACAGAGGAATACTCACACACAGCTGTAAACAAGTTTAACGTGATGCCAGACTCGTTACCCGATTGGGTTTTCGATTTCATGCCAACACGAGGTGGTTACTTCATAGGAAATGTAAGTCCTGCGAGAATGGACTTCAGATGGTTCTGTTTAGGAAACTGCGTGGCAATCCTTTCTTCTTTGGCAACTCCAGACCAGGCGTCTGCGATAATGGATCTGATTGAAGCTCGTTGGGATGAATTGATTGGGGAAATGCCTTTGAAGATTACTTATCCTGCTATGGAAGGACATGAATGGAGGATTGTAACTGGTTATGATCCGAAAAACACTGCTTGGAGTTACCATAATGGAGGAACATGGCCAGGTATTGTTTAATTTGGAAAGTCTAATTACACCAAATATGCATTCATAAACGTTTTGTTTCAAATATGTTTGAATTATAGTGCTGCTTTGGCTGTTGACGGCCGCGTGTATCAAAACCGGAAGACCTCAGATCGCTAGAAGGGCGATTGAGCTGGCGGAGACGAGATTATTGAAAGATCAATGGCCGGAATATTATGATGGGAAGATGGGGAGGTTTATTGGAAAACAGGCGAGGAAATATCAGACATGGTCGGTTGCAGGTTATTTGGTGGCGAAGTTGATGCTTGAAGATCCTTCTCATGTTGGAATGATAGCTTTGGAAGAAGATAAACAGATGAAACCTCAAATCAAAAGATCTGCTTCATGGGTGTGTTGCTGATGATGATCTTCTACTATGATCATTGTTTTTTTTTTTTGTGTGTGTTAAGAATAATGGTTTTTGTTCTTCCATATGAATCTAAGTCTTTAAGTGTGTTGTGTTATTATTATTTTTCTTTTTAAGAAGTTAAGCATTTATTTGAACTTACAATGTCAAACAAAATCTATACAAGTGTTCACCAAAAACAAGTTTCAAACATTATATATATACTAATAATCAATAATTAAATATTATTATTATTGTTAGATATACATATATAATAGATAAAGATAGGAAAATAACAAAATAATAGATTTATTATCATTGTCCCAACTCCCAATTATAAACAAAAGGTGTTACATATAAGTTAATGTGCAGATAAGAATTCTGACTTTTATTTTTGTCTTTATCTACTATTGTGGTTTTTTTATTATCCATACAACAACTCTTATTTGGCTAAGGATTTTTTTTTACAAGTTTTGAGAGAAAATAATGATAGGTTATAATTTTGAGAATGTGTTGATTTTTTTTTTTAAATTTTATAGAATGACTTAAAAAATATTAATATATAATATAAATAAAAATAATAATTTAAAATATAAGATAGATATCGAAAAAGTTTATGATCACGTCAATTGAGAGTTTTTGTTTGATGTAATAGACATAATGAGAATGAGTGCAAAATGGATTGGGTGGATTAGATTTTGTCTCTCGACGACTAAGTTTTATGTCACTGTTAATGATAGTTCTCAGGGTTTTTTCTAGAGTTTCCGAGGGATTAGATAAGGTGATTCACTCTCTCCTCTCTTGTTCGTTATTGTTATAGAAGCTCTCTTAAAAATGACAGCGTTCGTAGAAAACTCAGGACTTATCCGTGGAGTGAGTTGTGGATCAAGAATATATCATTTTTCAATATCATATTTGTTTTTCGCTGATGACACGCTCTGCATGGTTTAGGCTACCTACATAAATTTTAAGCACCTTCGGGATATTTTATGGGTATTCAGTGTGTATGTTCCAGTTTTTAACTGAATGTTAATAAGTCAATCATCTTTTTCTCAGATAATGTTTCGAATAGAAGAAGTATGATATTGACAAATGTGTTGGAGTTCAGAATTGGTGATCTTCCATCAACATATCTTTCTATTGGGTGTTAAATTACGTTTCAAAATCTTTTGAGATTCAATTATCACTAAAATAAAATGTAAACTGTTTAGATGGAAAATTAAATAATCTCGAAAGGGGTCGATTAATCTTCATTAAGAGTGTGTTGTCCATATATGCTCACATATTTGATGTCTTTATTCATTTTCCTAAGAGTGTGGCGGTGAAAATAAAGAGAATAATGTGTAAATTTCTAGGGGAATCCTCTAACTCATTGTTTTGTCATTTAGTTAGTTGAGATAATGTTAAATATTTTAAAGATTGAGGTGGTTTGAATATTTGAGATCTTATTTCCTTTAATAAGAATATTCTATCAAAATGGTGCTATAGATTTGCAACAGAACCAAATAATCTTTAGGCGTCGATGATCAAATATAAGTATGGTTACAATTGGTCTGGTGGTTCACAAAAATGTTTAATTATACAGCGGGGTGTAGTATTTGGAGGGAAATTTATTTTATGTGGAAAAGTTTTCATGAGCAAAGATTCATTGTGAGGATGGTTCTTCGATTAGTTTTTGAGATGATAGTTGGTGTAATGTCAAAAGTCTAACTACGACGTATCCTAAGCTTGTTTGCATTACTATATATAGAAATGTAAGAGTTATGGACATGTTTGATTCTCGATATGGTGGTTTTGCTAGTCAAATTAGATATATAAGGAGATTAAATATTATGGAGAGTTCGTCCCATAATAGAGTTTTACTTTTGATAGGATGAAAATAAGTGTCCTCATTTGAACATGTTTGATTCTCGATATATTGATTTTACTAGTCAAATTAGATATATAAGGAGATTAAACATTATGGAGAGTTCGTCCCATAATAGAGTTGTACTTTTGATAGGACACAAACAAGTGTCCTCATTTGAATAAGACGTTATGCGTTGGCAAGACGTGTATAGTTTCCATGTGGGGCATTGTTACAAGTTGTTCGTTAAGATTAATTTATATAATTTTTGTTGGGAAAATTTTTGGGAGTCAAAGATTCCATTCAAGATTCCGTTCTTTGGATGAAGCGTTATTATGGTGGAATTCTTTCAAATGATATGTGAATAAAAAAAAGCTGTATTATGGTTAGTCGTTATCGTATGTAACACGAGTAAGTTGAAACAACAACTCACTTATTTTTGCATTGTCGATGAGTGACTAGTATCTGGAGTCTTTTGTGGAGTATCACTAAAATTTATTGGGTGATGCCCGAGTCTTTGAGTAATTGTTAAAAAATTTGGATTGATACGACTAATATGACAAACATACATAATTGAGTTATCATCCAAATTATTTTTTGGCGGACTATTTGGTTAGAGAGAAATCGTCGAACTTTCAGTGATCGTAGTCGTCCGATGTGTATATTCCATAATGCTATTATTATGATTCTTTCTGAAATTTATTCCGGAAAGGCGATATAATCCGTCGGGGAGTTAATCGTTCTTCTCGAGGACTTACGAGCTTAATAATCTATTGAGTCGTTTTTTGTTTTTGTTTTTTATTTTTTATTTTTTATTTTTTATTTTTTATTTTTATTTGTTTTCTCTTCATGTTATGTTTTTTTGTTGTGTTTAATTTTCATCATTTTGAATATATATGAATTTTAAAAATATATATATATATTTTAGTGTTTTAATTAATGAATTGATTGACATGTAAAATAATGTTTAATTAGTTTGAGTTATTTAAATATTTCAAACTGAAACAAGTTATATTATGTTTGTTTAGCATAATAATTAACATTAGAACTACGTTGATTAAATGCCTATTTTGGATTGAGTTTATTTAAATATTACGGTAGATAAAAAAAATTAATAATTATTGATGATTTTAAAAATATATAACTTTTTTATAAATTTTTTAATTGTATTAATATATAATAAAATAAAAAAATAAAAAAGTGGGTGAAATTATATTTGATATTTAACTTTTGATAGGTTTGGTTGTTTTGAGTCTTTTAACCGGTTAAAATAACTTATTTTATTTTGAATTTTTTATTTTAAAATTATAATACATTATCTAAAGTTAAGATGACATCCTCATTTTAATTTAAGGAATTTTTAATAAAAATTAAACTAATTTTTAATTTAATTTAAACTATTCTTTAATAAGAATTAAGTTCAAACATTTTATCTCTTATTCAAAATACTTATCATTATCACTAAACTAACATAATAAAGTTAATTTTTTATTAAATTAAATGCAAACAAAAAAAAAAGAATATTTTTATAGTGACTTAGAAAAAGAATATATATATATATTTGTACATAATAATAATTTCAAAAAAAATATAATTTTTTCTTGTGATAAATGGTATTTAGGCTCTATGCAACGGATATAATTCACTCTGTTTTTTCTTTCTCACATACAGAAGAGAAGAACCCTATCGTCTTCCTTCTCTGATCAAAAATCATGGTAACTACAAGAGGTTCTTCCGATCAGCGAAAATGGCAAGAAGCATTTCACAAGTTATTACAACTACTCAAGACCCAACAAACCCAAATCGAGTCTTTCGTCAACGAAAGAAAGATTCTCGAAGATCGGATGAATCTTCAACACAACCGCTGGCAATCCGAAGTGAACTTATTAATGGATCAGTTATCCCAGGTAAAACTAAACCCATCTATTTCAATTGATCAAACCCTCCTTTATCGATCTAGGGTTTCATCAATTTCTTCATACAGGAGAAGAAAAAGTCGACTGTGCAAGAGATGTCACGTCATGTTGACTCTACCAAAGCAGAATTACTCCAAATGATGAAGCAAAAAGAAGCCTTTATCTACAAAACCAAGTTAGGTAATAATAATAATAATAATCATAATTAAGCAGGTTTGTGAAAGAACTGTTGAAGATTTTTTTTTGATTTGTTCTTGTTTGTGTAGATAGAACGGTCGACGATTTGTCTGATTTTAGATCAATGTATGATAACTATCTGAGATCTCAGCAATCATCTAATGTATGTAGTTGACTAATTTTCTTCAGATGATTTGGTTAGATTCTCTTGAAGAAATTCTTAGTGTTTTTTATGAATTCATAACAGAAAGACAACATGAGCAACCACCCTGAGGTTTTGGCTCTTGTATCTGAAAGAGATTTTGTTTGGAATCAGTTTAAGAAGATGGATAGCAAATTCGTTACGCAGTTGAAGAATAAAAATAGTGAAATTGAGGATGCCAACTCGAAGATAAAGAAACTCGAATCAATGAATAAGGATAAGGATGACTTGATCTTGAAATTGCAGACTGATTTAGCTAAATTTGATTCCATGAAGAAGAAGCAGAAGATGAAGAAAGGTGAAGATGTTTCTACAAGCAGGCCAAGAACACGTTCTTCTTATTCAAAAGTTTCTCAAATTTCTAATACGGTATTTTTCGAAAACTCTTACTGTAGTTTTCACAATAATGAATGAAAATCAAGTTCCTTTTCTGAAACTGTAATTATTTGTTAGCAGGGAGGAAATAGTTTAAAGAGGAGTCGAAAGTCAATGGAGAATTCAGGTTCTTAAAAGATACATTCAATTATCCGATGATGATGATTATCTACAGATAATTGATCATTATTTTTAACACAACAGGTAATTCAGGACTGTTCAAATCCACCTTCAAAATCCCCAAACTGAAGTTGTTGTCTCCTGATGCAATTTGATTATAGAAGAATAATGTGAATATTTGTTGTTGTGTTCATAATATTTATAACCAAAATGTATCTTTTACTTGTATTTTCTGATTAACTTAACACAATCGATGTCATAACTTGATTTGTACAAACTAATGAAAAGTTCTAACATTTTCAAAACAATAACCGAAGCAGTTACTTGAATAGTTCATTTCTTAGTTTGTAGGAATAGAAATACAACTGAACAACTCTAAGCAAGGCGGAACCAGATGGACTTGGCAGAGTTTTGAAAAGACATTAAAACCAAAAGAAATACTACAGCGGCCGCAACCCACAGAGGGGAGGCATCAAATTTGCTCTTGTAGGACGAAGAAGATGATGATCTGGGGCCGGAATCTCTGAAAGACCAGATGAAATGAACAGATAAGATGAAAAGTAAGAGAAACAAGATAAAGTAGACCTCGAGATTCATCATGGTTCTTTCCATCCGAGATTTGTAATCGAAGTAGGTTGTAAGCAAAACCAGGATAAGGGTTACAGATATTATGATTATTAAAGGTATGGGGAGGGCTGCTGTTCCTGCAAGTGTCTGTTCTGCCCAATTCTGCTTCCATTCTTGCCCTCTTCTGTCTCTGAAGATCCAACCCATTTTCTTTGATCTTCTTCATCTTCTCCATATGTTTATATATTGGTGGACAGAATAAGAAGAAGAAAAGGAGAAGAATATATTCTTGTTGCCAGTTGCCACATTCATACAGATGGACTGATGATGAAGAAGAAAACAACTCTGTAGAAGAGAATCCAATTCCCCTTTTATTGGTGGAGTCCAGAATTTTAAGTGTAATCAATAGAATCAAAAGAAACCCAAATTCTCTTCTCTCCTTTTTTTTTTTTTTTTTTTTTTCTGTTTTTGTGTGTAAATGAATATATAATATGTTTGTATATTGAAAAAGAGAGAGTGTTAACTGTTTTTAATGTGTATGTATGAACTTCTATTTTTCTGTAACAATTATTGTTTTTGAATCAGTTTATTCTTTGGAAATGTGCTCTAAAAAATCAAGTCACAATAGAATGTTTTTTAAGGACACTGTTATTTGGATACTTTGAGTTGAGGTAGTATTGTTGAACTTTTCCTAGTTTATTTTAAAAAATGGTTAATGTAATATAACAAAAATAAGATTCAGTTTAAATATAGCCAAAAAAATTTCCTTAAAAAGAATTAGCCAAGCACAAAGGTCAATGAGCTTTGCAACTTGCGTCATCGTTTTACATGTTCAAACCTCCAATAAGATTGTGATAATAACATTTTGATTGAGAGTTCTACAGTTTATTTATAAAATGGAGGTTGTCTAAGGCAAACTCTTAGGTATGCACAATATGTATCAGCTTCAAGAGGAGGAAAAAATTTCCCTTGGTTATTTCAGAGAGCTCTGTTCTATGGATCTATGGAGGAAAGTTTCGCAAGGCAGAAGGCGAGGAAAAACTAGCTTGCTCTATGGATAAGAACACTTCTTTTGTTCTACCGAGAGTGTTCTTTCAGAAATTTTCGAAACAAAGTTCTTTGGTTTGTTGATGTGGGTAACATTATTCAAGGTTAGAAACTTATCCATGAGAAAGTCATCAAATATTTTAAGGGGTTGAATGGTATTAAGAGAAATGGTGATGGTAATTTGATGATCATTCAACATTAGATTGTTCAAAAGAGGATTTGTTGTGAAGATGGCAAAAATTTGATTAAGATGGTCAATGGTGATATAAGACAATCAGGTTTTGCTAGGAAGGGTGATAAAAGTTTGGGACTCATGGGTTCAATGCTACTTTTTTTAGAACGGTTCCGTTATTTTTTTTTTAATACGACTAATCCCGCGGGTTAAATAATATCCCGTAAACACACTAAACCATTTAATCGGACAAAGAACTTACCGTCTAACGGACTTGAACCCAAGACCTCAGGAAGGCAAGAAATATTCACATCTTGTTACCGCTAGGATTAATGCTATTTTTTAAGGAAAATTGGGAGATTATGAGTTATGACATTTGTGATGGTGTATTGGAATTTTTTAGGAATCGAAAGATGTTTAAGCAATAGAATGTTATCGTTCTAATTTAATCTTTTTAAATTTCATACTTGAAAAAGATTCAGGATTTTCGTCACATATCATGGTGTAAGCCTGTAATGTTATATATAAAATTCTTTCTAAACAATTTAAAAGTGTTATTTTTAAGATTGTTGGTACTGTGAAGTGACATTTATTTTGGGTCGATTTATTTCCAATAACATTTTTTATGTATGGACTTTTAGTGGGGTATAATAAGCGTTCTATCTCACCTTGTGTAATGTTTAAAATTGATATAAGAAAGGCATTTGACTCGATTAGATATGATACAATTCATGTATTTTTTTAACTTCTGGATTCGCAATTATTTATGCAATGCGTCTCACCTCCCAATTTCGTTGTCTATGTTAATGGTATTATGGAAGTTTTTTTAAAGGGGAATGTGGAGTGTACAGTGAGACAAAAAAATTATCTGTCTTTATACCTTTTTGTCCTCATTACGAAGATTTTTGAACTTTTGAGAAATCGACCCTACACATTTCACCCACATTGCAGGGAGAATGTCATTACAAATTTTTTGTTTTGCGGATGATCTATTTATTCTGGCTCATGCTGACGTAGATTCGGTCAATATCATTAAAGAAATATTAACTATATTTTCTAGTGTTACATATTTATTCATCAATGAGAGGAAAAAAGTTTAGTATTCTATGGTGGTGTTAAAGAGGTCATATTCAACATTATGAGAATTAAGGATGGAATTTTACCGGTTAAATATGTTGGTGTTCCTTTATAGTTCAGAGTCCAAACAGTTATATGTGTCACATTGCAGACCGTTTGTGGAAAATGTGAAGAGCTTGGTCTTGGAATGGACATCCAATGCGGGGATAATTGAGTTAGTCAAAAGAGTTACTATGAGTATCATCGGGTATTAGGATCAACATATTGTTATTCCAAAGAAAATTTTGAAAAAAATTGATCATACTATGAGTGATTTCATATGGAGAAGCCAATGTCGTGGGGAAAAAAGATTAATTGGGAGCAAGTTTATACGCCAAAAGAGGAATGTGGTATATTGGTATGAGTATTAAGAACTACGTTGAGTGGAATAAATCCCTTATTTGTTTTTTTGTCACATTTGGCTCTTCAAAAGAAAGTCAGATTAATTATGAGTGAGATAAATCCATTCAAGATTAATAAAAGAATAAACTAATGTTTAGACGTGTAGAATCAAGTAGGATATGTTTAGACTGCTTGTATAATACAGATTATGTTTGATATGATAAAAATACTTTGTTGGTTTGAAAATCAGCATATCCTTCTTATAGAGGAATTTAGAAGAATTCAAATTAGAAGGGATTGTATGCTGACTACTCTGTTCGTGATATTGTTGATGGAATTAAAATTCCTTTTTTGAGATGAATTCTAAAAGGTGTGAGAATTAAATTTGATTCAAAGTATTCAGTTTTAATGATGATGTTAATTCACATGTTTGGAAATCTGAAAAGTTGACAAGTTTGTTTCGAATATAGTTTAGGATATCATTCGATCCAGAGGGCAGTTTGTTGTTTGAAATCATGTGACGTGGTCCTCAAAAGTTATCTCAAAGCATAAGTTTATCATTTAGCTTACTGCTTACATATCGGAGGAATAATAACTACTCGTGATCGTCTTAAAAAGTTCATGAATATTTAAGATTCTAGTTGTCTTCTATGCGTGAAAAATTAGAAAAATATTAATCATCTATTTGGAGAATGCCCATTTGTGTCCAAACTATGAGGTAATTTTTTTTTACATGAATATCCTCAACTTCCCAATTTTATAGAATGAGATGAAGTTTTAGCTAATGCTAAGGCTAGTAGTTAAAGATGATAACTTCAACTTAAGTGTTTTTAAATTTTCTTTGACGTTATCATTTATCATGTTTGGGCTGAAAATAATGATATTATAGTTATTTTTGGTATGTTACATTTTTTAAACTTATTTAGTTTGGATTATATATGAGATAAAAGAATATCACAATTTAATCTATCTACATATTTGCTTGATTCAATTTATTCAAATTTATTTTATTGATCAGTTTAATCTAAAAAATCTGGACAAAGTGATTAAAACCCATAAAAAGAAATTGAGAAGTTATAAGATGATTTAAAATAAATTAAGCAGATCTAACTCAAAATATCATTTTTAAAAAGAAAATCACAAGATCCGGGAATCAGAAACAACATTCTCCTCCTATATCTGAGCAACAACTTTAAGAATATCTACCAAATTGAATTTAAAATATTTTATTTTTAAGTTAATATGTTTTAATTAAATTTATATAGTCAGCCACAATAATAGCGTTTTTACAACTTCTATTGTGTTTTTTTTTTAAATAGTATAATAATATTGATATATATTTATAATTTAATAATGATATGTTTTTTATATATGAATTTAATATTTTTTATTTAATATATATAATTATTTATAAATTATCTATTGTAATAAATTAATAGTTTGTAATTTTGTGATTTAGTTTGATACAACCAAATAAAACTGTAATACTTTATTATAAATGTATAAAATGTTTTTTTTGTGTGTAAGAAAGTTAATTTATATTAAAAATAATAAAAACAATTTAAGTATAACGACAAATCATACATGAAAAAACAATTGTTACTTAATAATGTGTTTGATTTTGTATATAATTATGATTTAATTTTACTCAATAAACTTATAGTGTTATATATTTAATTTTTATCTTTTATTTAAATTAAAATTAATGAATAAAATTTATTGATAACTTTGAGTTTAAACCTGCTATATATATATATGCTATATGATTATTGACATATTTTAACTATATATATATATATATATATATATATATATATATTGACTTGGTTAATAAAATAAAATTCAAAATAAACAAATAAATAAAAAAGAATGACTCAGTCATTCAAAACAGCTAGAGAAATTTCCCTAAAAAATGGTATAATAAAAAATATTAAGTATTTTTACAGTAATAAAATAAATAAACAAAGTGTGTATTAGTCATTACCACCAGTAACATAAATAGAAATTAATAATATAACAAATAAACCCTAAACTAAATCTCCTTATTTAGTGGTGTCTTCCCTCCCTCTTCATATTTAAAAGCCTCTCAAGCCCGCTCATTATTTCTGTTGCAATCATATTCAAAATCACTTCTATCAAATTCATCATCAATTTCAAGTTCGATTCGAAAGGAAGATCGTTGATAATCCGATTTCTTTGAGAAATACTCTTACTTCCGAAGAGTTATTAGCTGCAAAAACGATATATAAATTGTCGAAATCCAATGAGAAAACTTACTACAATGTCAATTGCCTTAACTCAATAGATAAAAGTTGGGGACTAACAAAAAAGAGATGTTTTAGTACTAGTCATGAACCAGCCACTACTTCGGTTCTTAATCCGGAGATTGCGAATCCGATTTCGATCTCTCCTTGCAAGAAAAATGTGAGTTTGTGTTTGTGTTTTTTCCCTTTACTTATATCTCTCTTATAATTTGAATAATACTTTTTGTTTATGTAATTCCATTATTATTTTCATTATTTATATATACAATTAAATAATTGTATTATTAAAAATCTTTATTATATAACATTATAGGCATTGGAAAAAGAAAGAAATTCTTTGAACAAGCCAGAAACAAATAATTCGGGATGGAAAAGCATTAGAGAAGAGGTATGTACTTATTTGAAAATTATTATTTTATAATTAACACTATTATCATAGTTATTTATTAATTAAAATACTAATAAATATCTCCATTATATATTAATACTCTCTTAAGTCTTTTACAAAAAAAAAAAATTTATCATCAATTGTTAATAACTAGTTTTTTTTTTTGAAAAATCCCATCTTAACAAAACTTAAGTTAATTTTTTAATTTATTTCCCTATATAAAGAAAATAACTAACAAAAATACAAATTGAAAATTTTATAATCTTAATTCAAAACCAGAATTAATAAATAAATTATTTAATCTTTTGTTACAGATGAATTCATGTGGTGATGCATCTTTAAAGAATGAAGAATTAAAAGAAAATGAAGATATGAATGGCAGTATGGTAATTAAGGAGGAGCAACGACAGAAATTTCTTCTTCCCGATCTGAATAAACCAGCAGAAGAAGAAGAAATCCAACCGTCCATTATGAATGGTCGGATGGTAATTGAGGAGGAGCAACGACATAAGATCGTTCTTCCCGATCTGAATAAACCAGCGGAAGAAGAAGATTCAGATGAGAGTTTGGAAGTAATAGCGGTTGCTGTCGAAGTTCAAAAGTCGAGAATGATCAAGTTCAAATACTCACGTAGATTGACCAAAAATAAGTTGAGTAAAAATTAGATCGTAGTTTAATTATTCTATGTAGATCATAAATATAACTTATTAAGATAATTCAAGTAAAACGAATCTAAATAAAAAAAATATTTATCTTGAATTTTTACTTATAAATTATTAAATGATTGTTATGATTGCAGCTTTAATGTGTGTGTTTTTTTACAAGAATGTTGTAATAGGCATATTAGTGGATGAAAATAATTTAAGTATGAATTGTTCTTAAAATTAGGGGTGAGAAAGTTAAAAATTGTATTGAAATGGTAAAGGACAAGTAGTATAAAATGTTTTCATTTTACATTACAACAAATTAAAAATTATGACAATAAAAAATAGACGTGACAAAATAGGTTAAACAGAATTAGCGAAGCACCAACATCTTTAGAGGTAATGAGCTTCGTAATTGAAATCATCGTTTTCCTGTTCAAATCTCCGGTAAAGTCATTATGATAATATTGTGAATAATACGCTGTATACACATTAAATAACGGTAATTATTGAAAGTTCTATGCTTTATTTATAGTAGATGATATACAAGAAGATGATCGAGATAAGTATCCAATGATTTAGACAAATTGTGACAGTCACCTTTATCCAAACAACTCAAATATTTCTCCAAATACAAGTCACCCTAATTCAATATACACCATTTCAACTTCATATATCATATACTTCAACAATTAAACATCGATGTTCGAAATTTTTTAAGTAATATCTCATCAACGTTAAGTCTCCTTGTTATTTTTATTATGTTTAGAAAAGTCACTAGATTGGAAATGAATCATGTCATTGATGTACAACTTATTGAAAGTTAACATTGTTTAATTTATATTAGTTATTTTTTTTTTGTTAGTTTCGATTATGGACTTACTTAGTTTCGACTATATACGATGAGCAAATAATATCAAATTTTAACCTATCTGTAGATTGTTTGATTCAAATTATTCGTACTAGCTTATAAATTTTAAAATGATAAAACTCACAAGCATGGTGACAAAACTAAAAAATTTATTTAAAAAAATTCAAAAATTAAACAATTTGGTAAGGAACTCAAAATTACGTGGGTTAAAATAAAACAAAAAGATCAAGGAATTGACTTAAAATATTTTATTTTAAAGTTAATATGATTTAAATTTATATAGCCACAGTTTTAGCGTTTTTACAACTTTCTGTTGTGTGTATTTCTTAACTAAGTATAATAATGTGATATATTTTTATAATTTAATAATGATGTGTTTTTTACTTTTTTATATATAAACTTAAGATATTTTTATTATATATATAATTATATAAGAGAAAATTTTGATTTCACCGTCACTAACCCCCACCCCCAACAATTAAACATTATACATTCATTTTTATGTTTCTATCTTCATTATAGAAAAAAAAAATCTACAAATATTTGCTTGATTCAATTTATTCGCACTAGTTTATAAATTTTAAAATGATCAAATTTATTTTATTGATCAATTTAATCTAAAAAATCCGATAAAATGATTAAAACCCACAAAAAGAAATTCAGAAGTTATAAAATGATTTATAATAAATTAAGATCCGGGAATCACCTTATTGGCAACAACATCTCCTCCTATATCTGAGAAACAACTTTAAGAATATTTTATTTTAAAGTTAATATGTTTTAATTAAATTTATATAGCAAGCCACAATAATAGTGTTTTTACAACTTCTATTGTGTTTTTTTTAAATAGTATAATAATATTGATATATATTTATAATTTAATAATGATATGTTTTTTATATATGAATTTAATATTTTTTATTTAATATATATAATTATTTATAAATTATCTTGTTTAATAAATTAATAGTTTGTAATTTTGTGATTAGTTTGATACAACCAAATAAAACTTACTTTATTATATTAATAATTTTGAGTTTAAACCTGCTATGATTATTGATATATTTTAACTATAACTAATGATAGGGGAGCGAAAAATTTGCAGCAAATGTGTATCAAAGTTAATGTGGTAGGGTGACTAATGTGTATCAAAGTTAATGTGGTAGGGTGACTAGGTCGATTATTTCAAATATTTATTTATCTCTCCTATTAATCAATAATTTTCTCTTTCTTCTCTTTATTAATAATTTATTTTTTATATCTTCAATCTTAGTTAATAATTTATTTATATTATTAATTTTTAAATATATATTCATATATTTTATTATTTAATTTATTTATTTATAAAAAAATTTAGAATAATAATAGGAACAATAATAAATCAAATAAATAAATTAAAATATATATTTTCAAATATAAATTATATTTGAAAAATATATATTTAAGAGTATAAAATATATATATATAAATTCTTAATTTTTTTAATTAATTATTTATCTCCTATATTAATATATATATATATAAATATTTACATTAATAATTTATTTTTAAAATGAGCTATAATAAGAAAAATAAGAATTTATCACTATGATCTAACTCACATCATTCATACTAATATTTAACGTAAAAAAAAAGAAAAAACACTTATGATAAGAGTTAATTCAATATTATAATATAAGAAGAGATAATATATATAACATTTTGAGTTAATTAATTGAATTTATAATATATTTTATAAGAAAAAAATATGAAAAAAAATTTAAAGAGAGAAAAAAGGAGAAATAATTAATTAAAAAAAAATTAAGAATAAAGAGAAGAGAGAAAATTATTGATAAATAAATATTTGAAATAATCGGCCTAGTCACCCTTCCATATCAACTTCGCTACACATTCGCTTTAAATTTTTCGCTCCCTATCATTACTCTTTAACTATATATATTGACTTGGTTAATCTAGTATAAGAAAATAAAATTGAAAATAAACAAATAAATAAAAAGAATACTCAGTCATTCGAAAATTTCCCCAAAAAAATGGTATAATAAAAAATATTAAGTATTTTTATAGTAATAAAATAAATAAACAAAGTGCCATAACATAAATAAAAATAATAATATAATATAACAAATAAATAGGAGAAATTATAAACCTCCTTAATTATTTAGTGGTGTTCTCCCTCCCTGTTTAAAAAAGACTCAAGCCCGCTCATTAGAATTAGAAGAGTTATTCGCAGCTCACGGTTTAATTAAATTATCTAAATCAATAGGTAAAAGTTGGGGAAGAACAAAAAAGAGATATTTTACTAGCAAACCAGCCACTACTTCGGGTTCTTATTCCCGAGACTGCGAATCCAATTTCGATCTCTCCTTACAAGAAAAATGTGCGTTTGTGTTTGTGTTTATGTTTCTTCTTTTACTTATATCTCTTTTATAATTTGAATAATACTTTTGTTTATGTTTTGCAGCAGAAAATGGATGAATTAAACAAAAAAATTGATGATCTAATTCAATCAAATGTCTCTTTGAGAGAGGTAATTATGTAGTTCCATTATTCTTTTCATTATTTATGTATACAATTAAATAATTTTATTATATAACATTATATATATATAGGAGCGGGAACAAGCAAGAAATATTTTGAAGAATTTAGAAACAAATCATTCGGGATGGAAAAGCATTAGAGAAGAGGTATGTACTTATTTGAAAATTATTATTTTATAATTAAAACTCTTAACAAAGTTTTATCACCAATCATTAATAACAAGGTTTTTTTTTTTTTTTTAAAAATCCCATTTAAACAAAACTTAAGTTCTTTTCAATGTGATTCAGATTTTTAATTTATTTCCCTTATAAAGAAAATAACTAACAAAAATACAAATTGAAAATTTAATATTCTGAACTCAAAACATAGTCAAAAGTAATTCTTTAATGACCGAAATTAATAAATAAAACATAATTTAGTTTGTGTTAAAATAGACCGAATATATTTTCTGGACCAAATGTATATTAAAATGGCCTAATAAATTATTTAATCGTTTGTTACAGATGAGTTCATCAAGTGGCGATGCATCTTTGAAAAAGGAAGTGGTAAAAGAAAAAGAAATAAAGCCGATTATCCAACAAATTCAACCGATCATTCTTCTTCCCGATCTGAATAAACCAGCGGAAGAAGAAGAAATCCAACCGTCGATGGTAAGACAAAGAATTCTTCTTCCCGATCTGAATGAACCAGCGGAAGAAGAAGAAGATTCAAATGAGAGAATGGAAGTAATAGCAGTTAATGTTTAAACTCGAAAATTGGATACGATCAAGTTCAAATACTCACGCAAATTGACCAAAAATAAGTTGAGTAAAAATTAGATAAAATATAACTTATTAAGATAATTTAAATAGAATAAAAGTTTTTATCTTAAGTTTTTATTTATAAACTTATTAAGATATGAATTAATTCCTTAATGTACAACTTATTGAAACTTATTATTGTTCAATTTATATAATTGTTTGATTCAAATTATTCATACTAGCTAGTTTATAAAAATTAAAATGATAAAACTTATTTCATTGATCAAGTAATTAAAACCCATACAAAGAAACTCATAAGTTTAAAATGATTTATAATAAATTAAGTACATACAATTCAAAACATCATTAAAAAATATTACAATATGCATTTATGATCAAGTCTGGGATCCCAAAAAAACTAAAAAATTTATTAAAAAAATCAACAATGAAACAATTTGTTAGGGAATTCAAAATTATGTGGGTTAAAACATAAAATAAAGCAAATAATGGAAATGATTAATTTTTTTAAAGTTAATATGTTTTAAATTTATATATAGCCACACTTTTAGCGTTTTTATAACTTTCTGTTGTGTGTATTTTTTAACTAAGTATAATATTGATATATTTTTATAAATTAATAATGATGTGTTTTTATATATAAATTTAATATTTTTTTTATTATATATATATATATATATATATATAATTATTTATAATTAATGATCTGTTTAATAAATTAATAGTTTGTAATTTTGTGATTTAGTTTGATACAACCAAATATAACTTACATTATTATAAATCTATAAAGTATTAAATGTTAAAGATAAAAAAAAATCTATTTAAATTATCTTAATAAGATTTATCCATAAATTGAGTTTAAGTGTGGTCATGGTAATGAAGGCGGGTTTCATACTAGTTTTTTTTTATTAAAAAAATTAAAGTGTTAAATGTTAATTTTTTTTTATTTTAAATTAAATTATTAAATAAAATTTATCGAACTCAAAGGTTATATAAAATATATAGAATATAGAATGTCTAGTATTTGTCTAATCTATTTTTTATTTTATAAAACTTTAAATGATAATTTTGTTTATAGGTCTAATATCAAAATTTGTATAACGCGGGTTTTACTTATTCGAGTTGCGACTAATTATCGCGGTTTGAACATATAACTCACAAATGTACTAAATCAATTAACCAAACGATATTTATCTTCTAATGGAATCGAATTCAATAGCTCAAATAAGTTGGATATCCAGCTCCTTCTTGCCATTAGGTTAGTAGATAAGATTAGTATTTTGAACTTAATAAATAACTTGTATTTATTCTTTATGATTTGGTGATAAATAAAGAGACATTTGAACTGCATGACAAAAATCTAGTATAAGAAAACAAGATTCAAAATTAAAAATAAACATAAACATAAAAGGAATAACAGAAAAGAGACAATGAGCATGTTTATAAATATTTAGAATTGAAGTATAGTTAAACAAATAAATATTATTAAATTAATTAATATACATATATAATTAAAATATATTTTAAAACATAATTTTATTTAAATCTAATACCCAAATAAAATATTTAAAATAAAAGAAAAAGTAAATAAAAAAAATGGTTCAAACTCAGATGGGCTTTCTAAACATTGCTGTTGATTTTCCAAATTTTAGAAATAATAAAAAATATTACGTATTTTATAGTAATAAAATAAAATTAAATATGGTTAACAAGTGTATGTATATTAGTAATAATCAGTCACATATATAGAAATTATAACAAATAAATAAATATCCTGGAGAGATTATAAGCCCTAAACTGAACTTCCTTATTTAGTGGTGCATACGTGGGATCATATACTTTCTATTTCCTTCCTCCCTCTTTAATTAAAAGTCTTTAAATTCTCTCGATCTCAATAAACTCTAATCAATTTCAAGTTCGATCTACAATGGCGAAAAATAATATCGCTAACTTTACGGAAAATGAGTTATTCGCAGCAGAAGCCTTAATAAAATTATCCAAATTCGGTAAGAAACACGATGACAATATAATCGCACGACTAATTTTGAATCAATTGGTTCATTAGAAAGTCGGGACGGTAGAAAAAAGAGATATGCTGAATGTTTAACTAATGTACAATTAGTATTGAAAATCGAGGACAATACTATTTTAGCGACTCCAAACTCTCTTAACGATGAATTGAATTGTGAACTTGGCAAAAAGAGAGTGCGTATTTCCTTTATTTATTTTGTATTGTTTTATTTGAATAATAATTTTATTTATTTTTGTTGTTAGAAAAAAGATGAATTACATAACCTTGAGGATATAATTCAATCCCATGTCTCGTTGAAAGAGGTAATTCTGTAATTTCATTATTATTTTCATTGTTTTATTGTATATATATAATTAAATAATAATATTATATAATATTATAGGTGTTCGAGAAAGCAAGAAAATCCTTGAACAAAGTAAAAATAAATAATTCAGAATGGAAAAACATTAGAGAAGAGGTATGTTACAATTAAAACCATTATCAAACTGTTATTTACATAATTACATATCATACTAAAAAAAAACATTAAAATTTATTTTTCCTTTATCAATTAAATTATTTAATTTATTAATTAAAATATTAAAATATTTTTTATTTTAAATTATTATATTTTTAAGTTTTTAAAAAAAAAATTATTTCATTCCTTAAAATCATCACAATTATTATATTTTAAATAATCATATTTATTTAAACCTCTGTCATCTTGAGAATGAATTTACAATATACAATTATGGTATGTTTATGGTACACCATCTTAGTAAAAAAATTGTATATTCGACAAAATAAAACTATATCTTCTTGTGTATAATCTTAATATTAGGAAATAAGATTATCACATAAAAAAAATTGATACAATTAAGAAATATAGTAAGAATATTTTAGAAACTTTTTAAGAGTTTTGGACAAGATATTGATATTGACTTAATTGGAGTTTATTTAAAGATACAGTCGCACACTTTAGAAAGCTAAATCTTTGCCTTGAGAATATTGTTTCCTTGTGAGTTGTGTGTTAGCTTTCATTACGACATAATAGTTGTAATACTCCTATAACATTTTTGATAATAAAGTTTAGAGTCTTTTGTGCTTCAAAAGGATGTAGGTCTATTTAGGTTGCACCACTATAAATCTTGTGCATTCTTTAGTTGGTTTTTTTCATTTACGCAATTGTTCAGTATTATTGTTATTATTCTTGTATTATTGGATAATTCATGCCTTGGTATTTCAACAAATTCAAACAAAACCTAAGTCCTTCCCAACATGATTTAAAATTTTATTTTATTCCCCTCTATCAAAAAAAAAAAAAAAAAAAAAAAAGCTAACAAAAATAAAGAAATAAAAAAAATTATATTCTAAACTCAAAACATAGTCAAAACTTCTTCATTGACCAAAATAAAATAAAATAAAAAATATATAATTTTCTTTGTGTTAAATTGGGCCGAATATTTAATCTGGGCCAAGTGCATTGGAAAATCCCAAAATGGGCCGAATATATTGCATATGAAAATGGCCCAATAAATTATTAAATCTTTTGTTACATGATGAATTTTTGAAGAATGAATTAGTAAAAGAAAATAAAGATGCTAAGCAGATTATCCAACAAATAAAACCGTTCATTATGAATGGCATGATGGTAATTAAGGAGGAGCAAAGACAAAAGATTCTTCTTCCCGATCTGAATAAACCAGCTGAAGAAGAAGATTCAGACGCGGTTGCTGCCCAAGCTCGGAAGTTAAGGATGATGAAGTTGAAATACTCACGCAAATTGAACAAAAATAAGTTGAATAAAAAATAAATAACTTGTTTAATTATTTTATGTAGATCCATAAATATAGTAACTTACTAAGATATTTATCCAATGTTTGACCTATAATTGTTTTGGACAAAGAATATTGAAATGGACATATTAGTGGAAGAAAATAATTTAATGATTGATTATTGTTCCTAGAATTAGGGGTTGGGAAAGTGAGAAATTGTATTGAAATGGAAAAAGACAGTAGTTGAATAACTCTGTATTGATATACTTATATAAAATGCTTTCATTTTACATGACAATTTGAACTTTATTAAGTGGTCTTGTCTGGTCTGCTATCTTATAGGAAAGTGCTTAGCCTTTTTCCACCATTAAACACGTTTTTTTTCATTGTATGTCCCACCAAAAGAAAATATCAAATAAGAAAAATGATGAACTTTTATTATTTTAAGACATATTTCTTGTTTAATAAAAAAATTTGGGACAAACAGATTAAAAGTCATATTTTTCGTGTATACTATGATGTATTGAATACTAAAAATGTATCGCCACGCTCGAATGAATAATTGTTTAATTGACAGTTCAAACTCAGAGTTAAAGAAAAATATTTGATAATAGATATGAATGTCACCATAACATCAACTAAGATATTTTAACTAACATGACATGTCGTGGTAATTGTCCCTGTTTCCATTCAAATCGCTTTCAGCTAGAATCTCAAACCGATTTTTATCACTATGTTACATTGGTGTAATAGACAAATGTATTTTATATTGTAAATTTGTTTAAGGATAGAAGATTAATAAATTATATAATTTAATTTAATGTGTAGACTAAATTTGAATAAAATAATTAAGAAGATAATTTAATTTAATTATTTTAGTAGGAATAGTTTTTTTTTTTTTTTTTTTTTTTTTAAAACAACTCTTAATAGTATGGTAAAAATATTACTATTATAATTGGGTTATCAAAAGAAATAATGATGAATTAATAAATATATTAGATATTATTAATAATAAATATATTAGATGTGAAATAAAATAATATAGAATTAAAAGCGTTTAATTATAGAATTAAAATATTAATAAAATATTATTTATTTAATTAAATAGTTTAATTATGGTATTAAAATTTTAAAGAATATATTATTTATTTATAATATATAATCAAAAGATTAACTAAGGAGTTACCATCCTTAAAATTTTCTCTCCTTAAATAGGTCAAAACCTTTATAACATGAAAAAAAATATGAGATTCAACAATTATCGAAAGGAGACGTAGAACAGACCCACCTGGATAACCAAAGAGGTATGTTAACTTTAGGAAAGAATGTCTTATTACTAGATTAGATTTGGGAAAAAGACAATTACTTAAAATATTTGTGATGCATAAATACAAATTACAATCAAGTATTATAAGTGTTTGAAATTACCATCTTTCAAACCAAGCAAGCAATAGTGATTGATGTACTTGTTCATTCATCTTAGCAATAGAAGGCAAGAGATCTAAACGAGCACCGTGTGGACCAACTAGAACTCTTATCTCTTTTTATATTAATACGACTCAATCAGTTCACGCATCAATAGATATTTTCTATGAACAATAAACATTAACTATCTTGTCAATTTAACGTATAAATATTTGGATTATGATAAAATTGGACTTGAAAATACCTAAAACTTCTTATTCCATTCTAAAAAAACAAAAAGTAAAAGTTTTCTAGTTTATCTTGAAACAATAATTGTTTAGTTTTTTTAATAGAAGAAAGAACATATTTGGTGAGTTAGACGCCGTCTTTTACCATGACCGGTCCACTGAAGCGCCAGCCAACCCCCCAACCAACCGACTCTATTTATACATCTTCTTCTTCCTTTTGACATCTAATCTCATCATCTTCTTCTTACCAGATAACCTTTCATGGCTAAACAACAATCATTCATCTTTCTTCTTGTCCTCACAATCATCAATCTCTTCTCAACAGGTAAGTTTTCAATTTCATCCAATTCAATCCAATTCAACATCTTTCTTTAAAAAATTCAATTTCTCAATTTCACAGAAGTAATTGCATCCGCAACATTCACCATCGTCAACAACTGCGATTACACAGTCTGGCCTGGAATTCTCTCCAACGCTGGCATCACTCCACTACCCACCACCGGTTTCCAGCTCCAAAAGGGTGAATCAAAAACCATCAACGCCCCTTCAAACTGGGGCGGTCGTTTCTGGGCAAGAACACTCTGTTCCCAAGATTCAACTGGAAAATTCTCATGTATCACCGCCGACTGTGGTTCCAATACAATAGAATGCTCCGGAAACGGTGCTAAACCGCCGGCAACTTTAGCAGAATTTACCCTCGACGGCGCCGGCGGGATGGATTTCTACGACGTAAGTCTCGTAGATGGGTATAACATTCCGATGTTAGTAGTTCCTCAAGGTGGTTCCGGCGTTAACTGTACAACCACCGGTTGTTTAACAGATCTAAACACTGTATGTCCGTCGGAGTTGAAAGTTAACGGCGCCGCCGGAGACGGCGTCGCGTGTAGAAGCGCGTGTGAGGCTTTTGGTGAACCAAAGTATTGTTGCAGCGGCGCGTTTGGAACGCCGGAGACTTGCCGACCGTCGGAGTATTCTGAGATGTTTAAACAAGCTTGCCCACGCGCTTATAGCTACGCGTATGATGATCATAGTAGTACTTTTACTTGCACCGGCGCCGACTATCTTATTACATTATGTCCGACGCCGACTACTACTAGGTAATTTACTAAAATGCCCTTTTATTATTTTTAATTAAAAATATATAATAAATTGTTTTTTTATAAAAAAATATCATATTTCACTATCACATAATTATTGGATCTTGGATTATTGATTGGCAGCCTGTCAATGTGCTTGCAACGGCTACTAATTAAATCAATATATTATAATGATTATGTCGACTTATTTCAATTTCTTATATAAATATAAAAAAAAATAATACCCAATTGGGTTATTTGGAATTTTATTATGAAAAAATCTATGTTATAAGATTAATAAAGAAAATTTGTTAATAAAATAAACAATATCAAATGAGAATATAGTTAGGTTACTTAAACGGCATTATGTCGGCCATATGAGCATAGGTTATAATTTATGAAGCGTGACTATCAATATTCATTATGGTATATTGATATATTTTTTTTCTATTTGCAGCAAAAAATCATCTGACGGAACTGATGGATCGCCACTAATCAACGGTACGATGATTTACGAGGGTGCACCCGATGCGGGTAGTGCGTCGATATCTTTGCACGCTTTTGGATCTCAACAAGTTATCGCTCAAGCTGGTGTCGTAATCGTCACGTTTCTTTCTTATTGGTGGTTGTTTCCGCTTTTATAAGCCAACCTCTTTTTTTTCCACAAATATAGTAACAATATTTTACAACTAACCCTTCCTATCATACTCACGTTTTCTAACCTTAACTTTAAAAATGCGATGGTCCATTTCTTTTATCTCCAATCATACCTAGTATTATTTGTTGATTGTTCAATACATAAGAGTATAATTTGTTTTTTTATTTATTATTAGTTGTTGAATGTTCAATATTAATTAATTTAATAAGTAATTTTTTATTGTTTAATGCAGTTGATATCAACTTTTCAATATTGCAAATATTACTAAATTGATCAACTAAAGTTAGACTATTAGAAAAAATATTTTATTTATTTTTTTGAAAATGTTGTTTTATTAAAATCTTTTCAAAAAAACAGCACAAAAATATTTTAAACATTAAAACAGGGAAAGAAAAAAAAGTAAAAAAAATATGTTTGATTTAAATAGGGTCATCATTTTGAAAACCATGCTAATAACACACCCTAATAAATCCAAGTAAACAAACAAAACAAAAATTGTGATGGTCTAAATCAAGTTTTGAAATAGTTATTCTAAAAAATGTTATAAAATATTACTAAATAATATATTTCTAACAGAAAATACAAAAAAAAATGCCTATAAACTATAAAGAAATTCATGTAAGAAAGTAAATAGATTGGATTGAGAGAAGAGAAGAAAAACACAGATCAGACAAAACTCCATTCCTTCCATAGTATGAACCAAATCATATCGAAGTTACCAAACTGTACCATCAGAAGAAGGACATGAACAAGTCATCGAAAATAAATATAAAAAACAAGTCAGCAGCTCATTCACCGCAAATCCAATTCAATCCAATAAAATCCAAACCGTTTTCTTTTTCTATTGCATCCGCCCTTTGATGCTTCTGCATAAAAAGTATCTTAGTAATTGTTTATGTTTTGTGCACAAGATCCACATTGGTACCCTTTTTTCTTCTCTGAGAAAAAAGAATGACCAATTGAGAGCTCTGTATCCATATCCCTAGCCTAGGTTGAAGAAGATTCTCCTTCTTCAAGTTTCAGATTAGCAGCCATCTCTTCAGCTACTACACAGACATCTGGAGAAGAAGATGAACCGATTCCCTTTTCCTCAATCCTGCTACTGTTACTTGTAATCCCGGTCGTATGGGATACCCATCTCTTCCAATCATTGCTCCTCACTTTCCCATCCTGAAATAAAATATATTGTTTTGAGAAAGTGATCCATAGCATACACAGTACAAGAAAGTTATGAAATATGAAGAAGTGAATAGTCATAAACAACCAACACCAAGAGAAAACATTGACATAAAAGCTGGCCAGAAATCACATAAGATCAACATTCTTCCTTACTATAGTGCTATGATAGTTGGAGATTTTACCTTAATTTCCACCACTGTGGAGGCTCTCAATGAGTCCAATATCAGATCAGTATCATCGGTTAGTTTCTTCACCTGAAAATTCATTCAAAATTTATGAAAACGAAATTTGGAAACAGGAGGACTCTTTACATTCAAATTGACTATGTTCTAATGTTATATGATAAAATTTTGAACCAAAAATAATACTAGCAAATAACAAACTTACTCTAGGAAATCCAGCGATTAATGTAACAGGGACCCAGCCATAGTCATCCATATTCGTCCTCAAGTAATGATCTTTGACTAGATTATCTTCACTGGTATTATGCACAAAAGGAATAACAAAATTGTTTAAGACATGGAAAACATTGGCTAGCTAGTAAATTTACCTATAGTGCTAAGTACCTGAAATAATAGTCTATTTGGCTGACCAGTGACGCCACAAAAGAAGGATCCATAACTGGATAAAACACACGAGGTGGAGGGGGCGGTGGTGGTGGCATTGGTGCAGGACCGTAAAATGGCACTGGTGAATAGTACAAGAATGGAGGTCCTGCATCTAAAGAAACAAAAGATATCAAAACCAAATTGGATAAAAGATGTAAATTACAAAAGTTTTTAAGGTAGATAAACTTACCAAGCCTAATGGGATTTCCAAAAGGTCCCATGGGTGGTGGCGGAGGAGGGGGTGGTATTGGTGATCTCATGAAACCCCTAATAGGAACAAATGGCCTACCAATGCGAGGATCCCTAACAAAGGAGTATCGAGCAGCACTCCAGTTACGATCTTGGTTCAAACGAGAGCCCTCTCCACGTTGATGAGACACAAAATTCACCCTCCTAAAAGACTGATCAATTGGAAAACCTCTTGGATTGTCCATCATTGGAAAGTAAGGCCCATATGGTAATTCAAAACATGGGAATGGTGGTGGAGGTGGTGGCGGAGGTGGGGGTGGAGGTGAAGGTAGTGATGGGGTTGGCATTGGACGGCCATAGCTATGATGACCATTCCTGAAACCATGATGACCATGATTCCCATGACGCCTATTATTCCATCTATGGCGATCAGCAGCCTTGTTGTTTGGTGCAGGGTTGGAATTGCGATTAGTATTAGTTTGCTTTGGGGGAACTACAACAGGTTCCTAGAACAAACAAACAAACAATCAATCAATCAAATGAACAAAACATGTACAAAAGAGTAAAATTCACACAGATAGATAGATAGATAGATGAAGGAACCTTAGAATTGGAGACAGGCTGATTTCCAGATACAGGCTTGATGGTGGATTCCACGGTAGATTTCGCAACAGAAACAGCAGATGAATCGGAAAGAGCAGGCCAAAAGGTGACGCCGCCAATCACAGATGAAACCCCAACAACCCCATTGACTGGTTTATTCCAAGGCGACTTCTTCGGAGAATCAGCATTGCCTGTATCAGCAGCGGCGGGGGCGGAGACTTCGATATGAATGTCGGGCAAAGTTATGGGTTCCTCCTTTATCGGCTCAACTGGCGGCGATGGCGGCGGTGACGGCGGGGTCAATGGCATTTCTTTTTCCTCCTCGGTATCACCACGAACGATTTGAGCCCAAGGTATGTTCTTCATCTTCTTGTCTTGTTGCTGCGGATTATCTGCGAATTCTTGTGAAACAACAGTAGAAGGAGGAATCGGAGACTCGATCAGTGATGCTTTGGCTGTCATCGCGGCAAAATCGGAAGGAAAACCTAAATCGATGGTGGAAGCAGCTTTTTCTCTCCAGAATGAGGAACTAGGGTTTCCACATTGGGATTAAAGTGGCATTGATCAATTTTTTCCTCTCTTTATAGACAACGAACTTTGAAGGCGCAACTAGAGTTCTTGCTTCTTTCTCCCTTAGTCCTACTATACAATACCCAAAAATTAATATTTATTTTGTTTTTTTATTTATTTTATTAATTAATATATTGAAAAGATCATCATTAATTAATAATATCTTTAATGACAATTAATTTATTTAAATAAGTTTATTTCCTATCATCTTCATCCTTGATTCTCTTTTTTTTTCATTATTCAAAAATATAAAAACTTATATATGGATTTTACATTACTCGAAAAAATATCATAATTCATTATCGGCAAGTCCCACCGCGAGTAAAATAAAGAATAGTTAGAAAACTAGTTATGGTCGTCTTTTTTCATTGTGCAAAAATTTAGAAACTTAGATGTGGATTTCACGTGAAAAAAAAAATATTTACGTAAAAAACATGCAATTATTATATAACAACGGTCGAAAAGTAACTATGTTAACGAAATTAACTATTTATTGAATTTTTCCGCGAAAAAAAAAATAGAATTTTATTTGTGGATTTCACGTGGATAAAAGCATTTCTTGAAAAACACGTAATTATCATTTAACAACGGTCGGAAATTAACTATGTTAACGGAAATAACTGATTATTGAATTTTTACCGCGAAATAAATTTAGAAATTTACTTATGGATTTCACGTGGACAAAAAGCTTTTACGTGAAAAGCACGTAATTATCATTTAACAACGGTCTCGAATGTCGAATAATTAATTATTAAAATTTTACCGCGCAAGACTATGTACTCCAATTCTCATTCAAAACTCTTTGTTCATAAGTGAAATTGCAAAAATCGAGGTGATTATCAATATTTAGTAACAATGCTTAGAGAACAAATACAAGGTAAATATTTCAATTTAACAACAATTAAATTAAGTACAATTTTTTTTAAGGGTTAATAGAACCAACCCACAAACTTTCCCCAAAATCTAATAATAATAAAAAATCCAAGAAGGTACTCAAATGATCAAACCACAATTAAACACACAATTGCTCACTAATCCCAACAACAATAATAACAAAAAAACATCAACTAACAATGCAAATAACCATATACTAATTAACCACTCTACAATCAAGCCTCACTTCTTGTCCCCCACCACTAATACTACTCATCTTGATCATCGATTCAACGAAAGCCTTCTCAAACTCCCCTTGAGACGACGCAAATTTCGCGACAAGACCCTTAGTCCGAGTGTTTGTAAGCAACGCTCGGTCCGATGTGAAGATGCTTTTCCCTTGGACAAGTGCCTTGTAGTAAGCATTGTCGAATGCGGTCGATGTGGGGTCCAGCGTCGAACCGGCATTCTTAACCTTATTGTGAGCCGGACACACACTAGTCAAACTAGCAGCAAATGTAGGCTCCATCGATGGGTCAACCCCATTTGGATGTCTATTGAAGTTATGAATCCTGTTTTGGAATGATGAACAATGGGCAAACCCTAGTGTATGCCCTCCTATACAATATATATACATTATAAGATTTAAGAAATGAAATGAAATGAAATAAAAAATAAATATATAAAAATTGATTCTTTATATAACTTACCTGATAAAGCCACAAGATCATCCATGGAAAGTCCTCTTTGGGAAAAGCTTTGTTGCAATTGGGAAATATTGGCAGTTGGAGCTGGCAGTTGCCTTGTATCAACTGCTTTTGATATTCTTCCATCTTTCCTTCCTTTTGGAACATTCCAATTTGGACCCCCAGACTAATTTAAGTACAATTAATTTAATTATTCCAAAATTTTGTATTTATAATTATAATTAAAATTAAATTGAAAACATACTAGATGAACAGCATCCCTAGCTGCTAAAGCAAGAACATCGGCACACGACACGACTCCGGGACATATAGCTTCAATTGCCTTCTTAGCCAAGTCAATGACATAAAACGCATGCAACGATATGTTTGCTGGTCCATCCTTCTCGGCTTGGTTCTTGCTAGTTGAATTCAGCAATACCGAACCATCACAACCCTAATAATTCAAATATGGTCAAAAATGGAAACTATTACATTAGAGGAAACTAAATGTATCGATACAAACCCTAATAAAGCAATCGTGGAAGTGCATGCGAAGTAATGCTGCGGGGACAGTGTTATCGTTCGCCATTGCTTTCTTGACAACGTTTGAGATGACAAAATCGACTGTAGGACATGTATGGTCGTAATAATTTACACTCAGAGCGAGACACATAGGAGGAGAAGAGATTTGTAGTGTCCATAGAATGAATGATAGAACTAGTACGAGATTGTTTCTTGACGACATGATGATGAGAAATTTATCGAAGAAATTGAAGCTAAGTTTTCTTTGTGAGTGGTAGTAGGGGAAGAATTGTGGTATTTTTGTAGTATGGAGAAAGTGAAAGTAGTTAGAATATTATTGAGATCAAAGTTGGTAAAATAGGAATTTAAGGTATGCATAGTTGTTAGCATATTTGGTGATCTAAAAATTAAACCACCCCAATATTGCCAATCAACATTCTTTGAATTAGTGATTCAATTAACTCATCAAACAATTATAAATGGTGTAGAGTGGACCTGTTTGTTAATTCACACAAGTACCTACTCTATCGCGTTTTTCTCTTTCGATTAAAAGAACATGTAATTAATTAACATATGTTCAATAAGGTCATATCATTCAACAAAATAAAATGCGAAGAGTAGAACAATAAATTGTAATTGGTCACGATAAACTATGAAATTGATCGACATTCACACTCACATGTGACTCCAAGAGATAAAACCAAACATACCCTTAAGAGATAAGTGTAGTAGTTGTAGAACATGCAATTAGTACAAGGCTATAAGCCATGGGAGTTGAGATATTGGGCCCATTTTAAATATATAACCAAATTTCAATAAATTTATTAAGTTATGATTTAGAATTTTAAATCAACATTTCAATTATGTTATTATAATTATAATTCATCAACTGTTTCTTCCCTGATTGGTCAGATAGATCAGAATTTCAACCATAATATATGTATGTGGTTTTAGATAGACTTTGACTTTCAGTTTTTAAAAACTAAGTACTTCCTTTATACATTTTCTTAAAACAAGGAAAAAACATTATGTATAGAGAGACAGCAAACCATGTATGGTGGCAACCTTAAATCGAGAGAGCTTTCGAATTATCAAACCATAAATGAAATCGGACATATTCGATTATTTATACAGAGGGATGGAAAAAATTGCACAATTATACGATATTCGTGAATGTTACTTTGAATGGGTGGACTGTTAGTCCACACATTATTCACAATTTCAGAAAATCAATTTATCAGTGGTTTTACTTAACCTTTATATTTTCAATTTTGAAGCATTGATTTATCTTAATAATACACAATCAAGATTTACAGTCATTCTCAACCCAATCATGCATGTCAGTTTCAATTTATTGTTGTTTAGAATCATTGAATTAATAAAAACAGTTTCTAAATCATTTGTTAAATATAATATATAACAGCAATCCCTTTGTTGAGTCAAAACAATATCTGATTAAATCATGTAGTCATTCAAGAAGAAAAAAAAACACATTATAGAATCCAGAAACTTCCAAGTTTCTGAAATTTCAGATTTCAATCACTAGACATTTTTATTTTTGACAAATTTCTGTTTGAATATTTTGAAAAGTATTTGAGAGAGAATTAATAATTTATTTTGTTTTGTTTTGCATTACATTCTTTAATATATATGTTATAAAATAACTGAAAATATTGATAATCAAGTTTAATTCGAGCTCTTTGGAAAAGTGTTTTTGAAGATGTCAAATATATGTTTTTAGATAGACAAAACACAAGTTGAATTTCTTTGTTTTGTATCATTTGTCGGATAAAATGATGTTAAGTGTTATATGTCGAGTTCAGTGGTGATGAACTGGATTATTAGTCATAGCAATTTTAGATTTATTGTCGCAGTACATCAATATTCCTTCAATTTGATGATAACTGAGGTCAGCTAAAAGTTTTTGAAATCATATTGTTTATGAGATGGCTAGTGATGCTGTGACATACTCTGTTTTGGTAGATGATTGTGCAACAATTTGTTGTTTTTTGGACAACCATGAGAACATCATTGAACCAAAAGAAAAACAGTATCCTTATGTGTTTTAATGTCGTCTAAGGATCCACCAAGATCATTATGACAATAACTGACGAGGCTAAGTGTGTGATTATTCTGAAAGCTCAAACTAATGTTGGTTGTTCTTTGAACATAGTGTAAGACACGTTTAGGTGCACTAAGGTGGAAATGGCTCAGACTCTACATTTATCTTGAGAGTGAGTTTTACAGCATAAATGCGATCAAGTCTGATTGATGTAGGGCATAGTAAATTACCGATGATACTACAATAATGAGTAGCATCTACTGTTTCTCTTCAATCTCTCCTTTTTAATTTCTCCTCTATAATGTGTGGTGTTGAGACAAATTGCATTCCAACATGTTGAATTTTTCAAAAATAAATTCATCATACATCTCTTCGTAGATAAATACTGTATATCTTTTTGGTAGATCTTTATGCTCAAGAAATGTCGAAGTAGACTCATATCACTAATTTCATAATTTTGAGTAATGTCATCTTTGACTCTTCTATCATCTTTTTATTGTTTCTAGTAAAAATCAGATCATCAACATACAGAGTGACTATAAAGAGTGACTGTAAAAACATTGATACTTCGTCTTTTGACATACAATGTTGTTTCACTCTTACTCTTCTCAAATCATGTTCAATTGAAGTAGTTGTCGATCTCGCAATAATAAACGCAAGGAGCTTGTTTTAGTTCGTATATCATTTTTTTGGAACTTGTAGACCTTATCTTTTTTTCCTTTGAGAAAGAAGTCTTGAGGTTGATCTACATACACTTTTTTTTCAGTTCGTCAATGAGAAATGCTGACTTGACATCGAGTTGATAAACTTCCATAATTTATTTGCGGCGAATTCAATTATAGTTTGGATTGTGTCTAGTCGAGCTACTAGGACAAATGTCTCCTTTGTAGTCAATTCTTAACTATTGAGAAAAGTCTTTCCCAACGAGTCTTGCTTTATTCCTTTGAATTGATCCATCTAGGTTATGATTGACTTTGTAAATTAATTTGACACATGACTATTTTGTCGGTTGGCTTGTCAACGAGCTTCATGTCTGATTATTCGTGATTACATTGATTTCCTCCTCCATTTGCTTTTTTTCACAATTTTTCTTTGATTATTTCGTCAAAATTCTCAAGTGAACAATAGTTGCATTTATCATATATATTGTCTATAGATATATACCTCTTAGGAGTTAAATTCAGGGATTTAAAGTTTGATACCACTTTTAGATCTGCATAATTGATGATAAGAGATAACCTTCTATTAACCATTTTGATCTTGGTGAACATTTTTGATTTATCTTTTCTATGAGAAAAAAAAATACACTCATTGTTATCAAAACATAGTTTATATCCATTTTTCACCAATTGTCTGAAGGCTGAGAAAATTTTGGCTCAAACTCAACATATATAACACATTGTTAATATAGATTGGTCATTCCTTCGTTTGGATGTCGGTCATTCCAAGTCCTTTTAGTTTTATTTGCTCTCCATTTCCGAATTAAACATGGGGAATTGACGCTTTTGTCGAGCTCGAAATAAATTTATGAGGTCGTCGTCATGTGGTTGCTACATTCGTAGTCTAGTAACCATTTTCATTTATCAATATCACTAGTTATGTGACATATATACAATGTTCTGTGTGTCTCCCAGGCGGTTTGTTTTGCCTCAGTCTAACTTTTTTAACTTGTTTGATGAGTGTTTCTAGTTCGACAATTTTTGGTGAGGTGACCAAATTGATGATATTGTTGCATCTAGATTGACATTTGAACCAATAGTCCTTCTTAGAGTGGTTTGGCTAATCGTAATTACTGCAATTTGATGTATTGTCTTTTCCAGTTAGGTTCACTTCGTTCTTTTGAATAATGAATATTTTCCACATTTTGACTAGTTATAACTCGGGTTATCATCTCGTTTGTTGTTGTTTGTATTGAGTTTTGACTGAAATGCACTCTTTATTATTTTTTCGGAGTGTCTAGACAATCATTTCTCAAAAGATTTTAATGACGACATCATTTCTTGGACTGTGAGTGTTGACTGATCATTTATTTCTTCAATGACGACTACGATGTGATCGTATTTCTCATTAAGGCGTATAGAATCTTTCGTATCATTCTCGTATCTGTGACATCTTCACCATGAGATTTAATCTGATTAACCAAATCAAAGATTTTGGTCAAGAACTCCATGAGTGTCTCTATCTCCTTCATTTTAATATTTCGAATTTTTTGAGTAGTGATTGAAACTTAATTGCTTTGACTATCACATCTCTTTGAAATTCAAAGTGCAAAATTTGTCATGCCTCCTCTTTGACTGAATCGACACGCATGATTCTTAGAAAATTTGTTTTAGTGATTGTTTTTTTTTTGTAAGATTGAAATAGCGTTTGCATCGGCTTGTCGGGACTGTTTAGTTTTTCAGGTCAGTTTTATTAAGGTCGGTTTCTTTATCTTCCATTGGTTAAGAGATAAGATAGTTTTCATCTTTTAAGTATCATAAATCATAGTTTTGTCATTAAACTTTTGAACCAAATCATTCTCAAAAATCTGGAATTCTGAAGTTTCAAATTTGTTACTTTAATTCCATTTCAAATCATTTGCTTAAACTTAAAAAAACTTATATTAATCTGCTTACTCTCTTATCAACCAAATAACTGCTAAGGTTTATTTTCTTTTATTTAGCATCATATCTGATTGGGAACTGATCAGATTACCTTAGACAAATTTAAAATGGTGTAGTTAGAACCTGATTGGGAAATCCACACAATAACTAGTATTTTCTTTTACAAAATGCATAGTTTCAAATAACCCCCTAGTGCGTATACCTCCTTCAGTTTACTTTTTTAATATTAGGACTTATGTATACATTTTTGAACTATAGAAACAGAAACGATTATGAATTTTGTTAGATGCAAATCCAAATATAATAAAAACTGATTTAATATTCCTCAAAAGAATAGCAATAATTCATAAACCGAAACGTTCTCACAATGAATTAATACTATTTCATAAGCATAAATAAAGGGAAAAGAATAAGACCTCGAGCTAAGGTCTTTACCTTAAATAATACAAATTAAATACTTAAAGAGGCAAGATATAATTATGCAAATGTTTTCACCAAATGTTTTAAAGTGGTCTTGTCTGCCTCCCACTAGCCCTTCCACAAAGAAGCGCATTCTTTGGAATCGGATACTCGTCCCTTAGGGAAGTCGATGTAGTGTAAACACGCAGATAAAATTGTTGTCCGAGGTATTGTCTTCCCCAAAACTCGGATCTCACGTTCCACATTCCAACATTGTCAAGTGCCACGTAAATGGCCGTCCATGATTTAGGATATACCTGAACCGTACATCGGGCAATTGCATCATGAAGATTGTAATTGTCTCGACTAGCCGATGACCACGTCCCTCCATCCATCCTGCATGTCCAAGTTAAAAAATGAAAGAAAAAAATTACTTAGAAGACTATTGCATGATTTAAATTATTTAATTGCTAATGATATACTTATTTGAAAATAACATTTTCTAGTGAAAACATCAAATGTGTCAAGGCCTTGGGATGAATTTTCCTTACCCTACTACGAAGAAAGAGTAACCGGAAAGATGCCAACTTTGCACAATATCCTCGGAGTTTTCGAATACAATTTCCACAAACGCTCTATAATCAACGCCCATAACCGACGTGTCAAGATAAATCCCTCCACCAGTTGGGTTATACGATATGCTTCCAACTCGAAAAACCCCACTAATCTTAAAAAAATCAGCCACTTTCATAGGCGTATCGGGTGCAACATAAGACACACTATTAACCGCATATCTCTGTTTCCCATTAACTTGACCAGCCGAGCTTGCCAACCTTATAGTCTTGGTAGTATTAATCATTCCATAATGGTACGACCCTTGTGGATTAGGCCTAGGCCCACTGGCAGTAAGATTGGTTCTAATCGTACGTGCTTGGTTAAGTGACCAATCAATTTCAATAGTCGGCCCTCCGGGTAACGGGCCCGAAGCGAGGCCCCCCGAATTACTATAACGTAGGAATGAGGTGGTTTTGAGGACCTGGGAAGTAAATCTAGAGGAGACTACAATGTAATAGTCTTTTGGAGGTTGATCAGCAGTTACTAGAACTGAATAGGATTGTCCGACATGAACATCTAGCGACGAATAAGTGGTTTGGAGAGTGTGGGTTCCTTCCACTTCGACTAGTTTCATCTTGTGGCCTTGAATTCGGATGTTTAGTGAATTTTGTAGTCCAACGTTTGAGATTCTCAGCCTGTATGTTTTTCCTAAATAAAAAACAAGACTTGGTTTAGTAAACTTTGAGTTCTTTTCTTGAAAAGAATGGAAAAAGAATTAACCTTGTTGAACATTGAAGGATGTAGCATTTGGTCCACGCCCATTGATAAGGATGGCATCAGGAAAGGGTAATTTTCTTCCTCCATCTAGAATACTTCTCAATTTCTATACACAAATCATATATAAATAATTTTTTAATCAAAACTCATATAAGGATAGCATAAAAGTTGAAGTTTCAATCCACTAGGGTGGCACGGTGGAAATGATCGACTTAATAGACCAATAGATTACGAGTTTTAAAACTTTCAACGATAAAGCCCGACAGAACATAAAGTTTGACAATGACAGAGACTGGTTATTATAGTTTGGCCCCCAAGTGAGCTGTCGGCAACCAAACATTATTCCCACTAATAAATTCAATTATTGTTGGTCCATTTGAAAACCTTTTTATTTGTTTGTGCAATTACTTACTGTGTGATTAGCTTGATACCAATCTCCGATAAGGACAGTATAATCCCCGGCAGGGTCGGGAAAAGGGACCGGAATAAGAGGGCGACTGAGGATTCTGATGGCTCCGAAGCCTCCGGCAGCTTTGTGAAACGACAAAGAAGGGAAATAATAGAAGCTTCCAATCTGATCCTTAACTTGTAGAATGTATGTGAAGTTTTTTCCAGGTGGTATAGGACATGTTGTACCATAAACACCATCTTCATATGAATTTTTTCTGTTTTGTATACCGTTCCTGTAGTTTAAATCAAACCAAATATTAGAATTAAGGTTGATTTAAATAAATAATAGTAACACAATTCTCTTTTCTTTATTTATACAATCAAGAAATATTTCCACACTTTTGGGCTTTAGTGCTTTTAGGTGATTATTCCATATTTAGTGACCAATCAACCACTATTTCTAAATCTGCGGCCCATATTTTCACATCATACTTCTTTTATTAATATTATTTTTGTTTCTTTGTTAGAATTAGTTAAAGCTTATTCAATAATAGAAAATATATTTTTTTTGTGATTGACCGACAATTAAGGGTGTAAGTTATAATTAGTCATTTTTTTTTGTTGAACCAATAGTTGATTGGGGTTATTAGGACATGACAATAATTTTATACCCTTCTAAACACTAATAGAAACATATATTGGCATGTTTGGAAAGCTGAATTTTAACTATTACATTTATTAATATATATATATATATATATATATATATATATATATATATATATATATATATATATATATAATTAAGTTATATTTCACACCATTATTTCATCAAATTAATATTAGAAAGAAATTTTTGAATTTTTATTTTAAAATAATTTTGGTTGAAACACAAACAAAGCTGGTAAATATGTAACATTATTAATATATATATTTATTTAAGAGTTTTATGATGATTTTTTCATAATAATATAAAGTTTTATAAATTAAACTATACATATTATATAAAAAAAATTATTTTTTTTGTTCTTTTTAAATACAATATAAACATATTTTTACTCATTGTCAACCTAATTCATAAATTCTCTTGTTTCAAGCTCAACAATAACAAATTAAAGTATAAAATAAATTTCAAACAAAATAGTAATTAAATTGATAAGAAATGTATATATAATGTAAGTTTTAATTGACCACTATATAACTGATCTATATTTGTTAAATAAATTAGTATTATACGTGATTTAAATTTCTATTGAATTCATACTAATGATATAAATGATCTAACTTTAAAGTTACATAATTTAATTTTCACCATAAACTTTTTATCTTCTTTTTTGGATAATTATTTATTTCAAAAATAAGACAACCCAACCAGTTATATCAATATAATCTTTGTTTTTAAGTCAAAATTGAACTTAAATTATAACTTAAAAAGGAATGAATTCTATAAATAATTAAAAATAAAACAAAAACGTAAAGTGACATTAGAATACAAATATCTTAAAGTAGCAATCTTTCAAAAAAAAAAAAAAGTAAGAGGAATACAGCTATTGAACCATTGTCACCTCTATTTGTTATTTTATTTTTTTTTAGTAAATATTATTATTTAGATAAAAAAAAAATGTAAAGAGTTATTCGTTTTTCATAAAGATCTATAAACTCGATAACCGGTGTTGTTTTTCGTAATCATGCTTAAAGATTCTTATCATTTTTAATAAATTTGAAAAAAACGTCTCCATCAATTGAATCTCAATTATTAGTGAAGACGGTTACTATGAAGAACAATTTGGAGTATGATGAGAAATGAATGAGTAATTGACAGAGATCTGCCATGGACGGTAGTGTGTGATAAAGAGAAAGGAAGCTAGCTAGGTTAGAAAATAATTACCAGGAAATGAGGAAAGGTTCGTCCAAACTATTGAAAACGTTGATTATCAGATTATCATTCGTCACTGATTCAATGTCCGGCCCTGGAAATTGGCCATTGATCAGAATTCCCTGCACAAATTGAACCGAAATCACTCATACATATAGAAGATCGATCATTATCATCTCAGAACAACGCAGATCAGATCAGAGCAGTTTAAATCAAACAAAATATGATAATCGTATCGATCGATCATCATAATCTCAGATCAGAGCAGTTAAAATGAAACAAAATATGATAATCGAATCGATTGAGATGAATTTGAGAACCTGTTGACGAACACCGAGTGGATAAATGTCTCCATAAGTAACATTCCAGTTGAAGAATCTGTACGGACTATCTGCTTTAACAAGTAGCGTGAAATCGCCGGCGCCGACGACGGCGAGAATGATGAAGAAAGCTACTGAATTTAGCGGCATGTTTTCCGTCCCGGAAATGTAACTAACAATAAACAATATATAGATAGATATAGAGAGAGAGAAGAAAGATATTGTAATGAAAATCTATTTACATTACAACAATATTTATTTAATCTTCATTCTATTCTATGATATATATATATATAGAATGAAAATTAAATAAAGTGGAATAAATAGTGCATGTGACTCACCGCCATTTTTAAGTTGAAATTCAATGCTCCGATTTTATTTATTTATTTTCTATTCTATTTCTACACACTTCTACTAGAAAAGTCTTATCATATCAATTTCATTTTGATTTTTGAAATATAATTCACTATATTGGTTTAAATGACAATTTTTTTAATTAAGAGAATCAAGTGGTGGTAGATTATATTTATATTAGAAATTAAAAAATATATATATGTGAAATATCTTGATGGTACATTTTTATGAGATGTAAAATTGTTTATGATATTAAATAATTAGTAAAGTATATACAAATTATGAATCATAATAATGACTTTGAACACTATTTTGAGACCATGTGAGTTGTCACTTGTTTAGGCGGCAAACTTATATTTAATTTTGACTCTATTTGAATAAAGATGGATTAGTGTAATATTTTTTTCATGTTTAATTTTGAGTTTGTATTTACTTAATAATTGATGGAATATTTAGAAAATATTTTTTAAAATGAAATAGAAGGTATTTTAGTATATGAATTAAGTGATTAATTGATTTGTACAAAATAATGTTTATGATTGGATTTAAAAAAAATACCATTATTATATTTTTATGATATTTTTTTTTTTTGTATTGTTCATCAATTTAACAAATAATATGATACTGATCTCTATTTATAAAAAAAAAAAATCACTATACAAATTAAATTAATAAAATTTTAAATAATTTTATATACTAAATTGAAATGATACACGTTATAATTTAAATTTGATTATTGTAATGTATATTTTTTTTAAAAGTGATTAATTAAAATAAGTATACACCATAACAAAATTTGAAAATTAAATTCCATAAACAAAAATATTAACGAGCACAATAATGCTCAAGAATGATGAACTTTCCAACAAACTTCACATTTTCCAATTAGGGATGACAAATTGACAATGGGGCAGTTCGAGAAATCGCATTACTATTCCTGGCCTAGTTAGGGTCCAGGTTTCTTTGCGCTGCACCGAAACCGAAAAATAATTTAAATTTAAATTATAAATAATAGAATAATTCATATAATTATAATTATAAATTATCAAAATTGAAAAAAATAATAAAAATAAGTCATGATTGTATTAAATAAGTATGTATATTAATTATTTTAAATAACTATCATTAAAAAAATAATTACATATGTACGGTTAAGTTTGGGAATCGATGTGTCCCGAACCTCGATCAACAGATTTCGAATTTTCTCCGATCTGCCCCAAACTCGTCAAAGCAGGGAAAAATCACACCAACCGATTTGATTACTGCAGAAAGATTTTAAATTGTACTAGTTATCTCAAAATCAAACAAAAAAATAAAAAATAATAATAATAATAATAAAACAAAAGAAAATAGTCATATATAACCTATTCAAAACAAAACAAAAATATAATAGAGAAAACTACTCAATCTAAAATAAAAGATAAACCTTTTAACAAAACAAAATCACTTGATTATTTTTCCAATCCCTTGCAATAAAAATTCCAGTTTTCAAATAAACTCCTTTTTAAGCCCCAAGTTTCATATACAAATGTACAAATCATAAAGTTAAACTAACCAAACCATTCATCGAAACCAAAGAATCATACAACAATTTTGCTTCAACTATATTGGCTATATATAAATTATATGATCTTAGTTTTCCTTATTGTGACTTTCAATCTTTTACTTACGACCCCCCTTCAGTTTCTTCTCCTCTAGAACAGCAGCATCATTCAACATGTCAGCTGCATCTTTATGCATATCAAGTTTCGCCAAAGCCACAGATTGCATATAAAACGCTGTTGACCAATCTGGATACACACATTGTGCTTGCATTGCATCTCGTAATGCCTCATCTGGTTGATCGCATAAAAGATAGCAAAGACTCCTCCTTCCATATACAGTTGGTGAAACCATAGTACCCACTTCAATAAACTGCATGAATCAAAAAGCCCAATCCCCAATTCATATTTGGTTTTGTTTTCATATTCAAAATGAAGTTGCGAAAATCTAACCCAAACCAATAAAAGGACCCGAGTACATAAGTAGTAATTAAATCTTGATTTCATATTCATAATTGTATTAATACCTGAGAATAACAATCGATCGCAGTCTTAAAGTCCTTGTCGCGAAATGCCAAGTCACCACGTTTCCTTGCCTCCAGAATATCCTTCATTTGTTGTGTCCACTCTTGAAATGATAGCTGAATACATAACCAACCAGATAAGTTACTTCAGTAAATTAGTAAAATACAAGAAAATTTGTATACTTATATTTCCAATGAAAGAACAGTTACTTCATTAGTTCCTTCATCATCTTTATAATGAGTCATCACAAGAATTTGATGAATGGCTGTAAGGTCCATTCTCGAACAAGCATCGCCCATCGGAGAAAGGGGGTGTTGTTTAGGAGTTGGAGGCGGTTCTTCGTACACGGGAATACCCAGCATCACATTAGATGGAACCTGCACAAGCCATCATGAATTTTATGGAGTTGTTAAAGAAGAATTTTCTCTTTTTTTTTTGAAAATCAGGGTTCATTCGAATCCCTAAAAGAAGCTAGCACGACCCCATAGTCATGGTATAGTGAGAATTTAAATTTTCTACTACGATTATTATAGAAAAGTGAAACCACTCACTTCAGATTTATTCTGCAATGGGGCAAGTGTATTAATAATATCTGTGCTGCTTGGCCTATCTGTAGGATCAGATTGTAAGCATCTTGATGCTAGATCAAAAACTATAGTAGCCTCATCTGTTGAAAAGTTTCCCTCCAAGTGTGAGTCCATCAATAAGACAATGTTCTTACCACGTATCATATCGAGAGCCTGTGCAAGGGAAAAATTACAAGATCGAATACAAGAATCTAAACGAAAGTTACAGAAATCTTAACAGAACTCTCACATGACTGGGTGGAATGTGCCTCCCACTAAGAAGATCCAAAAGGACTGTCCCAAAGCTGAACATAATGCTTTCTGGAGTGACCCTACCTACAAAACAAACATAGGTATTGAATTGAATTGAATTGAATTGAATTGAATAAGAGCGCATTCCATTATACCTACAAAAACACATGTAAACAATCCTTTCTTTGAAATATGAAAACTACATTCTTGTTTTACATTTAAATCCAAAATCATTCTGAAGATGTTCAAATCTAGTTATATCCGATTCAAATGCATAAACCAAAGTACATAAGAAGAGAACCAGAACCAGAACCAAGAACAAAATTGTTTTGGAATAAGTGCGAAAAAATCTATGTTTCAGCTATGATTAAAAGACATGATTTGAAAAGGAATCGGGTCTACCATTTTTCAAATACTCAGGTGGAATATATGCCAAATTCGTGCTATAACTTTTCCCATCCATGCTGTTCTTCATTAATCCAAAACATGAAAGCCGAGGATCACCATTCTGTCAAGGAAATAAACTCAGTTACGATGAATTAAAACCAACAATACAAGTCCTCCCTCACAAAACCGAACCTAAAATATATATACCTCATCGAGAAGAACCCTGTAAGCATTCAAGTCATGGTAAAGAGGACGATTTTCATTTCTACAATAATCTAATGCTTCAGCAATGTAAAGAGCAACTCTCAAACGCATAGCCCATTCAAGTGTTTGGTTCTCCCCTGCAACAATGTATAATTTGACTACAATTTTCATGTGACAGACAATGAAATTGAAACCTCGAAACATACAATGGAATAAATGTTTAGCCAAAGTGTCATTCGGCATGTACTCAGCAACAAGTAGTCTCTCATCAGCATCACAGCAATATCCAATCAAATTAGCCAGCCTCCGATGCCTCAGCTTTCCAACGCCCCAAGCTTCATCCTGAACACACAACAGGAAAATGTAAATCAATTTTCAAAACAAGAGCAGGATCAAAATTGAGTACCGCAAACTGCTTCGGATCAGGCCAGGCAACTTTAGTGAATTTCTTAACAGCGATACACCTCCGATTCTGTAGACGGCCTTTGTAGACAACATTCAGAGCTTTCTCTCCGCTCTCGGATACGATGAAATCGGAGCTGAAGTTGTTGGTGGCGGATTTAAGATCAGCTAGAGAGAACTCGGAAAAGACTGGAGCTCCGCATGTGTCATCGACGGCGGATGGATTAACGTTTGAAGGTTTGGAATGATTATCCTTGTCTGATGAGGAATTTGTAATAAGCGATGATTGACAACAACCCATGTTAACTCGATTGAAACCCTCCTCCCAAATCAACTTGTTCTAGCTAATGAAGAACCATAACAACAAAAAGCAGATTCTTTTTTTTGCTTTTTGAGATGAGATGATCTGTTAGCGTGTAAAGAACGGGATGTAAGACGGTTTCAGATGGAGAAGAGGGTTGTGTAATTGAAGGAAGAAGATGATGATTTCATAGATACATATATTTCTCTCCGTCGTCACTACACTGCCGCGCGCCAGCTATTCATCCATGGTTGGCTTTCACTCTTCAATTGGAGAAACACTAGAAATTGAAAAGACTCTTACTTTATGTTTTTAACTTCTCTTTTCAAAAGAGATTCCTTCTCATAAACAAAAAGTAAATAAATTATTTCATATTTTTTTATTAATTCATAAATTTGTTTTAAATATAACTTGTAAAAACATGTTAAGGTTCTCTTTCACATAAACAAATATTTTGAATTAATTTTAAGAGATTAAAATTATAATTTAGAATTTTATTTAAAATCATCATGGGTAGGGTAAGAATAGTGATAAAAATGAGATCGGGACAGAAAATGCATATACCATCCCGGCTCATTCTATTTCGGAGATTTTATTTTACTACCATCTCCGCCTTGTTTGATTTCGATGAACTACTGCGAGTACCGTTATACCATATTCTTTTAAATAAATTATATAAATGAATATTTGAATATTATATATTGTAATATATTAAAATTTTATATTATTATAAAAAAAATATAAATTTAAAATTCTTATAAAATACAAATAATGAATAAATATATTAATAATGTTATATATTTAATTATGTTTAGCAGTACTTTTCGTGGTGAGATTAGGGAGGAGTCGTGCCGAAACATAAATATCATCACTGATCAAACGAAACAAAACTATCACTAACGGATAATTTATATAAGAAACTTCGATAAATGAATTATGTTATTTTATACATTAAATAAAAAATATGTTAATTATTAAAAAACATGACAAATATTTATGATCACCCCAAGTCATTATCATTAATGTAATCAACTCATATGATACCCAAAAAAATATATAAATAAATTAACATGTTATAAAAAAATCAAAATGTTTTAAATCACAAACATAATTGATAATTTATTATTTTATTAAACTAATAATCCATTAAGAAAAATTGATAAGAATTATTCTTATGATATTAAAAGTTACAACATTTAAAAAAAAAACTTTTATCAAATTAATATTTATAAATTGTAGATTAAATTAAAGTATGATTATATTTTAAGAAGTACTCTAGTTTAAATAATGACAAAATATTTAAGTTTCAAAAAAATTGGAATCATATGCTAACATTGTCATTTCATTTAACTATATTTGTTATCAATAAGTTCGAGATTCGTTCACGCAACATAATAGAATTATGTAAGGAAAAGGTGACATAGTATAATGATCTAAATAGGTTCTTATGTTCAATTCTTTTATTTTTTCTTTTGTGGGCCATAACCTCTTTTGAATTTCTAGTTTATTTAAACAAACATTGCTTGTTAAGAAAATAATATGTCGACCAACATACTCACTTTAATTCTTTGTAAGTTTTGTTATTTTTGACTAAAATGCCACTCTTATTCTATTATTTATAATTTAGTTTTGTTATCTTTGACTAAAATGTCATTCCTATTATTTTTAAATGATTTTCAATTCAAATATGTTAATGATTTTTTTTATAATGTTTGTTCGGCTACTTTTTCGGAATGCGACTAATTCTTACGGGTTAAACACGTAACCCGTAAACATATTTATTGATCAAGTGATCTAAATTTATTGTCTAACGAGTTCGAATCCAATATTGTAAGGAGACTAAAGATATCAAACTCTTATTGCTAGACCGGGGATATGCTAATTAATTAGGATTAAGTAAAATTGGATATATTGACAATTATGTTGATTTGTTGACATTTTTATGCAATATTTTTTTTGTTCATGATAATGTTATCTATATATATATAATGATGCTTAATTTTTAAAATGTTCGGATTGCCGGGTCGAGAGTTGTGGTTAATTTGGATATATGTGAGAGTAAATGGATACTTGGGTCGGATCGTGGGTTGACCCGCCCATAAACTTAAAACGGTTAAAAATAAAATTAAAAATACTATAGGTATAGTTCGAACTTGCAACCTGTTAGATAAAATTAGACCGGTTCAAATATACCTAACTTAAATAAACTTTCCACGCAGGAACAAGGAACCGGACCGGATAAACAAAAGGACCGGCTAAGAAAACTAGCCGGTCAAGCTACTAAACCGACCAAGAGTACTCGGAACGTGACCGCACAAAGAAAGGATCGGCCAAAGCTTAAAACCGGAATCATCAAACAGCCGATCAGCCACAAGGCAAAGGAATAACCGGAAGAAGTCCGGTTATATCACCCATACCGGAAGCGATCAGGTTAAGTCAAGTGCCCGACCAGTACAAGAAGATAATTCGGGTACCTGTTGAGAATGATACCAAAGGAACAGACTGAACACTTCCATATCCATACAAGTCTGAGGAAAGACTGTAGGCTGCAGAAGACAGCCCTGCCGGATCTTTCCACTTCGGGATAAGTCAGAAAGGAGATCTTCCAAGTACAGACAACTGTTCAACAGACAGTGCCCACATCAAGTAAAAGACAAACCCGACAGGTTTGTCTTACACACCGGAAGAACAGACTGCCAAGTCTGAGGTTGACCATCAGGTCTGAGGAAACGACCGCAGGTCTGAATCTCTGAAACACTGAATCACTGCACCTCTGCTCAGCCAATCAGATTCAAGGCAGTGAAATATGACCGTTGGCATATTTCACCTATAAAAGGGGCAGTTGAAGAAGAGTAAATGTGGGACAAGTGAGAAACTCTAAGAGCATTTATTCTACAAGTGATAATACTGTGTTACTCTAAGAAAGCCTAAGTGTTAAGCGTTAAAGTGTGTTTTACAATTTCGGTGCAAATTGTAAGAGTGTTATCGAGCAGGAAATAAGTCTCGATCGGATTGTAATTGTATTCCTTAGTGAATATCCTTCTCGCGGTTTCGAGAGGAAGGGGTGACGTAGGAGCTTTATCTCCGAACATCCATAAAATCTGTCTTGTTATTTACTGTCTGCCGGTTTCATTATCTAACCGATCCGTACTGCTATAACCGACCTAATCCTATCCAAGCCAAATTTCCAGATTACCGAAGCCGACCCGTCAAATTTCAAACCTCCATTATACAATACCGATTCTGCCTATCATACAAGCGTGTCGCTTCAACCTGAAAGCAAACCTCTTCTGCGCTTGAACCTAGTTCAAGGGTTTGTGACAGGTTGTGTAGTATTGAAACCCCGGTGTTAATCTCTAACCGGATTAACCACCACCCTTCGAGTGAGAACCGCTAACCGGTCCAACCCCCGGTCCTCCAGCGGCTACCTAGATCCTAACACAACCTAACAAAACAAGTACAACCGTTTAACCAACTAGGCTAATAACACTTTATATTTTAAATTCAACCCAAAATTTGATAAACGCGTGACATTTTTTAACAATATAAGTTCAACTTTTTAACTAACTAATCTAAATATATATAATGATGCTTAATTTTTAAAGTGTCCGGATTGCCGGGTCGAGATCTGTGGTTAATTTGAATATATATGAGAGTAAATAAATACTTGGGTCGGATTATGGGTTGACCCGCCCATAAAAATTTTACCGTAATATTTTTTTTACGATTTTTTATATTATTACTCGTGCAAATGTACGGGATACATGCTAGTTGTTATAATTTGACTTCAAGATAAAAAATAAATAAATATTTAAATAGGTTTATCTATAAAAAAAAAAATTATATATTAAAATTTAAGGAAGTTAAACAAGTTGTTTACTCCAATTTAATAATCAACCTAATCCAACTTCCATTCCAGAATTTTATTTTATTTTATTTTTAGTGATAGAGGTTATCAAAATTTAATATTGAATATTGAGAGAAACTAATTTGATGAGATAGTTTTGCTCAAAATCCTAATAAAACAATATTTTTTATTTTTTTAAAATGATAAAACAATCTTCCTTTCTTTAGTTCATACTGGTTATAGAAAGATATAAACTATGATGAAACATTAAGTAAAAAAAATATAATTGTTACAAAAAAAAGCATGGTGATTTATCATCAATTAATCAAACTGATTAATACACCTAATCAAACTGATTAATACACCTAATTAAACTAAGTTAAATTAATTGGTGTTCAAAATTTGCAGAAGTTTTTATTATTGTATTTTGCATTGTAGTTTAGAATATTTTACTGGGCTTTGTGACAATTATTTTTTTTTTTTTTTGACAAATTTAAATTCGATGTCGGTATATTTTATAAAAAATATTATACAGCTAAAATTTATAAGGTGGATTAGATATCATATTTGATCCTTTGATAATTTTTTTAATATCAACTCTATATATCCAATCATTCACATTTAATATTATTGTAAACCAATTTAAAAATAATTAATTATGTTTATCAAAATATTAAGGTTATAAACAAAGATATAATGAAGTCAATAATATATAGGTTTTAATAATAATCAATATTTATTTAAATTATTTAGGGTAAAGTTGAGTATGAGACAATAAAGATTTCTTCAACTCAGAGCTGGCTAGTTTGACTTGGGATTTTTATATTGTTTTTTTATTTTATTTGGTTTTTCTACAATGCTAAAATTTTAATTATCAATTTATTTATTTAATCAACTAATATATTAATATATTTTTTATCAATAATAAGTAAATGGATATAAACATTATTAATAATCAGTACTTAGTTAAAATAATAAATGAATAATTATTTAAGATCAAGTTGAATATGGAACAATAAAAACTTCTTAAACTTATTAACATTGAAGAGGGATTATAACATAAATTTTGTTTGGTTGATTTATATGAGATAATATTTTAAAATATATATTAGTTATATTTTATTAACAAGTTTAATAATATTTATTTTTAATTAAATTCAACTTAACATTTAAATAGAAAACAATTAACACTTTTGTTATTGAATTTATTTAATAATTGTTATAGTATTACAATTTAGATCCTAATTTATATTATTAATCTTTAAATTGCATTTTATTTTATAGTATTTTTTTTATTAAACATAATTATAATTTTTTGAATTATTATCTAATAATAAAATTGTTATGAATTTTTTTTAATTCAACCATAATCAAACATTATTTAAGGACAATTTGATGTAGTGCTTATTGAAATTTTTTCTAGTTTTTCTTAAAAAATTATGTTTGTTTAATTTTATTTTTTTTTAAAAATTTTTTTTAGGTTAGAACTTAAAAGTCAAAAATATCTTTTATTTTAAAAATAATTTATTTTTTATAATTAAATAAATAATAATTTTGGTATTTAAATATATAAAAACAGTAATTAGATGATTGAAATGATGGAAATTATTATATTTTGAGAAAAAATTCTAAAAAAATCTCAATAATCACTGCATTAAAATACTTTTTATTCTATTAAATTACACAACATAATTTATTAATTAAAATTCTAAAATATTATATATATTTTTTAATTTATCAATATATATTAATACCAATTAAATATTTTATTAATAATTTTTTTTTTTAAAATTACATTTTAAAATCACCCCTATTAACAATTTTTTATAAATAAATTGTTAATTAATAAATTTATTATTATTATTATTATTATTTTTATATAAAGACAAATAAATGTCCCATCACATATCACATGAAATATGTGAATAGTATTATTATTCTTTTAACTTTTACACAGAAATGTCTCTATTCTTATCTGACTCACCACCTTTTTCATCGTCACGGATCCATTACCCAATTATTTTTCTTCCTTCTTTCTTTATTTATTATTATATACACATAAGTCTGGATTTATATTTAAATTGTGGATAACTTATAATAAATTATTAACAATGACCTGACCAAATAAATTCCATACAGAAAAAATTTATCTTACTATGCACATATTGTCATTTTTTATTAAGATAAAGATATCATCTTAACTTATAATTTATTTTTTATCAAAAGTTTTCGGTCTCTAATCTTTCTTTTATAATAAAATAACCACTTTAAGAACGAAAAAATAATAAAATTGGATAAATATAAAACCTACTTAATTAATTATAACTCGTACTAACTTTTAGAAGAGAATAAACTATAGTAAAAATAGAATAATAATATTATTTAGATCATCTTGCTTTGCATCAAAGTTTGGCTCTATCTCCTCTTTAGAATCTGATTCTAGTTTGTGTTTGTTTCTATGATTACTAATAATCACTATTTTAGAAAGTATGTTACTAATTTTTTAATCATATTTAAGTTAACATTAATCTTTTCAAATATTATTACCTTATTGCATCGCTTTTATTAATCAATTAATTTTTATTTATTTCTTGGTAAGTTATAGTATTGTTTTTAGTCGAATTATCAAATTGAGCTTTTATTTAGTATTAATTGAATTTTCGGACAACTATTTTTAGAACTTCACAATTTATGGTTACTTATTATTTTTAGAACTTCACAAACTTATTAGAGCTTAGTACCATTTTATTAAAAAAATTTATAAGAGAAAAAAATACAAAAGTTTAAGATAAGATCTAGACAATTTATAGATTTGACAATGAAACAATAATTGAATTACAGACAACAAAAATCAATTAGCGCCTATAACGTTTTTACTTTAATGCTACTTGTGAGTTGTGACTTTCTCAAACGAAATATCCCATAACTGACAGAGCTTTCTATTCTCTTCATTCATTTCGATTCCTCTCTAGGATTGAATGAGTGCATCTCCATATGAAGTTATATCTCTCCAAATATCTTCAGCAATTCTACTTTTTCTATTGTGAGTTCTTGAATTTTTTTTCTTTCCAAATATTATAAATTACTGCTCCAAAAGTGGCATTTCAGCATAGTTACATAGAAGGATATTCATTTTGTTTTATTCTTTATCCACTCTTGGATTCCTTTCCATGTTTCTAGCTACTTGTCTTAATAGTTTAAAAACATAGTTAACTTATTATTTACGTTATATTATAAATAAACCAAAAATCCATATTATTAATTTACTACCGAATTTTAGAAAATTGGTAGTCAATATTTAATTAGATGAAATTCGATAAACATAGATCTTTTATTTATTTATAAATGACATGTATATAATAAATTAACGACGTTTGAAACTATTAAAACAAAATCTCGTTTTTGTATCATTTCAACCATAAAAAATTGTGAAATAAGATATCCGAAATCTTAATATTCTCGTAACTCCCGTTAGATAACCCAAGTTGAAAATTAGGTTGAGTTTAGAAAAAAGATTATTCAACAACACTGTTTGGAGTTTAGTGACGAAGGGTTGTCTTTTTCAGGGGATCCCGATTCCTTTTCACATGGAGGGGAAATACAATAATTATTTATTCATAAAATGATGGTTTTCTCTAAATGAGAGGGGAATAAAGATCCCCGTAACAAAGGATCCTATCCCGAATTGATACCATAAAAAACAACCGATGAATAATGAGTTATGGACGGAAGAAGAAAACTAGAAAAGTAGAAAACTTGGACCCATTTGGTTCTTTATCTAACTTTCGCAAGTATTTGGAGGCACGATGAACCAACAACCTACCTTCTCTATCTATCCAGCCTCTTCAATCACTGTGACCTGAAAAACCCACCTAAATATTCCATGCTTGCTCAACAACTTGCATTTCCTCTTTTCCAATTTGGGTTTTTCCGTGTGCCCTAAAGCTGGAACCAATCTGGGATGTGGGTCTTCTTCTTCATTTAATCTTCAGAGATGAACACGGTTTGGATTCTCCTCTTGTTTTCACTCCAACTAGCGGATTCCACACTAGGATTGTTGAATATGAATGTTCCTTCAAGGCCTGATGTAGTAAACGTTGGTGCTGTTTTCACTTTCGATTCCTCAATCGGAAGAGTTGCAAAGTTAGCTATTCAGGAAGCTGTTAACGATGTCAATTCAGATTCATCTCTTCTTCCAGAAACCAAACTCGTCGTTCATATGCAGAACTCCAATTGCAGCGGATTTCAAGGTTTACTTGGAGGTAAGAAATTTCTTTAAATACCCATATCTTATATTTATCAAAGTTTCGAGTTTCAGTAGTTAAAGAATGGTTATGGGTTGCAGCATTGAAGTTTATGGAGACTGAAGTTGTTGCAGTTATTGGTCCACAATCATCTGTAGTTGCTCATATGATATCCCACATTGCTAATGAACTTCAACGTCCTCTTCTGTCATTTGCTGCAACGGATCCAACTCTATCATCTCTTCAGTTCCCTTTCTTCCTTAGAACAACCCAATCTGATTTTCATCAGATGGCTGCGATTGCAGATATTGTTGATTACTATGGCTGGAGACAGGTTGTAGCCATCTTCATAGATGATGATTTTGGAAGAAATGGTATATCTGCTTTGGATGATTCCTTAGCGGCTAAACGTTGTAAGATCTCTTCCAAGATTGGTATTCCTCCTGGATCTGGATTGAATCGAAACAATGTTATGGATTTTCTAGTTCGAATTCAGTTATCGGAATCACGAATCATTGTAGTTCATGTTCATCCTAATATGGGTTTTTTGATATTCTCTGTTGCACATTATCTTCAAATGATGAATGATGGGTATGTTTGGATTGCTACTGATTGGCTTTCTTCGGTTCTTGATACCCTTTCGATTGTTACTCCTTCCGAGTCATATGATACGATGCAGGGTGTTCTTGTTTTACGTCAATATACTCCTGATTCGGATAGAAAGAAGGCTTTTTTATCGAGATGGAGCAATTTGACTGGCGGTTCTTTAGGGCTTAATTCTTATGGACTTTACGCTTATGATACGGTTTGGCTTGTGGCTCGTGCTGTTAACTTGTTTCTCAATAGGGGTGGCGTTATTTCGTTTAAGAAAGATCCTAATTTAAGGTTTGGAGGAGGAAATCTTGGTCTTAATGCTATGAGGGTTTTTAATGGAGGTTCTCTTTTGATGAATTGTATATTGGAGAGTAATTTTACTGGTTTATCGGGTCAGGTTGAGTTTGGACCGGATAGATCTCTTATTCGGCCTGCATTTGATGTTATTAACGTGATTGGAAACGGGGTTAGACGGGTGGGTTATTGGTCTTATCATTCAGGTTTATCAACTCAACCTCCTGAAATGATTTATACAAATGAGAACAATAATTCGAATTCAGAACATAAGCTTTTCAGTGTAATCTGGCCAGGACAAACCACGGAGAAACCTCGAGGATGGGTTTTTCCGAATAATGGTAAGTTACTGCGTATCGGAGTACCAAGGCGGGTAAGTTATCGAGAATTCGTGTCTCAAGTACACGGAACCGATAAATTTAAGGGATTTTGTATCGAGGTGTTTCAGGCAGCTCTGAATCTTTTGCCTTACCCGGTTCCTTATGAATTCATTCCTTTTGGAGATGGAAAGGAGAACCCGAGCTATCAAGAACTAGTGAATTTGGTGGCAACTGGTGTGAGTATATGAGTCTCAAATTTTGTATTTGTTTCCAAGTATTTTAAAATGAGTTTTTATTTTTATTTGATGATGTTGTTGAATATTTGCCACAGCATTTTGATGCTGCTGTTGGGGATATTGCAATTGTTACAAATAGGACGAAGATAGTGGATTTTACACAACCTTATGCTTCGTCTGGGCTGGTTGTGACTACATCGTTTAAGAAACTAAACTCGGGTGCTTGGGCGTTTCTTCAACCATTTTCTCCTTTAATGTGGGCTGTTACCGCTTCCTTCTTCCTTCTAATCGGTGTTGTCATTTGGATTCTCGAGCATAGGTTAAACGATGAGTTTCGAGGCACACCTACAGAACAATTTATCACTATTGTATGGTGAGTTTTGCATTGTAAATTTGTAACAATGAATTCATTATTCTTTACATCTAACTTGGCCAATGACGACATGTCTTGTTACATTTTATCGCAGGTTTAGTCTATCGACTCTCTTCTTCGCTCATAGTAAGTACAAGAAAATCGTATAAATTTGTTGGAATAAGTATCGAATCGTGTATTTTATATATATTATTTTGAATTATTTGCAGGAGAGAGCACAGTGAGCACGCTTGGTCGGGCAGTGTTGCTTATTTGGCTTTTCGTTGTTCTTATAATAAACTCGAGTTATACTGCGGGTTTAACATCAATCCTCACGGTACAACACTTGAGTTCCCCGATTAAAGGAATTGAGGATTTGAAAAGAAGTAATGATCGAATTGGGTATCAAGTAGGCTCGTTTGCCCAACATTACTTGATCGATGAACTTGGTATACCAAAATCTAGGCTTATCGAACTTGGAAAACCCGAGGATTACGTGAGAGCATTGCAATTGGGTCCTAAAAAAGAAGGGGGTGTAATTGCTGTTGTCGACGAACGCCCTTACGTTGATCTTTTCTTATCGACTCACTGCAAGTTCAGAGTTGTCGGACATGAATTCACCAAAAGCGGTTGGGGCTTCGTAAGTAATGTCCTATATGAGAATAAACTGAATACTATCAAAGGTATGCTAAATGAAAACTAAACTGCCTCTGCCTTGTTCTTTTCTATTTATTGTGACAGGCATTTCCTCGAGAATCTACATTGGCTATTGATGTATCGACCGCGATTCTTACATTATCGGAGAACGGCGATCTCCAAAGGATCCGTGACAAGTGGTTGCCGAAGAGTAGTTGTAGCTCAGATGGCACCGAGCTAGAATCCGATGAACTTCACCTTTCAAGCTTTGTTGGTCTGTTTCTTATATGCTTGATCTCTTGTTTATCGGCCTTAGTGGTATACGCCTTGCAGCTATTCAGCCGGTATCGACGTTTTACACGCGAAGAAGAATCTTTGGAAGATGGACCAAATGTTGTTGCTAGGTCAAGATGCTTCCAAACATTGTTAACGTTGATGGATAAAAAGAAGAGTACCCCGGATAGGAAAAGAGGCGAGCCATCGTCACAATCCGAGGTCTCTTAATCAATTTATTAATACAAACTTTAACTTAAAAATGAAAATTCATGAAATGAAACGTATAATATCATCCATATGCTTGTTTGAACTCCCGTTTTCCTGGAACGCCTCCTTCGCGGATGCCTTCCACGCTAATGCGTTCCTATGAATCTCTCCGCTCGAAACTTCTCTAATACATCGAACAATTTCATTACAAGACGAAACGTGGTTATCGTCAACTAAGGGTTGAACTCCGATACCCCACTTTTCCTCGACAAAATATGCGTTTGTAATTTGATCCAAAAATTGTGGCATTGCCACCATAGGAATCCCAAACGTTATCGCTTCTAGAGTCGAATTCCATCCACAATGCGTTACGAAACACCCTACCGCTTTATGTGCCAACACTTTCAACTGTGGACACCAATTTACCACCATACCCTTTTGCGAAGTCTTGTTTATGAAATCTAGAGGAAGCCCGGTTTCTTCGTTTGACTTGACAACCCATAGGAAACTTTTGTTGCATTGTTTTAGGGCGTTTGCCATTTCGATCATTTGGTTCGAACTCAAACTTGCGTTGCTTCCAAACGCTACATACACAACCGAGGCAGGTTCTCTAGTGTCGAGCCACTTAATGCAATCTTCTTTAGCTTCGCCGCTGCTGCTGCTTTTGTATAGATCGGCAGATGAGATCGATGGACCAATAGCCCGGACAGGCCAGATATTCAACATCCATTTCAGCACCTGCACCATTAAAATGACAATTCAAAGTATAAGAAGTAAGGTGCAATGCTAGTTTCATTTTCAATTATAAACAAATTACATACCTGTTCTTCCAACTTATCAAATGAATTGAAGAGAACCCAATCAGCATTTCCAAGATTGCTGAATTGCTTAAATATGTGGATTAAGATTGGCGAATGATTTGTCGTGCTTGAACCAAACGAAGGCAAATTCGGGAGGCGAATCTCCGGCAAACCAGGCATTGAGAATGCGGGTAATGACAGCTTCACATCATATTGCATAGGGTAGTAACTAGCGATGGCTGCACACGACTGAGTGAAGAACGCAGCCGTAAATATTCCTATCTCTTTTGCGACATCTAAGGCTTGTGGTAAATTAGCATCATAAAACAAACACTTAACAGGATCATTAGATTCCTGAAATTGTGTGATAAGTTTAGTCAAGTTCTTCATAGCCATCGATTCAAACCTAGTGCTAAAACCCTTGAAACCACCAGGACCTTTAAGACCGTTTTCAGGATCGCAGTCATCGAAAATCGATACAAATTTAATGGATGAATCGGTTTCGGTTTCAGTTTCTTCTGCGACTGAATTAACGGTGGAGAGTAATGCAGCGATGGTGACTTTCAGGCCTTTGAATGCCAAAAGCTTGGAGAGTTGAATCATTGGATTGATATGGCCATGTCCAAACGATGGAAATAATAACACATGAACTTTATAAACAGTCTTTTCTGCTTCCATTTCTATTTCTGTATCAAGTATTTCATTGATTGTTAGTTATTATGTCGTCTTTTCCAAATATACTAAACAAATTAGGGCTACATCTATCATCCATGATCAATCGTTGATGGAGAATCAAACTCAACAATAAGATATGATTTGAATTAATTACCTTCAATCACGAGTAAGAATTGAAATCGCTTATCAGAATTGACTTTCTTTTGAGTGTTCTTTGTATTCTCCTTCACAACATTATGGGAGAATATATAAAACTACATTTGTCCTTCAACTATCTTAATATTAAAACTAGACCCTCATACTATCTAAATTGACCTTTCTCGGGAAAAGTTTTCGTTACTCAGTAGTCGCGCTCCATACTTACATTCTCTGGCATAATAAAAAGTGAATTTGTCAATTATAATGAAAAAAACGTAATGCCAAAATAACCATTGTAATCGTTTTGGAATAAGCGGTTTAATAACTAAACAAGTTTCTACAAACAAATTTAAATTCGAGACCACTATTATATCATAGTCCCGACAAATGGAGCAAACATATTACCATAAAAGTTTTCAAATAATCAAGTACCTCTATTGTTGTTGTGCTTCTCCCTCTTCTTTCTTGTCCTCTAAAAATGTCTTTCCCCTATTTAAATCCCCTTACTGCCTCGTGCTCCACGAGGACTCCATGGTTTGGGGATCTAAGTTGCATGTTGTGCATCTTATTTGACTTAGCTTTCAATAATTATTTTCCCCACAATAAACAAAACTAAACGCAAATTAATTAAGTAAATAAAATTTATTTAATGGGTTGGTTTTATTTATTACTTTTATTTTAATAAACCTAAATTTAATTATAAACATAAGGTTGAAAATGTGGGTTTTCTTGCTCTATAAAGGTAATTCAAGACTAAAGATGTGTCTAATTTTGTATCCTTATATCTTAAATTAGAACCTTTTATATTATATATTTTGTTTTTATTATAAATAATTTTATTTTGTATTTTATATATTTATTTAATATTTTCTTAATAGAATAAAGTTTAATAAAAGAAAAGTCAAACAGTCTTAAACATTTTTTTGGTTGGAAAAAATATTGTTTTTTTTTTGTGTTAAATATTTTTTTTTACTTTTAAGAGTTTATTAAGACAGTTTAATGCATAGTATTAAGAAAATAATAATTATGAGACAGTTTAGCTTTTGTTTGGTTAGATTTTTTTTCTTTTCAAAATAAATATTAAGTAATTAATTATAATAGATAAAGTCCACTATTCATTTAATTTTTTTTCTTTTCAAAATAAATATTAAGTAATTAATTATAATAGATAAAGTCCACTATTCATTTAATTTGTTTGTTTTAATTTAATTAGTCAAAATATATGTCTACAAAAGTAAATATTATGACAGTTTCATAATTTTGCATTTTACAGATGTTTTCTAAATTAATGTAGTTGAGTCCCATATAAATAATATGAATAATAACATAAAAAAAAATTTCTTCTTAATATTACTAATTATTAAGTTAATAACACTTTATATTTTTAATTCAATACTAAATTTGATAAACGCGGGACGTAACAATATAAGTTCAACTTTTTAACTAACTAATATATATATATATATGCTAAATTTTAAAAGTGTCCAAATTGCCGGGTCGAGAACTTTGGTTAATTTGGATATACATGTAAGAGTAAATGAATACTTGGGTCGGATTCTAGGTTGACCCGCCCATAAACTTAAAACGGTTAAAAATAAATTTAAAAATGCTATAGGTATGTTTTGAAAACGCAATCTAACAAAAACAAGTACAATTTTTTAACCAACTAGGCTAATAACACTTTTTATTTTTAATTCAACACCAAATTAGATGAACACGGGACGTTGTAACAATCTATTTTTATTCGTGTGCATTGTACGGGGATCTTCTTAGTATGATTAAATATATAGTATTAACTATTTTTATATCCGACCTCAACAAATTATTCATATTTGAGACAACCTATTTCGTAAGAGAAATGTTTGTAGTAGATAATTATTTTTAATGCTTACATACTTAAAGAAAAAGTGCTAAGCAAATGAAAATTTGCCAATAGTTCTTAATATTTCAAATAAACACAAATCAAACATAAATATAAGTGGAACTCTATGATCAAATTTTTTTAGGTTATAGGTTATGATTATTGGTGTTTCTGGTCTTGGATTCTTATCACAAATGTTGGGACTTAGATTTGTTGTTGCTCAATTAGTTATACAAAAGTATTTAAGTGCAGCACATCAAATTTTGCTTTAAGAAATTTTGGCCTAATTTTTGATATTTCAAAATATGAATGGAACCTATGATCAAATTTTTGTTTTTTGATTTTAGCTAGCAAATAAATATTTGTATAATGCAAATTAAAATGAAAGAATATAACTAACATTTAAAGTCGTAAATAGAGGATAGAGCAAGCTTGGTGGATTGCAAGAACAATTTGGAGAGTTTGGAGAAATTTTTATTTTGTTATTTAAAATTTTGTATTATATGAAGCATGATTTTGCAATAACAATAATTTAATATAACTTAATTATTTAAATAAAAACTGCAATATTAATAGTTACAAGCAAATTTATTGAAATTCTTATTTAAAATACATGTTTGGTCAATTCTTGTAGCTTTTGTTTAATTATATTTTTATTAAGATAGAACTTGTTTCAGATATGGTCAATTCTTATTTTTATTATTGAATTTTTGGTATTAACATATGTGAAAATTTAATATACTTATTATTACTGTTATGTGCAATTGTTTTTTTTCTTAAATGATGATATAAATGAGAACTATAATGTGAAATTGGGAATGCAAATAATCATATAAATATATAATTGACGGCCCTAGTTAAAGCATTAATATTAACCGTTACAAATTCAAATTCCGATTCCAATAATAATAACCGAACCTAAAAATGGTACAAGGCCTTAATTCCCGCAATGTCGTCAACATTCAAGTTGTGTTTGACTTCACCATATCCAAGATATGGCCACATGACGGCTTCTTTAACGGTGCTATGTCCAAGTCCAAGAGAATGCCCTAACTCATGTACCGCGACACTCTCTATGTCAACTCCCGTAGGATGTGCCCCAATCACCCATTTCTCGTCTGCATCGAAATGGATCCCGCCATCAGGTGGCATCCCTGCGTGAGCTAAAATCCCTCCGCGACCATCAAAAGGGCCACTATCCCCATGCGATCGTTTATAGAAAGCAATTTTTAAGTCGGATTGTGTAAAATCATTGATATTGGTAAAATTGAATTTAGTGACTAACGCCCATCTCCTAATTGCCCAATAAATAGGTTTATAAGCGTCCCCTCGAGTTCCTAGCTTGATGGCCCAAGATAGGTTGAGCTTTGACCACTTTGTATCGGTCACGTAGTAAGAACCCTTTGATTGGTCTAGAACCATCTTCATCCCATGCTTGACCATAGTACCATTGACCAAATCAGGGCAAACACATCGAGGCTTCGACATCAATGACAATGTCTTCTCGTCTAACACACCCGAAACATCGAGATTGTAAAAGAGCTGAAATTTCTTGATAGCTTCTTCCATGGGATGGACTATAACTTCAGATTCGTCGACATTAATGGAAGGGTTGAGATAACCGTACTTGATAAGGAGTTGTTTGATTTGACCTGGCCCCTTTACTTCGTCACCTTTCTTACAACTTAAGAAATCGTTCACAAACTTAGAAGATAATATCTTATCATTCAATGAAAATGTTTTTTGAACAATTAAAAACAAGTACAAGGTCAAGAATATGTATAACAAGAAATAGTATTGGCTTTAGCTGCCTTCTTCATGTTTGTTATTTGATGTTGGTATTTTGATTTCTCATTTTCTACATTTTATACACAAATATTTTTGAGACAGCATATTGTCTTAACTATGCTATAGATTTTGTTAATATAATATAGACTATGAATTGCACTCTTTTAGATCTAGTAAATATAAGATTAATATAAATTCCCAATATATAAGATTAATATGATTATTTTGATGATCATGAGTGAAGCTAGGTTGATAAAATTAACATTTGAAGTATATTATTAGTTTTGGATAATTTTTATTACTTCAATCTTAATAGATTTGATTTTATGCAATACTATCTAAAATTAGTTAAGAGTTATATGTAAAACGAAATTATATAAATTAAATCAATAAACTCGATTCATTTTGTCTAAAAAAAAGTTTAAGCGACCGACTAATTTAAAATTAAGCATTATGTCTATATTAAATTCATGAATTATATGACTAACATGTTACCATACTTATTTACCTTCACAATATGAAGTATGATATATAATAAATTATAAAATGAATTGTTATTTTCAAATCAATCACATTAAATAGTAGGGTGTGCATTAAATGGATTATCGAATTTAAAATACTAATTCGAATTAGTTATTTAGGATTGTATTTAGTTCGAATTTGATTGAATATGGATTGAATTGGATTTGGATTATCTAAATATTTAAATAAAATATATTTTTTCTTAATTTTATTTATTTTACTATAATATATTATTATTTTTTAGTTTATTTTCACAACTTTTAGTCAATCATTTTATTGTTATAATCAATTTTATATATTTTTTTGTTTTCTTCATTAACTATTGGATAGATAAAAAATTATTAAAAAAAATATTTATAATATTTTTTGAGTGATTTAAAAAACTTAACAAAATAAATAAAATTTATTAAATAATTACGTAGTAAAATGTTAAATTAGATTATCTTAATCATATTCAATCCAATCCGTAATAATCAATATTATGGACTGGATTATAATTTGGATTTAACATGAATTGGGTAAAACAGATTGAATTAATTTACCCGTTTGATCACCCCTATCAAAAAGTGATTTTAAAGATATTGAAAAATAATAATATTTTAATCTGTATTTATTTTATTATATATTTTTATGTAATCTTTTTTATTATATATTTTTAAATATTAGTTAATGATTATTAAAATGTAAATGTAATTCAAGGAAGATTTTATAATAGCATAAAAGTAAAATTTAATGTTACATTCTCCCAATAAAACATTTAATGCCAAAAAAAAAAATAGGGATTCAATTGTTATGTAATTAGACTAGAAAAAATATACAGGATTACTAGTATTTGAGCTTTTAATTAGAAGTTTGCCTTTTTTTATAAGTATAATAATGATTGACTAAATTTTAAACTTAGACAGACAGATTTTTATAGCAAGTATAAATGTGGAATTTCATGTTACATTTACCTAAAACACAATTTATTGTAAAAATAAACATATGGATTCATATCTAATTTTATTTGATCTAGGATTATAATTTTATTGTAAAAATAAATATAAATTTAACAATACTTCAATAAATTTTTATATATTAAATTAATTATACTAATATTTATCAAATATTTTTTTAATTATATTTATAAACTTTAAACCAAACAAAAATATTTAAATTTATCATTTATATTTCGGAAAAAAATCAATTTTATCATTTAACTATAACGGAATATTCACCTTCGCGAGACGATCGTACCCTTCGCGAGACGATCGTTCCCTTCGCAAGACGATCAAACCCTTCGTGAGACGATTGTTCCCTTCGCAAGACGACTATACCCTTCGCGAGACGATCATTCCTTTCACCATTCGCGAGACGCGACCATACCATTTTTAACGAAAACAACAAACATATCGAGGAAGAAGAGTACTGGTTGCCAAATGATAAGAGAGAAGGAGGAAGAGAGATGAAAAAAAGAGCAAAGTTATATTAAATAATAAGAGTATTCTAAACTTTTCAACGTGCCTTCCTTTCGCGCGTTACGTGGATGAGTATTTTCTTAAAAAAAAATAAAATAAATAATCACCGGAGCAATTTAATTTTTGCGCGCAAACATGATTTAGGGTCATTTCTTTAACATTTCCCTCTTAAATGAACTTGATAATTCATTCATACGTCTATAAATCATAAAAAACAAATACTAAATGTTAAAATTGGATTTTAAAATAAATTGAATTTTTAAAAAAGTTTATTTTTTAAAATGTTAAATATGAGGGTCGGCACTGGCCCACTAGCCACTGCAACAGACAGTCGGTTGGTTCCCTACTTTTTAGTTATTCGGCTAGAGCACAAGAATCTGCATTCCTCATCCTTATTAACAGTGCGATCAAGCGACGATTGATTTCAACCGTCAATGGCGTTCTTAGTTATGGCCAACGCAGGTACCACCGTCTGCTTCGCTTCCATGTCCCTTCGCTCTCCTTTGAAATCACAACAGATCTACGATTCTGCGTCTTTTTCACCACGGATCACGCATAAGATGAAAGCGATCAGAGTAAATGGAGCCGGCGGTGGTGATCTTACCGGTTATCACAATATAATGAAATAGGTAAAGGAATTTCACATTTCAAATCTTTCAAAATTTAAGATATCCATTATAATTCACAAACAATTGTAGCTAAACTTCTATATTCTGATTCAGCAGAAGATCTAGAAACTGTTGTTTGTTTCTTAGTTTTCCATGATATAATAGAATTACCAAGATAAATACAAAAACCTGGAATAGATCTTCTAGTTTCTATACAAGAAGCCTAATCTGAATCTGAAAATGCTTCAAGATATATCTTGTTTTGAAAAGGATAAAAAATTCCAATTGAAACCGTTCCTTTTAGATATCTTACCAAGTAAAGAGCAGAATTCCAATGACACATAAGTGGTTTATGCATATATTGAGAAAGTTGTTGTACTACATATGAAATATCTGGACGTGTGTAGTTTAAATATAAAAACTTACCAATTAGTCTTCGATATTGAGATGGGTCCTCTAAAGGAGTTTGAGATTCATTCTCAAATTTGGTACCCTTTACCATTGGTGTTTTAGCAGGTTTGCATCCCATCATTCCTGTATCATCTATTAAATCCAGAATGTATTTCCTTTGATTTATATATATACCATTTTTGTCTTGACTGATTTCCAGCCCAAGAAAGAATTTTGCATTTTCTAAATCCTTAATTGGAAATTTAGAATCAATAAGTTTCTTTATGTTTGAAATCTCTTCAAGATTATCTCCTGAAATTAAGATATCATCAACATATATTAATAGACATATTACACTATAATCATTTCGTTTGAAATACAAACAATGATCGTGTTCAGATCTATTGAAACCAGATTCTATAAGAAATACAGATAATTCGGTATACCATTGTCGAGAAGCTTGTTTTAAACCATAAAGGCTTTTTCTCAATTTGCAAACTTTGTTTTTCATGTTTTGGATTTCGTATAAACCCGGTGGCAGTTTCATATAAATGTTTTCCTCAAGATTTCCATGAAGGAACGCATTATTTACATCTATATGGTGTAAATGCCATTTTTCAGATGCTGTTAAAGCAATAAATAATCTGACAGTAACACTTTTGGCTACGGGAGCAAAACAATGATGAAAATCTATTCCATCTTTCTAATTGTATCCTTTTGCAACTAGTCTCGCCTTGCATTTGTTTAAAGTACCATCAGTATTCAATTTTGTTTTGTATACCCATTTACAGCTAATTGCCTTTTTATCTTTTGGTAAATCAGTTATTTCCCAAGTTTGATTTAAATTCAAAGCATCTAATTCATCATTCATTGCTTTGATCCACTTTGGATCTTTAGATGCATTGTTGTAGTTTGAAGGAGTTTTGTGAAGATCAATGTTTGATAAAAAATTTATGTATTCTTCATCTATGTTAGAGATGTGAAAAGGAAAAGTTTTAGGAGTGTATTTCCTTTGTTTGTTTTCTGTTTCAACTTGGTTTACAACATAATTTTGCATCCAAGTTGGAGCAGATCTGATCCTAGAACCTTTTCTACAAACATTTTCTAAATCAATATCATCTGTACTATTCTCATTTGGAAATATATTTGTTCCAATAGAGTTAGGTTTGACTTTGTTATTCTCAATGTCTATGAATTTAGAGTTTTCTAAATTGAACACATCACATGTAGATTTATCAATTGTTTGTGATATTTCATCATTAGAAATATTATTGGGATCAGAAAACAAAGTAATGTGATCATAGTTTGTGTATTGATTTGTGATGGTTGTGCCTTCTTTAAAAGGAAATATCTCTTCATAGAAAACAACATCTCTAGATGTAACTATTTCATCTAAATCAAAGTTATATAAAAGATAACCCTTTTTGTTTGAAGGGTATCCAATAAAAACACACTTAATCCCTCTATTTTCAAACTTTGATTTGTGTGGAAATGTATTAGCCATATAGCATAAACATCCAAAAATTTTCAACATAGTGTAATCAATTTCAGTTTCATATAACACATAAAAAGGTGTTTTCCAATTCAATGTTGATGTGGGCATTCTATTTATCAAATAAGCGGCTGTTAAAAGTGAAGAGGGCCAAAACTTTATAGGCAAACCAGAATAACTCATTAGTGATCTAGCTACTTCAAGAAAATGTCTATGTTTTCGTTCAACAACACTATTTTGTTGTGGTGTATAAGCACATGTTGTTTGATGAATTGTTCCCATTTGTTCAAAAAAAGTTTTGCATTTCAAATTTACAAACTCAGTTCCATTATCACTTCTAACTTTCTTAATGTTTTTGTTGTACTGATTTTTGACTAGAAAAAAGAAATTTTGAATTTTATTGAAAACAAGAGTTTTATCAGTTAGAAGAAAAATCCAAGTGCATCTTGAATAATCATCAACAATAGTTAACATATAAGGTGTTTTTGTGAAAGATTCCTTTTTGTGGGGACCCCAAAGATCTATATGAATTAAATCAAAAACATCTTTTGTCATAGTTGTGCTAGTAGGGAAAGGTAAGCGATGAGATTTTGAAAGTAAACATGTCTCACAATGAGGAACTTTATTTGCAGAATTTGAACAAATGAAATTGAGTACTTTATTTGAAGGATGCCCACATCTTAGGTGCATCTTGTAACAATCATTAACAGAAAAGGAATTAAAAGTACTAGAAACTATTTCTTTTACATCAAATTCATTTGCAGAAGAACAAAAAAATAGATTCCCAATCCTTTTTCCAAGTTCAAACGAGATATTCTGATTAAGGTCCTCCATCACACAATTATTTTCAGAAAGAATACAATTCATTTTCTCATCTCTAATTAGTTTAGCAAGAGATAATAAATTGTATTTAAAATCAGGTGAATATAGTACATCCTTTAAAGTAATTTTGTTATTTAATACCAAATTACCAATTTCATTTATAATCTTATTTGAACCATCTGCTAGATAAAGAATTTTTTCTTTTTCAGTTTGTCTAATTTCAGTTAGAAGGTTCATATTGTTACATATATGACTACTTGCCCTTGAATCGATTAACCATACATGTCTTTTGTTTTCAAGATCATTTAAACTCATGCTTAATTCATAAATAGTTGATATGAAAAACTTTGAGTTCGAAGACTTACCTGCAGCGAAGTCAAGATCAATGCAGCTTCCTTTTCCTTTAGATGTACTTGCTATTTTGTCATTTCCCTCCTTGACAGCCTTCATAAAGTTCTGGATTTCCTTGTATTGAGATTTCGAAATCTGTACTGAATCATTTTCTTCATCAAAATGTGTTGCATTAGCTGTATATGAACCTGCCTTCTTCCTTCTCTTGTTTGTCCACCATTCAAGGTAGCCCACGATCTTGTAGCATCCTTCCTTTAGATGACCATTCATGTTGCAATGTGTACATATCTGCGTTTTATTTCTTTGCCTCACATCTTCAGTTCGATTTCTTCTAGAATTGCTATAGGAATTTTCTTTCACAAACATTGCTGAAGTATATATGTCCTGCTCCATATTAATGTTTCTCTTCTTCTCAACATTAAGAAACATTGTGAATGCCTTGTACATAGTTGGTTTTGATTCCATGGCCAATATAGAATCTATTAAATTCTCATAAGAATCATTTAAACCCATAAGGAACAGGAGCATATTGCTCTTCTCATAATCCATTATAACTTCCTTTTCTAGTTTACAACCTACACAATCTTTTTGACTCCTATCACAAGTACATCTTCGGTGTGGCTGTAAATGTAACTAGACTTGATTTCATCCCATAACTCCTTTGATGTGGTTGCACTTTGGAAATGAATTCTTGCTTTCTTTTTAATTGTATGCATGATCCAAGATCTGACCATGGCATCAATCATTTTCCAAAGTATCGCATCTTGTGGATCTTCAGGTTTAGTGCAAGACCCATCAACGAAGCCCATCTTCATCTTTGCCGTCAATGATAGTTCAACACTTGTGCTCCATTCAAAATAGTTTGCCCTAGTTAGTACTGTAGAAGTTAGGGTTGCACCTGGGATTTCTCCACTATGTATGTAGAGTGGATCTGTACAATGTCTCTTCTTGGTTGTCATTTTTGATGAATCCGGAGAAGAATGATTCAAAGAAGAAGTTTCTACGCGGTTAGGGTTTTCAAGAACGTTTCTCCCAAATTCTGTAAGATTACCTTGATGTGTGTCTTTATCCTCCTCTTCTGTGTCTTCAAGTAGATCGTCTCCTTCAAAATCGAAGTGCTCTGATACCATATGGAGATCTGGTACTTTCATATAAGATCTCTTAGAAATTGAATAGAATCGCCAAAGAACTCAAGAACAAGAAGAAAAACTGACTTTGTATTATTGATGCATATGTGCAAAACAAAAAGGTTACAAGGGTGATATACCCGATAGGCAAAGTTTGATATACAAATATCACTTTAGCCCTTAAACTATCTTGTAATGTTTAAAATCTACATCTAACTTATAATAATAAAATAACTGATTCTAAAACAAATATAACTATCTGCAAAATAGATAAGGATAATTAGTATTATTAAAATATAAAACTTAATACGAATACTTATCTCAATAGACTGAGAAGGCAAAGTACAAAGGAACGTTGATGAGAGAGAAGCAACTCTCCGAGATGATAGAGAAGATGGTTGCAGAAGCTAAGGAAACGTGCCAAGGAGATGCATCCTCTGATGAGTGCAAGGTTGCTTGGGATGAAGTGGAGGAAATTAGCAGTGCAAAAGCAGATCTCAGATTCAAATTGGAGCATAAACAGGATCCTCTAGAGTCCTTCTGCAATGACAATCCTGAAACCGACGAATGCCGTATCTATGAAGATTGATTAGTTCAAATCCAGCGCATTATATGTATGTATGTATATCTCCTCTTCTCTTTCGATTACTTATTGCTTATACATATATAATCTACCGTATCAGTATGCATATTATCTAAGATCTAGCTAGGATTTGCTACATTTCCTTTTGCAAAATATTGTGATGCGGATCATACATAGACAAAAACAGGAAGAGTAGATTAGTAGTCTGTTTTAGTATTCAGAGGAACCGCTTTGATCGAGAGGATCCCAGTCCAAGGAGGATGAAAGGATCTTCGAGAGGATGATTTGAGCATCGGACATGCTTGGCCTAGAATTTGGATTGTGAGCTACACAATTCATAGCCAGCTGAGCTAAGGAATGGACGATCTCCAATGGATATTCTCCCTTCTCCAGGCTGGGATCAATGAATTCTTGAAGCTTCTCCCTCACATTCTCTCCTCCAAGCACCTTAGTTATTCTTACATAGAGTAAACAGCTTTCCTCTTCCTTCTCCTCACCTCCTACAGTCTTAGCAGTTAGATCTAGTGCTTCTCGACCGGATAGAAGCTCCAAGATCACCACGCCAAACGCAAACACGTCGAGTTGAGGAGTAATCAATCCATTCTCGATGTACTCTGGAGCCATGTAGCCATGAGTGCCAACAACGTGCCTTGTTATCTGCATAGCCTGACTCTGATCATTCTCCACTGCGATACTCCTTGACAATCCGAAATTGGTGATCTTCGCCCTCAGGTTGTTATCAAGTAGGATATTGCTGCTCTTTAGATTTTTGTGGATGCAAGTCGGTTTGCTATAGTTATGAAGGTAATTCAATGCGTCTGCAACGTCGTATGCGATCTGAATCCTGTGTTTCCAGTTCATTTTTGTGGAATCTAGAAGTGGTTTATGCAGTAAATCAGTTAGTGAACCGTTTTCTGCGTATTCATACACAAGGTAAGCATTTGCTTCGTGTAAACAGAATCCAGATAAACGGATTATATGTGAATGATTGAGCTTTTGTAGGATGTTGATCTCGGTTGTTGATACTTCACCATTGACTACCTTAACAGCTGCAAGATCCCCGTCGAATCTTCCTAGGAATACTGATCCCTTGATTCGATTCTCTTCCGAGAAGAAATCCGTTGCCTTCTGTAACTCTTCCAACTTGTAAACCGCAAGGGCGGATGAACCTCCTCCAGTTGCTTGCCTAATACCTTCCGCAGATATTGACCATGATTTAGAGTCTGACATTATTGGGCTATAAGCCATTGACCTTTCATCTTCATCTATCTTCATCTTCTTCACTACTGATTGATCTGGCTTGCTCTTCATTCGCTGCCGGCGGCAGCAAATGACTAGTAATACAAAGACGATCAAGATCAAGGCGGCTGCTCCAACTCCAACTCCAACGATAACCCATTTTTTGGAACTCTCACCACCGTCTTCAACCTGGGCAGCAGGAGGGGGCGGTGGAGGAATTGGCGGCGGGGGAGAGGGGAGGAAGGCGGTGACATCTATCTTGGTCGGCATGGATTTGAGTGGAATAAGGAGTGGGGTGAAGGGGAAGATTATAGTGTCATCGGCGATTTCATTAGCGTCTAGGATAGTTTGTTTATCGACTCCCCCAAACGCTGCGGCGATAGAGTTGATGTCGTTCCCGGACGCAATTAGGTAAGAAACAAGGTACTTAATACCGGCAGCGGTTTGATTTGTCGTTGGACAAGCGCATCGGAGAGGAACTGAGATTTGCATTCCGACTAGGAGTGAACGGAAATAGTAAGGGTTTTGAGCCATTAAAGCTTGACAGGTAGTAAGACCTTGGTAGGTTAGATTAGCGATGGAGAAGTAGGTATCTAGAGTGGTCTTGAGAACGTAAGAGGCGTTATGTTGATAATAGGAAGAGGAGAAACATGAACAATTGATGGGAATTAGGAGGAGGGTATTTGAAGGGAGAGATCCGATGTCGGTGACGTTGTTAATTTTGGCGATTTCGATTGGATCTGCGTTTAGAGCGTAGCCGATTGTGGCTGGAGAATTGTAGATCGAGTTTGAGCGAAAGGTTAGGTAGGAAAGGCAGGAAGAAGATGGGCTATTGCAGACGAAACCTAATGTATTGGTGGAGTTAACTTCGCAGGCTAGTTGTTTGTTGTTGACATACACTTGTTGGCCTTTGATCCGCCATTGAAGCAGCAGCTGGATCAGGAGGAAGACGGGGAGAAGATTGTTCTTCATTTTGATGCTGGAAATATTTTCAGCTGAGAATTGAAATGGGGTTAAGTCACTTAAAATAAATATAATCTAGTCAAACTTCTCACCATTTTTTCTGTTTTGCTGAATTTCTCACCACTTTCATTTCTTAATCCAGCGGTGTACAGTTATCTATAAAAAAAAAAAAGACTCAAACAGTTGTTGTTTTTACAAAATAAAGTTGCAACAATTTAGTCAACAGTGTAGGTTCTATATCTTCCTAATAAACTTTCTAGACCAAATCCTGAAGTCTAAGACACACTTAACAAGCCTAGAACTTCTCTAAACAACCTTCATAAGCTGTTAAGTCTCATTAGCCAATTCTACATGTTGAAGTCGAATTGCCAATTGCCCTAGAACTTTGTCGGGACAAATTCAACTTCTACCTTTGTTGACAAGGCATGAGGCCGTTATGAAAATATTCTTTGTAACAATGTTTCCAGTGGATGGAATGGTGGTTAAGGGAAAAGGAAGAAGTTACGTTTTAAAAAAATTATATTTGCCTACGGTTGGCGAGGAAGATGACAGGCTTGGGACCGCATCGAAACAACGCTTACGATCCACACGACAAAGGAGGCCCGAAACGACGCCGTTTAGGGTGTCCTTGTGATCCCGAATGCAAGGCCGAATCGAGTTTGGGGCGCGTTCTCATGCAGATAATGCTTGGATTTTTATTTTTTTTATATATATTTTTAGAAAACGACTAATTTTATTAAAAACCCAAAAAGGAAAAACATTAGTTAGTCTTGATTTTGAAAGAAAACAATGAAAAGAAAAAGAGTACACACAAGAATGAAAATGAACTAACAAAGTAACATATGCCTTAACTCTTTATAAATCTGGGCGCAGCAATTGAACACTATGTTCTTCCAAATTTCTTAATTCTGGTGAATATTTTAGCATTTCTTTTCGACAGTTAAATACACAAGATATGAGCTAACTCCTTCAAGATACGCAGACAGTTTGAATCCGGAATGCTCATTAAATTTCCAATGTGATCTCTCGCCAGCAGCCTGTTTAGTGGGCTGCACTTTGATAATCTTTTGTAATAACCAAGCCATTCCCTCTTTGTAGTGCTTGGATTTTAGAATGGCTAGAAATTGAAGTTATAAAATTTAATCTATTAGACCCATTCTTTTCACCAGAATTTGCTTATTATATTTTATTTAGTAATAATTAACATAGTTATCACGAATATTTAACTTTTTTTTTATAGTTATACCTTTAATCTTTTACATTTATTATTATTATTATTATTTTCTTCTAATTAACCAACACTAATCAATTTTGTAATATTAAAAGTGTCCATTTTACTTTAGAAATAAAATAATAATAATAAAGCAACACTTCTATCAACTATCATTGTTATTTTATTGCATTCTAACGTGAAAGATGGGTTAGCTTTAAATGGTCAACGGTCCACATTCAGTTTAAATTAATTCAAGATTTGTACGGGTCATATATAGTATTGTGTTAATGGTTGGGTTGACTCGGTTATTGGTTTGATTAGTTCATTTGTTCATTAAATATTTGTTTCTAATTAGAAGTTTATATTAGGATGTGACTGGTTATAAAATAAACTTAAATAAGTTGATAACTTGCAGTGCTAACAAACTTAGGAGGTTATAACTATTTTTTTAGCTATTAAATCTTCAAGTTAGGTATTCCTTTAGAATGAAGGTACAATAAAAATGTTTAATTATCTAGTACAAATAAGAATTGGATGATTGAAGTTTGAAAAACAAAATTATTTTGGCAAAATCATTATTATTCTAAAGAAAATGTGAGCAAAATGGATACATTACATTCTATTTATAAAGTGTATAAATAATATTACATAAACTTAGTTTAAATAGTAAGCTAGCTAGCTATAGATAAAAAAAAAATAGAACAAAAACAATGCTAAAATCAAACCTAAGACATCTCTTGTTATGAATTATCGCAATTAAAACTAAATAGAGATAGATGAAAAAAATATAGAGATTTAGATTTGGTCCTATAACATAAGGCCCAATCTTAACCAATTTAAATGATAATATTTTGAAGATAATTATAATGTTGATTTTTTTTTTCATTAATAGAGATCAAAATGAATTAGATAAAATAATATTTGATTCTCACTAAAATCAACTTATACTGAAGCATAGGCTAGAACTGTGTGATCAGTTGTGTATTTTTAGACTAAAAAATGATTATTTTAATATTGACATTGAAATTTTTAGTTTCTTTGGTTAAATTTTATTTCAGTTGAGAAAACCCTCCACTTCAAAAATTTATTGCAAGTATTATTGGATTATATTTACAGAAAATTAAAATATTATTGCATTATCTCAAATTTGTCATATATGGTTAATTTCTTAATAAAGTAAAAGTTGATGGGTAAATAATTATTGTGTATTTCATTCTCAAGTTTGTCGGTTTTAACAAAAACAAAGATCATTTTTATCTTTCACAATTTTGTAATGGCCTTGCCGTCTATATTTGAACTTTTCAATAAATGGAACAATAGTTTAAAGTATAAAGATAAATAAAATTACAAATATTAATGATAATATAATATAATCCATATTTCTAATACAATCAAGGATCGATTAAAATGAAGAAAAAAAGTCAAAAAAAAATCATTTGGTAAAAAAACTGCATCAAATGCGAAGCTGTCAAAATCGAGAGTTTGCGTATAATCGTTAGCTAATGGTAAACTCGTAAAATCTAGAGTTTATGTAAAATCGTAATAGTTTAATTTGAAAAAATAATAGTTATATATTATTATTATTATTATTATTATTTATATATATAATTAAGTATTTTGTATTTAGATTTTAAGAAATTATATATTTTAATATTAAATTAATTAAAAATAATTATAGGTAAATAACACTATAAAAATTATATTTACAAAATAAATTATATTAATTAATTAATTTAAATAAATAATAACTTTAATTTTTAATTTAATTAATATAAATTTGATTTTTTAAAAGTAAAATCGTATAGATTCATAAAATCGAAATTATTTATAAACTCGTAAAATCTTATTATCATAAATTTAAAATAGTAAGAGTTTACCTATTTAAGAGTTTACTTAAAATCAGACTCGTTAATCATACGTAAAATTGTAAGAGTCAACTCAAGATTTTAACGGTCTTATATAATCTATAAATTTGATAAAAAAAAATATTTTTTCGTTCCTATTCCCATTTTCGAGTTCAAAAATCATTACCGAGCACGCCCACAATCTATTTCAATCTTATCTTTTATCTTTTTCGTAATAGTTTTCACACCTTTTTTTTCTTCTTATTTTAGGAAGTTAGCATTAATATATAAGACATTTAATATTTTAAACAATACTCTTGTTAGTTAATTTAATTATGAATTAATACCTTTTTAAAACTTTGATATTATAGAATCAGATGTATGTTGTAAATTTATTGAAATTAAATAAAATATTTTTAAAATAAAATAAAATTCAAACAGTTAGAGAGTCCGGTTATCTTTCTTAAAATTAAAGTTAACATGATTTTTTTTCAAAAGTAGAAATTTTATAATTTTAGTATAAAATTATATCCTTACTAGTGTGAATAATTTGGTGGAAGATAAATTATGAAACTTTCAACAAATTTAACAACTTGTGGAGACATTATCTTAGGTTCCATTTCAACAAATTCCAACGATTTTCGAGTCAAATTGTCCAGCTAAAGATGATTTTTTTTTTCGGTTTGACCAGTAGTTGATCGGAGATGGGGCGTTGAAGATATTCGTGTCTCTCATCTCGATCTCACCCCGAATATTATAATCACCATTAAATATATAATATCAATAATATATTAATTTATTTTTCGTATTTATAAGAATTTTAAGTCAATTTCTTTATAATAATATAAATATATAATATAATACAATATATAATATATATAAAAAATTATTTATAATAATTTTATTAAAAAAAAATATTTTAAAAATATAATACAACCGTGCCCACAGAGATTCGACAAAACCGATACGTGTGAGAATGGTAAAAAAAATACATCCTTGAAATAGACTAAGAGATTGTTTGATGAACTGTTTTTTTGGGTTTTTCTAAGATTTTATCCTAAAACCCAAACATCATTTCATTCATCATTTTAACTATCTAATCAATCATTTTATATATTTAAATACCAAAATTATCTTTTATTTAATTATATAAAATTAATTTATATTTAAAACTAAAGAATATTTTTGACTTTTTAACTTTAAAAATTAATTTTTTTAAATTTCATCAAAAAAGGTTTTTAGGACAAAACCCAGAAAAAACCCTAATAACCAAAGATCAAACAAGCCCTAAGACGTAATGGTAAACATATTCATGTTCTTAATTTGATCCATTCTCATCCATAATCTCTACAACTCCTGATTCGACTTATTGTTATTCATAATTTCTCCTATCAACAAATTCGATTAAAAATCGATTTATACTTGGAATATTTTCACACACTTTAATTTATTTTTAATTTCTCAACATCATTGGTAAATCATTTCATTTTAATTTAATTAATTTATATAATAAATATGGAAAACAAATTGGGACGGTTGTGAATGTGACGGTTGAGCAACTGCAGTTATATATATATTAATTAATTCCAAGTACTCAGTCTTTGAAGTTAGCGTATCGATGGAATTGTATGCTTAATTTAATACTATTATTATTTCAAAAGTCAAATAATAATAAAATTATTTGTTGCCTCAGAAACAGGTAAAATTAATAATAAACATTGGGACTGTCCATTTGCATCTGATCCTCCTCCACACACTTGTTTTTTTTATTTTTTAAATCTGTTTTAATGAATTTATTACACAATTCATTTCGATAGGGTATCAATTTGGGTTGACTTCACAGTTGACGGTTCATATGGATAAGTTAACTGATTGAATGATATTAATTTGAATTTCACATATTTAGTAATTTAACTCAAAATTTCTAGCCTGAATCTGATCTTTTTTATTTGTGATTGATTTGGACTTGACTCGTTTTACCCGATTTACTTAACCTAAATCGGATCTTTTTATTTGTGATTGATTTGGACCTGACTCGTTTTACCCGATTTACTTAATGGGTGAGTGAATATGAAAAAATAACATAAAACTCAAAAAATAATAATTTGTAAATAGGTTATCATGTATATTTTGGATCATTTCAGGTCGACTCGATTTTGACCTATTTATTAATCATGTTAAATATATCGATTTGATTTTGACCAAACAAAAGAATGCATAACTCTAACCTGATTTTTCGTGTTCGGTCCGGGTCGTGTTTCGTGTCGAGTCTAAAATTGTCGGCCATATCCTTATCTCTTCTAAATTCTATATTAATTTTATAAAAACTCATTTAAGGTGTAATTTGTTATTTTCATTTATTGGGTAAAGATAATATTTTGATTCTTTATATATGTGATGTTATACCAGATAGAAGAGCTAAAAATAGGCTGTATAAAATAAAGTACACTTAAAACAAACTCATAAATAAATTTGATTATTCTTCAAATAAAAAATAAACATTATTTAGAAAGAAACAAAATATAATTCCAAACATATGTTTATTCTATTTAATTAATTAAGGGTGTGATTCTGTTTTGTTTCGATTTTGAAGAACTATTGTTATGTAATATAAAAAAAAAACATCATTGAGAATCATATACATTTCTATTTAATTTCTTTTCCCTCATTTGTTTGTGAAAAACAAGAAAAAACTTTAATTGGTATAAATAATAATATAATTTTAACAATTATTTTATTTTATTTTATCATTCTTCTAAAGTCGATGTCGATAAGGCTAGTTTCTGATCTGGTTTGACTTTTGTGTTTTTTAAGAATTTTTTATTTATTTATTGTGTTTTCAGTTTTGCCTTTATTAGAGGTTCATGTTTTTTTCTCTCTTAATGCCGTTTTCTTTCGGGTATCGTGCTAATATTTAAGACACTAGTATGCTTTATTACATGTATTTATTGGGCTTATGATTTTTATATTTTAAAATAATTAAAATTTATTCAAATAAAGAATGAAATTTTCGAATGAATAAAAAAAAGCAAGGATCCAAACATCAACTATATGAAGAAAAATAATGTCTTAAAATTACACTATTTTAAATAATATAACTATACTAATCATACAAAAGTTATCACAATTAAACAATAAATATATTATTTTAACATGTTTAAAAACAAAAATTAGAAACTTGAGAGTATATATATATATTTTTTGGTACAATTCCAAAATATAAAATTAATATTATAAATTATTATAACAATAAACTTGCATTATAAATTTAAAATATTTCAATAATATAACGATAACAAATTAAAATCATAAATATTATCCCATTAATATCAAATAATTATTGATAGACATTTTTTTACAATATTTAAAAATATAAAATAATAGAATCAACACTTGTGTATCTTTCCTAACTAAACTTTCAAGCACACAAGTTTTATAAATAAAAATTTAAAAACTTGCTAATTAACTTAACTTATATGCATGTGTTATCAAACTATTGTCTAGAACTATGTAAAAATTTTAAACAAAAGATAAAAAAAAGTCAAACAATCTTGGTATAATTTTTTTTATTGCGTCAATCAAATACACAAAATTTTATAAATAGAAAATGAAAAGTTTGATATTTAACTTTATCTTATGACTTATATGTCAATATTGATTAATATATCTATTTTATTTATCAGTTTATACCTACCAAATTTATTGATAAATAAAACAACTATAGCTTCACTATAATTATATGTATGCTAGATCTACTTATCATATATAAAAATATGTTTTTTTTATGTGGCACCAAATAATTAAATTCTAACGTTTAAACTTTATCATTTTTCAAATTTTGCAATATGATTCAAAAACACTAGTCTAATCATGAGATTATTTATAATTGTTTAATTAAATATATATTTGTTAAGAAATTTTTTGATTATGAGTTAATTCTTAGATTGACCAACAATTTATTTATACTAACATAAATATCCACCCCAATAACCTTTAGTTAATCACATATATATATATATATATATAATAAATTCATTGAGAAGATATATATTAATTAATATTGTTTCATTTATTCATCACTAGAGGTTCTTTGACTCATTCCCCATAGACATAATTAGTTGCACCAACCAATTGGGCATATTTGTATTTATTATATATTTCATATGTAAGAATATTATTAGTAGTACTAAAAATAATATAAATGAAATATATAGTTAGCTTAATTTGTGAGAAATTAATGGGTTGGTTACTTTACACCATATATAGTTAGGTGAAATTATATTGTCGGTGGTAAATTATGACATAATATTTGATAGGACATTAAATGACATATATAGTACTTCAACTCATAAGCAAACATAGCAAGTTTATAATATAGACAAAGTTATTCGAAGGGATAAATGTACTGTATTTTTTATCGAAAAATTTATTTGAATAATTCATTCGGTTATTTAAATAATTTATTGTTTTCTCTCTTAATTAATTAAATCTATCAATTTATCAATAAAAATATTAAAATTTATTTTATTTTTCATTAAACATTAATACATTTAAAAAAATCACCAATAAATCTAACTTTTCATAACTCTATATTAGTTAAGATTATTTAAATAACCTCAATCCAAATAAGATCTTAGTTTGAGATCTAGATGTTTTAGACATAATAAGGTTTCAATAAAATGAATTTTAGGGTTTCCTTTTATGTATTCAAGAGGGAATATTCTTTGATGAATTGAAATAACATATGCAAGTACACTAAAATCAATAGTGTTAAATTTTGATTTTTGTTTTGTTTTTTTTCTCTTTATTATGTAAGATATCGTGAAAATTATAGTGACCAGTAATGAAAACATAAAACTTAGTTATGTCATGTGTTAATACAATTTAAACTAAAAATTTATCATTAAGACAAGATACAAAAATAATTAAACTAAAAAATATCAAGAAAAAACATCATTAAAATGATAGTAACTATCCTTTGCCCCCGTGGACTATTCAAGTCACCATAAAAGAAAATGTTAATAGTTGATGACAATGTTTTCATAAGAGTCAATATCAACATTTATATATAGTAATTAATTTGGTGTTTGAAACTTTCATATTTCTCTACTTCTTTTTTTCAATATAATTAAATTGTGCTAATTAATTAATTCATTAATTGCACAAATGAGTAGTTGATATCCTCACAAAAATTGCTCAAAATTAATTTTAAAATTTTATAATCAAATTTTCTTTTTTGGAATTAAAGGAAAACTAGCATGACACCCTATAGTTACGATCCGCGTTTAAACTTAAAACGCTTCTAGATTGAATCAAACTCGTGTCTTTTTAGTATTTTAAACCGACTCTTATCATTGGGCTACATTGGTAAAGTTTATAATCAGATTTTAAATTCACACAAGAAATACATATCATTCTCTATCACTTTTTTGTCAATATTTTTTTTTATGAAAATCGAAATTCTTAATATTTATTATATTATGATTAAATTCTTAAAATTTTATTTAACAAAAAAAAAAAAAAACTTTTAATATATGTTGGGCGGTTGAGTACTAGTGAGTAGGGTTTGGTGGGAGTATTTAATAAGTGCATGAGGTGGAGAAAAGAAATTAAACCTGCATGATGAAATGAAGAGATCCTTCATATCTCTCTATCTCTAGATCTTTCTCTTTATCTTTATCTTCTCAACTTAATAGTTATAATTATTAATATTTATAATAATTACAAATTAATGATGGAGATTGAAAACCCAATAGTTATTAGTAGAAACAAGGCCGGAGATTTAGAGAGCGGTGGCGGCGGTTGTGGTGGCGGTGAGGCGGCGCCGGCATTCTTGGTGTGGGAAGATCTAACGGTTCAGTTGTTTCCAAACTATGGCGGCGGCCGCCGTGGACATGTTGATCATCATAAGACAGTACTTCTTCATGGCCTACATGGTTATGCTGAGCCCTCGAGGATTATGGCTATTATGGGTCCTTCGGGTTCTGGCAAATCTACCCTTCTCGATTCATTAGCAGGTAAGTAAGTATTCATGTTTAATTCCATTTTATACATAGCTAATGCAATTACGGTGTTAAGATTTGAAATCTACTAGGCTGTTATCCAAACAAAATCTAAGTTAGGTCAATTTATTATATATAAAAAAACATTTTGGACCACCAATTACAACCCACATAAAAACCTAGGTAACCCATAAGGTAGATCCGCTCTTAACTACATGCAATATCATCTTAAATCTAAATCCTCCGAAAACTACACTCTTAGTCTAACAAAGGAAACTCATATCACAATACAATAACCAAATAAATAAGAGGTAGATATCTCTAGTAAAGAAGTTATGGATTCGGTTTGAGTCTGTCAGACAACAAATTTCGCTCGCTTTCTTAATTGTAGTCGTACTTTAAAAGTGAAACGAAATCCACCGTTTTAATAAAAATAATAAACATAAAGATTCTAAAATAGACTTTTGATTTAGTGTCTTGTAATTTAGAAATCAGGTGAGAAAGTTAAGTTAAAGGGGATAGGAAGGAAGTTTATTGATTTGGATGTGGACATGAGTAGAACATCTTAAGTCATGCTACCTTCTCATTTATTTAAAAAAAAAAAAACAAAAAAACTAGTGTTTATCATTTATATTATTATTGAAGTTACTAATAAGTGATACTAGAGATTTATTATATATATTTTTTTATATAAATATTCATGGTGCCCTAAGTAAATATTTTTTTTAAAATTTTCAAATGGTATATTTTATGATATTTTCAATAAATATAATAGTATTTTATCATCACTAATAAAACTAATTTAGTTGAAAAACTATTAAATTAACTCATATTGTATGGCAATATTCAAACTTTATTAGTGTATTTATTTATTTCCTTTTTATTTTGTGAATGTAGGAAAACTTGCTATCTAATTTGCCTTAACCTAGATTTACCATATAATATTTATTATCTTTCTCAAGTTTAATAAAATATTTAATTTGAACCTTAAAGTTTGTTTTGAAGTTAGTTTACAACTTAAAATAATACATATAATAATTAGATCAATGTCCTTTAAACAATAGAAGATAAAATTAGGTGAATATTAAATGTGATTCTATCTTAGTTGTATGATGTGGGTTCACTAGATTTTCATACTGTACTATTTATACTTATTTTTATTGTACCATCAATTTTGTCTTTCTTATATAATAATAATAATAAAAAAACAACAACAACAAAAAGTTATTAACATAATATTTATAAATATACTTCCACATACTTCCATTTTGAGTCCAAATGATGTGTATCAATATTTAGGCTTATATTAATTCATTTTTAAAGAGTATATATTAATATTAATATTTTAATTAAACAAGTAATGAAAATTATTTATATTTAGTTATTGTTTTTTTATATTATATTTTGTAGATAATATATGTCAATTGTTAGTATCAATGTTTTTCTGAATACTTAAAAAATAAAAACATTACTTTACCTTGATATTAAAGTTAATTATATAATAATTTATTTTGTTAATAATATTTATGGAGTTATTTGTACAAATCATTATTAATTACATTAAAATTTGAATTTAATCTATTTCACCATTTAATCAGTATTTTGTTAAATATTTTAAAATTATTAAAGCACTCGGTGACCAAAATTAATGAATTAATTTGGATAAAATATTTGATTTTTTATTTGAAAAATGAAAAGTGGACACGTGTCAGGGTACTATTTAATTGCCATAATGAAACCAAAAATGGGCCCACAATTGACAGTGAAATATGTCTGCTTATTAACTTTGAGCATGGTCCAAGGCCCAACCAGATCTGACTTTGTGTCTTAATGGGCCATCTCCACCCATAATAAAAAAAATTAAATTAATCTTTCATGTCACATTGTCATTTTCAATTCTATATTCAATAAATAAATACATAATAATAATTCTATATAGAACATAGGTAGGGTTTACCATCCTATCCCACACGCCAAACCCGACCCAACATAACTCACAAATTATCGATATAAAATAATCGAATTTAACCGACCAAACCGACTCGTAACCGAGTTAAAAGTAAGGATTACAAAACAAATAAAAAAAACCCTACTCGGACCCCCTTATGTAACTACACTTTGTCTATAGAATAGTATATATTAAATTCAATAATATATTAGTAACATTAATTTAATCTGACATAACAATTAATATTTTTTATTGTACAGGCAGATTGTCCAACAATGTTTTTATGACTGGAAACATTCATTTGAATGGGAAGAAAACAAGACTTGATTATGGGGTTGTGGTAAGTAGTTCATTTATTTACATAATTTATTAATTAATTAATTAAATATACAAAAGTTTAACATTTTAATTATAATCATATATAAACAGGCTTATGTAACACAAGAGGATGTATTGTTAGGAACATTAACTGTTAAGGAAACAATAACATATTCAGCTAGTTTAAGACTTCCATCAACCTTAACTAAACAAGAAATGAAAGATATCGTTGATGGGACGATCGAAGAAATGGGGCTCCAAGAATGTACTGAACATGTTATCGGAAATTGGCATTTAAGGGGGATTAGTGGCGGAGAAAAGAAGAGGCTTAGTATCGCCTTAGAAACATTAACTCGACCACGAATCTTGTTTCTTGACGAGCCCACAACCGGGCTTGATAGTGCGTCGGCGTTCTTTGTCGTGCAAGTGCTTAAGAACATTGCCTTGGATGGTAGAACCGTAATATGTTCAATTCATCAACCTTGTAGCGAAGTTTTTGCGCTTTTCGATGATTTATATCTTTTGTCTAGCGGCCAAACTGTTTACTTTGGTGAAGCGGAGAAGGCAATAAAGGTGCATGAGATAACAATAATATGTTACACCTCTTTAAAGCTTATAAGTAATATGAATAATAATTTTGTGTTTTTTATTCAGTTTTTTGGTGAAGCTGGCTTCCCTTGTCCGAGTCGAAGGAATGCGTCGGACCATTTTTTACGATGTATCAATTCAGATTTCGATAAAGTAATGACCACTTTGAAAGGAAGTGAAATATATAAGGTAATGCACGCTTTAAACGTATGAGTTTGAACAAAATATATAATTTTTTTTAAATATTTGTTCGAATATAATTTAGTTAGACATATATTTTTATATTAACGTTATTTTGTTCAAACTCGTACATATACTTCAATAGAGCTCCAAAATTTATACTCTCTTTTCTTAACAATTGGTATATGAAATTTGTTGATTAAATTGTAGGAAACAAAAGGAGAATCAGATCCATTTGTAGAAATGGAAGTGATGGAAATCAAAAAAGAGTTAATTGAGAAATATATACACTCAGTTTATGCAATGAGAGCCAGAGCCAGGGTCAAACAAATCTCCTCTATGGTACAATTTCTCCAAATCAAACTTAATTTATTTTTCACATTTTTTGAAAATTTTTACATGATCTCACTTAGAAACTAACAATCAAACAATTCGATTACCATGAAATTTGAACAATTTATCGAGTTTTTTAAAAACGAATATTTTGAACAACGATTGAAATTGCAGAAAGGGCAAAACATAGAAGCGAATAATAATGGAAGGAAAGTTGAATGGTGGAAACAACTTTGGACATTGACAAAAAGATCATTTGTGAATATGTCAAGAGATTTGGGATATTATTGGCTAAGGTTGGCTACATACATACTTGTTTCTATATGTGTTGGTAGCCTTTACTTCCATGTTGGCTATTCCTACTCTTCCATAATGGCGAGAGGCGTATGCGGAGGTTTTATGTCTGGTTTCATGATTTTTATGTCCATCGGTGGCTTCCCAAATTTTATCGAGGAAATGAAGGTAAAAAACACTTAAATTTGTCTTAATTTTGGAATTTAGAAAATATTTTGAATTCGCGATAACATATTTGTTATACATACAGGTGTTTTACAAGGAAAGGTTGAATGGTTACTATGGGGTTGGGGTGTTCATTTTGTCGAATTTCTTATCGTCGTTGCCATTCTTGATAGCGATTGCAATGGTAACCGGAACGACAACTTATTATATGGTGGACTTTAGGCCCGGGTTTTCGTATTATGCTTTCTATTGTATTCTTCTTTTTGGATGCATTTCTTCCATTGAAGGCTGCATGATGGTTGTAGCCTCACTTGTCCCTAATTTCATGATGGGAGTTCTAACTGGAGCTGGAATCATAGTAAGTAAAAAACCACCTTTTATTTTTTAGAAAATATGAGTTATTTTAGATTTTAACACATGAAAATTCCAATAAAAAACCACCCTAAAACCTAGAATATGTATTAAAAAGTTTGAATATGCTCAATAATAATGATTTTTACTTTTTTTAACCTTTTTTTTTCATGATTGTGAATGCAGGGAATTATGATGCTTTCATCAGGCTTTTACCGATCAGTAATTGATCTTCCAAAGATTTTTTGGAGATACCCAATCTCATATGTCAATTTTCAGTCATGGGCAATGGAGGTAGGTAATTAATTAATTAGTAATTGTTCAAACATAAGGACTATAACCAAATATAATAAATTGTTACAAACAAAAAATGGTTCGCACCATGATTCTGACTTGTACTTTTGTACCATGTTATCTGAATTCGAATGAAATCGATCGATTTAAACCATGTGCATGAATGAATGCAGGGGGCATACAAGAATGTGATGCTTGGAATAGAGTTTGATCCCCTAGTGCCCGGAAATCCAAGATTGAAAGGAGAGGATGTACTAAAAAAAGTTTACAAAATGGATTTAGGGCACTCTAAATGGTGGGACTTGGCTGCGGTTATGATAAGCATGGTGTGTTACCGGATCTTGTTCTTCTTGATCCTTAAGATCGGGGAGAGAGCTTCGCCAATTTTTCGATCTCTCCATGCTCGAAGAGCTACTAGAAAGAAGATCAATAAACATCAAATAGTAAAAAAAACACCATCTTTTGGTTCAAAAAGGCACTATAATAATACTCCACATTCACTATCTTCTCAAGAAGGCCTTAACTCTCCTCTTCAATGAAATATTATGAAAAGAAGAAACATATGATAGTTTCTTTAAGGAACCCATGTGAAAATGTTTCCTCAATTAAGGTTTGGTGATTTTTGAACAATAAATTATTAGTATGTAACTATATTGTGCTTATTGATGCACATGAGTGTATTTTTGAGTTTACTTAGCTTCAAGTGAATCTGTAAACTATGGCTAAATTGTCATTTTATTTTCATTTGGAATAAAATTGTATGTGTCGCGTTGTTGCCCAACTTTCGGTATTCAAATTTGAATTAACAAAAATAAGATTTCGAATTATGAGTACAATTCAATCAAACTTCATATACAATATTATTTTTACTTTTAGTTTTAACAATTAAGTTGAGTTTAATATGAATTGGGCCAATTTAATATGTAATTGTAATAAAATAAAAAATAATATGAAAATATTTTTATTATGAGTTACCCATCACCTAGATTCATTCTTATTAGTAGAATAGATTGAAATTGAATTTAAGTTGGATAATAGGAGTTTGGGTAAACACATTTAAAGTGTAATGCAATCACAGATTGTTAAATAAACATCTTGAGAATATGATATAAGTTAAAGAGATTTTCATTATATAACTTGTGGTCTAATAGATAACAATTATTACAAGTATTTCAACAACATTCTCATTCTCACCAAAATATATACTTTCTTACAAACCAGATCTTCCTTACTAGTTTACAAAATAGAGGGTGAAGTTGTTTTACCCATTAATATATACCAACTTTAGTTCACCACTACTCCTTCTGATTATTCCTGGCCATTATCTGAAAAAAACACAAAATTAAGTTCATTACATGAAATGAGCTAAACATGTCGAAGAAATCTCTAACATTTATAACAACTAGATCAAAAACATATAAAATAGTTTACAAAAATTGAATGTAAATGTTTTAATTGAAAATAGTCATTGACTATGGGATCATCCTTACTCAATGTGGACTCTTGAAGGCTAAGGATAGGTCAAAACTTGAGTGAAAAATCATCATTTTAGTATGAACACTAATTTCGCTATCAAGGATTAACATTATATAGATTATTTTTTTAAAAGTAGTATAGTGTATTGTCTCAAGTTCAATTTCATAAGAAACACATTAATTGAAGTAGGTAGGAGTCACGATAGAACAAATTCTCTACTTCAAATGCTTGAAAAATTATCAGAAGCAAATATTTAACAGTTGGAGTAGCACAAGCTAGTTTGGTAATTCACACTATGACTAGCATTCCCTAGAAAACTCTTATAAAAAGGCAAAGTTAACAATTTGAAAGTGGTTGAACATGATTATGTCTTTTTTTTGTGTGTGAATATATATGTCATATGATAATTTGAAAGTGGTTGAACATGATTATATGTCTTTTTTTGTGTTAATATATGATGTTAACATCACCCCACAATCATGACAAACACTTCAACTTAATGTGTTTTAAGTGAAAATCAAACTCACGATCTTTGATCTCTTAGGAATCACTCTATTGTACATAGGTAAAAAAAGAAACGCTTATCACCTTCTTTTCAACTATCTAGAAATCTAGATGAACTCAAAATCAAAGAATGAAGATTGATTAATAATGCTCTGAACAAATGCATCAATGTCAAAGAAGGGAGGCTTCTGAAATCAAAGGTAAACACCATTCTTTTCCAATCTATACAAATGATAATGTACTTTTGCATCTTACATTTATGAATCTAGAAGTAAGAAAATGCAAGAATCTTTTAGATAAAAAAAAATATAAGTAATGAAGAAGTATGGGGGGAGGTTAATGAATATGCTATTGTTCGTAGTTGAGTTACTATGCAATAAATGTGGTATGTATTCTTCCCAAATCATGATTGGTTAATTGATAGGCCGAATAAAGATTAAAGATATAATGTTTAATTTAATATCATTGTGAAATGTAATTAGTATAAATAGGTTGATTTTCATGTATTTCAATATCTTTTATTCTTTACTAATGGAGTGTTACAAAAAAATGAGACATTACCTAAATTTAACAAGATTATATTGATTTGGAGTAGGAGATGTTGAAAATATGGACTTTTTAGTAAGGAGGTAGCAACAAAATTGTTGTCAAATCCATTTTATGTCCATTTTTAAACTACTCATCAATTTATTTTTTTGGCTATATAAATTAGTTACAATTTGACATGGACAAAGTTATCATCATTTAAATGAATAAGGGTAGTTAAAATGACAAAAATCTTGCCTAAGAGACTAGGGATCTTGAGTTCGATTGTCATAACTGTGAGGAGTCAGTGGTAGTTTCCTAAATTAAAATAAAAAATACTCAAGAACCTTAAAATTCTAGGTCAATATCTTCAAATGAGAGATCAACTTGAAATTGGATTACATTGGCCAGGTCATCACTATCCTAAGCAAACCTAATTCCCTTCTCCAAACTAAATAATGTTGAGTCTCTCTTTCAGACGTAGATTTTTCAATCTTTGTTTTCTTTTGTTACCTACGACAAATTTTGTTTCAACAATTGTAGTCTAAGTATTGGCAAGAAAGACCATACTACTAAAGATTGTTGGTTCTTTAACATACTCTACTTTTTAAGGATCATGATTTCTATGTTTAAGTGGATAAGACAACCGCAAAATTAGAAGAATGGAGCAATTACATTAAGAAAATTCAATTAATTGATCAGTACCCAAATGAATTCAGGGAAAAAATGGTAAGAAATACTACAACATCAAGGTTGTATTTCTTCTATTTATTTCCATTTTTGTATTAAGAACCATTTAAATGCATTTTTACATAATTAATAAAGATCCAAAACTATAATAATATTAAAATATTCCTTTTAAAGGTCCTTTATTCTTTATCATAACACTAAATTCACAAGTTACAAATCACAAAATAAAAGAAAGCCAACAACCCATAAACATGTATATCCCTAATGAGGTCAAATAAATCACACTTTAAAAAGTATCTAATTTCTTGATTGCAGCAGCCTATATTTGTCATGAAAAATCTATAAATCAATTTTGTTATATTTGTCAAAATCACAATAATTTATTGTAGAAATTGCTAAACTAGTTTGTGACTTAGGTGGTAGAATTTCTTACTTAATATTGACAACTACCCATTAGCATTTAGCAAATAAATATTCTTGCAAATTTCATTATTATCGATATAGAGAAAATACGAGGTTATTAATTCCTCATCAAATCTCTAAAAACTCAAATCTATCAAATATTTGGATCATGCTTTATAAAATAATCGTGTCATGATAAATCAGATTACAATCTATAATCTGAATCATGATCTAGAAAATAAAATGGATTGATCCATAAAGCAATCTTATGCAAGCGGAAAAATTAACTTTAGCGATTGGGGTTGACATTAAGCGATAAAAAAAGTCTTGTTTGCACTTTTTCTTTTATATTGTTTAAAATTGGTGGAATTTTAAAGAAACATTGTAATTGAGATCAAATTAATACCTTATGTTAGGAAAAAAAAATATTAAATCAATCCTTGTACAGTTTCTTTATTTTTACTACATTGTTTTTTCACTTTTAGTTCCATGATTATAGCCGACTTAAAAACTTAGAAAATGTTATTGCTTCAACAATTTGAACAATTTTTTTTTTTAATTTAGGGAATTAGCTCGATCCCAGACTTAAACTTAAGGCGCTCTTAGTGGGTTGAACCCGAGACCTTTGGTCTCTAGGTAAACTTTTGTTAGTTGAGCGACCCAAATGGGTTAACAATTTGCACAAATTCTAATAAAAGAAATTTGCAAAATACCAACCTGAGTTTTAACATGATTCTTCTCCATCTTTAACAATTTCAACATCTGCTCCTTTCACCATATTCAGCATTGGGGACATTCTACCATAAGACCATGTCTCACCTGTCATCAATGAGAAAGTTACATGCCATATTGCCTTATAGGAAGAAAAAAAATACCATCAAAGAAATGTAATAAGAAGATTAGAAACCAAAAGTGCCGTTTACTACCAGATAGATGAAAAGAAATCTTTAGTAGCAATACATACTAATTGCAATGTGACAGATAAAATAATTTCCAACATGCCAATGTGATCCATTAATGTTAATTGTACTATTTTCTCGGAAAAAAAAAAACCGTTATTGTACTGTAAAAGAGAAGAAACAAGTTTACACCACTTAAAGGGTTGAAGTTTGTGAGAAGATTACAAGTCAAAATGAAACTGTCCTTTGACTAGAAATGAAACTCTACTCTGTAAATGGAATTATCAAATCTTAAGTTTTCTTCTCACTAGACACACCATTCTCAGGTTTGCTTTCATAGCCATGATAAGGAACTTCAATCATGGGTTTTGGCAAAGGACGGCCACCAAAATCATCAGGGAAGAAATCAAAATCAGGGCCGAAGTTGAACTTGACAACACAGTTTGGATGATTTGGAAGAGTGTACATTGAAGCTGCGGGATAATAACGCCCACCAAAGAGTTCTTGAAAAGCAATCCCTGGGCATACCCCGTTCTTGAAGAAAGATATTTCACTTCCTGTGCAAATCAAAAAAGTACCATAATCACATCCATGAACCAGAATCGAGAGAACATATAAAAGCAACATGATGTAACATATCCATCAACATTAGTTATAGCTTTGTCTGACACAGCTTGACCTTTTTTTCCATTGGCCCAAAACTAATGTAAAAATACAAATGGGGAAAAATATTCAAGTTGTACAAGTGTTCATTTGCAGCGTGTTTTACAAAATCTTTAAGGAAATAAATGCATGTCTTTGGTTCCCAACCTATAAGGAAATATATGTGTCTTTGGTTACGAAATCTGTAAGGAAAGAGATTCAAGAATGTGTTATTACTCAAAATGGAAACTGAAACTATGCCGTCATCACTATTCAAAATATGCTACATTGCATGAAATGGGGAATCCACATTTCAAAAACAAGGATTAGCTAGCTGATCCATTGCAAGAAAAATGAATAAGAGTTTAGTTATGATTTCTTTGAGAAATGTAACTAATAATAGTTAGTTCTTTGGTTACAAGAATTGATTCTAAGCACAACTTGAACTGAAGTTGATAGTGCTAGAAAGTAGCACCAAGTGTTTAGAACATCTTGGATATATCAGAAGCATGGCATGTGCACAAACCTTGAGTTTGTGCATTATTGGCAGGTTGGTAATGATCAGGGAAAAATAAGTGACAAATTGAAGAATCGAAGAAGCAATGTATAAAGGCCAAAGAAAGAAATCATGAATGGGGACAGGGGAGGGGGTCAGAGCAAAAGTTGAAGGATGGTCTAAATTGGGTAACCAAGAGATGTTTGGAATGTTTAAGGATCAAAGAGTTTGGCTTAATGTTTAGTTTTTTTGTATTTTGATTAGCTTTCAATAATTTTTTTGGATTGATATCTGTATATACTATTTTAGGTTCAATTATTTTCTTGTTTGTTTGATTTATTGATGCAAATATTTTTGTCGTTTAAGCTAACGACAAATTTTAATACATAAACAAGCAAATAATGATGTTTCTTAAAAAAGAATAATAACAGGTGTTACATTCGTTTCTTTGCTATAATAAAATGTTTGTCGTTTCCTCGAAAAAAACAAATTAACCTAGAATGCATTTAATTTGATGCTATATCCTTTACATATCCTTATTTAAAAGTAGAAGCAGATTACATACTTCCGACCTTTATCATTTGGGATTATTTTTCCTTCATTAGTATGTACTATAATATCTATCCTTTACCATTAGCACATGCACTGAGAATAAAGATGCATAGTTTTTAAAATTGCTCCCCAAAATATCCTAAAGAAATGTCCCTTAGGCCAAGTACAAATAGCTCCAAATGATAATCGAGTCAAACAAATGGAGATGTCAAAATTAGGTTCATGTTTAGGATGGACAACAAACTCTGATGAGGTCAAACAGAATTCACTACTAGACATTGGAGATTAGACAAGACAGTACTGGTTTTGTTTGGCAGGTTGATTGAAACATCAAGAATGATGTCCAACCAAGCTAAGTAAATGGATATCCAAAGTTGGCAGATATTCAATCTCAAGGCAAGGACCAAGTCAAGTCTCACCCAAGAAGGCATGAAATGCCAATAAAAAACTGAGTTTTGATTGTAAAAGATGTAAAACAAAGTCAGAAACACAAATATGATCAAGAGTTAAGATCAATTACCTGGTACAACCTTCGGATCTTCTTCTTTAACATCAGCCTTGGATACATACTTTTGACCCCTATACCAAACCAAATCTTGTTGCTTGGGTGCATAGAGACTTCCTTCAGGCAAATTAATGTAGAAACCAATAACGTCCCCCTCTTTGAACCCTTCTTCCCCATATGTCTCCCTCATAGCCTTATGTATCTTACACCCATCAATATCCCTGTAACCATAGCTATTCCCATCATATCCAACAGGTGCCTGCAAGTCCCCTTTCTCAGTCGTCCATCCAATCCTAGTATGCCCAGTCTCCCCTAAATTCACAACCTTAATCTCAAAATACCAAGCCCCTTCAACAACCCCTCTAGTAGCTCTAACCATTCTATAACCTTTAGTACTACCAGCACTCAATCTATCATCAGACAATTCAACCTTCTCCGCTTTGTACACCTTAGACAAACAGATTTTCATTTCTGGCGTATCATCACTTCTATCAGGAAATCTAGGAATAGGAGTGATATAAACAGGATCATCCGGTTGTGTATTGGGGTTGTTGTTAGAGTTCTTAGCTTTCTTCTTACCTTTACGTGAAGTAGATTTCGTCCAAACATTGTTATTCTTTTTCTTAGACTTCTTGTTACTAGGTGTTGCTGATGCAGCCTTTGTTACTGGAATATCTGGTGTTGGTTCTTCTGCAGCACCTTCCTCCTCCAGCAAGTCTTCAACTTTACTATCAACCAGATTCATTTCCGACGTCGTCGAAGAGATCTGTCTCTGCCTCTTTAGAGAAGGGTTTTCGTCTTCATCATCTTCATCTTCCGAAGCTTTATCAAGCTTGTGATCTCCAGATACCTCCTCGTCAGATAGATCTTCAGAAGCTACAATCTCCACTTTTACATCGGTTAAGGGTTCAGTTTCCGTATCTGGAGTTGTAGTCGAAGTGGTTCCAGTGACGGCTAAGTCTTCATTGTCTGCCTCTTCTGGTGGAATTCGATCGGCGACGCCGTTACTGTAAATCTCATCGTCGACGGTGTTGTGATTGGAGATGGTATGATCATCGTCCTGATTTTTGATAGGGGAATTCACCCCATCCATTGTTAGAAAGTGAAGGTTGAAAAACGGCAATTGGAAGAAGATTGAAAGAGAATGGAGGATTGATTGATTGAGTGTTCTTCCTAATTAGGGCTCCAATAAAGATATCGCCATGGCGGTTTAGAACTGGATGTAGAAGACGAGCTAAAATAGAATTGGGCTGGGCTGTACCTTGACGATGGACTCAAAATTGGGCTTTACATACTGTTCATTCGGCCTTTTCTAAAAAAGTACAAATATTAAATAAAAAATATTAAATAAGGTTAATATAAAAAATCGTGAAAAAAAATATTATCATAAAGATGTGATAACATTTTTAATTTTATTTTTAACCATTTTAAGTTTATGGGCGGGTTAACCCATTATCCGACCCAAATATCTATTTATTCTCATATATATCCAAATTAACCACAACTCTCGATCCGCCAATTCGAAGACTTTAAAAATTAAACATCATATTATATATATATATATATATATATATATAAAAGATTACTTCTAAAATTGATTTTATATAAAATTAAATAAATTTATATTTATATTTAAAAATAAGTAATTATAATTCATTTGAAGAGAAATGAGAATTTGAGTTATTTTGATACTATATATAAGTAAAATAAATTCAATGCATGTACTCACTGAAAATTTGGATAAGAGAATAAGAGTGGAAGGGACGTAATCTAATTTTGCATTGATTAAAACTATTTTGATCACCCGTAAAAGAATAGTAGATGACGATCATCTTTAGTGATTGGTTATGATACCAATCAGTGTAACGTTAATAGTACCGATTTGTATTATAACTAATCGGTATTAACTGATATAGTTATAATACCAATCGGTATAAACCAGGAAAATCCAATGAAAACTAAGCGATAATTTTTCGCGCTCTTTTGCGATGGCATATACCGATTGATATCATAACTAATCGGTATTAGACCCTAAAATATCTAAAATAAATGGGCGACAATCTTACCATGTTTATTGAGTTATAGTAGCGATCCACCATCAATCAGTATCATACTTTACCCTTTTTGTATAAATCTTTTAAAGAAAAAAGTTTGTAATTTTTCTTTACCCTTTTGTATAAATCTTTTACATATCGAGTTAATGTACTTCGTGGAACTCTTTTTGCACTAGGATTTAAAGCATTTTGACAATAAGTTGTAAAATTAAGTTTTTCACCAAAACTAAAAGATAAATGTTCGGTAGCAACTAACTTAGCTAATTCCTCTCTATTATTTTGTTCGGTATAATGAAATAAAATATTAGGTGTAGACTGTGTATTAGATAATTGAGTTTGTGATTTTTCCAAACCAACTTCGTGTGGATGTTTACTATTCAAATGAATATTATAAGTACCATATCCATTCCCGGTTTTGAATTCGTATTGTTTTCCACAATAGTTACATGTGATTATAAAGATACATTTTTCTCCGGTAGAAATTTTAGTGAAATGTTTAGTAAAAAGTAATGAAGATTGTCTTTTTACCTTTTTTGTATTGTTGAATATTGAACCAACACTTTCTGGTTGAGCTTCTGGGACGTTCATCATTTCTTCCGGAATAGGATGGATAGATATCGGTGAAAAATCAGATCCAATAGAGTCTTGATGTTCCACACGTTTTTCTTTACCTGTTCTACTAGAAGACATAATTATATAGTAATTATATGAGAAATATATGACTAATATTAATATATCTAGTAAGGATGAGATGTATTAAGTCAAAGATGGAATTTAATAAGATAGATTGTATGTAGTGAGAGAAGTAGAGAATTTGAGATTGCAATGGGTAAAAAAGTTAAAACATAAAAGCGGATATTTATAGTTTAGAAAGATTTTGAATTAAAAATAAATAAATAAAAAAAGTTTAAAAAACGGTAACAAAAAAAACGGTAATAATATGAAACGGTCAAAAGAATTTGATGCATCAAAAAATACTATGGCCTTCCGTCTTCCTTCCTTTATCATTTTTTGTTTCAAATCTGACATATGTAATTAACACTTTCAAGTCTCAAGTCACATTCACAGTAGTCATAGTCACGGTCCTTTATTATTTTTTGTTCCAAATCTGACATATGTAATTAACACTCTCAAGTCTTAAGTTACATTCACACTCACAAGTCACACCGTATAATCTATTATTATTATAATATTAAATTTAATAATAATTTGTGTCGAATTAGAATCCGAATCGAATTCGAATTCGAATCCGAATCGAATTCGAATTCGAATTCGAATTCGAATTTTAAATATTGAAAACCGTATTCAATTCTTACTCTAACGAATTCGAATTCGAATTCTTGACGAATCGAATTCTTGACGAATCGAATCGAATTTTTAACGAATCGAATCGAATCGAATCTCGAATAAAATTCTATTCGTGGCCAGGTCTATCAGTATGGCTAAATAAACTAAAACTCTAAACCCGAGAGCTCCTCTATTTTCCCCATTTCCGAAATCCCCTCCCATGATAAAGGTTTTATCGACCCCGTAGTTGCGCTTCTTTCCCCATTTCCAAAATCCCCTACAATGACAAAGGTTTTACCGACCCCGCTGCTGCGACGACAGTCGACCCTACTGCAGTTCCTTCTCTCCAAATTAAACAAAATCTGTGTCGTTTTCAACTAGCACCTGGTTGCGATTGGAATGAAGGGAAACAAGGCTACGATTTTATCCTTTGCCGAGAAATGCAAGGTTCTATGTCGTTTGTTTAGTTTTCTCTCTTCCATTTCTTAAAGTTTGTTTTCATTAATTAAATGGAAATGGTATTTGGGCTAATGAAATTCACACAAAATTCAAATGTAAATTAAGTGTGAAATTAATCCAAATGAAATTCATATGAAATTCAAATGTGAATTAAAGTGAAATTAATCCAAATAAAATTCACATGAAATTCAAATGTGAATTAAAGTAAAATTAATCCAAATAAAATTCACATAAAATTCAAATGTGAATTAAGGTGAAATTTCATCCAAATGAAATTCACATCAAATTCATTGTGAATTAAATTTGTTAATTGTTACAAATAACATAAATGTCTTGAATGAGGCAATTAACAAATTGTGTTAATTGCTATTGTAACTACAAAATATTTATTGTAGGATGTAACTTGCAAAGATGATGAAAAGGAAAGCAACGATAACCGTTGGATGAATGGATGATGATTCGTGACCGTTGGATTAAAGAATTGATTGTGAGTTTAATTTTCAACTATAAATATCTCTTCACATTATAATCCTCTCCACACATGATCTTATCATTTCTCACTCTAGAATTCTAAAAGTATTTCCTTGTTCTTGTGAGTATTTTTTGTGAGTGTTCTTGTGAGTGTTCTTCGAGTTTCTTGACTCGACTATTTCTGTGCAAAACCCGGTGATTGTGATTCAGGTACTTTTGTCTAGTTCGCTGTTGTAGTGGTTTTTCTGTGCTAAATCATTGCAGGTTCCGTTGTACCCTAGAAAGCACTCACCGACGAAACTCTCCAGCACAAACGGGAGATGGTGAAACTGTTTTAAGGGAACTGTGATTTCACAGGCCTCGAAGCAAACGAGAAGACATTTCTTCATCTCATTACATAATCTATTGTATCTGTTCTATTATCATTTTATTGTATTCATATATTATTTACGTGTAATTTTTACGAGATAAGATTACCAACATATTGAACCGTCAAAATGTAAATCGCAGCATTCGAGCTTGATATTCTGGGAACATGGTATTAAAATCATCTAATTGAACACTTTATTTTTGTGTAGTTGTTTTTAATTATAGTATGCACTAACTTATCATTTGTTTAAAGGTCTTCTCTTTGATTTCTTTCTTTGAAAGCATTCTATTGAACTTTTTTTTTTGAAATCACAGTATTTTATTGAGCTTTTTGTTTCGTTTTTCTCTATACCGATGGGTTAGATTCTAGTTGGTATTACCTTATACCGATTCGATTCTAACAAATCGGTATTATCTTATATTTCAATCGGCATTACCTTATACCGATTGGTTAAATTTCAACCGGCATTCCTTAAATTTGTAATATCGAGAAGGCGATAACTGACCATCAGTTCTTAATCAATGATGATTAATATATAAACAACAAAATATATATATATATATATTTTATTTAAATTTTAAAGTTAACATCATCTCACACTCTTGGTGACTTTTGATATATTAAAACCATTTTTACCCATTCAGGTATATTGGGTCATTTATATATATATATTTGTTTTTAAAATATTAACAATTAAAAATGTATTTAAAAAATATATATTTATTTTCAAACCAAACATCTATTCACATATATCAAACACTACTATTTTCTTTAAATAATTACAAGATCAAACAACTCCACAAGTTATTTACTAAATCTTATTTTAAAAAAAAGTTATATATTTACTTAATATTTCAAATATTTTATACATTATGTCTTCATATTTTCTAAAGATATACAAATATATATATATATATATATATATATAATGATGCTTAATTTTTAATGTGTCCGGATTGTCGGGTCGAGAGTTGTGGTTAATTTGGATATATATGTGAGAATAAATGAATATTTGGGTCGGATTATGGATTGACCCGCCCATAAACTAAAAAAGGGTTAAAAATAAAATAAAAAATGTTATAGGTATGGTTCGAATTTTTAACCTAACAAAATAAATACAACCTTTTAACCAACTAGGCTAATAACACTTTATATTTTAAATTCAACACCAAATTTGATGAACGCGGAACATTTTAACCATATAAGTTCAACTTTTTAACTAACTAATCTATATATATATATAATGATGCTTAATTTTTAAAGTATTCGGATTGTCGGGTCGAGAGTTGTGATTAATTTGAATATATATGTGAGAGTAAATAGATATTTGGGTCGAATTGGGGGTTGATCCGTCTTTAAACATTTTTACTTTAATATTTTTTTCACGATTTTTTATATTATTACTCATGCCAATGCACGGGATACATAAATATTTAAACAAAATTACATTAAGTTCAAACTATAAGAATCCAGTTAAGGAGTTTCTTTGATCTAAAAAGATAATTGAAATAATCCAATTTCAATGAAGGGCCTAATATGTATATTAAATGTTTAGGGTTGGCAAAGAATGAAGATTTTTTTACTCATATTTGACTTTTCCTTTAGAAATTAAAGTCTTAAAACTTATTAAATTGAAGCAAATTTGATGATATTCTGTTGTAAGTAAGAATTATAAACTCTCTCTAATGGCTACTACGATGTCATCAAAGATCAAATTGGCATCAAAAAGTTGCAATTTTAATCTCTTCAAATACCTTAGTTTTTCAGGAGTAGTTCTCTATTTGTTCTATCTATTCCTTTTTGCCAATACCCATATTCGGCAGCCTGATTCTCATCTCTCGAGTCATTATCAGAATCATCAAGTTCCTCCAACCAACATTACCCATCTGGTTTTCGGTTTGATCGGTTCTCTCAAGGCCTGGAAACACCGCCATGCCTACATTGAGACCTGGTGGCGACCCAATGTCACCCGAGGCTATCTCTTCCTGGACTCTGCCCCAACCGGAGCCGCCTCGGCCTGGCCTGATTCCTTCCCCCCACTTCGAGTCTCAGATAACATCTCAACCCTTATAAAGGAATCAGGCCATGTGGCCCCGATCATGGCCCGAATGGTTCATGGGATTTTGGAAACGGTTCGGGAAGGGGATGATGGTGTGAGGTGGTATGTAATGGGGGATGATGACTCTGTTTTCTTTGTGGAGAATTGGGTTAAGGTTTTGGCTAAGTATGATCATACCAGGTTCATGTATATTGGTGGGCATTCTGAGAATTTGATGTCCAACTATTGGTTCTCGTTTGATCAGGGTTTTGGTGGTGCCGGGTTCGCGTTAAGCCAGCCATTGGCGGCTGCTTTGGTGAAGAACTTGGAAGGGTGTTTAAGGAGACACCCACATTTGAAATCTGCTGATTTCATTACTCAATATTGTGTTGATGAATTGGGTGTTTCTCTCACGCCTGAAAAAGGGATTCATCAGGTAATTGATCTTTTAAAGTTTTCCCTTTGATTGATCGAATGAGATTATTTGAAATTTGATATATTATTATTATTACAGATAGATTTGAGAGGAGACATATCAGGTTTTCTCTCCTGCCACCCACAATCTCCACTCCTTTCACTCCACCACCTTGATATTGTTAATCCAATTTTCCCGACCAAGGACAGATTCAAATCTGCCGCCCATATTATGTCGGCTGCCAACGTCGACTCCTCCCGCATCCTCCAACAGACCATTTGCTACCATCGTGACTATAACTGGTCATGGACATTCTCTGTTTCATGGGGCTATTCGGTCTATGTTTACGAGACAACCCATCCCAGGACTCTCCTTAAACGACCTCTAGAGACATTCTATCCGTGGGCACGTAACGCTGGACCTGCCCAATACATATTCAACCCGCGGTGGCCTCCGGTCACCGATGGCTGCCGAACCCCTCACGTTTTCTTCTTCGACTCCGTTCAAAAGTCGACGGAGAATATCAGGACGGAGTATGTTCGGGTATTGGATAGGAACTTGACGACATGTTCTTTAGGTAAACATTCGGCTGATTCTATACAAAGAATTAAGGTTGTCTCTCCCATGACAGAGCTCATTCAGGTATATAATAAAAATGGTTTTGAAAGAAGACAATTTTTGTGAAACTTCCTATTTTCATTTATCTAACGTAGGAAAGTTCGTGGACCTTGTTTAATGTGAACAATTCTTCATTTACTTTTGTTTTTGCAGTACGATAGAAGTGAATGCTGCGATGTTGTTCATTTAGATGCAAATAAGGCAGAGGTACAAATCAGGGCTTGTAAAGACAATGAGTTAATTGCTTGAATCTTGATCCAAAGTTCAGAAAAAATTGAAGTTAATTATTTGTACCCAGTCCTCAAACCGGTACTCTCTAGTCTCTCCTAACCCAGGGGCGTAGCTCGCTTAACTCAGGGCAACCCCGATACTATTAAATAAATATAATAAGTTTGTATAATTTTAAACAACAATAATTTATCTTAGTTGGGCAAGGTTGCCCGTGTGGGCCTTACCTTATGGCCGACCATGTCGCCTAGCTGCAAACTTTCCCGACCCCTAAATTCAACACCCCTAAAAATAGATTTGAACTCACAACTTAATAGTGTTATTATAAATTTAAATAACTAGACTAAATTATTCTCGTATAGTTATCCTAAACTAGGACGGTCCTAAATGCATTAAAAGACATGTACACTAAAAAATAATGTACCAAAAGAAAAATTAAATTAAATAATGCATGATTTTAAAAAAACTATAATGAATTCAATTATAAAGTAAGAATTTTTTCTTAACTCTAACTCATTGATCATGGCAATGTAAACATAAACTATGTGTTATACTTACAAGCTAAAAGATCTTTGAGAAAAATATCCTTACAAGTATTTTCTTAAGCAAATTTATAATTGTTACTAGATTTTAATAATTTGTGTATCAATTATGTTGGTGGTAGAATTAGTGCTGGGCTATAGACGTGAGATTTACATGGGAAAATAATTAATGATTATATATATATTATAATGTTTGCAATCAAATCATGTCTGGAAAACCTTAACCCACATGGATGTTAGCTCATATATTTAAAGTTCATGGAATAATTATTATTTTTTAAATATTTTTTAAAATATTTATTTTTAATAGTATTAATATTTAATAAAATAAAATTATTAAAAAATATAAAATAATATGACTAATGAGAAATCTTTTAGGGTTTTAAAATAAATAAATATGTATAAATCTTTCGCTTAAAATGAATAGTAAGACGTTCATTGACCGTGGTCGATCGATTCGTTTACCCACAATATTATTATTATTATGACGATTTTGGAGATCTTCCGATAACAAGTGAAGTTAGTAGGTGAACTTATCTATTTTTTCTTAAAAGTTTTCAAACTCGTTAAAAAATGATTTTTTTGTTTATGTTTGTTCGTAAGTGAACATTTTTTTGTTTATGTTTTCATTGTTGATTAATCTTATTATATTCGTTGACAAGGTGAACCTCCTGGTTTGTATTGTTTTTTATCGTTATGTTTAAACGATTATTATTTATATTATGTTAATTTTTTTTTAAAATATGTATAATTTAATTTTTGTAGAATATATATATAATTTGTGTACAGTGTTAGGAAGGAACTACATATGTGAATATTAAATTAATAAATTAATATCTTATTTTTTTAATATAATCCTAATTCATTTATCAAATTAATTCATTTATTAATTATAAATACATTCTAATTAATATAATAATATATATTTTAATGAAAGATGCTAACCTGATCCAACAAGAAAAAATAAAAAAATATATATATATATATACACGTTGGAATTTGGAGTAGAGTTTAATTTTTTATAATTTAATATGCACTTTTAAGTCTTTAACACTGAATTTGATTAAAAATATTATTATTTTATTATTACATATTAATACTTTTTAAATAAATAAAAGTTTACATTTTCAAAATTATTATAAATCAATATTTAACTCACTAAAGTAATTTAAATAGTAAAAACATTTTTTAAAATTAAAAGTCACCAAGTTTAATTCTCACTTAGAACACTTTAAATTAAAATTGAAGTGGATGTCATGTTTTTATTCTCTCTTAATTCTTTATTTATAAATCAACATTATTTAAATAAACTAAATTATGAAACTAATCAAATGGAAAATTATATTAAATCCTCATGAACCCTTAAAACAAAGTTAGTTGCACCAAATCAAAATTTAAAAAAATAGTCAAAATCAACATGGAGTTGAAAATTCTTTGTGAAGGTTGATCAATTACAATTTTTGACATTGTTTATTAACTTTAGTTTATTATCCTCTTGAAGTCCTAATTGTCTTTTGTGTAAAGTCTCATTTTCTTTATATAAAGCTTTGATTTGAGATTATAGCTTAAAAAATAATTATTCAAAACTCTTCTTAAGTTAAATCAAGTGATCATTCTGAAATTGAACATCATATTTCTCACATATTTTTTTTTAATTCTATTTGAATTCATATTTTTGACTCTCAATGTTTTGTTATTCAATTGAGGAACTTTCAATAATTTGAATTCGGATATCTCCTTCCAATATTAGTAGGTTGCAATATTAATGATATTAGTAGGTTGCAAAATTAATACGGATAAATCTAAAGAGTCGCAAAAATAAGAGCGCAAAATAGAGATTTCTAATTTATGGAAATATTTTTATTTTATTTTTTTTCCGTATAATTAACTCATGATAAATAAATTTTATAACGTCTTACATTTCAATTATAATATTATTTTATGCAAAATTTTAATTAAATAATTAAACTTTTGACTTAAATAAAAAAAGAAAAAGTAGCTTAACTTAACCATCAACATTTCTTAAATAACTTAACTTTTACTAATATTCTTTTCAAAATAAAGTTATTTATTAACTAAAATTTCACATATTTTAAACTTATTGTGTTCTCTTTTTTAAAACTTTTTTTAAAGGTAGATAAACTTTAATTTCCTAATATAGGAAGACAAATGTGAGAAAAAGACATAAAAGATAAGTTAAAATAATATTTTTTTAAAAAGTAATGTTCATAATTAAATCAAAATGATCCAAGAACTTATCAAGAGTGAAATAAGCAATTTCACCTTTTTAATTTTTTTCTAAAATGATCCCAATTTAACAAGGGAAATGAACAGTAAACACAAATAAAAGTGATGATAATATACATATAAGAACAGTCAATTACGTCACAATATATCTAAAATATTTTCAAGAATTTAATAATATTTGTTGAAGAATGAAGAACTGTTCTTTATATTAAACCTTCATAGTTGAATCTATATTATAATAATTTAATACAAGTCGTGGTAGAGAATGAAGTTTTAAAACTTGAAGAATCTCTCTGTTTCTCTCTAATGGCGTTTTCCATGTTCAAATTCCCATCAGAAAACTCCATTATCAATCTCTGCAAATACCTTAGTTTTTCAGGCTTAGTCCTTTACTTGTTCTATCTTTTCTTCTTCACCCATTCCTATGATTTCCTTCCTTCATTCGGCCACTTGGATAATCAAGATTCTCCGACCAACATTACCCATCTGGTTTTCGGTTTGCTCGGTTCTAACCAGGCATGGAAACACCGCAATGCCTACATTGAATCCTGGTGGCAGCCCAATGTAACCCGAGGCTATCTCTTCCTCGACTCTGCCCCAACCGGGGCAGCCTCGGCCTGGCCTGATTCCTCCCCTCCTCTTCGCGTCTCCGACAACATCTCCACCCTTATAGAGGAATCAGGCCATGTGGCCCCGATCATGGCCCGAATGGTTCATGGGATTTTGGAAACGGTTCGGGAAGGGGATGATGGTGTGAGATGGTATGTAATGGGGGATGATGACTCTGTCTTCTTTGTGGAGAATTGGGTGAAGGTTTTGGCTAAGTATGACCATACCAAGTTTGTGTATATTGGTGGGCATTCTGAGACTTTGATGTCCAACTATTGGTTCTCGTTTGATCAGGGGTTTGGTGGTGCCGGGTTCGCGTTTAGCCAGCCGCTGGCGGCTGCTTTGGTTAAGGACTTGGAAGGGTGTTTGAGGAGATACCCACATTTGAATTCTGCTGATTTAATCACTCAATATTGTGTTGATGAATTGGGTGTTTCTCTCACGCCTGAAAAAGGGATTCATCAGGTAATTGATCTTTTAAAGTTTTCCTTTTGATTGATCGAATGAAATTATTTGAATTTTATACATTATTGTAGATAGATCTGCATGGAGACATATCAGGCTTTCTATCTTCCCACCCACAATCGCCACTCCTTTCTCTCCACCATCTCGATATCGTTAATCCAATTTTCCCCACCAAGGACCGATTCAAATCCGCAGCCCACATTATGACGGCGGCAGCCGTCGACTCCTCCCGGCTCCTCCAACAGACCATTTGCTACCACCGTGGCTCGAACTGGTCATGGACTTTCTCTGTTTCGTGGGGCTATTCGGTCTATATCTACGAGACAACCCATCCCCGGAGCTTACTTAAGCGACCTCTAGAGACATTCCAACCGTGGGCAAGCCATGAAGGACCTCCACAATACATGTTCAACACGCGGCGGCCTCCGATCAGCGATGGATGTCAAACTCCCCACGTTTTCTTCTTCGATTCCGTTCAAAAGTCGTCGGAGAATATCACGTCGGAGTATGTCAGGGTATTGGACAGGAACCTGACGACATGTTCTTTAGGTAATCATTCGGGTGATTCTATACACAGAGTTAAGGTTGTCTCTCCTCTGACAGAGCTCATTCAGGTTTGTATTTCCATTTTTGAAAGAAGACAATTTCCTTAATTTGTTTCTAAAATTGGAAAGTTCGTTGATTTTGTCTCTTTTGTTTGCAGTACGATAGAAGTGAATGTTGTGATGTTGTTCAGTTAGATGGGAATAAAGCAGAGATCAAGATCAGGGCCTGTATGGACAATGAGCTAATTGCTTCATTATGAATCATTGAAGCTATTATAAGATGAGAATAGTTTAACTTGGAATCAAACTAGGCCTTGCTTATATGGGTTCTTAAGTTTTGTATAAAAATGTTTTCTTTTTTATCATGTTAAAGTTATTTGCAAACTATGATTAGAAATTTACATTTATGTTACAATAAAAATTAAAGGTATTTTTCCTTATTTTGTATGAAAAAATGTAATTTTTTTAAGTTAAAACAGTTGATTTTGATTTATTCAAAATCTACATTGATAAACCGAATTTAATCTCCTCTTCTAGCGCTCCAAGAGCTCAATATCCCCACCTTCCTTGAGGTTTTAGGTTCGAGCATGTTAGGTAACAAATTCTATACATGGTTAAATTAAATTTATTTGCGGACTATATGCTTAACCAACTGGAAATAGTCGCACTCAAAAGAGAAGCGAAAATTAACATTTAAAAAAAAAAACGAAATTTTATCCCATCTAGGAAAAAATAAACCAAAAGAATTTTAAAACCTTGATCAACCAACATTGCTAACTAACAATAACATTTGGAACCACAACACTGTAATTGTTTTTATTTGGTTCTTTCACCACATAATCACGCAACTTTCGCATTAAATGTGGGATAATGAAAAGTAACTTCCTTTCAAAACAAAAAACCAAAGCAAATTTGACTGCACACCATTCTACCACCTCAACCCAATCATCGAGAAAGAAAATGATCAAATTACTCGACCTTTTCAGCGTCGTGAGCCTTCTGAATTCCAACCAAACGAGCGTAATCCACCCACCTGTTCAAACAATTCGATATGTTTAAGAAAATTGTTTGATTAAGAAATATGAATTAGTAGTGTCAAATTACTCACAGCAATGAGCCTAGGAATGTATTTCCTGTCCTGACTGCAAAACACATTGCACTTAGAATCAACTTATGCTGATGTAGCATCGGTTCTAAGATCCTTTGTTCCACCACCCCCGCCACTATTTGATACCTGGTAAAACAAAATAGATAAAAAAAACCCGTAAAAACTTATCCCATCACCATATATTGACAAATATTTGAACCTACCGAAGATTGCTTGAGACAGCCATGTAAACACCATATGCAACACTAGTAGCTAATACAGGCACATTCTCCACTTCTTCTTCAGAAGACTTATTAACTGCCTTTTTCGCATTAATTAACGCATTTGTAATCATCGTCCCAACCTACATAACAATTAAGTATTATACCATGTTACACATACATATCAAATGTAATTTCATTCGTAATCAAGTTCATTCTTACCAGAGATGCTGTAGTGCCAACTGCAAAGAGCTTTGACCCGTTACGCTGGCCAAAACAAAATTCATCATTATTAAATCGAATTTCACAAATCTCAATTTTAAACCAATGGCATTAGCACCAATCCTTACCGCTATAGCACCAATCCTTTGTAAAAAGGAATAGGATGTTCCAGATAGAGCAATCTGTAACAATAACAAAATTTTCAAAATCGAAGATATTCATTCTCAAAATAAAACCCTTATAAGACATAGATCAGTAACCTAACCTGGAATGCATTATCAGGACAATTGTGGAAGAACTTGGCGATAGGTCCAGCTGTTAGAGCAAGAGATGGTCGTAAAGACACAGTTGGAGCAGGAAGATACACAAGCATAAAATCAGCAATAACAGCCATTACCTAAAGACAGAAAAACCCAATCAAAACCTGAAAATTAAGCTTTTAAAATGAATTCAGAAATGTAAACATACATACCACATCTGCAAAAACAATCTCCAGTTCCTTGAAGAAGTTTTCTCTACGCCTTTCATATTCTGCAGCAGTCTAAACCAGAAACAAATGGGATCCAACTAATGATTATGACTATAATTGCAACCAGGGCAATACCCATTTCAAATAAACAGTAATCGTTAAGATTCATCCACAATTGAACAGTAAATCATATGAACAGAGATAACCTTAGTGAAGACACCAACACCGCATTCCATTGCAACCTTTGCAAAGAAGAGATCATCAGCTAGAAGTCGTTCTCTAAACCCTCCAAACTGCATCAGCCACCGAAAAAATGACGATTTCTCAAGCTCAAAATACCTCTTAATAATAGATCCTGGGATCTTCCCAGATTCAATCGCCGACGCCAAATCTTTTGGTATACTATCTAACGACCGTCCAACTTCCGCAAGAATCAAGATCGATTCTTCCTTATTCTTATCAAACCCATCTCCTTCCCCCTTACCACCATCACCACCACCACCACCACTACCTCCGCCGCCCCCAGATTTGTCATCACCATTACCTCCAATTCCATTGCCTACGGAGAAAACCAAAACAGAGCGATTGTAGCTCCCTTTACAGGAGAGTGTAATGGAATTGGCGGCGTTTGACCTCAGATTTGCGGTGATCAACGGCGACGGCGAGTTTGATGAGCGGCGGAAGTTGATTTTAGTCAAACCAAGTGGTTGGTGAGGGGAAGAAAGGGCGGCGGCGATCGACATTTTCACGATGAAAGGCTTTAGAAAATGGAACACTCCGCAGGTTAGTTTTTATATTTTCAGTTCTCACTTCCTTTTTCTCTCTCTACACAAAAAGAATCTTTTTATTCAAACATAAGTTGTTTTTTTTAAATTAGTTTAATAATAGACTAATTTAATAATATTTAGAAATAATTTATTTTCCTAAATTATAAAAAGGATTTATATAATTAATTTTATTATTTAATAATAAAGTCAAGCTGAAGTTGTAGCTGTGCCCCTTCGAGGTATGTAAGAGAAAGAATCAATTTGTTATTTTGGATTTTTGGCTTCATTACTTATTTTATTATTATTATTATAAAGTTTTTGTTGGCTAGAAATAGGAGAGACAAGTTTTTGATTTTTACTTTAAGGTAATATTATTACTTTATTATTATTTCTATTTAAATAATAGATAATATATATATATATATATATATTTAGAGAAATGATACAGACAGTTGCTGGGCCTGGGAGAGCGATTCTTCCCGCGACTGTCTCCGTGGCCTACCCAATAAAAAAAAATAAAAAATAAAAAAAGTCTAAAAACCCAAAAGCCCAGAAGCCCGCCCTTTCATTTGCCATTTTCATCTTCCCAAACATTTTAGGTTTTTCTCTCTCTCTCAAGTTCATCTGCAATTCTAGCGATTTACAAACGCAATTGATTAACTCAACCATCTTCAACATCTTCCAAGACATTCACATATTTCTCTCTTTTTCTCAAATCCATCTGTTTTCGAATCCTAGCAATTTTCATCGTCTGCTCGCGTTCTTCAGAGAAAACTCTAACATTAATCATCAGAGAAAATTCATCGTCTGCTCGCGTTCTTCGTTCAACACAAAATGGTAACTTCTTCATCATTTTTTACTTTAGTACATTCGGTTATATAATCTAACTTGCGACATTTTTGTAATGTTTAGGAATCAAATAAACAAGTGGTTATATATGATGCTTCTAAGAAGAATGAAGCAAAAAAGACGAATACAATGATTGAGATGAAAACAGTGAAGAGAAATTGGATTCGGCTCCTTACTCTCTTTGGGAATATCTAGATGCAACTTCAAATTATCCCGTTACTTGGTGAAGAATTTCAATGTTAGAAGAAGTGCTGTTCTCCTCAACAATGGGGAGCTATTAAAAATTGATGAAGAAGATGTCCAATGCATTCTGGACCTTCCAAGAGGTGATATTGAAGTGACTGAATCTACTAGGAAGAAATCGGATGGAGCCCAATACATATCCATGCTGCAGGATTGGAGGAGGAGGTGGGGTGAAAATGAAAATAAAGGAGCTCCTAACACTCTCTCAATGACCGACAAAATTTTATCAAACACCAATGCAGATGACAATTTCAAGCGTGACTTTGTCATCTATGTCGTCTCGAGCTTCTTATGGACAACACAAAATCCACAGTACAGGTAAACAACAATCTTATACTTAAGAAAATGTTATGTATTGCATTGTTATTAATTTTGCTTATATTTTGAAAATTGCAGGTTCAAAATTTTAAAATCTTTGACGGATGTTAACAAGATAAAACAAATGAATTGGTGTAAATTCGCGCTGAATGAATTACTCGAGAGTGTCGAGAAATGGCAGTTAAACGAAAAATCATATTTCCACGGACCACTAAGTTTTCTAATGGTAATTTATTTCTAACTTTCATTTTGGACTCCTTCTATCATTTCTGGAATGACACGTTTCATGAACTATAATGTCACGTTTCATTTCTGCAAGGTCATGTTAAATGAACTACAATGTCATGTTATATGAACTACAATGTCATGTTACACGAACTACAATGTCATGTTAAATGAACTATAATGTCATGTTACTTTTCTACAATGTCATAACATATTAACTGCATTGTCGTGTCTTTGTTTCAGTTGTACTACCTGGACAGGGTATTAGATTATAGTACAAGAAGTAAATTCAAGAGACAGTTCCCTATCTTGTCATGTTGGGATGACAAGATGGTATCTGAAAGAGTACAAAAAGAAGAGGAACATGGGGGATTCGGCCAAGGGAGGGTTGTTGATAGGATTTAGTTACCTACAATGGAGAATGTGCATGATGTGGAGAATGAAGCTGATTCGGAGAATGTGGAGAATTCAAGTGTTGATGCTTGGAAGAATGTGCATGATACAATTGAGAACTTAACAAAGATCTCAACATGCAATTCTTCAAATGTTCAATCCATACATTCAATACTTCAAATATTGAATGCATACATACAAAATCCAAGCGCTCACAATGATGGTGGAAGTGATAAGCCTGAGCATGAGCCTGAGCCTAAGCTTGAGGCTGAACATGAGCCTGAGCATGAGCCTGAGCCTAAGCTTGAGGCTGAACATGAGCCTGAGCATGAGCCTGAACCCCCATCCACTGCATTATCAATCCCCATGGAAATAATACAAGCTATACCGTTGAAGAAGAGAACCTTCATCCACTGCCGTCTAAGGAGGAAACCTTTGAAGTTGAGAACTCCAGTGGCGAATGATGTTGTTAAGAAGGTGGCGAAAGATGTTCTTAAGCCGACGGCGAAAGATTTTGTTAAGACTGTGGCAAAAAATGTTGTTAAACCGGGGGATGAGATCCTATACTCAAGCAATTATATAAGCCTACCACGTAGTGTTTTGCAGTCGATGAAGAATGGCCACTGGCTTGACACAAATATCATCGACATTTGGGCAATGAAAATGAATATCGTTGCACAATACGAAGCCTTAACTAACAATATCAAAAGAAGAAGGATATTCTTCTCAACTGTACATTGTGGAGTGTATGAATTTGGAGACAGTTTATATAATGATTCACTGAACCTGGAAGTGAAGTCATTCGGCATAACAGTACAAGCACTCGATGAAGCAGACCTAGTAAGTTCTCATGTTATTCTTAACATAAATTTTTCTTTCATTTCTTTCAACACTTCAGCCAAAACAGAAGTATTATCTCCAGACATTGATGCAAGTTGTTGAACCTCTTGAATCATTGGAGCTAGATAGTTATAACGATTTCTTTGACTATCACACACATCTGAATCATAAATGTTGGTGATGCTTTGATAACCTCGTTTCAAATCTTTGCGCCAACGATCCAATATATAATTCACCGGCATCTGATTCACTTTCATTCTTCTCAAAACTGCCAAAATATGCCTACACAAAATCCCTCTATACTCAAACATTAGACATTGACAGTTTACAAAACTCTCCACAGGGGTGTAGTGTACCTTGAATGAAACATCCCTCAAATGTTCTCCATTAGTACCCAAAATTGACTCCACTACTCCAAATATAGTAGTTCTCCCATCGTCTTCAATTATGGATGTGTCACAAAACATCAATCCTGTCACTTCATTCTGAAACAACTTAAAAATGTCGTTAGTATATACACTTTGAAATTGTCTTTCCAAAGAATAACCACTAACAATTGGAATGGTAGAATTAAAAGACTGAAAATCCAGTTTCTTTTCCTTCTCTATATTTTTCTTCAGTGCCCTATCATATTGTTCAACAAACTGTTTTAAGGATGTTTTCGAATGAACAAAGTCATCAAAAAATGTATTCATACTTTCACTTCTTTGCGATGTTGACACGCCTGCCCAAAAGTGACATTTAACATACACAGGAATCCATTTAGATCGTTGTACGTGCAAAGAGTTCAACCAATCATTATCCTCCAATTCAAACTCCTCTATCATTTTCATCCAATTCCTTTCACACTGCTCAATTGTGATTGAGTTATAGACAATGTTCTTTAATGTTTTTTTTATACTTTTATACTGAGCGTGAGCAACCAACTTTGTAGGGAGTTTCTTCATGATATGCCAAAGACAAAAACGATGATGGGTGTTTGGAAATACTTTTTCAATAGCAATGGCCATTGATCGATATTGGTCAGTGATTATTGCCTTTGGAGCACGTCCGTGCATACATGACAACCAGGCTTTGAAAAGCCAAATAAATGACTCAGAATCCTCACTAGATAGTAAGCCACATCCGAGCAAAATAGATTGTCCATGATGATTAACCCCGACAAAGGGAGCAAAAGGCATGTCATAGCGGTTTGTCAAATATGTTGTGTCAAAAGTTATGACATCCGAAAAATACTCATAAGCAGCCCTACATCTACCATCAGCCCAAAATACATTCTTTATCCGGGATTCCTCGTCTAGATCATAAAGATAATAAAAATTTAAACATCTACTTTGCATTCGGTTGAAATATTGACAAAGAGTTTCGGCATCACCATTTCCTAACCTCAACCTTCTAGCTTTCGAAATAAAATTTCTACAACTTCTCTCATCAAAGTTCAAATTCTCAAATCCTCCAACTTCAACCACAATAGATTGAAATGTTTTTGACAAAGGTATTCTAGCTACGTCGTTTACTTCCAATCTTCTCTTCGCAATTGAATCTAGAACTTTATGAGATCTAATATGTCTAGACTTTCCCGGGCTCACAAACATTAGTCATTCAAAAACATCCTTAAAACAGTTTGTTGAACAATATGATAGGGCACTGAAGAAAAATATAGAGAAGGAAAAGAAACTGGATTTTCAGTCTTTTAATTCCACCATTCCAATTGTTAGTGGTTATTCTTTGGAAAGACAATTTCAAAGTGTATATACTAACGACATTTTTAAGTTGTTTCAGAATGAAGTGACAGGATTGATGTTTTGTGACACATCCATAATTGAAGACGATGGGAGAACTACTATATTTGGAGTAGTGGAGTCAATTTTGGGTACTAATGGAGAACATTTGAGGGATGTTTCATTCAAGGTACACTACACCCCTGTGGAGAGTTTTGTAAACTGTCAATGTCTAATGTTTGAGTATAGAGGGATTTTGTGTAGGCATATTTTGGTAGTTTTGAGAAGAATGAAAGTGAATCAGATGCCGGTGAATTATATATTGGATCGTTGGCGCAAAGATTTGAAACAAGGTTATCAAAGCATCACCAACATTTATGATTCAGATGTGTGTGATAGTCAAAGAAATCGTTATAACTATCTAGCTCCAATGATTCAAGAGGTTCAACAACTTGCATCAATGTCTGAAGATAATACTTCTGTTTTGGCTGAAGTGTTGAAAGAAATGAAAGAAAAATTTATGTTAAAAATAACATGAGAACTTACTAGGTCTGCTTCATCGAGTGCTTGTACTGTTATGCCGAATGACTTCACTTCCAGGTTCAGTGAATCATTATATAAAATGTCTCCAAATTCATACACTCCATAATGTACAGTTGAGAAGAATATCCTTCTTCTTTTGATATTGTTAGTTAAGGCTTCGTATTGTGCAACGGTATTCATTTCCATGGCCCAAACGTCGATGATATTTGTGTCAAGCCAGTGGCCATTCTTCATCGACTGCAAAACACTACGTGGTAGGCTTATATAATTGCTTGAGTATAGGATCTCATCCACCGGTTTAACAACATTTTTTGCCACAGTCTTAACAAAATCTTTCGCCGCCGGCTTAAGAACATCTTTCGCCACCTTCTTAACAATATCATTCGCCACTGGAGTTCTCAACTTCAAAGGTTTCCTCCTTAGACGGCAGTGGATGGGGGTTCTCTTCTTCAACGGTATAGCTTGTATTATTTCCATGGGGATTGATAATGCAGTGGATGGGGGTTCAGGCTCATGCTCAGGATCATGTTCAGCCTCAAGCTCAGGCTCAGGCTCATGCTCAGGCTTGTCACTTCCACCATCATTGTGAGCGCTTGGATTTTGTATGTATGCATTCAATATTTGAAGTATTGAATGTATGAATTGAACATTTGAAGAATTGCATGTTGAGATCTTTGTTAAGTTCTCAATTGTATCATGCACATTCTTCCAAGCATCAACACTTGAATTCTCCACATTCTCCGAATCAGCTTCATTCTCCACATCATGCACATTCTCCACTGTAGGTAACTGAATCCTATCAACAACCCTCCCTTGGCCGAATCCCCCATGTTCCTCTTCTTTTTGTACTCTTTCAGATACCATCTTGTCATCCCAACATGACAAGATAGGGAACTGTCTCTTGAATTTACTTCTTGTACTATAATCTAATACCCTGTCCAGGTAGTACAACTGAAACAAAGACACAACAATGCAGTTAATATGTTATGACATTGTAGAAAAGTAACATAACATTATAGTTCATTTAACATGACATTGTAGTTCGTGTAACATGACATTGTAGTTCATATAACATGACATTGTAGTTCATTTAACATGACCTTGCAGAAATGAAACGTGACATTATAGTTCATGAAACGTGTCATTCCAGAAATGATAGAAGGAGTCCAAAATGAAAGTTAGAAATAAATTACCATTAGAAAACTTAGTGGTCCGTGGAAATATGATTTTTCGTTTAACTGCCATTTCTCGACACTCTCGAGTAATTCATTCAGCGCGAATTTACACCAATTCATTTGTTTTATCTTGTTAACATCCGTCAAAGATTTTAAAATTTTGAACCTGCAATTTTCAAAATATAAGCAAAATTAATAACAATGCAATACATAACATTTTCTTAAGTATAAGATTGTTGTTTACCTGTACTGTGGATTTTGTGTTGTCCATAAGAAGCTCGAGACGACATAGATGACAAAGTCACGCTTGAAATTGTCATCTGCATTGGTGTTTGATAAAATTTTGTCGGTCATTGAGAGAGTGTTAGGAGCTCCTTTATTTTCATTTTCACCCCACCTCCTCCTCCAATCCTGCAGCATGGATATGTATTGGGCTCCATCCGATTTCTTCCTAGTAGATTCAGTCACTTCAATATCACCTCTTGGAAGGTCCAGAATGCATTGGACATCTTCTTCATCAATTTTTAATAGCTCCCCATTGTTGAGGAGAACAGCACTTCTTCTAACATTGAAATTCTTCACCAAGTAACGGGATAATTTGAAGTTGCATCTAGATATTCCCAAAGAGAGTAAGGAGCCGAATCCAATTTCTCTTCACTGTTTTCATCTCAATCATTGTATTCGTCTTTTTTGCTTCATTCTTCTTAGAAGCATCATATATAACCACTTGTTTATTTGATTCCTAAACATTACAAAAATGTCGCAAGTTAGATTATATAACCGAATGTACTAAAGTAAAAAATGATGAAGAAGTTACCATTTTGTGTTGAACGAAGAACGCGAGCAGACGATGAATTTTCTCTGATGATTAATGTTAGAGTTTTCTCTGAAGAACGCGAGCAGACGATGAAAATTGCTAGGATTCGAAAACAGATGGATTTGAGAAAAAGAGAGAAATATGTGAATGTCTTGGAAGATGTTGAAGATGGTTGAGTTAATCAATTGCGTTTGTAAATCGCTAGAATTGCAGATGAACTTGAGAGAGAGAGAGAAAACCTAAAATGTTTGGGAAGATGAAAATGGCAAATGGAAGATGAAAGGGCGGGCTTCTAGGCTTTTGGGTTTTAGATTTTTTTTTTTATTGGGCCTGGCCACGTAGACAGTCGCGGGGAGAATCGCTCTCCCAGCAGGTGTCTGTATCATTTCTCTATTTTTATTATGTTTATAATTGTCTTATTAAAATTGAGATCCATGTATGATTATGTGTGAAAAGATATTTTTGCCAACAACATCAATATTTATGAAAGATATTCAAATTGGTCCTTGAACTTTGGGTGGTTTTATTCTAAAGAAATGTAGAAATAATGTTATGATAAATTATTAAAATAAATAATAATATAAATAATTAAAATAATTAAAGTGTAAAGAATATATAAATTTAATTTAAAAATAACTTAATTTAAAAAAAAAAATATGAATTAATTATATAAATGTGAAATCACTCCACGTTATCTCACTTCACTTATTTTTATATATATTCGTTACTTAATTTATTAACTAAAATATTTAAATATTTTTTATTTTTTTATTTTATTTATATATATCAATATTTTAATTTTTATATATATATAATTATTAATACAATTGGGTTCTTAGTTTATTATCGCAAAGCCACGTGGTCCTCGTGGATCGTGGTCCCTTCCCCGTCTACCACATTTTATTAAGAAAAAGATTTATTTTGGGCTTACTTAAAACGGGAAATTTCCATTTAAAGCCCAAATCGTACTGTGGGCCGTTCATTTAAAACTAAATCTATGACCCAACACTTATTTTTGAATACACATGAACCAGAATTACAAAGAATATTCACAAAAGATTATGGGATAAGAAGTAATAATGATTCATTTACAAATGTTTTTCTATACATAATTTTATTTAAAATGGTTACTCATATATATTTAATTTTTTTAAAATTATTTTTATACATTTATTTTTGTTTTAAATAGTTAGGTTTTTCAAGCGGTAAAAAAAACATAATTTTAAATATGAACAACATGATCGAAATTTAAACTCATACTTAATTTAAAAATCATTGACCGACCTAATAATTCAGTTAGAGCTTGTTTCGACTAACCTATTCATTTCGTTTACAAATCAAATTACAATAATAATGATTAGTCTCAAATCATTCTCAATAAAAGGATATTCGCCCTTTTAGTGTAAGTCATATATCGACGGCCGAATAAAAAAATATTACGTGTTTTGTATTACAATATCTTATTTTATATTTGTAATCTCTATCATCAATTACATTTTAACAATATTCCTATTGGACATTCTTTTTTTACAAAATCTTATTTTATATTTGTAATCTCTATCATCAATTAAATTTTAACAATATTCCTATTGGACATTCTTTTTTTCAATTTTAATATTTTTGATTGCTTAGATATGATTTTGAGACGAAAACACAAATACATATTGTATAAACTAGCATGTAGCCCTTGAATTTGCACGAGTAAAAAAAACCGAGAAAAAAAAATTAGGGTAAAAATTTGATAGCATTTATAATTTTATTTTTAACCGTTTAAGTTTATGGGCGGATCAACCCACAATTCGACCTAAGTATTCATTTACTCTCACATATATATCCAAATTAACTACAGCTCTCGACCCGATAATGTAGACACTTTCAAAATTAAGCATCATTTTATATATATATATATATTTATTTTTGTATGAGACGAATAAACAACAATCTTACTTAATCTGGTCGGATCCGGCAGGCTATCACCTGACCCGGTACTCTTTAACGAAGTACAAGATTGTTGTTTATTCGTCCAACAATCTCGTACTTCGTTAAAGAGTACCGGGTCGATAGGCTGCTGGATCGTTAGGTAAATCTAGAACCAAATGTTAAAAAATATATATATAAAGAGAAAGAATGGAAGTGATGGATTTGCAAGTAAAATAATTGGACCAAAATCTCCATTAATAACGGCTATGTAGGCGGCGGAGATAGTGTAAGAAGATTTATCCTTTGCTTTTCAATAACAACCAAAATCTTTTATTTCAAACATATCTGGGCTGACTTCACAAAGTGGATCCCACCGGGTTGAATTTAACCGTTTTAACGGGCAACGACTCATCAATAATTCTATTTTTTAGATTATTTTCTTGGTGCTTTAGTCTCTAACTATTTCAATAAATATTTGAAAAAGATACGGTTTATGTACTTATAACCCTTTCAAATTAAAGTGTTTTTATTCCGAATCAAACTCGAAATCTATTAGACAAAATTCTTACAACTTGATCAACTCCATAAATACATTTTTTTTGTATTGTCACAAAGAGAGAATAATTGAAATTCTTGCTTTCAAATGTTACATGAACAATTCTTACGAATGATAAATTACTATTAGTTAGTGGTGTAAGTCAACTATCTTAAATAATTCTTAATACATGTTTCATTCCATAAATTGAGCAAGAAATTGTGTTAGTATTATATACTAATTATAACAATGACATATATATATGAATTACATCAGAAAATCAATGAGTAATCTATATATATATATATATAATGATGCTTAATTTTTAAAGTGTTCGGATTGTCGGGTCGAGAGTTGTGGTTAATTTGGATATATGTGAGAGTAAATGGATATTTGGGTCGGATTGTGGGTTGACCCGCCCATAAACTTAAAACGGTTAAAAATAAAATTAAAAAAATGTTATAGGTATGGTTCAAACTTGCAACCTAACAAAAACAAGTACAACCTTTTAACCAACTAGGCTAATAACAATTAATATTTTAAATTCAACCCAAAATTTGATAAACGCGTGACATTTTAACAATATAAGTTCAACTTTTTAACTAACTAATATATATATATATATATATAATGATGCTTAATTTTTAAAGTGTCCGGATTGCCGGGTCGAGAACTGGATATGTGAGAGTAAATGGATACTTGGGTCGGATTGTGGGTTGACCCGCCCATAAAATTTTACCGTAATATTTTTTTCACGGTTTTTTATATTATTACTCGTGCAAATGCACATGATACATGCTAATTTATTTAGTAGATTATATATGTATATAAAATTTAAAATCATCCTCACATTTTCAACTTTGTGGAATTTTGTTACCATTTAATTTATTTCATGCCCTTTTTGACAAAATGTCAATCTCTATATGAAATATGTTTAATATCTATGACTTCTCCCCTATAAATACCAACCCATCAATGACTTCATTTTTAAGGCTTAAGATACTCAAACATTTAATTTCATCTAATTCAATGGCAAATTACCATTATTCTCAATTTCTACCCTTTTTATATCTCATAATGGTAATTGGAGTAATAAGGCCAGTTTACACCTTCAATTCGAAAGTTCATAATGTCACCTCAAGACTACAAAGAACTTCCCAATGGTCCATAGCTAGGGCAACTTGGTACGGAAACCCTAGTGGCGCTGGAAGTGACGGTATATTTATATATAATCACTTTGTATTATCTCGTTAACAAGTGTTAGTATAAAAATTTGTAAATTATAATATAAAATTACATATTTTTAAAGGTGGGGCATGTGGATACCAAAATGCAGTCGACCTGCCTCCATTTTCTTCAATGATCTCCGCAGGTGGCCCTTTATTGTTTGCTTCGGGCAAAGGATGTGGAGCGTGTTATCAAGTAATTAATATATTATATTCTATCTTATTTTCACGACAATATTTGAATATAATTAAAATGAACAAATATATTATTTGGTAGGTGAGATGCACTAAAAATCAAAACTCGGCTTGCTCTGGTAAGCCTGTGACAGTAGTGATAACCGACGAGTGCCCCGGTTGTGACTCGACTCACTTTGACCTAAGTGGTACTGCTTTTGGTGCTATGGCAAGTTCCCGCAAGGGACAACAATTGCGCGATGCCGGTACCTTTAATATTCAATATAGAAGGTACATAGATCAATTATATTCACATTAAAAATGTTTCAATTAAATGAAGATGTTAATGATAGTCGAATATTGTGTTAATCACTTTCTTTGGTTAACATGATTTTGTTTTATACGTATACATAATACATATATTTTAAATATGCATATATGTATTTTTATAAGTGTAACATATTTCCAATACTTTTCTAGGGTATCATGCAACTATCCTGGAAAAACATTGACATTCCACGTGGATTCCGGAGCGAACCCCTATTACTTTTCAGCGTTGATTGAATATGAGGACGGAGATGGTAGTCTTTCAACCGTCGAACTCAAGGAGGCATTGGATTCTATGTCGTGGAAACCAATGCAACAATCGTGGGGAGCGGTTTGGAAAGTGAACTCGGGATCTCCATTAATGGCTCCATTATCCTTAAAGTTGACGTCCGAGTCTGGCCAAACTATTGTTGCTAACAATGTTATTCCGGCTGGATGGGAGCCTGGGATGACTTACCGTTCCATTGTCAACTTCCATTAACATATTAATTGCTTTTAGTATTTTTAAATATATAGCTAAAGAAAACAAGTGCTCATATGGTAGTTATAAGGTAATTGTGTCATTATCATGCACCTTCATTTATAAGAAAAAGAAAGGTGGTTTAGGGTTTCAATTCTCTTCCTTTGGGATAGATGTAATTGGAGTTATATTATTAAACAAATAAAAAGAAGTTTGGTGTCTTCTCACTTAGAACTTTTCAAACTTGGCCTACTTGTATTTTTTTTTTCCTTTTTTTTTTTTTCAAATAAGAGCACAAAACCCTTATTTTTCTTATGTTAAAAAAAAGATTTACATTTAAGAAGGAACAAGAAAGAGAGCAATATTTTCAAATTGTTGTGAAAACCTAGTCTAGGTTAAAAATGGAACAAGCATATGACTCACATGTTATTATATTTAACATGGATGACATTCGGACGGTTCGGGGCGGAACATATTATCCCTATCTCGTTTTTATTTCGGAGATTTTTTAATACTATCCTCGCCCTATTCGGTTTCGGAAAATCCCCGCGGGACACCGTTTATAAAATATTTTTAAAAAAATTATATAAACGGATTTTTTAATACAATATATATTGTAATATATTGAAATTTTATATTATTATAAAGAAATAAATTTACGATTTTTATAAAGTATAATGAATAAATTAATATATTGATAATTTTATATATTTAAAAGTGTTTATAATGTTCGGAGTGAGATTGATGCGGATCGGGTGAGGACACAAATACCAATATCCCTCTCCTATCCCGTTTGGTTTTAAGGAAAAATCGTCCCAAACATGATGATTCGATTCGGTTACCGTGATTTTAAATTGTTAACCTTACAAATTAAAATCCAAATGAAAATGTATGATTGGATTACAAATAATTTAACATTATAATATATATATATATATATATATATAATAAATTATAATAAGTTTTCATATTTATTTCACAATACTCACAAACTTTAATTTTTGAATTTTTTTATATTTTTTATTTATTTATATCACATATACGAGTCTTTAAATTTTCAAATTTAATTTACAATATCAACCACTAGATGTATACTACTCTCAAAATGAATCATATGTACTTGATGAAAAAAAATTGAATCAGTCAAGTAATTAAGTTCTTTTCAATTTAATTATCTCATTTGGTCTGTTCAAAATGTATTAATTTAATATTTCTTGCAAAAATTGTGTTTTCATTCATCTTTTTAATACACATTTACTTACAGACAATCCTATATTATCATGTTATTATAACTGTATTCATTTAATATATCTTTGCACAAATTAATTCTTTCATTCATTTTTTAATACACATTTACAATAACCTTATTTTTCTTTATGTTATGTATTTTGTTTAGGGTGGACTTAATTTTTTATTTATTTTTTTATAATTGTTCATCGTGAATTGATAAACGTCATTGCATCCACGTTATCAATGCCAATTTAAAATATTTTGGGACACTAACATAATTTGGAATAGTCTACAATTTCTTACTGCACATCAATGTGTCAAAAAATATAAAATAAAATTGTGTTCTTTTATCATTTATTATAGTCTAATTAGAAATCTAATGTGCTTGAACTTTCATAGATTGTGCATATATTGGTCATGATTATCAATATTATTTCTTTAAGTCTGAATGAATTTACATGTAAAACATAGTTTTTTTTTTTTTTTTTAGATTTTAATGATCATTTTTTTTTTGTATACATGGTTTGATCATTCGTTTGTATCTATACACATGAAATGCACAAGAACATGTCTAGCTAGATTAAAAATAGTATTGTACCATCCTATGAGTGTAGTTCAAGTGGCAAAAAATCTTACCTAAAATTCATATATTTTAGGTTCGATCGTCACTAAAAACAATATAATTAAACGGGGTTGTGAAAGCCACCCTAAAAATAAACCCGGATAAAAAAAATGAAACAAAAAGATCTTTTACAAAATCAATGACAATTTAACATGAATTTAGCAAATATTACATGTTTTCAAAAATAGTTGCAAAATCTTAGTTACTTTGTGAGCATAATTTTGGAATGAATTCATCAAGTAAACGATTACAACAATATGTTAGGTTGTTTATGTCAAACTAAAACAATAACATTAATGTTAGTAACATATATTCTCTGTTGCAACTAGATTTTTTTGTTTAATTAAATGAGATCGAACTAGCGTGACATCCCACAAACATGACAATCCGTTTAAACTTAAAGCGCTAGACATATTTATTTATAACTGAAGAATTCCATAAAATTTGTCTCAAACGCAAATACTAAGCTGAATTCATAATTGAGTAAAACATTCATAAATAATTGAGATCCATAAAACTAGATTGCAAAAAAAGATAACAATTAATTCAAAATAACCAGCATAAAAATAAAATGTTTTGTGTAATATATATATAGATGAGAATGAGTGAAATTGTTGCTTTCAAATGTTACTAAATCTTACAAAGACTAATTAATAATAGTTAGTGCAGTCAACGTTCTTAATATATGTTTGATTCCATAAATTGAGAAAAAAAAAATAATAGTTAGTGCAGTCAACGTTCTTAATATATGTTTAATTCCATAAATTGAGAAAAAAAAATCAATTATATATATATATATATATATATATATATATATTGGAAAAACTACCTAACGTCATTTCATTAAAAATTTTCCAAAAATGGGAAAAAAATCACGAGTTTAAGAGATTATTCTAGACAGGCCTAGAATGATTTTGAAATCGTAACATTCTAAATAAAAACTAAAAAGCTAAAAACGTAAATGAATTATCTGATTACAATGCTTTCAATTCTAGTGAGTTTAAAAAACGGTAAATTTCAGTTTCTACAGATATTTCAGTTCTGCTTCGTGCTTGGAATTCTTGTCCACGTTCCCGCGAGGGCGCTGCAATCCGATACAATATCTTTCCATAACTCTTCAACGCTCATGTGGGTTCTGCCATATACTCTTTCATTCCGTTCTTGCCAAATGTTATACACCACTATTCCAAAACCGTACTTGAACACGCTTGTTGCAAATTTATTTCCCTTGGCTTTGAGTAATGCTGCATTTTTTATTTATTCCATTAACTCGGGAAACTGATCAGCTCCAGACTTTTATAAAATCTGTCCCAAAGCTCCAAAACAATACAACAGCTCCCGAATAAGTGATCTATGGTTTCTTTATTTCCTCTACATAGAAGACAGCTCGCGTCCGAGATGTTCATATACTTGCTGATACGTTCACGAGTGCTGAGTCTTTCCCAGAAATATATAGTATATAGCTAGTACATTTTCACTAACTATATGAATTACATCAGAAAATCATGGAGTAATTAAGTAATTTAATTAGTAGATTATATATGTATATAAAATTATAAAATTATCCTTACATTTTCAACTTTGTGGAATTTTGTTATCATTTATTTCACCTTTTTTTTTTTTACAAAATGTCTTATATAATGAAATATGCTTAAGAAGTATGTATTATATAGCTTTCTCATTCTTCTTCATATATACTCAACATTTAGTTTCATCTAATGGCTAATTACCATTATTCTTTGTTTCTATCATTTTTATATCTCACAATGGTAATAGGAGTAACGAGGCCTGTCTATGCCTTCCATCGGAAAGTTCGGAATGCTCATAATGTCACGTCAAGAATACGTAGTTCCCGTTGGTCCATAGCTAAGGCAACTTGGTATGGAAGCCCTAGCGGCGCTGGAAGTGACGGTATATATATATTTATAATAATTTTGTATTATTTTTCGTTAACAACTATTAATGTAAAACTCGTAAATTATAATATAAAATTACAAAATTTCATAGGTGGTGCGTGTGGATACCAAACTGCAGTTAATCAGGCTCCATTTTCTAAAATGGTATCTGCGGGTAGCAATTCATTGTTTGCTTCAGGAAAAGGATGTGGAGCTTGTTATCAAGTAATATATAATTTTTTATTTCTAATGCTAATTTGGTTGTTTTATAAGTTGTATGTTTAACCCACTCTTTATTAATTTATGTTGATATTTGTTTTTTCAAAAAAAATAAAAGTACTTGTTATCTTTTTTTTATGACAATATTTGAACAATTAAAATGAATTAATACACTATTGCAGGTGATGTGCACTAGGAATCAGAACGCGGCTTGCTCTGGTAAGCCTGTGACAGTAGTGATAACCGACCAGTGCCCCGGTTGTGAGTCGACTCACTTTGACCTAAGTGGCACTGCTTTTGGCGCTATGGCAAAATTTAATAAGGGACAACAATTACGTAATGCTGGAACCTTTAATATTCAATATAGAAGGTACTTATATAGATTAAATTTCGATTCTCACTAAAAACGTTCTAATTGAAATGAAAATGTCACAATCTAATGTTTCGTTAATTTACTTAAAAAAAAATGTCCTGGTCTCATAAGAGAGTTGGAAAAAAAGAGTAGTCTTGATCACTATTTTTTGGTAGCACATTAATTTAATTTTAATTGTATACATATATATTATAAATGTTCAAAAAGTGTAACATATTTTCAATACTTTTTTAGGGTATCATGCAACTATCGTCGAAATACACTGACATTCCAGGTGGATTCCGGGGCAAACCCGCATTACTTTTCAGTGTTGATTAAATATGAGAACGGAGATGGAAGTCTTTCAAAAGTCGAACTCAAGGAGTCGAATTCCATGTTGTGGAAACCAATGCAACAATCGTGGGGAGCGATTTGGAAGGTGAACTCGGGATCTCCATTAAGGGCCCCGTTGTCCTTAAAGTTGACATCCGAGTTTGGCCAAAAGATTGTTGCTAACAAAGTTATCCCGGCTGGATGGAAGCCTGGAAAGACTTATCGATCCATTGTAAACTTCCATAATTAACATATATATTGCTTTTAATATTTTAAATATAATAGCTAAATAAAACAAGTGCTCGATCATATGGTAGTTATAAGGCAAGTATCATTCTCATGTCCCTTCATTTTTTTTTTTAAAAAAAAGGTGGTTTATGGTTTCAATTCTCTTCCTATGGAATAAATGTAATTGGAGTTAATTAAACAAATAAAAAGAAGGTGTTTTCTCACTAAGAAATTATCAAATTTGGTTAAAGGAGAGATCGAGTAAACAAAAAGGAATAAATATTTAACATTATAATATATTAAGTTTTCATATTTTAAATTTTTAATAATTATTTATTTATATGATCATACCACATAATGAGTCTTTAAATTTTCTAATTTATTTCACAATATCAGCAATCACTTAAAATACTACTCTCAAAATGAAACATATGTACATCAAATAAAAAAAACTTGAATCATTGTGTCAAGTAAGTTCTTTTCAATTTAGTTATCTCATTTCTATTAATATTAATGTGTAAAAAAAATATAAAATAAAATTTTGTTATTGTATCATTCATTATAGAATTTTCTTAGTTTGTGTATATATTAGTCATAATTATCAATATTTTGTTACGTCTTGGATGAATTTATATGTAAAATTTAAAATTTCAGAGAATTTTTAAAGATTTTTTTTTTTATATGTCGTTTAATCATTCACTTGTATCTATAAATGTATTAACACAAAAGAACATGCTTGTTAGTTAGATTAAAAATAGTATTGCATTTTTTTATTTTTCGTATATTTAATTAAGCACCTTTTTTAAAAGAGAACTGATAAAATAAAATGAAAAAATCCTTACAAAATTCATGACAATTTGACATAGATTTAGCAAATATTACATGTTTTAAAAAAAATTGTTGGTAAAAACAACAAATTAAGAAACTCAAGTAAATAATTGCAAAAATATGTTGTAAAATTTGTTTATGTAAAGCATTAATATTATTGTTAGTAACACATTTTCTATGTTACACAACTACTTATTTATTTATAATTAAAGAATTCCATAAAATTTGTCTCAAACGTAAATACTGAACTGAATTTACAATTGAGTAAAACTTTCATAAAGAATTGTGATCCATAAAAAAAGAATAATTAATTCAAAATAACACTGAACAATTAACAAGAATAAAAAATAAAATATTTGTGTGTGATAGATGAGAATGAGTGAAATTGTTGTTTTCAAATATTAGTAGAGTATATCTTATAAAGACTAATTAATAATAGTTAGTAGTTGAAGTCAATGTTCTTAATATATGTTTAATTCCATAAATTGAGCAAAATAAATCAATAATAATAATAGTATAGTACATTTTCACTAAGTCAATAGAATGATGTACTGATGCAATAGAATAGATAAATGTTTTTTAATTAGCAGAAAAAATGGGTGAGACATGTGAGAAAGAGAGGTGATATTTATTTATTTATTATTTTTTTTAAGAAGATTGTATTTTTTTAAATGATTTTTGTGTGAAGATTTAAACTATGAATTCATGAATTTGGGGTAGTATATTATTTAACATATTTTCAATATTTTTGTTAGTTAATTTTAAAAAATATATATATATTAAAAATAATGAAAATCATTTGTGCGCGAAGAGAAAAACATGACATAAAGTGAAAATAAATAAATAAAATAAATAAAAACTAAAAAAAATGTTAGTCAATAAGTTATCGAGCTCGTAAGTACTTGAGAAGAACGATTAACTTATCGACGGACTCTACCAGTTTTTCAGAATAAATATAAAAAAAAACATCATAATAATAGCTTTATGAATGATACGAATCAGACGACTATATCAATAAAAGTTCAACGGTTTCTCTCTAACCATATAGTCTACCAAAAAAATAATTGGAATGATAACTCAATTATTTAAGTGACATATTAACTATATTAATCCAAATTTCTCAAGAAAATTGAATTTAGTGATACTCCACAATCTTACAATTTGTTGATTACAATTTGACGATGAATAAAGAAAAAATTTACAATTTTTCAAAATTAGTCATATTGATATATTATTTTATAATTTGTTAATTTTTTATATATATATATGTGTACTAGACACTTACATATTTTAAATATATATAAATAAAAGTATATTCATATTTTATTTATAAATCAATTATTTATATATTTTTATTAATTTTATACTTATACAAAATTAAATATATAACTTTAAAAAAACATAATAGGTAAGGATTGACATAATTTTTTATTTTAAAACAATATAAATGATTCTCAACAATTATTTATTGTTCTCGTTAATTTTTTATCATCCGATTAATACGCGTGTATTATTTTAATTATTTATAATACTTAACTTTTGTAACTTGATATTGTTCACACATAAAGAAGCAACTTTTGTGTTAGGATTATATATTAGTATAACATCAACTAATGCTCCATCGAAAGAACGAGATTTTGGATAAAATTTTTGACTCATAAAGTTTTTCCTAATAAAATTATATGGAATTATTTTAGCGAACAACTTATAGCAATGTCACATGAAAACTATCTATATCTTATCAACGCATAATGTTTTGTTCGGACAGTGACACTTGTTTGCGTCTTACCAAAAGTAAAACTCTATTATGGGACGAAGTTTCATAATGTTATGACTAGTCGTATGTGTCAAGAAGATGTTGAATCAACATCTCACTTGATTTTGCATTGTCGAGGGAGGGGTGACCTAGTATTTAGAGTTTTTTGTGGAGTATTACTAGAATTCATTGGGTAATGCCCGAGTCTTTAGGTAATTGTTAGAAAGTTTGGATTGATGCGTCTGATATGACAAGCCTATATAATTGGGTTACCATCTCAATTATTCATTGATAGACTATCTGGTTTGAGAGAAATCGTCGAACTTTCAATGATTGTAGTTGTTTGATGCGTATCATTTTCAATGATTGTAGTCGTTTGATGTGTATCATTCATACTACTATTATTATTATGTTTTCTGAGATTCGTTCAGAAAAATCATTAGAGGCTGTCGTAGAGTTATTCGTTATTCTTGAAAATTTACGAGCTCGATAACTTTTTAAATATTTTTTTTCTTATTTTTTATTTTTATATGCTTTTTCGTTTTGCTTAAACAACATCAAGTATATAATATTCTATAAATTAATAACATGACATATCTGAATTACATCAGAAAATCATGGAGTAATTTAATTAGTAGATTATGTGTATATAATTAAAAATGATCCTTACATTTTCAACTTTGTGGAATTTTGTTACCCTTTTTAAAATAATGAAATATGTTTAATATCTCTATGACTTCCCCCATTATAAATACCAAACCATGGATGCCTTCATTTTTAAGGCTTAAAAGTGTGTACTTCTTCATAGATGTTCAACATTTTTCATCGAATGGCCAATTACCATTATTCTTCATTTCTACCTTTTTTATTTCTCATCTTTTTAGGGAACTCCGTGTATGCCTTCAATCCGAGGTTTCTTAATGTCACGTCAAGACTCGATGATTCCCAATGGTCCATGGCTAGGGCAACTTGGTACGGAAGTCCTGATGGCGCTGGATCCGACGGTATATAACACTTTTGTATTATCTCTCGCTACCAAGTATATAATAAAAACTCGTATATTATAATAAAAAAAATTATACATTTGAAAGGTGGGGCGTGTGGTTACCAAAATGCAGTCGACATGCCTCCATTCTCTTCAATGGTCTCGGCCGGTGGCCCTTCATTGTATGTTTCCGGCAAAGGGTGTGGAGGGTGTTATCAAGTAATAATAATTGTTTGCTTATAGGAACATTTATTGATTTTGTTGACATTTTTCTTAAAAAAATAGAAGAAAAACAAATTGTTATATTATTTTCATGTCAATGTTTGAACAAGTAAAATGAATTAAATATATAATTGGAAGGTGAAATGCACTAGTGATCAGAACTCAGCTTGCTCGGGTAATCCGGTGACGGTTGTAATAACCGATGAGTGCCCTAGTTGTGACTCGACTCAATTTGACCTAAGTGGCACTGCTTTTGGTGCTATGGCAAAATCCGGCATGGGACAACAATTGCGTAATGCTGGAACATTTAATATTCATTATGATAGGTAAATAGTCTTTATCGCATTTCAATTAAAAAATAATTTTCTTGAAACGAGGAAGTAACACAGTGATATGTTGCATTATTAATTCTCTTCTAAATAAAAACTAAGAAGTCTTAGTGGTTAGCACGGTCTTTGTTTTAATTTTGTATATATATTATAAATATGCATGTAATACATATAAGCCTCATACATTTTCAATACCTTTTTAGGGTACCATGCAATTTTCCAGGAAAAACTCTAACATTTCGAGTGGATGCTGGTTCAAACCAAAACTTTTTTTCGACATTGATAGAGTATGAGAACGGGGAAGGTAATCTTTTAAGCGTCGAAGTCAAGGAGGCATTAGATTCCGTGTCATGGAAACCAATGCAACAATCATGGGGAGCGGTTTGGAAGGTGGACTCGGGATCTCCGTTAATGGCTCCATTGTCCTTAAAGTTGAGGTCAAGTTCTGGCCAAACGATTGTCGCTAGAAATGTTATCCCCGTTGGATGGAAACCGGGGATGACATATCGTGCCATGGTCAACTTCGTTTAACATATTGCTTTTAATATTTTAAATATTATATCTAAAGAAAAATATGCTCATAATTAAGTACTCATAATAAGGTATATATATAATAAGTAAAGTGCTATTATCATATTATCATGCACTTTCATTTTGAAGAAGTTGAAAGGTGGTGGTTGGGGTTTCAATTCTCTTCATTTGGGATAAATGTAATTGGTGTTATATTTTAATAAGCAAAATATTGATGACTTCTCACTTGGAACATTTCAAATATTGACTTACCATTAAATTATTTATTTTTGCAAATAAGGAGAGATTTACAAATTAATAAGAACACAATTTGGAGGAATAAAAAGCTACCCATCTTTCCAAATTGCTCAAATTTTAGGAAAGAACATAACATAATGTATGAAAATATAAAATTAAGTACCACAATTAAAAAAAAACAATAAAAGCATAATAACTCATAAATTTTGCAAAGAGATCAACCAAACTAAGGAATAATCTTAGTTCATACATAAGTGAGTCAAAATATTATTGAATTACTGTGAATCAATCCAATTTTCATTAATGATCAGATATGATCTCTTTATTCAATTTAGAATAACTTTTTTTTTTTTAATTCTCGTTTAAATTCAGAGTAAGACAAATTGGTATTAACTTCCTAAATCAAAATAATATGGTAATCGGTATAATACTCTCTGTATATTTAATTAAGTTTGAAATATTCTCCCTATATATTTAATTAAGTTTGAAATATTCTCCCTATACATTTAACTAAGTTTAAAATAGCTATATGTATGTGATCTTATTTGAAATTATTTCTCATTTTTGTTTGAATTTATACTAAAAATATCTAAATTCATTTGAAATGTTATAAAATCGTTAATTTGTGCTGAAATTAGTACAAAATCCTATGTAGTATATTCTTTTTTTTTCTAAGTCCTATTACAGGCAAAATTTTCAATTCGTTTTGAAATGACTTTTACAACTCTTAAACGACAATGCATTTATTCTGTTCCATTTTCAAATTTTCACATTCGTTTTGAGATGACTTTTACAACTTAATTCTTAAACGACGATAAAAAAAATTGTTACAAGACTAAGGAAACGACAATGTTGTTACTTATTTGTCTCATCCATGCATATTTATACATTGTATGTTTATTATGCTCCCAAAATCATCTCAAAATAATACAAAAAAAAATAATGATGTTGAAGGAAAAAAAAATATCTGATAATTTTATATTAAAATATAAATAATATAATAGAGATTACAAAATATAAAATATGATAGTGTAAATAGACTCAAAAGAGTAACTCTAAATATGATATTGTAATACAAAATTAAAAGAATGATTTCAAACAAAACTAATAAATAAAGAGCAATTTCAAACAAAATAATATATAAAAATATATTTAAAACTTAATTAAATGTATAAGGACATATTACCCAAAATAATAATACCACCTTTAAAATGGACTATAAATCATACAAAATAAAATTACTTTAATTTTAGTTTGTACCAAGTACAAAACAAAACAAATTTTAAGCCTATTAGTAATACAAAACAAAACAAATTTTAAGCCTATTAGTGATGTTATAAGACAAAATACTAATTCTAAAGTAAAAAAAGAAACACTTTTGGAAGGTTCGGGATCGTCAATCACTCCCTATAGATGTAAAAAACTTACTTCACTTGTAGGCTGCTACCACTCTTCTCTTTTACGAAAATCCAGAGATTTATGCGTTTTTCAGTTCTAAAATGAAACTTCCATTCTTAGTAGAGAGGAAATAAGTCTCATCAGGCACTAAGGGGAAGCTTAGAGACGGAGTGACCATATCAAAGTGAAGGAAATCACAAGTTTGAAATCAAACATACACCAAATGTAATCATTTCCAACCCTAAAAGTTACCTAAAAAAACTCTTTAAAAAAAGTATAAGAACTGACCAACCTAACAGCCACAAGTATATCCTCTAATCCTATTATCATGAAACAAAATCTAAGAAAAAAAACCCAAATCAGCTTAACTTGGCATTTACACCTCCATCATCATAAAATTAGCCAAGAATGAATTGCCATTTTACTACACAACCACATATTACCCCGTTTTTCACGGACACCAAGACTAGGATTCATCGCCTCCTCCTTGAGAACTGTTGAATCGAGGGTCAATGGAACCAGATGAATTGGCAGAGTTTGACTGCACTACAGATGATCCTCCTAAGCTGGGTCTGATTTCTTCAGCAGCAACCTGAGAAGAATCAGTGCCAGATTTCTTCGCAAATCGACCACCTGAACTCCTATTCCGTCTCAATGCATGCTGGTGTCTTGATTCATGTAAATACGTCTGAAAGAGAAGGATACCGATATATTATATAAGATTCAAGCTAAGAACATGAAAACTTGGGGTTGTTTTGTTACCCAAGTCATTTTATATATTTTTTCATTTTCATGATGTTAATCATGAAAAAAAGATTACATTTGTTATCGTGATCAAGAAAACCATTATAATTTGGATAATGATAAAAGAAAATAATTTGTATACCAAGTGAAGCAACAAAATTACACTAATCTAATCATGATATAAGAAAATACTAGTTTCCATACCTTTCTGTTCTTTATCAATTTCCTTTCAAGCTCCAATTTTGCACGTGATTGTCTCCGCCTCAAGATTCCATGGTATTGTTTTGCGTTTACAAAAACTGGCTCTTGTGTCACCTCAAGTGGCAAAACCATTCTATTGTGGTGCATATCAACAAAATGAGGCGGTGGTGGTACCTAATAAGTTCGTCATAATATAGCATAAATTCTCTCCTTCCTTTCAAATGTAAAAAATGAAAAGGAAACTGAACATAAATAATGGTGATATAAGCATGTTAAATATTACCAGAGGTTGAGTACCATAAGCTGCCATCATTCCCCCATAATATGGATCTACATATGGGTATGGATATGGATTTGATGCACAAGCCTGCAATGTTCCAATGAGACTCCTTTAAAGCCCTTATAATGGTCTCGTTCTTGCATATTACACCCTATCAAATATCATGCCAAAGATCTACAGCAACCAGTTTTTCATAATTCCATTTTTAACTTCTTTCATTTCTCGTGACTTTGTTAAACCTGCCCACCGTTTGTGTCAATGGGCTAAAAATAACCAGGTTTTTGGTGATATCACTACTACTGATATCCAGCCGTGTTGTGTTTCTTGTAGTAACTTTATCTTTGGTACGTCTTTTCATAGCAAAATAAACTCATCAAAGAAATAAATGCATTTTTTAATATCTCTTTTTAACTAGAGTGTTCGGGCCAGCTTCCGAGAACCTCCACTAATCTAGCACAACAACTTCTCACTTAAATTTGGTATTTTCAATGAGAAATCGGAACCCTTAGTCCAAGCTTTTTGTCACTGAGTTACCCTAGATGGGTAGATAAATGCATAATTAAGAAGTGTTTTTGGACTTTACACAAGTTGGGGATATGCTTACAATAGAGTGGCCTACAAGTTGTGGAGGCTGGATGAGGCTTCCTTCATTCCTTGTGGGTACTGTTGGCGTTCCATTCTGAAAATTATGGTGTTCTTCTCCATTTTCATCTATCATTAAAAGTGAGTGAGTGAGAGATTGATAGAACATTGACATCATAGTAATGCAAAGCTAGATATGATCATTCTGTAGATGATGGCCAACTCGCGCCACAAACTAAATAGGAAAAAAGTTGTAAGAGATACACACGGATACGAAGGATCTTAGACTAGTAGTGATTGGATATCAATAAGATTTTCTAAACCATAACTTTTATTTGGAAATGGTTGATTATTAAAGAGGATAGCTAACACTGCAATTGCAAAGTACAAACAAATAGCTATGTGAATAATTTGAATCAAAAGAAAACAAACAAAAGTATATAAAAGGAAAAAACATGTCAAATAAGAAATACTTAACCCCATGAGCACAACTGCCTTCATCAATGTTGGAAATTATGTCAAAAATCACTCCACTAACAAGGAACCTCATCAAATGATTACAATCAAAATTGTGACAAAAGGTAGATATTATCACATGAATCGCATTAAATTCAATCATACTAAAACATCCATAGATATCCTCAAACACCAAATCTGAAAAAATCCTTCAACATCAATCATCATGGGGCCTCACTTAAAAATGCATCATGCTCAACTCCACCCAAGGGCGATTTAAATTGTTAAAAGCTTCTAAGAACTGTCATTTCTCATATCAAAGTTATAAAATCAGTGAATGCAATGGACTCTTCAATCCATAATTCACATATAAAAAATTCAGCATTATTAGTTAAAAAATAATTCAGAGAGTTTGTCCCCACCTTTTTCATTCTCTTCTAATACACTGAAATAAACACTCTTTTTTGACATAAGGTAGAGGCAATTATTTTGGCTCTAAGCCACTTAGGTTATAGAGCTAGCTTGAAACATCCAACTCTATTTACAGCGCATCAAATAAGTAAAAAGACCTTAATAAGTATATAAACAAGCCACAGTTACAAGAAAAAAACATAAATAGACAAACATTATCAAATAATCCAAATAAATGATAGATTGATGAAAAACATATTTGCCCATGTCAACAGTTTCCCAAAACAATTCTTGTAAGCTCGTTAACATCTTGGCAAAGCAATGTAAACGACAAAACAATAGAAAAATATCAATAGCATTTGAGTGACATAAAAGTGAGACAATTATTTTGGCTCTAAGCCACTTAGGTTATAGAGCTAGCTTGAAACATCCAACTCTATTTACAGCGCATCAAATAAGTAAAAAGACCTTAATAAGAATATAAACAAGCCACAGTTACAAGAAAAAAACATAAATAGACAAACATTATCAAATAATCCAAATAAATGATAGATTGATGAAAAACATATTTGCCCATGTCAACAGTTTCCCAAAACAATTCTTGTAAGCTCGTTAACATCTTGGCAAAGCAATGTAAACGACAAAACAATAGAAAAATATCAATAGCATTTGAGTGACATAAAAGTGAGACAATTATCAGAGAAATGCTAATCAATGTCAAGACAATAGACCAGAGCACTTGATTGTTCATTTATTCTTTCACTTACAAATCCTATCAGATGAAGTACCTGGATGAGTCAAAACAATTTGTGAATCATTAACAGCTTCAACTTCTTCATCTACCCCATCATCAGACTCTGAGTTGTCATCTTTAGATTGATCCAATGAAGATGAATTAGAAACCGTTCCCATCACTGCAGGGGAACTAGAGTTATAGCCAGTACTCCGCCACCAAGGCTCTGGACATGATATCGACTGAGTAAAGTTATAAGGATTAGCTTCTATCCTATTTGGCCCTTCCGATTTTCGCGGCATCCTAAAATCCTTATGAATCTGAATTTCCTGAAAATAATAGAAAGCAAAACTCATATCAGGATTAACTATTACTTTACAAATCATTCGATTTGACCTAATCATCTTAACATATTTTCTATTTCAATTGGTTCCATCTTTACATAATTTCAGAATTCGCATCAAACATCAAAAGATGAAACAGAATCTAATCAAGCTTTTAAGTCAATACAAGTCCAATACATTTCAAACAAACGCAAACCCTATACACATATTTCGATGACTTTATACACAGATATATTCAATTAAACCTCTAACAAGAATCAAAAGTAATAAAACGGACCAAAATTCTGCAAAACTTATGATTAACGATGAAAATCGATAAGTAATTGAGATAAAACCCTAGAACTTGCCTGCTAAAGAGAGAGAGAATTCAGCTAAGAATCGAATCGACGATGATACTTCCTGAATATTTTCCTCTCTCTATATTATCATATGATTTATAGCACCAAAATATCGACTATTTGCATGATCTCTACTGGTATTTAGGGCAAAAAAAAATTGACGAAGAAGAAGAACAAGTTTTTTTTTTTTGGAAAAAAAATTTATGGATTCAGAAAAAAAAAAAAAAAAAAAGAAGAGAATAAGATAACGAGGCTAATAAATTGACACGTATTTACATCCTGATATTTAAATGGTGAGTATATAAAACTCTTCTCATGCATCAGCAGCATCAGATTATTCAATTAATATTTTTTTACTATATTTTAGGTTGGCCCCTAAAATTGACAAAGATATATTTTTATTTAAATTTAATTAGATTTTGTGAAATATTTATTTAATTCAATATTTTATTTCTAGATACTTGTTATTCATATATTAATAATAAATAAATCATTATCTTAACTTTTTCAATTTTTTTATTAAAGTATATTAAATGGAAATATTATATTTTCAAATACTTTCATATGTTTAAGATTTAGAATATAATCTTAATTAAATATTTTTTAAATAAAAATAAATTATGATATTTATCTATGTACAACATTTAAACAAATTTTTTAAGTTTTTATTACATAAACTTATGTTTTGTATTAATATATTTTATATTATAGTTTAATTAGGATTTTGTTTTAAAATTCAAAATTATATCATATTTTATTTATATACTTATTATGAATTTATTTAATATTTATTTTAATTATATTTAAAATGTGTGTTAATAACAAAACAATCTATCAAAATATAAAATACATATTTACATTCTAGTTAATTTTATCTTAAATATATAAAAATATATATATATATATAGTCAGCACTACATGAGGTCAGACTTAGGGCCATCTCATCCCATACCCTTAAAAATAATTAATAAAAATTATTATAATATTTAACTAATTAAACTAGTTTATTTCTAATAAATATAATATAAAATTATTAATATTATTTAATTTAATATAAAATATAATAAGTTAAAAATAACCATTTTTTTTTGTTTTGACACTCAAAACTGGCACCAACATGAAAGTAATAAAAAAAAAATTATATATATATAGACCAGCACAATAATTGAAAATTTGTTAAAGTACAATATTTTTTATTAAATATAAAATTTGGAAGATTCCTTTATATTGTCATAAGGGTATCTCCTTGGAACATTTTGGACCTCAATTTAATATTGTGATATTTAATTTAGCTAACAAACAAATTAAATTAATATTTAAATATAAATATAAATATAAATATAAATATATATTTATTATTTTTAAAGTATCAAGAAATATTTTGAAGTGATTAATTATATAATATTAAAGTATTATACAAGAAAAAACTAAGATTAAAATATTTTTAATATTATAAAAAAAAAATGATTGTTCTTCTTTTCTCTTTATACTCTTTCCGTCTATGTTCATGATTCTTTGACTGTATTTGTCAATTTTTCACTTTTTCTAAAAACCCACTTTCCTTTCTTCTTCAATCTCTCGTCAGTTCTGCAAATCTAGATAATTTCTGTGTGAATTCCAGAAATGGTGGGTGGTTTCTCGATGGTGGGTTCATCCATTATGGATTCCCATTCGTCTCCTCCATGTTTGTGCTTAGATTCTATGTATTCATCCAATTTGAGAAAGCATCTTCAGTATCGGCCATGGTCGGTAGAATTAAGCAGCTCATTTGTGGATTCGCGTCATGGATGGCTTCAAATGACTGCTGCTAGGAGAAGGAGAAAGCAAAACAAAGATTCTTTCTTTAAAATTGTTAGTGAATTGGGTGGGCAGTATGATGATACCTTTGAGGATGTTAAGACAGTAAGCAATTTCTTGAATTAAACCTGCAATTTTTTTAAGGTTCTAGTTGAATTGTGTGTTTGTTTGATTGTTGTTTCTATTTGGAATCATAGGTTCTGATTATGAAATGGGTTTTAGCTGAAAGTCATAGAAACATGTTTAGGAATTAGGATCAAATGTTGAATAAGTTATAGGTGTTCATCTTCTTTGTTTGCAGCAACTTCTTAATTATTTCACATATAAGGCAGTGAGGACAGTCCTAACACAGCTTTACGAGATGAATCCAACGCAATATCGATGGTTCTATGAGTAAGTGGTGAATTGATGTTGTCGGTTTAATTGATTGTTTTGTGATTCTAAGGTTTGTTGTTTGGTTTCTTTTCAGTTTTGTTGCTTCAAACAAACCGGGTGATGGCAAACGCTTTATACGCAGACTTGTAAAGGTATGATTTTTACATGCTTTTCATCTATTATGATTAAACACTACATCTTCTTCTTTTTGCCTTGTCCTCAGGAGAAGCAAGACCTAGCCGAAAGGGTAATGGTAACGCGACTTCACTTATACGGGAAGTGGGTCAAGGTATTGAATCCCAATTCCCAAAAGAGCAAGATCATTTTCTTTTATTTTCTCGGCTTTTAAAGTTTTTTCTTTTTATGTAGAAATGTGATCACGCCCAAATGTATCAGATGATCTCAGACGAGAATCTGGAGTTGATGCGAGAACGGCTCCTTGAGACTGTAATATGGCCATCCGATGACACAAACACTGAGAAGATCGGATGATTCGAATTTAAAACCGAACTCAGCATAAGATAGTATTGTATTATTGTTTAGGGTTTAAACCTAATTGTATCATTGCCCAACTAGGGGTGTAGAGAATACATGGTAATTGATATGCTACATTGCTGATTTATTGTCCCAGAAAAAGAACTTAATGGCAGTTGATGGTCAATTTGAATATAGTTTATAAGCTAAAGGACACCCACAAAGTTTGGACATCAGTTTGAATTCTGGTTTAACTCTTTAGGAAACTCCAAGGCCCTGTTGCAGTCCCTAGCCTGTTTGACAAACAAAATACAATTAAGATTCAAAATATACTTAAAAAAATAAAATCAAATTCCATTGCGATGAAGTTCGATAAAAGTACCTCCCGAAGCCGACCAATGCTCTAAGACTCATATATATTGTGAGAGCGATCCAAATGCCAATGAATCCGTGAGAACTCGACAGGAAGAATAAGCAAAGAATGCTGATTATGGCTACAAAGACCTGAAGAAAATCCAAAAATTCTCAATAACTGATTGATTATTGTGTTCTATCAATGCGTAAAGATTTGATAATATACCATTGAGTACGCGGAATAGGCGAAATCAGACGCCCCGAAATTGATCCCATCAAAAACAAAGGCTAATGAATTTAATGGTTGTGTAGCGGCTACAAACTGACAGAAACCGACAGCTTCAGTCTACACAAACTGTTTCATTTAAAAAAAATAAAAGGCATACTTACTGGGACACCAATGTGGATGAGGCGGAGAACATTTACGTCTTGCGTGAAAACTTTCGCTCCAAATTGAAGTCCAACTCCAATTAAGGCAGTGAGAATTAACCCAAGAACCAAGCCTAACTGAAGAAAACAAATAATTATTTGGTGTTCATCGAAAAGAAAACAATTTGTTTCGGTTGCACCTGAAGTACTCGAGTGGCAGCCGTAGTTGCTAGGTCATAGTCTCGTCTAGCAAATGCACTTGCTAGTATTGCCTACAAAACAAGCTCGGAAAACTGGGAATCAACCAAAACAAAAACCTCGAGAAAGATGAACAAGAGTTAACATCACAAATTTAAGTACCTGTCCTGCAACAGCCAAACCATCAGCTAAAAGGGAGGTGGTTAGCCAGACCTGCAAGCAGACTTGAAAAGCTGCCATATCTGTTGGTCCTCGTCGAGCTGCCATTGAAGCTGCAAGTGTCACACAAAAGGTCACCGCAATGACTCTCATCAACAACAAGAATCCTGCATTCATGCAAAAACAATCAAGTCTCATGAGAATCCAAACAATCAAAACCCAAGAAATCCATTGATTTTTGCCTCACCATTTCTGAGAAATCGACCGAATTGCATGTACTTCAACCTAGGTGGTAAAATATCAACTTTCTGCAGTAGACTCCTTAAGAGTATCACTGAAATTAAGTACCTAAAAAGAGCAACATTTTGAGTAATTTCTTCTGTAAAGAAAATGAATTAAAACTAAAATCTCGTCATAACTTACTGAGATAGAACATGAGCAATGGCTGCACCCCTTATACCCATTCGAAGAACAAACATAAATATCGGGTCAAGAATTATGTTGGCTACGTCTCCTGCAACTGCAAATAGACATCGAAACTTGAACACATTTACCTTTTTGTTTTTATTTTTCTTCACACAAGTATATTCATACCGGTTGCATAAAGAGGAGTTTTTGTGTCCTTGAATCCCCGAAAGACCCCTTGCATAGCTAAGGATAGAAGAACCGCAGGAGCACCAATGGACCTCAATCTCAAGTATTGAATTGCAGGTTTTAAAATAAGAGAATCCTGCATGTAGGAATCATTTTACCTAGTATTGTTTCTTAAAATAGTCCCCCAACGATCAAACTGACATGTTAATTTCAAGAGAGAAAAAAAATTCCATACAGATTTAACTCCCATGACGATTAATGCAGGTTTTGCAGCACAAATCAATAGAATTGCTTGAACAATTCCAAGAATGGCGCCAATTATCAATGCTGATGAAGCCGATGGGATATGTCTCTTCTTATTATTATTAGATTCAACCTTAGCTTTGTCAAAATCTATAAACAATGTGAGTTTTTTCAGCTACAAAAATACAGCAAATAGATTAGAAAACCTTCAATTCATACAATACCCGTTTCAGATATTAGCTTCTTCTCTTCACCCAGTTCTAGGTTTTCGTTTTCACCAGCTTCTGGAATATTTGCAGCCACTGTGTCTTCTTCTGCGACGAAGGAAGTCGTGACGCTAACGAGAGGAAATATGGCGATTCTCGAGACTTGATTGAATACTGCAATAGAAACCCCAACAGCAGCTAGCTCCATTGGACCTATAAATGAACAAAAAAGAAGGAAAACCCATGATCAGAATTCAGAAATTTCTTCTAATTCTACTACTGTTCACTCTAAACTTAAAGCTTACCAATTTGGCCGATGAAAGCGGTGTCAATAAGAGACGCAATAGGATCAGCAGCTAGAGCCATTGCTGCAGGGATTGCAATTCGAGTGATTTCTAAACCCAGTTCATCCATTTTGAAAGCCATCCTGTTCATTCATTCATCATCATCATCTTCTTCAATTTACATTGCTTGTTGTTCTATATCATGATTATTAAAATAAATTCAATTGGGTACCTGATGTCCTTGAATAATAAGAAGAGTGGAAGATTCCATATACTAATAATCCCCTTTTCTGATGAAACCGAACCATCATCTTTCTCTGACATAACTGTGATTTGTAACTTCTGGAAATCAAAGTAGCTTAAGAAGAAGAAGAAGAAGAAGAAGAAGAAGTGAAAAGGGTTTTGCAGGTCTGCAAATGGCGGTTCAGTCTAGCAGATGATGATGATGATGTGAAGTCGGTGTATGAGACAACAAACGGTGCTTGTTTATGTATTGAAGAACTCAGAATCTACTGTAAATATAGTTTTCATTGATGAAGAAGAAGATGAAGATGTGGGTCTTTAATTCATTCCCACATATATGATTCCTATACAGAAATTAGCTTTATACGCCATTATTGATTCTTTAATGCTATTCTGCGATTCTCTTTGGAAGAGATGATGATAATGATTTGCCAAAATTCAGTATTATTACTAAGAGAAATTCAATTTTGTTTTTTAAATTAATATACAAAATTTATATAATTAATATATAATAAATAATCTAATAAAACTTATGTTTTAAGGTCGATTTTGGAGACGGCTTTAATTTTATCTAAAAACGGTTTTGAGTATAAACTGGTTGGTTATTTGTTGGGAGTGTCATGTTAGTTTTATTTCGTTCAAAACAAAATAATAATAATTAATATAGAGTAAATCACAATTTTTTATATATAATCAAGGATTACAAATTAAAAACATATTATTATGTTTATTCTATATATAATTATTAAAAACATTAAATATTATAATAATACAATATTTTATCATTTATTTAAATTGTAAGACATACAACAGGGAAGGAAAATGCGCCAAACAAAGTCAGGAGAGTGACAGGTTTCCTCAGTTAGGATTATTTTTATTTTATTTTTATTAATTTTGAATAATGAATTTTAATTGTTAAATTTATTAAATTTCTAAATGGGGTCACATTTATTTGTAACCTATGAATATATGAGGATAGAGAAGCATGCACGAAATTTCAACACTAGACTAGACTACATCTTCTAGGGCCCTGATTTATTTGAGTATTTTAAAATAAATTACTTTTTTAATATAAATTATTGTTTAACGTCTTATATGGTTTACCTAAAATAAAATGAATTTAAAAATAAGTTAAGAATATTTCAATATTTTTTTAAAGAAAAGTTAAATTAGGAAAAATTCTATATTAATATAACATTATTTTTATCCACATTTAAAAACAAGATGATTTTTACTAATAAATTAAATCTTAATATAACTTTTTTTTATCACACATATTTAAAGATAATATGACTTTTATAATTCATTTTGTAGCATTTTTCCAATTTGAATTGACTTAACCTGTTTCACACCCAATATAATTTATTTATTTATTTGTATGAGAGTTTTAAATTTAATTTTATAATAATATTATTTTTTAATATATTATTCTATAAATACATAATTTTATCATAAAAAAATCATATTCTTAATTATTGCGATATAAAATATAAAAAGTGTCTTGCATTAATTCTCCAAAACATAAGAGTCGGAATGATAGTAAAAAAAAATCTTTAAAGTAGAATGAGACTTGATGTTAATAAACTTATGGTCCACTTATCCCTAATCACATGACTTAATTAATTAACTAAAATATTAAAATAATTTATATTTTAATTTTTTTTTTATCAAAATAAGTGCAATCAAATAAGATACAAACATCACATAACACATTAATTAATATCATAGAAATTATAATTAATAAATAAACTCTCAACTTATTTCTACTTTCTCCTACCATATCTTGTTTTTATTTGTTGAATGACGTACATATTCTGTTTTTATTTTCGTTAATGTAAAAGGCAAAATCAATCTTACACTTGCACATTTATTTCCTTAATATGAATATAGCTGTCATGAAATCTTTTTGATATTCTTAAAAATCAAAGTAGAACAATTTTGAAAACTACATTAATTTAATATTTTACCCTTTATCAAAGATGGAAGGCTAGATATAATATTATAAGTAGGATGAACAAACGTGTAAAATCGATTCGTTTTTGTTGAATTTGTATTAAATTCAAACTAAATTAAACTATTTTAGTAATTAGTACGGATCGAATTGGTTCAAACTAAAACATATTTATATTTATATAAAGTGTCAACTTAAAAATATTCAATAATATTTTATTTTTAATTAATTTAATTTTTCATTTTTAAAAAAATTGAATTAAATATATTATATATATAAGTTTATCAAATTCAATCCAAATTAAACCTATTCCAAATTTAATTCAAATCAAAATAGTTAATACAATTTTGTAAGATAATTCAATTTAATATTTTCTTATCTAATTACTTAATTTTTCATTTATTTTATTATTTAATATGTTTAATTATACATTTTTTTTTATTAAATCTTTAATGTTATAATTAATTTTGTTTATTAATATTATTTTTTATTTTATTAATATTTTATTAAAATATTGTAGACTAAAGAAATAAGTAAAATATATATATATATATATATATATATATATATATATATATATATATATATATAAGTAATGTAATTTAAAGAAAAATAGATTAATGGGATAATTTGAATAATCTTAATCCAATCCTTAATCCCTTAATCCAATCCGAAATTCGATATAATCCAATTCGAAATATTCCATCAAAATTAATATTTCGAATTCGAATAGGATTAGATTTGGAATTAATTCAACAAATGCTCACTCACCCCAATTATAAGTGAGATAGGATTTATAATCTATCTCGTTTTTCACACTATAATATTAAGTAAACAAACAAAATCGGGCTATAATCCATAAAGTATATCCGTCTTGATTATTTTGATTATTTCAATTTAAGGTCTTTTAGAACATCGAATAACCAAATTGAAAATCATTTTGGCCAAGCAAAACACCCAAATACACCTTCTTTGATACTCCATAACAAGCTTTCATACCGGTATAGTAATAAAGGGTAATGTAAATCTACTTTAAAAGATAGTTTGGTAATAGATAGTGATTGTGAGAAATAGTTCTTAGTTTCACTTCTTTCCTACATAATTCAACAAATTTCTTCAAAAGACCATAAATTGTACATGCTGTTGGTTATTCATCATCTTCAAATTGCATAAACATGAATAACATGAACACCATAATCTTTCTATGATTAATATGAGAACCCAAACTCGAAAAAGATGATAAACTATGATGAAAGAAACGAACCTCACAAGTTTCTTCAAGAGATTGTAATGGTGTTCAATCGTTCATTCTCAGGCAAAATGGACCAATTAGGAGATTGAACAGCTCGCAACCATCGAAAATCATCCACATTTGTCCAATTACCAGTTTCTTCATCCAGATTTGAATCTTTAAGATCTTTCTCAATTCCATTGTAAATCAAACAGTATGGCGCAAATCTTAATCCAGTGCTGTCTTCAATTATCGGCCGACTACGAACTCTAAGAAAGAAATCACTCTTTTTAGTATGATGAATCCTGATCTGATGTGACGCCAACACAAACACGCAATCCTCAGCTTCATCGATCAGAATCGAACCTGATACAGGTCCGACGTAAACTTTACAATTGTACAATCTATGAATAAATAACGCCCTACAGCAACCAGTCAAATGAACTTCACAGAACTTCAAATCCTCAATTGAGAACTCGCCTATATCCGAATCTGTGAAATCCTTGACTAGAATCTGATTCTCCTCATTCCTGAATGCCGGTGAATCGCGAACTGTAACTATGGAGGAAGTTCCAGATGCGGATTCGGATTCGGATTCAGATCCGATCTCGATAGATGGACCTGTTGAGGCTTTTTTGTTCTTGAACGCGAACCGTTTCTTAGGGGCGACATGAGAACTGACTTGTTCTAGTGTTTGTTTGAGATCTGAGATGAGTTTTAGGCTGTTACGAACCTCGTATGACGGTAAGAAATAGGAATTCTCAGCGACGAGCTTCTCGAGATTTGAGATTGAGATGGAAACACGTTCAATGTCGGATTTGAGATCGGATCTGAGATTTGATTCCGCGATTGTATGAAGTTTGACGATTTCAGAATCAATAGAGAGCTTGGATTCGGAAAAACGGTTAAGGAAGGATTGAGTGGATTCGAAGGAATCTGAACTTCGTGAGATAGATTGCTTACGGTTGGATAATCGTTCGAGCATCGCAGCATGTTTCTTCGCGTTCGCCGCCGTCGCCGGCGCCGCCGTGAGAGTTGTAGACTCTTCTTCCGCCATGATCTGATAGAGTAGCGAGAATGTTGATGATGATAGTTATCGGTTTAATAGTTAGATCCAAGGGACAGAAATTGAAGACGTGGCGCAATCTAGTTCCTTCAGTAAATAATAAAATCGGACAGTCAATAATTAAACGGCACCACAACTGGGCTAGAACTTTTTGGGCCTTTTAGTTACTAATATTGAAAAATATGCTTTTTTTTTTTTAACATGTAGATTAAAATTAATTAAAATGTAACTATCATGTTTCTCGCACAGGTAATAAAATAAAAAACTGTAAAAAAAATATTATGGTAAAAATGTGATAATATTTTTAATTTTATTTTTAACCATTTTAAGTTTATGAACGGGTCAACCCACAATCCGACTCAAAAATTCATTTACACTCACATTGCAGAACGATCTCTAAAACAATTGATACCGTTTGATTTCTCAACTCATTTAGTTTGTCCTCTAGAGTCCACTTCTTCCTCGTACTACGATTTAAAGGCGAGATAAAAACTATTGATGAACCACCGCGTTTATCAAATTTGGTGTTGAATTTAAAATATATAATTTTATTAGTCTAGTTGGTTAAAGGGTTGTCTTGTTTTGTTAGGTTGCAAGTTTGAACCATACCTATAGCATTTTTAATTTTATTTTTAACCGTTTTAAGTTTATGGCGGCTCAACCTACAATCCGACCCAAGTATCCATTTACTCTCACATATATATCCAAATTAACTACAGTTCTCGACCTGACACTCCACACACTTTAAAAATTAAGCATCATTATATATATATATAGATTAGTTAGTTAAAAAGTTGAACTTATATTGTTAAAATGTCTCGCGTTCATCAAATTTGGTTTAAATTTAAAATATAAAATATTATTAGCCTAGTTGGTTAAATGTTCCTAGGATCTGTTTTGATTTTGGACGATCAATCTGAGAAATGTTTTACGTGGGTTTTTCGGGCATGGGTTAGAGCAATGTCGGGTTCATGTCCGTATTCTATTATAGCTGGTCACGACGAGGTCATTCACTAGGGTTTTTCTAGGGACGCATCAGTGATTCTCTACGTGGCAAATCAAGGAAAATGAATAACTTTTGTTTCAATCTATGGACGACGAGTTCAAAAGAGAATACACAACTTGCGTTTCTCGGATTCAAAAACCGAACGAATTCGATTTCGAGTGGAACCTACTTTTGGAAAAGTATAGTTTAAAGGAGAATCATTGTTTTCATGAAATATATCAAATGTGTAAAAGTTGGGTTCCGTACAACTTCAAGAGTACATTTTCCATGGGCATTTCGATGGACAACGACGAAAACACGTCATTTTCCAGATTACCGAAACCGACCCACCATTCCCAAATCTCCATCATCCGAAACCGACCGTGCCTATCATATAAGCGTGCTGCTTCAACCTGAAAGCAAACCTCTTCCGCGCTTGAACCTAGTTCAAGGGTTTGTGACAGGTTGTGTAGTATTGAAACCCCGGTGTTAATCTCTAACAGGATTAACCACCACCTTACGAGTGTGAACCGCTAACCGGTCCAACCCCCGGTCCACCAGCGGCGATCTAGATCCTAACAATTGGTATCAGAAGTGCCTGCATCAGGGGCGACTGCATTGTCTCTACGGTAAGGGACCACACCTTCCGGCTTGATGAAGCCGAATTTGCCATCCTTCTCAATCTGCCCAAAGAAGGGTTCTCTGATTTCCCGACTATGGAGGGACTTGATGCATTCTACTATGGATTACTCTGCTCTGCAACCCTTGATCCGGTGGAAACCTATGGGTTAAAAACCCGCCTCTGTCGTAGTGCTCAGCTCCTTCTTGAGATCGTCACTCGGTCCATTCTGTGTCAATCCCCAAATCAGCGGTATTCAAAAAACACCTACAACATCATGACCCACATCTTCCACAAAACGACCATCAATTGGTCAGCGGTCCTCTTTCAAAACTTGAAGAACATGGTGCTGACCAAGAAAGGTCTCGGTTATGCACCTCACATCAGCAAGTTGATTCTCAAGTACCGGCCAGAGTTTGGACCGGGTACACCGGCATCCCCCTCAAACGTTCTTGATGCAAATGCGGTGGAAGAGAAGTTCTCCAGAATGGTGTTTACTTCTTAAGTGCCTATTTTTCGTATCACTCTTTCGGTTCCCTCTCTGTATTGCCTTTTGAATAAAATATCATTTTAGTTTCAATAACCGTACCTCTTAATTCTTTAAACATCTATCTAAGTAACCGGTTTACATCTTCAAATAACCTCGCTCTTATCCGGGCGTATAAAATCTGCTTAAAACTGTTAACACTCTAATCAATCAAAATGTCTGGTTAGACTTCGAAACCGCTCAATTTTTCGGCTTCAAAGAAAAGACCGCGTCGTCCATGACATAAGCATAGGTTTTTGGAGGGAAATCTCCCGCTCAAAGTTGCCGCCCACCTTTTCGTACTTTACCGCCCATAGTTTGGCGCCCTTTCATTTTGGAGGGAAAATTCCCGCCCATTCATGATGGGACGGTTGGGCTTCCAAACCATGTCTATAAAAGGAATCCTTAGTCATTTTCTTTCATTCTCACGCGAATTCACTTTCTCTCTCTAAGTTGTCTAATCCTTTTGAAGCGGTCATCTGAAGCGGCTATCTCTCTCTCTTTCTCAAACTCTTTAACATGGGTCGTGATTCGGCATTGTTCAAACTCTACTCTCAAGTGGATTTCGAGGAAATCCGGCTAAATGGGACAACCGAGGCGCAGAAAGTTATTGACCGACTGGTTAAAACCGGTCTGGGATATTTCCTAGACGGTCCTCACGTAATTTATAAAGATGCGGTCGAAGAATTCTTCAACACCGCAAACATCGCATACGACAGGATCATCGCGACGGTTTGCGGTTCCCAAATCGAGATCACCGAAGATTTGGTGGCCGAAAGCCTACGCCTTCCAAGAACCGGTCAGGACGCAACGGCAGAAATAGACCCGGAAATCTTTGAGGCAGCTTGCCACGTTCTGTCAGCATCTAAAGAACCGATCGCAACATCCGGGAGTAAACAAACGCTGAGGCCGGAGTTAATCCCGGCATGTGACATTTTCGCCAGGGCGATACTGGCAAGGGGAGGAAACTTCAGCAACCTTACCAAAGACAAAATCAAGATGTTGATCGGTCTAATGGAAGGAAAAGAGGTCAACTGGGCAAGATTAGTGTTCAGCAACCTCATGGACATGGTGAAACCGGACTCAACCCGGTCGTGGGGATACGCCGTGCCGCTCGGTAAGATATTCCTCCACTTAAAAATTAATCTCGGTCCCGGCACCGTTCTCGCAAAACGATGCCTCATTAGATCAAGGCAGTTCCTTGAAAGAACGCAGCCGGCCTCTAGTGCCACAGGTGGCCGAAAGAAGAAAGTTGCGAAGAAAGATGCCCCGACCAAAGCAAAGACCGGAGGAAAGGGGAAAGAAAAGATAATATTCTCAGACCCACCGCAACAAACAGAAGAAGAGGAATGGGCCTCTGAGCATACCGAAACGGAGAGGACCGATAATAGAACGGTCAACGACGATGATCAGTCGGTTTGGGGCCCAGAGGATGCCGAACCAATCAACAATCCTGAGACCACCGAAGGTGAAGAAGGGATTGATAAAGAAGCCGATGATGAAGGCTACAACACGGAGAAGGAGGAGGCCGAGGAAGCAGAGGCCGATAGATTAGCCCAGAAAATTATTCAGGGCATTATCCAGCGAGCCGAAGACGTCGAATAGCTATACTTGGAGTGGCATGAGCACCGGTTCAATACAACATATAAAGAAACCCTACCGGACTTCTCGGAAAAGGAATGCTACGACAGATTGGTGGAAGTGGAGGTCCTGATGTTGAACCTCACAAAATCCAACACAATTCAAGAGGTACAAAGCCGAACTTGTCTCTTGTTACCGAGGTTCACACTTCGGAACCTAAGAAAGCGCATCTGGAAAATTAAGAAAGAATTCTACGAGACGGGATCGGTGGATACCGTAGCGCCGCGGGTATTGACAAGGCTTGCAAAAGTCAAAATAGAATTACTTCAAGAAATCGAGCGGCTGGAAACGATATGCAGCGGAATGCAAGTACCGGTTTACACTGCTCCGGTAATCGACAGGTTTCCAGTTAACTGTCCAACACCTCTAGAAGATATTGAGGCACCGATACCAGAGGATGTTGAGGCACCAATATTAGATGTCGAGGTACCGATTTTGGAAAATGCGGTAACGACCTCGGAGGATGCGGCAACATTAGAACTTCCAAATGAGAATGCTGCACCGATAGACTCCAGTGAGAGAGCCGATCCAGATCCCACCGAGCAATCAACTCCTCCTCCACCACCGGAAGTCACCGTTTCAGTCCCTCCTAAAGAATGGATTGATGACCGACTTCAAAAGTTTGAAGCATCAGTTTCGGAGCGGATTGATGACCGACTTCAGAAGTTTGAAGTGTCTATATCGGAGCAGATTGATGACCGCGTACAAGAGCACGACGTGTCCAAGCTTCAACCATTCAAGGATAGATGCAACAACATAATTGATTCGGCCATGAAGTTCACCGACGTGACAAAGCAGCTGCTGGATCAACATCAAGCACGTCTCTCAGAACTCGGCATCGGACTGTGGGAAGAGGCCGGTGAGCGCGAAAAATGTGCTCAGCGAACCGCAACTCTGGAGGATGTGACTTCCAACTTAAAGAAGGATTTCGAACGGGTCGACACGACAATCGACCGGGTCTCAGTGCTGGAAAAGACAAACGAGAGTCTCGTGGCCGAAGTAAAGGCACTTACCGAACAGATGGCCGAAATTCTAAAAGCCAAGGAGAACGCGGATGCCGCAGCTATAGAGGTTGATGCTCTAGTGGCTAAATGGGTCCAGGATGCGCTGGACGCCGAAGCTAGCAAAAATAAAGAGGTACCGCGATCGTCTCAATTGACCGAAGCGGAAGTGGAGGCCGAAAGAATAAGAAGAGCAGAAGCCTTATATCCAGGGTATGCTGAGAAAGTGGCCAGTCAGGCTGCGGATGATGCCGCACGGCTAGAAAGGGAAGCACGAAGGCTGGCAGGCTATGCAAGGGAAAACGAGAAGAAGAAGAAAGCGGCCGCCTCCGTTTCAACACCGAAGAAGAGAAAGAGGGAGGTTCCTAAGAGAGTTCGGATAGTAGAGATGCTCAACAGGGTCTCTGAACCGGTCATCACGGGTACATCGCAGGAAGCCGACCAAGTCGAGGACGAAATCGAAGAATACCTACGGTCCCGTTCTAGAAGGCAACGATACTCCGAACCGACCGGTCAGCAGCAACCGAAGAAAAAGAAGAGCGCCTATGACTTCACGGACTCTGAATAGGGACTATCTTTCTTTTTAGCCTTCGTACTTCTATACATTCTGTCTTTTCCGGTTATCTATATATATAAATATATAAAGTTATTTTTGAATACCGGCCTTATTTTGCATTTCTACTTAGTTTTGATAATTTTAAATAAAATAATCAAAAAGGGAGAAATTGTTAGATAAAAGATAAAGACTCTTCCAAAACTTTTCTCTCAAATTTTTCGAAAAATTATCTAAGTCTTTTTCAAAAATCGGACAAACAAAACAACCGGCCTACGGTTGCAAACTTACATAGTTTTGATAATTTTAAATAAAATAATCAAAAAGGGAGAAATTGTTAGATAAATTCATACCGGTTCAAATAAACCTAACTTAAACAAACTTCCCATGTAGGAACAAGGAACCGGACCGGATGAACAAGAGAACCAATTAAAGGAACAAGGAACCGGACCGGATGAACAAGAGAACCAATTAAAGGTACCTAACCGGTCAAGTCACCATACCGATCAAGAGCATTCTGAACGTGACCGCACAAAGGATCGGCCAAAGCTTAAAACCAGATTCATCAAACAGCTGATCTTCTATAAGAGAAATAACCGGAAGAAGTCCGGTTACATCATACAGAAAGACATTCGGCCAAGACAAATGACCGGCCAGTACAAGAAGACACTTCGGGTATCTGTTGAGAACGATACCAAAGGAACAGACTGAATACTTCCATATCCATGCAAGTCTGAGGAAAGACTGTAGGCTGCAGAAGACAGTACTACTTCGGGATAAGGCAGAAAGGAAACCTTCCAAGTACAGACAACTGTCCAACAGACAGTGCCTACATCAAGTAAAAGACAAACCCGGCAGGTTTGTCGTACACACCGGAAGAACAGACCGCCAGGTCTGAGACAAAGCACCAGGTCCGAGGTTGACCGTCAGGTCTGAGGAAACGACCGCAGGTCTGAACCTCTGAGACACTGAATCACTACACCTCTGATCAGCCAATCAGATTCAAGGCAGTGAAATATGACCGTTGGCATATTTCACCTATAAAATGAGGTAGCTGAAGAAGAGTAAATGCAGTGACTCAAGCAGTAAGTAGAAACAGCAGCAACAAAAGAGTAAAAGCAACATATTCGAGAGATTTAGAAAACAAGTTCTAAGAGCATTTATTCTACAAGTGATAAGAGTGTGCTGTTCTAGAAAGTCTAAGTACTGAAAGTTAAAGTGTGTGTTACAATTTCGGTGCAAATTGTAAGAGTATTATCGAGCAGGAAATAAGTCTCGATCGGATTGTACTTGTATTCCTTAGTGAATATCCTTCTCGCGGTTTCGAGAGGAAGGGGTGACGTAGGAGTTTTATCTCCGAACATCCATAAAATCTGTTGTGTTATTTACTTTCTGCCGGCTTCATTACATAACCGACTGACTTAACCAAACCGACTTTATACTAATCATACCGAATATCCAGATTACCGAAACCGACCCACCATTCCCAAATCTCCATCATCCGAAACCGACCGTGCCTATCATATAAGCGTGCTGCTTCAACCTGAAAGCAAACCTCTTCCGCGCTTGAACCTAGTTCAAGGGTTTGTGACAGGTTGTGTAGTATTGAAACCCCGGTGTTAATCTCTAACAGGATTAACCACCACCCTACGAGTGTGAACCGCTAACCGGTCCAACCCCCGGTCCACCAGCGGCGATCTAGATCCTAACACAATTGTTCTCTTATTTCTTTATTATATAATTTGAAAATTTGATTGAAAATAGTTATTTTGTTTAGTCAATTTTCGAATATAGACGGTCACTAAGAAAATTAATAATCTTAAGACATATATATATGAGTACTTAAAAATGGTAAAAACCATATGTTTTACTTATATTATTATTATTATTTTTCAAATGATTAATTTTGCTAGACATTCTTATTTTTATTTTATTTTTAGATTTAAACTACTTTCAATGTTAATTCATATTCTTTATACACATACACATAGAAGGGTTTGAAATGGACGAATTGAAGATTGAACTGAAACAAGGATTAGAGTTCGATTCACTAGAAGCTGCATATGATTTATATGTTACATACGCAGAACAGAATGGATTCCAAACTGTTTCTCGTAGACCTAATCGTTCAAGAACAGACGGTTCAATTACTTCTCGAAGATACGGTTGTAAGGAATATGATTGTGGAGCGTTCATGAGAGTTAAATTAATGAATTATGGAAAATGGTCTATCGCTGATTTCAACATTGAACACTATCACCCTCACAAATCAAATGATCGCGAAACGCAAAACTCTATCGCCGTAGTTTTAGAAACGATTGGTACAAGTCGCTTCATTTGTATTTTCAGTTTCGTCAAGCAAAGGATACAAGTTTCTTTTACGCATTTCAAGTCGATGAGTTAAGAAAATGCGACAGCGTTTTCTGGGAAGATGTGCGGTCTAGATTCTCTCGCACCCAGTTCGGTGATGTGATCGTTTTCGATACATCCTATCGTAGTATGAGAAATAACGATTTTGTGCGATTTGCTTCGTTTGTCGGCCTTAACCACCATAAGAAACCGGTTCTCCTAGGATCTGCTTTGATTTTGGACGATCAATCTAAGGAATGTTTTACGTGGGTTTTTTGGGCATGGGTTAAAACAATCCCGGGTACGTGTCCGTATTCTATTATAGCTGGTCACGACGAGGCCATTCAAAAATCGATCACTAGGGTTTTTCTAGGGACGCATCAGCGATTCTCTATGTGGCAAATCAAGGAAAATAAACAACTTTTGTTTCAATCTATGGACGACGAGTTCAAAAGAGAATACACAACTTGCGTTTCTCGGATTCAAAAACCGAACGAATTCGATTCCGAGTGGAACCTACTTTTGGAAAAGTATAGTTTGAAGGAGAATCATTGTTTTCATGAAATATATCAAATGTGTAAAAGTTGGGTTTCGTACAACTTCAAGAGTACATTTTCCGTGGGCATTTCTATGGACAACGACGAAAACACGTCATTCTTTGGTAATACTATGTTCATGAGCGAGCAATCACCGGTGGGCGAGTTCTTAACACGTTACAAAAAATTTCTCAAGCAACGCCGAGAGTTGGAAAAGGAGAACGATTTAAACTCGTTCAATTCTCAAATTGAGTTACTCACAATCCATCCCATTGAGGAACAATGTAGACAACTTTACACAAACACGATATTCAAAGACTTTCAAAAAGGAGATATCGGAATGCTCGGAGAAAAATGGATAAAGCTAAACCTAAACGCGAATACACATCTTGATGAATATTTGGTGTATAAGTCATTTGAGAATGGAAATATCGAGAGGTATGGAGTCACATTTGATGATTTAAACCATCACGTTTTATGCACATGTAAAATGTTTCAATTAAAAGGTGTGTTATGCACACACGCTTTGAAATATTTCAGATTTTGTATATTAACGAGATTCCCTCTCAATATATACTTCATCGGTGGACGAAAACTGCCAAAACTGGTTTTATAAAGGATGTCGATTCGGCTCGAGGAGGGTCTCGAGATTTCAAGGACTGTATATTGTGGGCTTTAAGAGAAGAAGCCCGTAAATACTTTGAGTTAGGGACGTCGTCTCTTGAACGATACAAGTTTTCTTTCGAAATCTTGGAGGAAGGTCAAAAACGACTTTCCAATTCATTCGAATAGTTAGTGTTTATCATTTTTGAAAGTCTAAAAACAAGTTTATAATACTATCAATTGTAATTAGTAGGTGGAGAATCCGGTATATTCCAATTGTTCTCTTATTCCTTTATTATATAATTTGAAATTTGATTGAAAATAGTTATTTTGTTTAGTTAATTTTCGAATATAGACGGTCACTAAGAAAACTAATAATCTTAAAACATATTTATATGAGTACTTAAAAATGGTAAAAATCATATGTTTTTGTTAGATAAATTCATACCGGTTCAAATAAACCTAACTTAAACAAACTTCCCATGCAGGAACAAGGAACCGGACCGGATGAACAAGAGAACCAATTAAAGGAACAAGGAACCGGACCGGATGAACAAGAGAACCAATTAAAGGTACCTAACCGGTCAAGTCACCATACCGATCAAGAGCATTCTGAACGTGACCGCACAAAGGATCGGCCAAAGCTTAAAACCAGATTCATCAAACAGCCGATCTTCTATAAGAGAAATAACCGGAAGAAGTCCGGTTACATCATACAGAAAGACATTCGGCCAAGACAAATGACCGGCCAGTACAAGAAGACACTTCGGGTATCTATTGAGAACGATACCAAAGGAACAGACTGAATACTTCCATATCCATGCAAGTCTGAGGAAAGACTGTAGGCTGCAGAAGACAGTACTACCGGATCATTCCACTTCGGGATAAGGCAGAAAGGAAACCTTCCAAGTACAGACAACTGTCCAACAGACAGTGCCTACATCAAGTAAAAGACAAACCCGGCAGGTTTGTCGTACACACCGGAAGAACAGACCGCCAGGTCTGAGACAAAGCACCAGGTCCGAGGTTGACCGTCAGGTCTGAGGAAACGACCGCAGGTCTGAACCTCTGAGACACTGAATCACTGCACCTCTGATCAGCCAATCAGATTCAAGGCAGTGAAATATGACCGTTGACATATTTCACCTATAAAAGGAGGTAGCTGAAGAAGAGTAAATGTAGTGACTCAAGCAGTAAGTAGAAACAGCAGCAACAAAAGAGTAAAAGCAACATATTCGAGAGATTTAGAAAACAAGTTCTAAGAGCATTTATTCTACAAGTGATAAGAGTGTGTTGTTCTAGAAAGTCTAAGTACTGAAAGTTAAAGTGTGTGTTACAATTTCGGTGCAAATTGTAAGAGTATTATCGAGCAGGAAATAAGTCTCGATCGGATTGTACTTGTATTCCTTAGTGAATATCCTTCTCGCGGTTTCGAGAGGAAGGGGTGACGTAGGAGTTTTATCTCCGAACATCCATAAAATCTGTTGTGTTATTTACTTTCTGCCGGCTTCATTACATAACCGACTGACTTAACCAAACCGACTTTATACTAATCATACCGAATATCTAGATTACCGAAACCGACCCACCATTCCCAAATCTCCATCATCCGAAACCGACCGTGCCTATCATATAAGCGTGCTGCTTCAACCTGAAAGCAAACCTCTTCCGCGCTTGAACCTAGTTCAAGGGTTTGTGACAGGTTGTGTAGTATTGAAACCCCGGTGTTAATCTCTAACAGGATTAACCACCACCCTACGAGTGTGAACCGCTAACCGGTCCAACCCCCGGTCCACCAGCGGCGATCTAGATCCTAACAGTTTTAATTATATTATTATTATTTTTCAAATGATTAATTTTGCTAGACATTCTTATTTTTATTTTTAGATTTAAACTACTTTCAATGTTAATTCATATTCTTTATACACATACACATAGAAGGGTTTGAAATGGACGAATTGAAGATTGAACTGAAATAAGGATTAGAGTTCGATTCACTAGAAGCTGCATATGATTTATATGTTACATATGCAGAACAAAATGAATTCCAAACTGTTCCTCGTAGACCTAATCGTTCAAGAACAGAAGGTTAAATTATTTTTCGAAGATACGGTTGTAAAGAATGTGATTGTGGAGCGTTCATGAGAGTTAAATTAATGAATTCTGGAAAATGGTCTATCGCTGATTTCAACATTGAACACTATCACCCTCACAAATCAAATGATCGTCAAACGCAAGAACTCCATCGCCGAAGTTTTAGAAACGATTGGTACAAGTCGCTTCATTTGTATTTTTAGTTTCTTCAAGCAGAGGATACGAGTTTCTTTTACGTCTTTCAAGTCGATGAGATAGGAAAACACGACAGCGTTTTCTGGGCAGATGGGCGTTCTAGATTCTCTCACACCCAGTTCGGTGACTTGATCGTTTTCGATACATCCTATCAAAGTATGAGAAATAGCGATTTGGTGCGATTTGTCGGCCTTAACCAACATAAGAAACCGGTTCTCTTAGAATCTGCTTTGATTTTGAACGATCAATCTGAGAAATGTTTTACGTGAGTTCGATTCACTAGAAGTTGCATATGCTTATATGTTACATACGCAGAACATAATGGATTCCAAATTGTTCCTCGTAGACCTAATCGTTCAAGAACATACAGTTCAATTACTTCTCAAAGATACGGTTGTAAGGAATGTGATTGTGGAGCGTTCATGAGAGTTAAATTAATGAATTCTGAAAAATGGTCTATTGTTGATTTCAACATTGAACACTATCACCCTCACATATCAAATGATCGCCAAACGCAAGAACTCTATCGCCGAAGTTTTAGAAACGATTGGTACAAGTCGCTTCATTTGTATTTTCAGTTTCGTCAAGCAAAGGATACAAGTTTCTTTTACGCCTTTCAAGTCGATGAATTAGGAAAATGCGGCAGCGTTTTTTGAACAGATGGGCGGTCTAGATTCTCTCGCACCCAGTTCAATGATGTGATTGTTTTTGATACATCCTATTGTATTATGAGAAATAGCGATTTGGTGCGATTTGCTTCATTTGTCGGCCTTAACCACCATAAGAAATCAGTTCTCCTAGAATCCGCTTTGATTTTGTACGATCAATCTAAGGAATGTTTTACGCGATTTCGATTCACTAGAAGCTGCATATGATTTATATGTTACATAAGCAGAAAAGATTGGATTCCAAACTGTTCCTCGTAGACCTAATCGTTCAAGAACAAACAGTTCAATTACTTATCGAAGATACGGTTGTAAGGAATATGATTGTGGAGCGTTCATGAGAGTTAAATTAATGAATTCTGAAAAATGGTCTATTGTTGATTTCAACATTGAACACTATCACCATCACATATCAAATGATCGTCAAACGCAAGAACTCTATCCCCAGGGTTTTTCTAGCGACGCATCAGTGATTCTCTACGTGGCAAATCAAGGAAAATGAACAACGTTTGTTTCAATCTATGGACGACGAGTTCAAACGCTAATACACAACTTACGTTTCTCGGATTCAAAAACCGAACGAATTCGATTCCGAGTGGAACCTACTTTTGGAAAAGTACAGTTTGAAGGAAAATCATTGTTTGCATGAAATATATCGAATGTGTAAAAGTTGGGTTCCGTACAACTTCAAGAGTACATTTTCCGTGGGCATTTCGATGGACAACGACGAAAACATGTCATTCTTCGGAAATACTATGTTCATGAGCGAGCAATCACCGATGGGAGAATTCTTAACACGTTACAAAAATGTTCTCAAGCAACGCCGAGAGGAGGAAAAGGAGGACGATTTAAACTCGTTCAATTCTCAAATTTAGTTACTCATAATCCATCCTATTGAGAAACAATGTAGACAACTTTACACAAACGAGATATTCAAAGACTTTCAAAAAGAGATATCAGAATGCTCGGAGTATAAATGGATAAAGCTAAAACTAAACGCCTATGTTGCACGGATACGGATACGGGTATCGTATCAAATACGATACAGATACGGCGATACGGAAAATTTTGAAAATATAGGATACGATACGTTTATGATATGCATATTGTTAAGAATTATTAAAATATATATATAATAATAATTAAAAAAAATAAAAAATAGTATTAGTTAGTTAATAACTTGATGTGAATTTTAAGTTTATCTAAAAAAACAGAGTAAGATAAGGGAATCTTGAGTCAAGAGGAGGAAATGTTAGTTGATGGTTAGTTTTGTTTTAAACATTTCAGTCCTCCTAAAATTTTTACTTTTTAAAAATTACCCAAAACGTATCCAAAAACGTATTCAAGTCGTATCCAAACCGTATCAGATAGGTCAACTCCATAAATTGGTGAAAATAATATTTGAAAAAAATATGTTTTTTATTTTTTTTTCTCTTTTGTACATAATTATTTCAGCTTCTACTATATACTCTCAAAAATTTCGAAAATAATTTATTATACATTAAAAGTCAAAATATTTATTAAATTATATGTGAAATGTCTATTAAAAAATAATATTGACACCATAAAATGCTTGTTTCAAAACTATATATATATATATATATATATATATATATATATTTATATTTATATTTATATTTATATTTATATTTATATTTATATTTATATTTATATTTATATTTATATTTATATTTATATTTAAGTGTTATTATATATATAATTTTATTTTGGTTAAACAATAACATTAATTATTATTTTTATTAAAAAATAATAATTCAATTTTATAATATTTTGTATAAAAAATAGATATTTATAATAATATTATAAATTAAATTATTAAATATTTATCAATCATTTAAAACATACCTAGTTAAATATATTTTGTATTATTTATATATATATAATCTATTTATTATATTTTTATATTATATATATAAATAATTAAAATATTAATACTATTCATTAAAATACAATTTTATTTATAGTTTTATTATAAAATATCTTATTAGGTTTTGTTATAAAAAAATTAATAATAATAAAAAAATTTAAAAAAAATTCTAAATCCTTGGAGGCAAAGAATTATCGGGTTTCTCTTGATTTCAAATCCTCGTCTTCTTTTGCTTCCCATTTTTTTCAAATCAAGATCGAATTTTTTCCTCTAGGTCTCTCTTATGTCGTCGTCTTCCTCCTTCGTCGCGTCGTCGTCACCCACCTCCTCTTCTCGTGCTACTTATACCTAAGTGCTACTTATACCTAAGGAGAAATGAGAGTCAATTTAAGAAATAACTGGACCTAAGGAGAAAGGAGAGACGAATTTGATGAGAAATTCATATAAAATGTGTAAAAATAATAATAAAATATTTTTTTCTAAATCTACGGAGACAGAGAATACTCGTCTTCCTCTTGATTTTGAATCATCGTCTTCATTCGCTTCCCATTTTTTTCAAATCAATATAAAATATTTTCCTCTATGTCTCTCTTGCGTCGTCGTCGCCCTCCTCCGATGCGTCATCGTCGCCCTTCTTCGTCACGTCGGCGTTGCCCTCCTCCTCTTCTTGTGCTACCTATACCTAAAGAGAAAGGAGTGTCGATTTAAGAAAGACCTAAACCTAAGGAGAAATGAGAGACGAATGTAACGCGATAATTTGATAAACCGTGAGAATTTGATTAGAAATTCATATAAAATGTGTAAAAATAAAAAATTAATTAATTTTAAATTTTAAAAAAAACTTTTCAAAATCCACGGAGGTAGAGAATTATCGGCTTCCTTTTAATTTTGAATCCTCGTATTCATTCGCTTCCCATTTTTCTTTAAATCAAAATCGAATATTTTCCTCTGGTCTCTCTTCCGTTGTCAACGCCCACCTCCTATTCTCGTGTTAACTATACCTAAAGAGAAAATAGAGACGATTGTACCGCGAGAATTTGATGAGAAATTCATATAAAATGTGTAAAAATTTGGTAGATATCACCCTAAATTTTTTGTTTTAAACATCATTATATAAATTATCTCCGTAATTTGGTAGATATCACCCTAATTAACTATACCTTACTTTTACTTTTGGCGTATTAATGTAAGGACTCGCATACCCACATGCACAATCACATATGTATAAATTCGTACAAATTCACCCACTCATACCCACATGCACAATCACATATATATTTATAAATTCACACAAATTCACCCACCACATCGACCACAAATTCACCCACTCATACCCACGTGCACAATTACATCTTTGGTCTCTAATATGAAATGTGAACACTTTAACCATTAGACCACTTGTGTTTTTTGAATTTAATTTAAAATTTTATGTATGTATAATCCTTGTTAATTAATAATAGATAAAATATATAATGAATAAAAGAAAATTAATTAATTAATTATATAAATAATAAATATGCATAGAAGGATAATATGAAAAAAAAAATTATATAAAATTCTCAAATTGAGTTATTCACAATCCATCCTATTGAGAAACAATGTAGACAACTTTACACAAACGCGATATTCAAAGACTTTCAAAAAGAGATATCAGAATGCTCGGAGTATAAATGGATAAAGTTAAACCTAAACGCCTATGTTGCACGAATACGGATACGGATACGGGTATCGTATCAAATACGATACGGATACGGGTATCGTATCAAATACGATACGGATACGGCGATACGACAAATTTTGAAAATATAGGATACGATACGTTTATGATACGCATATTGTTAAGAATTATTAAAATATATATATATATATATAATAATAATTAAAAAATTAAAAAATATTAATAGTTAGTTAATAACTTGATGTAATTTTAAGTTTATCTAAGAAAATAGAGTAAGATAAGGGAAGCTTGAGTCAAGAGGAGGAAATGTTAGTTTAGGGTTAGTTTTGTTTTAAACATTCCAGTCCTCCTAAAATTTTTACTTTTTAAAAATTACCCAAAACGTATTCAAGTCGTATCCAAACCGTATCGGATTGGTCAACTCCATAAAAAGTCAACGACACTTCTTTTGTCGTATCGTATCCGTATCCGTGTCGTATCCGTATCTGATACTCCAAATAAATTTTTTTTGGAGTATTCGTGCTACATAGCTAAACGCGATTACACATCTTGATAAATATTTAGTGTATAAGTCATTTGAGAATGGAAATATCGAGAGGTATGGAGTCACATTTTATGATTTGAACCACCACGTTTTATGCACATGTAAAATGTTTCAACTTAAAGGTGTGTTATGTACACACGCTTTAAAGATATTTTCGATTTTGTATATTAACGAGATTCTCTCTCAATATATACTTCATTGGTGGACAAAATATGCCAAAATGGTTTTATAAGGGATGTCGATTCGGCTCGAGGAGGGTCTCGAGATTTCAAGGACTTTATGTTGTGGGCTTTAAGAGAAGAAGCCCGTAAATACTTTGAGTTAGGGACGTCGTCTCTTGAACGATACAAACTCGATTTCGAAATCTTGGAGGAAGGTAAAAACGACTTTCCAATTAATCTGAATAGTTAGTGTTTATCATTTTGTAAAGTCTAAAAACAGGTTTATAATACTATCAATTCTATTTAGTAGGTGGAGAATCCGGTATATTCCAATTGTGCTCTTATTCCTTTATTATATAATTTGAAATTTGATTGAAAATAGTTATTTTGTTTAGTCAATTTTCGAATATAGACTGTCACTAAAAAAACTAATAATCTTAAGACATATTTATGTCTTATTTATGTCCATGATTCCAACTAGTTAAACAAAAACATGTTAACATAAAATTGATTAAAAAATTAAAAATTATAAGATAAAATATAATTAACTATGAATAAATTTAATTACCAAACATGTGGTGTGTGGTAATATTTTAATATATGCATAATTATTAGCTATGTGATTTTCGAATGAAGTGTGTGAATACTATCTATTGTAACAACCGATTCAGAATATTTTATTGTTCTTGACTTTCTTTAATTTTATAGTTTGAATTTAATAAAAAATGTTTATTCTAATTAATTTTTTAATATAAGCTTTAATTAGACTAACATGATTTCTGTGCGATATAAACGGACAAATATATAAGAAAATTAAAATTTCTATATAAAAAAAAATGAATCACACTATATAATATATTAACGATTGCTATTTTAATCAAATACAATAAACATAAATTTTCACTTTAATTAAATTTTATTATATAAAAATTGACAAATTTAAATTTATTTTTTTATTTATATCTTTATACGTGAATTATAAAAAATTAATAATTATTTAAATTTTATTATATAAATTTTATCATTAAATTGTATTTGATATTAATTTTATAGTATCATAATTGTTAGACAATATATATATTAAATATATAATTTTTATTATAATTTTTCTTTAGAAATATTTTTTAAATATAACTAAAATAAAATAATACAAATATGGTCATTTATTCAAAATTTCAGTTTTTCGTTCTATTAATTTAATTTAAAATTTTCTTTTTTTAACGTGAATTATCAAACTATCTTAAATTGGTGAAAATAATATTTAAAAAAAATATGTTTTTATTTTTTTTTCTCTTTTGTACATAATTATTTCAGCTTCTATTATATACTCTCAAAAATTTCAAAAACAGTTTATTATACATTAAAAGTCAAAATATTAATTAAATTATATGTGAAATGTCTATTAAAATATATATATATATATATATATATATATATATATATATATATATATATATATATATATATATATATATATATATATATAATTTTATTTTGGTTAAACAATAACATTAATTATTATTTTTATTAAAAAAATAATAATTCAATTTTATAATATTTTGTATAACATATATATATTTATAATAATATTATAAATTAAATTAATAAATATTTATCAATCATTTAAAACATACCAAAACATAGTTAAATATATTTTGTATTAACTATATTTTGTATTATTTATATATATATATATAATCTATTTATTATATTTTTATATTATATATATAAATAATTAAAATATTAATATTATTCATTAAAATATAATTTTATTTATAGTTTTATTATCTCATTAGGTTTTGTTATAAAAAAATTAATAATAATAAAAAAAAATTTAAAAAATTCTAAATCCTTGGAGGCAAAGAATTATCGGGTTTTTCTTGATTTCAAATCCTCGTCTTCTTTTGCTTCCCATTTTTTTTTAAATCAAGATCAAATTTTTTCCTCTATGTCTCTCTTACGTCGTCGTCATCCTCCTTCGTCGCGTCGTCGTCACCCACCTCCTCTTCTTGTGCTACTTATACCTAAGTGTTACTTATACCTAAGGAGAAATGAGAGTCAATTTAAGAAAGACCTGGACCTAAGGAGAAAGGAGAGACGAATTTGATGAGAAATTCATATAAAATGTGTAAAAATAATAATAAAAAATTCTTTTTTAAATCTACGGAGACAGAGAATACTCGTCTTCCTCTTGATTTTGAATCATCGTCTTCATTCACTTTCCATTTTTTTTTAAATCAAGATAAAATATTTTCCTCTATGTCTCTCTTAAGTCGTCGTCGCCCTTCTTCGTCATGTCGGTGTTGCCCTCCTCCTCTTCTTGTGCTACCTATACCTAAAGAGAAAGGAGTGTCGATTTAAGAAAGACCTAAACTTAAGGAGAAAGGAGAGACGAATGTAACGCGAGAATTTGATTAGAAATTCATATAAAATGTGTAAAAATAAAAAATTAATTAATTTTAAATTTTAAAAAAAACTTTTCAAAATCCACGGAGGTAGAGAATTATCGGCTTCCTTTTAATTTTGAATCCTCGTATTCATTCGCTTCCCATTTTTCTTTAAATCAAAATCGAATATTTTCCTCTGGTCTCTCTTCCGTTGTCAACGTCCACCTCCTATTCTCGTGTTAACTATACCTAAAGAGAAAATAGAGACGATTGTACCGCGAGAATTTGATGAGAAATTCATATAAAATGTGTAAAAATTTGGTAGATATCACCCTAAATTTTTAGTTTTAAACATCATTATATATATTATCTATGTAATTTGGTAGATATCACCCTAATTAACTATACCTTACTTTTACTTTTGGCGCATTAATGTAAGGACTCGCATACCCACATACACAATCACATATGTATAAATTCGTACAAATTCACCCACTCATACCCACATGCACAATCACATATATATTTATAAATTCACACAAATTCACCCACCACATCGACCACAAATTCACCCACTCATACCCACGTGCACAATTACATCTTTGGTCTCTAATATGAAATGTGAACACTTTAACCATTAGACCACTTGTGTTTTTTGAATTTAATTTAAAATTTTATGTATGTATAATCCTTGTTAATTAATAATAGATAAAATATATAATGAATAAAAGAAAATTAATTAATTAATTATATAAATAATAAATATGCATAGAAGGATAATATGAAAAAAATATATATTTATATAAAATTAATGATAAAATATATTATATATAGATTTTCGTAGTGAAAAAACGCTTAATATTAATTTTTAAATAAATTAAAATATTTATAATTTTTATTTTATTAAAAATTATAAAAATTATGTGTAAGAAAATATGAAATATATATATATATAAATGAGAAAAAAGAAAATAAAAAATAAATTAATTATTAGTGTTACAAAACCGAAATTAATTAGGAAAGATATATTATAAATATAAGATAGAAATAATATAAAAGAGAAATTTGTAATTTTATTTTAAGTTTAATAAATTATTTAAACGTTATTATCTTTATATATATATATATATATATTTATATATATATATATAAAATTAAATATAAGTTTATATAAAATTAATGAAGAAAAATAATATATAATTATGAAAGAAAATTTAGTAAAATAAAATAAAAATAAATTAGAAAAAATAAATTAATAATTATGGTACATGAGATAAATTAGTAATTAAGAATAAGTAATTATGACAAGAGAGATAAACTGTTATAAAATATAATAAGTATACGAGATGTGGTGAGAGTAGAGATGGCAATGGGTACCCGTATGCCCGATACTCATGGGTACCCGATAGTCGGGTTTGGGTATTTTAAATCGGGGTCGGGCATGGGGAGAGGGAGAAGATACCCGTTCGGGTACGGGGTCAGGGATGGGGAGTGTGCTAAACCCAAACCTGATACCCAATTATATTAATATTAAAATTATTTTTTTATTAAAATTTAATTATGTGTGACTTTTTAAATGCTTCATCATTACAATTATATCATAAATATATCATTTAATTTGATCTTATCCACATTTTTAAACTCCAACTTTAAATTTCTTATATTCTCAAAAATAAAATATTTCTTTATATTAGTCTTCAACTTTTGTTTTAATAACAAAATATTACTTCTCTCTCATGCTCTTCATGTTCACTCTCTAATTTTTTTTCAATTTTCATTCTCATTTCTCTCCATATCTTTTTGAAGATCTACAAAAATAAGTATATTAGTAAGTAATATTTTTATTTGTACTTTTAACATTTCTATATTACTAATTTTAAAATTATTTATTAAAATTTTGTTTCTTTCTCTCCTATATTTATAATCTTTAATCGGGTAATGAGGTACCCGACAAATCGGAGATGGGGATAAAAATAGAGATACCCGTCGGGTTCGAGGTCGAAGTTGGGTAGTGAAATAAAAATCGGATTCGGGAATGAGTACTTATCTACCCGTCGAGTAGGGTACCCGTTGTCATCTCTAGGTGAGAGCGTGAATATCACCTTACATTTTATTTATTAAGCATCATTTTATATATATATATATTAGTTATACAATTATTTTTAAAAGTACACAAAAAAAAAAAAAAAAGGAAAAAAAAATATTTCACTAAATTCATAAACTTTACTATAAGATGATTATATATTGAAAGAGTCTCATCAAAATGAAAAGTGGTCAAGTTTAATATATGTTTTTGTTTGATTCAATGATTTATTTATTTAAAAATTTATTAGAAGAAAATCATCTCCATAAAAAAGAAAGGATTATATAAGAAAAATATGAAGAATAACTGATTTGATGTCATGTTTCTTAGTTTAATATTTGGTTGTCGATTACAAGTACAAAAATTAGTCGCAACAAAAACAATACATACAATAATATAAAAAAAATCCCGAAAACTCAATTAGCCACGACATCCCATGTTTTACATTATAGAAATGAGGGCAAGGCTAGAGTAAGTTCAGCGAGCTCATAATCTAGAACAGACCGACCAAATGATAAGTCATCCAAAAATAATTAATAAAAGTGAATCTACTGCCAAATATCTTTATTTTTAATTTGTTATGTACAAGTTGAATCATTTACAAAAAAAATGTAATGTATATGAAAAAACACTAGTAAGTAAAATTAAAATCAACCGTAAATCATAAATATAAACATGAAAAGAGCGCATAAATACTCAAACGATACAAATTTAAACTTACAAAATAAATTATTATTATCAAACATAATGTATTTAAAACATGTCACAATCACAATCCTTCATCAATTCATTCTAAAGTTTAAAACAACTGAAAAATAGACATGTCTTTAATTCTTACTATGATTATTAAAATTCACCATACAAGTCTTTCTTCACCCCAATATTGAGAAGCCCATCATCTCCAAATTTGAGTATAGACACCCGAGGGTCGACTGGCCCGGGCAGGAAGCACTCAAGACGGAATGTCCTTGACCTCGGAAATGTTTGGTGTAACATCCGAAGGGGAGTGGGTGCTTCCCTAAAGATCCTCGCTTCCGGGATCTTTCCTTCTATCACAACCCCTCCATATTTATAAATGGTGACCGAGAGCTCGCCTGAAAAATAAATCGGGGAAATCTACTTATGAAAATGAATTCATTTATAGTTTCTATAGATTCGACAAAATTAAAAGTCCCCACAAAATAGATTTTAAGCAAGTTTATGAATAAAGCTTACTAGATTCGACGAGCCCGATCCCTGGTAGAGCAACTTGGAGCAAATAGACCTCACTAGTTTGCCCAACATTATACATTCCAAAGCCAATGGGTGGTCCTAAGTTTGTAGGGCCTTCAATGGTGAGCTCAGGGGTATTATTCGTCATCTTTTCACCTAGGTATTCGTATGTTCATGAGTTTATCAATTTGTCAAGATCTCGAAAACACGTAAATTAAAATTTTCATGTAAAATTAAAATATAAGGAATGAGATCGAAAATTACAAATTTGAAACAAGGAGTAAATAAATTTTGAGATTTTATCTTTGGTAAAAATGAAAAAACCTTCTCTATCTTTATCTCTTCACATGAGCAAGATAGATGGGTTATAAATAAGTAAATTAGTAGGTCAAAAGATTTTCCTCTACCCATGCCACAAATTAAAAAAAAAAGGGGTTTTAAAGAAAGTTTTGACTATTGAATAATTTTAAAGTTGAAATCCAAAGAAATCATTATTAAATGTAACTAATGTATGACCCTATAGATAAAGATAACTAAATGTATCCCTTTATTTGTTTTTACTTTTTCTTTAATTAATTCAAATTTAATTAAATATCTATATATCTATATATATATTTTATTTTATTACTTGAAAAAGTAAAATTAATAAAAGCTAATATAAATAATATAAAATCTAATGTATTAATTTAGAAAATAATGTGTTATAGATGTATTTGTGGAAACAAAATTTAATGATTTCCTTATAACATTCTTCAATTTCTATGTTTTAAAAGAAGAAGAAAAAATCTCATTTTATTCATATATGTTTTGATAAAATAAGATGTGTTCATATTTTGCACAATAACCGTTTTTCATTTTGGGCCAGATTAAAGAGCCATAAAATTATCTTTTGAAATGATTATCTAAACTAAATTTAGTTAAATTAAATATAATTTGTTTTTAATCAAAATCAGATGATGTTAAAACTTTTAATCTAAGCTAAGCCTATTATAGTCAAAGTTACCCATGATGAGTAAATTTAGTTTATATTCAAATAACAATTAATTGTAGTGGTATTTAAGGTCTTTGAAAGACAAAATACATGTAAAATAGATAATGTGTAATCTCATGTTACAAATAATTTTGGTGACTAAATTTATAATTGATGATATTTTTATTAAATAATTTTTTTTAACAAAGTTTGAATAACATAAAATAGACAACAAACATGTTTTTAATTCATTGGGGCGAGTTTTGTCCATCAATCAGAACCGGATCATCATTAATATTAATAGTGAAGGAGTTACAAAAATATATATATATATATATATATATATATATATATATATATATATATATATATTTATACAATACGAAAATAACATAAGTTGCCACATTTTTATTTATCTTAAATTACCATGCATTTCTTAATTGATTTTTATTTAGTATGTTCTCATTTTTTTTAAATTAAAAGGTCGCACAAAAATAATTTCATACAAGTTTATGAAGAGAACTTAGTATATTGTATGAGATTGATGCACGGGGACATTATCTGACCAACATATTAGGATCTTCCTCTTTGAGCCGCTGTTATCCTGTCATCAATTTGAATCCAACAAATGAAATGAAATTAAAAAATAATATTGAAATTTAAACTTCAAATTACATAGTCATTTCAACCTTTGTTGAATCATCAATTAAACATTAATTGAGGAGAATCCAAGAATTGTAATACCTCTATCATTTGATTTAGTCTCGATAAGTACTCATAATCTGGATAACTCACAGATAGACCACGTCTTAGATCAAGGACTGAAATCATGATTTCTCTAACGATATCCATGCGAAACCCTGCAATACCAATTTAACACCTTGAATAAACGAGCGATGATAAATCGAATGTACTATGAAAAAGAAGGAATAACCTTGAATGAAATACAGTGCCCTTTACGATGGAAACAAGTCAGCCTCGTGTGTGGTTAAACAACAATCGTTAATGCAATATAGAGAAGTGATGTTTTTAGATAAAGAGATGTAACACCTTGAAAGGAGTGCGGCTAGAGATGCTTGAATGTGTTAGCTACCTAAACATATATATATATATAGGATTAGGGTTTCCTTCCGAGTATACTCATGGGCCTTGTCGGCCCAACCTTATGCGGCGCAAGATCCCCTTAACCCTAATCCTTTATTCTTACACTTCGTAGTGTTTTATGTTCAATAGGTTTTGTCATTTTGTAAACACTTATTATCATGTTTTTTTTTTATGGTTGAAAAAAATTTCTCTGATAGAGTTAAACTCTTTAGTTTTAATTCTATTTAGTGTGTGAATTTTATATCACTAATTTTAACTACTTAATTATCTATCTATATATATTGCACTTAAATTCTTAATTTATGAAATGTTTGATTATTTCCTAAATAATTATTTTTATATAAATATTGTGAAGCAAAACTCTAATTAAGTAATTAATTTTTCTTGGGATAAGAAATAAAATATTTATTTCATTCTATATTTAATAGGTATAAAACACTTTCTACCATTTTTTTTGTATGGTTGAAAGTTTACACGATCTCTATTTCAACTTAAAAAGTTTAAGGTAGAATCGAACTCATTTTCGATTTCTTAAAAAATATTTTTAACTATTTAATCTTAGTGAGTTTAATATAATATTTTTTAAATTAAGAGTTCAATATTGATTAACTTTGTAAATTTAATCTTTAAGAAGTTGTAAACTTTTTATTAAAATTAATATAAAAATCAAAATCAATTTATTAAAAAAATAGTATTTATTTTACCAAAGATATATATCCTTCATCACAAGAGAACTCATGTTAAAATATCACTAAAAACTGTCATTTGGCAAAAAGAATATATATATATATATATATATATATATATAATTTGAACCTCTATTAGTTTGATATCTTGAGCATGTTTTAGAATAGTCTTTTAACCATCTCTATCACAATTACTTTAAAATTGTCAAAAGTAAAAAGTGAAATTATATATATATATATATATATATATATATATATATATATATATATATATATATATATATATTAAAAATTGTAAAAGTGAAATTGATTTTATTTTTATTTAATATAAAAGATTTGATTGAATTAAATAAAATTATTTTAAGTGAAAAGTGGATGAAAAGGTGATTTTCCATAAATCTTTAGATCATGTCACATACACACACAAACTAATTAGATTTTTTTGTCAAATAAAATTTATTTTGAATTTTGAAAAAATAAAAATAAAACACATACTAAGATCACTAAGTTTCAAATTCATTTCAAATTAGTTTATAGTATAACTAAACAAATAACAAATAATTACAAATTTTGACTTAATCTGCAACTTTTTTTCATAAGTATTCTAATATTGCAACAAAGATTTGAACATGCTCATGTATGGTGTAAAATTGTATGAAAAACACTTGGAAACAATACTTTTAATGAATTTAGCGCAGAAATTCACAATCAAAAGTCTAGGTTTTTAGAATTACCCAAATTATAAACTTTATCGGAATGAAAATAATTGGGATCTAAGAGATCAAAAGATTACGGTTCGATTTCTACATAAAACGATTTGAATACTAGTCATTGTTATAATGTGTTATACTAGTCTCCTTAACTAAAAAAAAATCACCCAAAATATAATATAAACTCCATTTTAAATTAATATTACAACTAAATTTATCTTTAACGCAATATATTTTGAAATATTTATAAAATCACATGTAAGTTGCAATTAGTTGTACATAATTTGTAAATAACTAATTAAATAAGAACAAATAAGAGGAGAGCTAGTTTGAGAAGTTAGTGAAAATTTTACAATTTAAGTTATTTAATTATTGGTATATGGCATTAACAAATATTTGTGTTATATTAAGAATCACTCCTACCACATAAATTATTATTTTATAGTAGATTAAATACCAATTATCAGATTGCTCTTGTTTATTAATATTTTTTCAATTTGTTTTTACACAAAGATAAGTTATAAGTGTTGCTCTCTTTAGGGTATATGCACCACATTCATATAATTATTAATTTATTATTTTTTTTATGTTAAAAATAGTAAGATATTAAGAACATTGAGATAATATATATGGTTAATTAATAAATATAATGTAATATGACTAACTTGTCACGTTGTATCTAACAACCTGACATGACCCACTTCATTGTCAACGGAGGGGTTAATAAAAATAATAAGTTGGGATGCTTCAAAGGGTTCATTTATTATTGGGATAAAATGGTTGAGAGTGCTAACATGACTATATAAAAGGCTTCACATTCCATTGTAAATGCATTCATCCTTCACTATTTCCATTGAATTCACCCAAAAAAAAATATAAAAAAAATGGTTACTTATAGGCCTTGGGCACTTTGTGCCTTGGCTGTATGTTTGATGGCGGCTAGTGTTGCAGCCGAAAAGAAATATGTATACTCGTCTCCGCCACCTCCATATGTGTACTCGTCTCCACCACCTCCTTATAAGTATACATCTCCGCCGCCGCCATTATATATTTACAAATCTCCCTCACCGCATCCTTATAAGTATACATCTCCACCACCGCCTCCTTATAAGTATACTTCTCCACCACCGCCTCCTTATAAGTATACTTCTCCACCACCGCCAACTTATAAATATACTTCTCCACCACCGCCACCTTATAAATATACATCTCCACCACCGCCACCTTATAAGTATACATCTCCACCACCGCCGCCATATAAGTACACATCTCCACCACCGCCGCCATACGTTTACAAGTCTCCCCCACCACCTCCTTATAAGTATACATCTCCACCTCCACCGCCATACATTTACAAATCTCCCCCACCGCCTCCTTATAAGTATACATCTCCACCCCCGCCGTCATACATTTACAAATCTCCCCCACCGCCTTCTTATAAATATACTTCTCCACCACCACCATCATATGTGTACTCATCTCCACCACCGTCGGCATATATTTATAAGTCTCCACCACCACCATCATACGTTTACAAGTCTCCCCCACCACCTCCTTATAAATATTCATCTCCACCACCACTTTCATATGTTTACAAGTCTCCACCACCTCCTCCATATGTGTACTCATCTCCACCACCACCACCATATGTTTACAAGTCTCCCCCACCTCCTCCATATGTGTACTCATCTCCCCCACCACCACCCTACATTTATAAGTCTCCCCCATCTCCTCCATATGTGTACTCATCTCCACCACCACCACCATATGTTTACAAGTCTCCACCACCTCCTCCATATGTCTACAAGTCTCCACCACCACCTCCATATGTGTACTCGTCTCCGCCACCACCACCCTACAATTATAAGTCTCCCCCACCTCCTCCATATGTCTACTCATCTCCACCACCACCACCATATGTTTACAAGTCTCCCCCACCTCCTCCATATGTGTACTCATCTCCGCCACCACCACCCTACATCTATAAGTCTCCCCCACCTCCTCCATATGTGTACTCATCTCCACCACCACCGCCATATGTTTACAAGTCTCCCCCACCTCCTCCATATGTGTACTCATCTCTGCCACCACCACCCTACATTTATAAGTCTCCCCCACCTCCTCCATATGTGTACTCATCTCCACCACCACCGCCATATGTTTACAAGTCTCCCCCGCCTCCTCCATATGTGTACTCATCTCCCCCACCACCACCATATATTTATAAGTCTCCACCACCACCGCCATATGTGTACTCATCTCCCCCGCCTCCTCCATATGTGTACTCATCTCCCCCACCACCACCATATGTTTATAAGTCTCCACCACCTCCTTCTTATAAGTATTCATCTCCACCACCACCATCATATGTTTACAAGTCTCCACCACCTCCTTCCTATGTGTACTCTTCTCCACCACCACCATCATATGTTTACAAGTCTCCACCACCTCCTCCATATAAATACTCATCTCCACCACCTTCACCATATGTATACAAGTCTCCACCACCACCTCCTTACAAGTACTCCTCTCCGCCACCACCAACTTACATTTACAAGTCTCCGCCACCCCCTCCTTACGTATACTCATCTCCACCACCCCCTCCATATATATACAAGTCTCCACCACCACCTTCTTACAAGTACTCCTCCCCGCCACCACCAACCTATTTTTACTCATCTCCACCACCACATCCCTATGTTTACTCATCTCCACCACCACCTTCTTACCTCTATAAGTCACCTCCTCCACTTTATTACAAGTGATATATTCCTTACCTTGATTAAGAAATTTATATACAATATGTAAGTATTATGATGTATATCCCATTCTATCTTATTTTTACCTTCTTATAAATTAAAGATAACAAGAAGATTGAAATTTGAAATATAATTAATGAAATTCTCTTCATGTATATTTTGCAGGTTCTAATTTAAAAGAGAATAATTGCTGCTATAATGGGCCGGGGATGCTTATATCTTTGGGAAGGAGACACTATATATGCATCATCCTAACTCAACAATGCAGCCAATATAAATGCTTGTTATTATTTTAAATATTCTTTTGTTAAACTTCTCTTATAAAGTCTTATAATACATATCAATATATTTAATTTGCTGAAATATATTTGGAAATTTATGAGGAGACATCTTATTCATATCTTTATTAATTAAGCCTTATTGGAAATTGTTTAGAAACATATGATATTGATAATAAAATTAAAAATCCATTTACTATAAATATTGATGTATGTAAATAAAATGAAAATAAATATGCTTTCAAATAGTCTAACTAAATCAAACTGATCTTAACCAAAACCCCTATTTGGGTTCGTTCTTCACATGGATTAACATTAATTTTGTTGAAAAGGGGTTTTGTTTTGATATGTTGAAGTTTTGTTCATTCTGTATATACTATAAAAGAAATAGACAAAAAAAAAACGATGTTATAATCCTTACCAAAATACATTTTAAATTGGTGAAAATTCGAAAAAAAATAAAAATAAACCGCCGTATCAAGCACTCAAAAGAAGCTACGGTAATAACACCAAATATCATATTATATTCAAATTTAGATATTATTACACAACAATTTCTTAGTGTACAATCCGGGGTACACAATTTAATATAATAAATGAAGAGTTTAAATTTTGGACCATCACTTTCAAAAAAAAAAAAAGTTAACTTTTAGAAACACTCAAATTCGGAGATGGGTATGTTTGAGAAAAAAATATTTGAAAAATATTGGTTTTAAATATATTATTAAAATATTAATTTAAATAAAATAATGTTCTTGATTATATACTTTAATTATATATATATATATATATATATTAATATATTTAATAAAATTTGTTTGTGTTCAGCTTCAATACTCTAGTTTTAGGTGTTTTCAAACATTTTACGATGAAAACGTTTTTGTGTTTATGAGTTGGATCTGTTTGATTATCATACATATTTTTTTTGTTACATTTTATTGTGGTAGGAGCCAATGTAATTAAAAACTGAATTTAATTTATAAACTTTATTTTCAATTTAATTTTGATTGATATTTATATTTATTATATTATTTATATTTTAAAAATATATGTTTATTAATTTAATTATAATTAAATGATACAATACAAATAATTTATTTATTTTAAATAATTTTATATTATATTAGAGACTCTTAATAGTATGAGAATCATAATATTATGTCTTTATTTTTTTTGTCACCACAATTTGAACGGTAAAATTCTCTAAATAAATTTATTTATTTTTCTCATTATCATGAATATTTTATCTTCGTCTTATTTTACCAAACAGGACAAAAAATAATTTTAAATATATTTCATCTTTAATAAATAAAATTAAAAATTAAAATTAATTATATTAAATAGTATGAAACTAAAAAAAAGAGTAAATTAAGTTAAAATCAAGACAAATAAAATGTAAAAAAAAGTTTAAAATTTAGTTATCAAAATATATAAATAGTTCATATTAAAATAAATTATATATTTATAAGTTAGGATAATTATACTTTTTATTTATATTAAATGACATTGTAATATTTAAATTATGACTAAAATAATATTTTTATATTATAATAAAATTTACTTTGACAAAAATCTCAAAAAATGCATAACAATTTTAAAAAGTTATAAGATCAATTAGATAAAACAAAATCAAACGGAACCTAAAATTAATATAGAAATTGGAGCTGGAATCGGGCAACAAACAAAGTAAACAAGTGTTTCCTAAACAAGCCGTCTCGATTTAAAAGAAAAATAACTTAATAGAATTAGAGGTTCCATGATATAGTGATTTTTCTTATAATTTTATGTCAAAAGTTTATAATCATTGCAACCCAATTTTTTTTTTATGTTTTCATTTTGATTTTATTAAAACTTTAAAATATTTCAGAATATAAAGGTATTTTATTATTTGTATTAATAAACTGTTATATATAGATGTTATATGTATTACAAGAAAGTAGAGTTATTACATTCTATTTCATAGTTATGTTTGATATTTAAACTGGAAAGAATGGAAAATATTTGGTTGCTAAACATTGTCTCATTGAGATCAATTATTGAATTGTAATATCATATATTGATTCATTTCTAAAATCAGAATTAATTAGAAAGGGAAAATAGGGTTGACAATTTATAAGTGTAATCCTTGTAAACTTCAACTACTATGTATGTATGTGGACTAAATACATTGTTGGATACAAGTTATTGATTTAATCATTAATACAAGTTCAATTAAAGTTGTTTTTTTCTCTAAGAATATCCTTTTTATATATATATAATAAATTAAGAGGATTTTGATCAAGGAAAATAATTGTAAACAAGAAGAACCGGTTGGGAAATGGGATGTCGGTATTTCTTAATTTAATTCATTTTTTTTTCATATTTGTATATGTTACAATATCTTGCTTAATTAATAAATGTAATGTGATGGACTTGTCACGATGCATCTAACAACCATGATATGACACTATTCATTGTCAACCGAGGGATAATAAAAATAATATAAGTTGGAAGTTTCAAAGGGTTTAATTACTTAGTAAACAAAAGGGGATTAATGATTGAGGGGTGGTGAAATGACTATATAAAGGGTTCATGTTCCATTGTAAATGCATTCATCCTTCACTACTTCCATTGAATTCAATAATAAAAATTAAATGGCTAATTATCGGCCTTGGGCACTTTGTGCCTTGGCTATATGTTTGATGGCAGTTAGTGTTTCGGCGGAGTACGAGTATTCATCTCCGCCGCCTCCATATGTATACTCATCTCCGCCACCATACATTTACAAATCTCCACCACCGCCTCCTTATAAGTATTCATCTCCCCCGCCGCCTCCTTACAAATATACATCTCCCCCTCCACCACCTTATAAGTATACATCACCACCTCCGCCACCTTATAAGTATACATCACCACCTCCGCCACCTTATAAGTATACATCTCCACCGCCGCCACCTTATAAGTATACATCTCCACCGCCTCCACCATACGTTTACAAGTCTCCCCCACCCCCTCCTTATAAGTATACATCTCCACCACCGCCACCATATGTTTACAAATCTCCCCAACCACCTCCTTATAAATATTCATCTCCACCACCACCACCATATATCTACAAGTCTCCGCCACCTCCTCCATATGTATACTCATCTCCACCGCCACCACCCTACGTTTACAAATCTCCCCCACCACCGCCATATGTTTACAAGTGTCCTCCATCGCCGCCATATGTTTACAAGTCTCCCCCACCGCCGCCATACGTTTACAAGTCTCCCCCACCGCCGCCTTATAAGTATACATCTCCACCACCGCCACCATACGTTTACAAGTCTCCCCCACCACCTCCTTATAAATATTCATCTCCACCCCCACCTCCTTATAAATATTCATCTCCACCACCACCTCCATATGTGTATTCATCTCCACCACCACCACCATATGTCTACAAGTCTCCACCTCCTCCTCCATATGTGTACTCATCTCCGCCACCACCACCATATGTCTACAAGTCTCCACCTCCTCCTCCATATGTGTACTCATCTCCGCCACCACCACCCTACGTTTACAAATCTCCCCCACCTCCTCCATATGTGTATTCATCCCCACCACCACCACCATATGTCTACAAGTCTCCACCTCCTCCTCCATATGTCTACTCATCTCCGCCACCACCACCTTATGTTTACAAGTCTCCCCCACCGCCTCCTTATAAGTACTCGTCTCCCCCACCACCTCCTTATAAGTACTCGTCTCCCCCGCCTCCTCCATATGTGTATTCATCCCCACCACCACCACCATATGTCTACAAGTCTCCACCTCCTCCTCCATATGTCTACTCATCTCCGCCGCCACCACCTTACGTTTATAAGTCTCCCCCACCGCCTCCTTATAAGTACTCGTCTCCACCACCACCACCACCATATGTTTACAAATCTCCCCCACCACCTCCATATGTGTACTCATCTCCACCACCACCACCATATGTCTACAAGTCTCCACCATCGCCACCATATGTCTACTCGTCTCCACCACCGCCACCATATGTTTACAAGTCTCCACCACCTCCTCCCTATGTTTACAAGTCTCCGCCACCTCCTCCATACAAATACTCTTCTCCACCACCTCCATCATATGTATACAAGTCTCCCCCACCTCCATCATATGTATACAAGTCTCCCCCACCTCCATCATATGTATACAAGTCTCCCCCACCTCCATCATATGTATACAAGTCTCCCCCACCTCCATCATATGTATACAAGTCTCCCCCACCGCCTCCTTATAAGTACACATCTCCTCCACCACCACCATATGTTTACAAGTCTCCACCACCTCCTCCCTATGTGTACTCATCTCCACCACCACCCCCTTACATTTATAAGTCTCCACCGCCACCTTCATATATTTATAAGTCTCCACCGCCTCCTTCTTACATTTATAAGTCACCACCTCCTCCATTCTATTACAAGTGATCTATTCCTCACATCCTTTACTAAGAAATTGATGCTACACTTGGGTTTATGTAAGTATTATGATGTATCTACATAAGCTATCTTAACTTTTACCATCCTATTAGAGATACCAATATATGATTAAAATCTTTAAAGCATTTTTCAATGTAACTCAATTCCTTTTATTTTGCAGGCTATAATTTGAATTTGAAGAGAGAATAATTGCTGCAAGAATGAAGATGCTTATATCATTGGGGAAGGAATACTCATCATCAAAACTCAAACAAAGCAGCCAATAAGAGAATAAATGTCTGTTATGCTTTCTAATATTCTTTTGTTAAACTTCTTATAATGTTCTCAATATATTTAATTTGATGAAATATATGTGGAAAATTTATGAGGAGCCATCTTATCACATCTTCACTAAGCCTTAATAGTAATTGCTTAGAAACAAATGATTCAGTTTAATATAAATATTGATGCATGTAAATATAATTAAAAGGCAAAGTAGAAACATGAAAAGGAATATGCATTCAAATAGTGTAACGTGGATTGTAGATTAAAAAATGTGTTACTAAAACCCATTAATTGTCACTATTCAACCGATACAACTACTGAATCACCAGAACAAACAAACCCTATACCCTCTTTCTGTTTAAAACGCTCAAACCCTCTGCCTTTTGGTTGTCACTATATCTAACAAAATGACAAACTGAGCTAAATGGTTGGTTCATGTAGAAAATTATGGAAATCCTCCAGGTTTTAAAACATTCATCCAATGTCATTCGAGTTGTTGAAAAAATCAACATATAAGCCTATATATCAGGTAAAACCAAGAAATTGAAGCTGACTCTAGAACAGAGATAGGGAGAAGGAAATGACCAGTAGTATCCTAGTGTTTTGATTCATCTCCAAACACCTCGGTGTAACATATGGGGCATGCCTGAGAAGAAACAAGGTGAACATTTCGCCAATGAATAAAACCAGTTGAAATCATTTCTAAGGAAAACATGTGATACGGAGCTCACCTTGTTGATGCCAAGCCACTTAGTTCCACAACAGACATGGTAGACGTGTTTGCAGGGAAGGGTAATCTGTTTATCACCTCTTTTGTATTCCATCTGACATATTACGCACCTGTTTACAATGAGATAATGTCCGATGAGATCATTCTTGGTTGAGGAAAAACAAGGAAACCGGGAATATGCCCTGATTTTGCTTGACATGACAGAGAATGGATCAATATACTACATGAGTTTCTAGAAGTATTGCCTTGGAAATTAAGGTCATCGGTATCAGTTAGAATGCATTTACATCCTTGTTTGATCTTGGGTTAATTAGGGTTTTCTAATAAATAAAACATGTATCACATCACCTATCATTTCAACCATCAAATTACTTAATTCATCTACTAAAATACCAAAATACCTTTACTTTTTTTTAATAAAATTTAAATTTTAAATAGATGAGGACATTTTAGTGATTTAATCCAAAAACCCACTTTTTCACTAAACACGATTTTGATCATGAATAAAACCCAACTAACCCCACATCAAACTGATGTCAGAAGCAAGAGTGATACACTTCAAAAGCCATCTGACAAATTGCATGCATATGGCAAGCTAGGATGTTAATAAAAGATAAAAAGTACATGTATCCAATCTGATTGGTTAAGATCTCCAAGTTTAATTAAAGAGCTATGTATTTTGAAGATCACAAGTCCAATTGGTTCATGTAAAAGAACAGAAATCGATTTTCAAAAATAAAATAAAATATAGTAAAGATTTCTTACTCCATTATATGGCTGTAAAGCCTGTAATAGTAAACAAATAGACCAAGCCAGCATGTTACCTCTCAATTTTTGAGTTCTTTCTGGAGAAGAACCCTCTCTTAAATTTCCGGACTGGAAGTAAAGATATCAAATCTGGAGCTAACCCCCGGCTCTCAGTTCCAACTACTTCACCTAGTTCAAGAAGTTCCTATACATGAATGCTGGGTAGTTAGTGTCTTGGAACTAGAACACATCATTCAACAACAAACACTAGGACAACTTCCTTTCATTTGCATCCCAAATCCACATGGTGAAAGGAGACATGTACATATATAAGAGGGGATGAAAGATGGGTTGCCTTTGAACCCAGTCCATATTACCCAAACAAAGTTCACCTTTCCCAAATAAATTGGGATATAAAAGGTTTCAAGAATTAGTAGCGTGCATGTGACTGTTAAATCCAGAAGAGAGCTAGTTATATGTGTTTTTGACAAATATTTAAAAAGCCTCTCTCTATGTACTCTCTCGTTTGACATCTCAATGAATTACCTAATAAGATGTCCCTCTTCTCATTCTCTCCCTCAATACTCTATCACCCATGTCACTGCACTTAAAAAATATTACACAAAGCAGAAAAATATATATAGCTAAGCACAAAAAACAAGAAAAAAAATTAATAGAGCACAGAGAACAGAACGGGAGTAGTTGAGAACTGAGGAAATCTCAACCTTATGGGTTAACAGCTGGACCCTCTCTCTTCTTTCTCCTCCTCTCTCTCAAGTTTAAAGAATCAACAATATCTAGTCGGCTGTGTACAAAACATAAATAATAGATGGAGAGAGCACTTTGATACACCTTAATCTCGAATTAGGTATATATATATTGAAATGACATAAATAATAGAAATAGAATAAAGAACGAAGAGAATATAAGATAATACTTGAATTGATAGAAGAGAGATAGAACCCTAATAGGGTGAATACAATGGGGGAGAATAAGAAGATAGAGAGAAGTTGATCTTGAGAGAATTCTTGAATAATGTCTAATATGTTTTCTATAGACCCCCGATCTCTTCTTTATATAGCCTCCACCTACCATAATCAATCCTCAGCCGAATATTGTGTAGATTATATTATTTTCCTTATATACTCTCCAGCTGCCATAATCAGTTGCCCGTCAATCTCACATTTTTAATTACTACCTTATTAATAATTATTTATTTCCATATAAATAATTATTAATTCTAAATCAATTAATATTCCATATTTTGTCTTACTGCCTTATTAATAAGGGTTACATCTACCCATCAACTTATTTAGGGTTAAGAACCCTAACCCTAATAATCCCTCGTAACATTAGCCTCTCCTTCAACATTTGTTCGACCACGAACAACACAATTAAAAAAAGAAACCAACTTATTTCCAACAAACCCAAGTTTTGGAAATTCATGTTCCAACCAAGATTCATTCTCCCTGTAAATAATAAACGAAGGTTTAACTGACACTCCCAAGTATCTGGTGGCTCTTCAAACCACACAAATTGCTTCAAAATATCTCCCAATTGTAAGGCATAAGAACAATTGCAAAACTCTGCATCCGGTGGTTCTTCCAACCATAATAAGTATTTGCATCGCATCAATGTTTTATGCCATAAAATTTTCTGAAAGCAAGATCCAACATCTTGAGATTTCTCGAACCACAAAATCTGGACGCAATTTGGACTTGGCGCTAAGTATGCTTGAGAAATGGGATCAAACGACAACATCTTATCTTCAAGGCCCAAAACATCTTCAAATATTTCTTTAAATTTTACTTCTCCCAAGTCAACCCGATAATGATCTTCTTTTCCAACGTAGGTTGTCTTCGCATTCTCTTTGTCATCGTACACTTGTGAGACTTGCAAATAAATAATCGAAGAACTTGAATTATCGAAGATTTCTTCATCGAGACTGAGATTGTCGTGTTTGATATCATGAGTATTTGAAGTCTCTATTTCTTTTCCATAACAAAAGTCTTCAACAGGAGGTGCGTCTTCCACTTTAGAACAAACATCATTAAAAGAGGTTTCGTCTTTGTTTAGAGCCGAATATGTCAATGGGGAAGGCATCGATTGTGAATGTGTCAATGTGGAATGTGTCGATTGTCCAACATCTTCTACAGGTTGCTTGTCATCTTCCAGTAACTCATCGGATTCGACTATCAATTTTTGACGATCGTTTTCCCACTTTTGCCTTGTTATTTCTTCATCGGCCTTTTGTTTCTGTCTTTTAATTTCATCAGCGATCCTCCATGATTTTAACAAGTCGGTTATTTGTTGACACTGTTCCGCGATTACCTTCCACGGTTCTGGCTGCACTTTCTTTTGTATATGTCGTGGATCGTCCCTTACACACGACCCAAACTCACGTCGCACTAGTTGTTTTAGCTCTCTCCACGTCAATCCTCTGCTGAGAGTTTTCATGACCACGTGTTCCCTAAGCCATCGTAGTGCCTTTTCCCTCATGTGACTTGCCGCAAGATTAACCTCATCTTCTTCAAGCGTGTCGTTAACCCGAAAATATCTTTCTGCCTCATAAATCCATTTTTCGACATCTTCTCCAAAGAATTTTGGAAAATTCATTTTAACAACTCACCACACTTTATTCATTCATGCGTCTGACTATGTTTACAGCTTTCATTCAACTACCCGTCGATGCGTGTTTCCACAATATTTCCAAGAACGTTGCTCTGATACCAATGATACACCTTAATCTCGAATTAGGTATATATATATTGAAATGACATAAATAATAGAAATAGAATAAAGAACGAAGAGAATATAAGATAATACTTGAATTGATAGAAGAGAGATAGAACCCTAATAGGGTGAATACAATGGGGGAGAATAAGAAGATAGAGAGAAGTTGATCTTGAGAGAATTCTTGAATAATGTCTAATATGTTTTCTATAGACCCCCGATCTCTTCTTTATATAGCCTCCACCTACCATAATCAATCCTCAGCCGAATATTGTGTAGATTATATTATTTTCCTTATATACTCTCCAGCTGCCATAATCAGTTGCCCGTCAATCTCACATTTTTAATTACTACCTTATTAATAATTATTTATTTCCATATAAATAATTATTAATTCTAAATCAATTAATATTCCATATTTTGTCTTACTGCCTTGTTAATAAGGGTTACATCTACCCATCAACTTATTTAGGGTTAAGAACCCTAACCCTAATAATCCCTCGTAACACACTTCTTCCACTGTGGACTTCTTAGAACCATATTCTTTGTCAGGCTTGGACATTTTATTATTTGAAAACCCTAAATTCTGACCCAAATTTTAGAAACCAAGACTATCCAACTTTGACGCCCATGAACCCATAAAACATAAACTACCTAGAAAAAACAGGTTGCGGTTTGGAAGAATTTTGGGTTAGTCCGTTTTTTTGTCAGGCATTTTGCTAGATTGGATAGACAATTATCTGGTTTTGTTCCATATGAAAAGAACATCGAAGCAATTTGTGTGAGACATATTACGTAGATCACAAGTGGAGAATGATAAAAGCAATAAAATTCCTTGAAAAAAAATCTTAGGACAAACCTCATAAGTCATATTGTCAGGATCAACATTGTCTTGCCAAATGACCTGCAAATTACATGGAGGATAAAGATCAAATACAAACCCATTTCTCTTTGTAAAACTGACCACAATCAGTTCAAGAAGAAAAGATAAAATGGAGGAAATTAAAACAATTAACGTGCTTCCCCACGATAAATGTGACCCCGTTGATTAATAAAAAAGATTCTCACTTTTCAAAAAAATCAATCAACATGCAATATTGGGTTCTCAGTGTGCTTAAAAGGATGTAGTGGAAGGTGTTTACATTTATCTTAAGAACAATAAACAAGTACTGCCACACTGCCAAAAGTAAAAAAGAAGAAACTATGAGACATGGTATATTCCCAAACATGATAGTATGTATTAGAATCACACAGAAGATGTGCATGCACTAGCACAAGATAGCTCCATGTGAAATGTCAAAAGGAAAAAAAATCCAGCCATGGTCCACAGGTACACATGAATCACTCACCAACAACTTCTTTTGTTTGCAGATCAATCAACAAGATACAAAAAGAAAAATATTATTAAATATATATATATATATATATATATGTAAACATATGCAGCAAGTTGTCAACTTTTCACAAGTGCATGATTTCAGGCCATGTTACAGTCTTCGAGTGAGTTTGCTTCCACAAAGTAAACAGAGAGCATTTTCACCTCACTATCAATTGAACTTGGCTGATCCCGAGGACCTGAAAAGTCACAAACAAAGCATTTGTAAAGTAAACCTCATACATTCAAAAGTCTACTGGTTATTAAATGAACAAAAGGTATCATAAAAGCACAGTAACTTAAAAACATGAGCAAATAATAAATGCAAATCTATCAAGAATGGATGCCCTTGCCATGTAGATTGGTATCTAAAATGTAGGTGAAACACATTAGTAGTCATAGATGAATCATGAAATATCTTTCCTGTTCACACATTATGCAAATTCCATCATAAATTTGATACAGTATCCTTTGCAAGATATTACACACATGCATTATTGGATTTGCACTAGGAAACATGAACCAAGTGCTAACATTAATGCATTAAATATTTACATACAAAAAAAAAAAGTGTTGTTAGATATGTACTTTTTTGTAAATGTGAGTCTCTTTTCCATAAATCCATGATAAATGCAAAAGTCATGTCTGTCATGGTAAAAAGCAAACCATAACAAACTAAGTCAGCCTATCAATATATGTATAAGTAACATGACTGTTGCATTTACTAGTTATTTTGGTTAGCTCTAAAAGAAACAGGAAGAGAAAGAATAACTGCAACTAGGTTTAGAACTCCCAAACATCTTTCTGGTGTTGCAGCAGGTTCACCATACAAAATCTTTCTTAACTACCCGTGCAAGAAGCAGTATTGGACAAAATGGGAAAGAAGTAAAAAAACTGTAAAAAACAGAAGGCCAGCATAAAGATATTTATTAAGATAGCCACTGATAGTGAATACAATGGGATTATTCCATATTCATGAGAAAAGTAAAAATTGTAAAAAACCTAAAGCTGCTACGATTGTTTTAACCCATGTACGATTATTTTATCCCATGAAGTTAAGAGATTCAAATTCAATGTTCTCACCATCCCCCAAAACTAAGTAAAATAGTACAGTTACATCTTTAGGAAATGATATAAAGAATTTCTATGACTAGACCTTATCGGATGATATAGGCTCAATCGGAAGGGCTGGTATAGCTTGTTGTTTGGAAGACAGTATTTTTCTCATTGGTAATGCCTAAACCCATATTAATACAGTACAATTGCTGCAACTATGAACGTTTTGGATATCCATGTCCAGTATCGCATGGGAATACCAACCAGATGATATAATAAAAGAGTGCGAAAGAAATACCAATGGACTTGCTATTCTGGAAAACAGATTGATACCTCATTTCATTCAATGTTTGATTTCATCATGAGTGAGCGCAATATTGAAAAATAAACATATATTTGTGAAGTTCATAATCTAAATAGTATTCGACTTACATTCTACATGGACAGGCGTGTTTGCACCAGCATTTTCATTCCATTGTGTAGTCGCTGCATCTGTGTGTTCATTGAGGATTGTTTGAGAGTTCTCGAAGTGCCTATGGTATTCATGAACTGTGGATGCATCATCATTGTGTATCTGGCCATTGTAACAATCATAGTATGAAAAATTTCCTGGTTCAGATAAGCCAAATTTGTAGAAACTAGTTTGCATTGGAGGGTACACGGTCTCCTGCAATAGCCAGAGAAAATCTGTCATGAGAAACAAAGGTCCGGTATGATTGACTCCTCTTTTCCATGCAAAATGTTTGTCGCAAAAAGGATCTTTTACACATCATTGTGCAAAGGACATACATACCAAGTTCCCAAAAAAGTTTAATACATGGATTTATTTATTCCAAGGCAAGAGATTATTGGAATCCAAAATATAGAGATTTTCACTCATATAGGTGATATGATGTCAATTGTCAGCGGAAACAAGAAGTATTACAGCTTGTTGAACTTCACAAGAATCATTTATTCAGTAATGGTACCTGAGAGTGTACAGAATCCGCAAAAATCAAGTTCACATGCTCATAGGCTAGACCTTCAAACAAATTTACCGAACTTCCAGCTGAGTTATATGGAAAGCAGCCATTTACATAGTGAACTTCCATTTGCGGGTTCCAGCTCATCTTCTACCAGTTTTCTTTCATACAATCTAACACTGGAAACCAAGGTATAAATTTCAGAATTAGATGTTACAAAATGCTGTAACAAGCTACAGTAAAACAAATTGAAGGAAAAACATAAACAAACCTGATAATTGATGTGCCAAAAAGTCAGCTTATTCCATCCAATAAAGATTTAAAAGGAATTAGTCACCATCTATATGTTACAGGCTCTGCACATCTCGACATTATAACCAGAGTGAATGTCTTGATAATGAAAAATCATAAACAGTAGGGTTTTAAATGGAAATTTCCACAGCTAGATCCAATTAAAAGGAATCAAAAATATTTTACTTTCTTTCATTTAATATGAATCTGTATAAATTCATAGAGTTATAAATCCTGCAATCAATCAACAACAGCACAAGCCAATTTCAACTTGATTTCTAGTGATTTTTTTCGATGAGTTCCTTTTAGATGTTTTCTATGGTTCCTAATTGCATTATCAGTGCACTTACAAGTATTAAAATATTTCCACAGCTAGATCCAATTAAAAGGAATCAAAAATATTTTACTTTCTTTCATTTAATATGAATCTGTATAAATTCATAGAATTATAAATCCTGCAACCAATCAACAACAGCACAAGCATATTTCAACTTGATTTCTAGTGATTTTTTTCGATGAGTTCAATTTAGACGTTTTCTATGGTTCCTAACCGCATTATCAGTGCACTTACAAGTATTAAATATCAAAAATGGAAACGAAAACCATATAATGAGATCAAATTCAATACCTGCATCACATTCCCGTGTTATCCTGTACGCAATCCTCTACTAGTACTGATTTCAAAGGATTTTATCGCACAGGAAGAAAAACAAAGATGAAATCAATCAAAACGATTCATCAACATTGGCGTGAAATGAAAATAAACACAAAGAGTGATTGTTGAGATGTATAAAGAGATAAACGAACCGACATTGATCGTTTTTTGAACGGAAGTGCCTTTAGCTGACGAAGCGAATAACTCTATGGACTGGACGGAATCTATCTATCTCTCTTTCTTTCTTCAAAGTCCGTTCTCCCTTTCTCTTTCCCCACTCTGTGAACTGTGGAGGTGGCGCCTATGCAGGATTCTGCAGGCTCGTAGACACGCCATTTCTGTTGGAAGAGAAGTTATTCGCTACATCACGTTACACACCACGTGAGATGGGAGGATCATCACTAAAGAATTTGAATCTATGTGTATTTAATTAGTAAATATTAATTAAAAAAACAACTTAAATATTTTGAGTTGTTATATTGTAAATATAATTGAAGTGTAAATTTAATTAATTCAATTATTTAAATATAGTATATTCAATTTTAATAAATTCGATTTTATTATATTTTGTTATATATTTAGGAAATTTGACGAAAAGACCATAATAACGGGTCTAATTCGAAAAATTATTCACGCTTCATAAACTTTGCAAAAATGAAATTCGCGCCCTACAAAATGTCCGTTTTACCCTTCTCGCGTCCACTTACAGCTCATTAACGCGGATGTGGTAAAACGTGTATTTCATAGTATATAAACTTAATTTGCCTTCATTTTTAAAAAAATATTTTAATTCATAACTCTCTCTCTCTAACCCACGACTCTATTATCCAACTCTTCAACATCAGTTCAACATCATTATCGATCAACTCTCATCATTGTTCGTCGTTCGTCTCTTTGTTCCTATATTCAGGTAAATTTAGGGTTTATATGTAATGTTCTTATTATTCTAGCGTTTATGTGTATATATATTGATGGATAATCATTAGCTTTTAAGGTTTATGTAGTTTTAGGATTTAGGTGTGTATATGATGTTGCTTATCCGATTTCCATCAATATCCGTGTATTACATCTACATCAGCGTATTGTAATGTTCTTATTATGCATGCATGCATGGTTTAGGGTTTATAATATTCGTGTATTACTACTTCACGAGCATTGTACGTATGTGTATATTGAAATGTCCGCGTATTACAACTTGATTTGAATTGTTTGTTATGGTTTATCCAATTACCATGTATTGTCTGATGTTGCTTACTTGAGTTGTTATGTTTACTTCACTGTTGTTTGTTTCTTACTTACTTTTTCTTCCTTTTTTGTAAATGACGTCAACAATAATTCCTGAGTTTGTTCAACAATAATTCCTGAGTTTGTTGTTAAGGTCTCATCCAAACCAATCTGTCAAACATTGTCACCAAGTTTGTTGCAATGAATCTAATGGAAAAGCTAGAGCAAACTCAATCCCCATTTTTATTCAAAGGAGTCACGTCATTGCGGTTTTTAGAAACGATAATCCATTAAATGCTCATCAGGAATATCAGCTAAAATTCTATGCAAATGAAGTTCCTCGTGTATGAAGAGAAGATGTGATTCGGGATGAAAAAGTACGCCTTGGTCACAACCTCAAATTTGGGAGAATCTTTGCGGTGGAAACCATTTTCAATCAAGTTGAAAAATGTCCACATTTGGTTGTAAAAATTTTAAAAGTAATATGATAGTTAGAACATGAGATCTTCACTCAAGATTTGCGTCCTGCTCTGATAAGAAAGATGCATGGAAGTTGGGGCTGGTATTCCTAGTTTGAAATTATCTCTTCGTCTTTGACCTAAGGAGGATAATAAATATCAAACTCATCCGCATGGTCGATGACATCGACACTTTCTCCAATTTCCATGGGGAAAGTTGTCTTTCAAAACAACTTGAAGGGTTTGAATAGGGACCTGAAACACTTCAAGTCGATATATCTGGACAAGAAGAAGCCATAGGGAAGAAGAAGAAATACAAGAAGGTCGATGTTTTTATACCGTATTTGGGTTCGCACTAACCTTTTAAGTGTGGATCTATGAGATATCAAAACGTTTGTCCCCAAACTTGCCCAGAGGATGCTGCTAGCACATAAGTCTGTCTGCCCAAGGATCACTATGTACAAATTCAGCAGGAAGAGCATCGACTTTGATCTTTTCACTGCCCTGCAAGGCAAGATTGTCAAAAAGATGAAAGTGTCTGAATAGGAGAAGATCTTATATGGTGGGGAGGAGTTTGAAGTTATGTGAGATAATTTGTATAATTATTTATTTGAACTTGATTCTAGAAGGAGCAAGGGACGGACCCAGGATTTCGAACTGGGATGGGCTTGAAAAAAAATTAGGGTGGGCTTAAAATAATAACGAGAAAATTTTGAAAAAATACAAGTATATAAAAGTAAAATTTTATCATTTTTTTAATAATTAGATAAAAAACAATGAATTATATTGATTTTTTTTAAGAAATTAAGGGTAATGTCATATTTTTACCGTTAATTTTTTTTTAATTTTTTTTTCGAGATGGGCTTCAGCCCACCCGAGCCCCTACATAGATTCGTCCATGAGAAGGAGAAAACATGAAGAGATTGAAGTTATCAAAATACTCATATGAGGAAGAGAAGACAAATTACTCACCTCATCACCTTTAATTAGATCTTATAATGAAAATACGCATTTTACAATATCCGCGTTTCATGTAATACGTGTATAATAACTTACGCGTTTTATATGAAACGCAAATGTGATAATACGCGTTAATGAGCGATAAATGAACGCGAGAGGGGCAAGACGGACATTTCGTAAGACGAAAATCTATTTTTGCAAGGTTTTATGAAGCGTGGATCATTTTTACCCATTATCCTGACCATTTCGTCAAATTTCCCATACATTCGTGAATTTAATATTTTGGATTTTAATGAGATCAAAATAGTTGTGTTGTTTGAACTTTGAATTTATTTGATTGGTCATTCAAATTATTTTAAAGAAATAGTTTTTTTTATTTATTTATAAAGGATCATTTTAATGCCCTACGAGTGGTTTGATCTTTAGTAGTAACGTCACCACCATCCATTTATTTTTGAATATTTGTCAGTATTTTCGAAATTTCTCTTTTTAGTTGATTTGTTTGGTAGATCACATTTTTCAAACACTAATATAGTTTATAATAAATTAAATCGTTTCAAATTATATATATATATATATATATATATATATATTATATATATATATATATATATATATATATATATATATATATATATATATATATATATATATATATATATATATATATATATATATATATATATATATATATATATATATCAGTTTTTTCAAATAATTTGGTCATCATATCCTATGCATAATCTTTTGTTTGAATAAACAAGTTGTTTGTTAATTTTTTGCGGGCTCTCTCACAACTTTTTTAAAATAATATAAAATTTAAACTATACTTTAAAAGAAAAGATAATTTTGAGAAATTTTGGAACAAAGAAATGTGAAAGAAGATGATTCTCTCTACTCACACTTTTTCTTTTTTTTAAACCACAATATTAAAGCCACTTTAATTTTTTAATCGTTTTCTCTACTTTAAATTATGAAATATTCTTTTTAAATATTATTTTTAAATTAATACATACAAAAAAAATAATTATTGTAAACACTAGTAATAATTTTTTAATATTAATCAATAATTAAATGAGGACAATTGACTCATAATATTTTTTTTATATAAAATAATTAGTTACAAAAAAAAAATTCCAAACTCTCTCTTAACAAAATAATTATCTAAAGGTATACACTAATATTGTTGAAACCTTTTTATTAATATAAATATATTAATTATGATAATTATTTTTATCTTTATACATTAACACACACAAACACAGATTATATACGAGTTTAAATTAGAAAATTACACTTCAGTTATAATTTTAATAAGAATTATGCTAAAAGATCAAGCTAGTATCTCCCAAATTAAAAATAAATAAATAAGTATTGATTTCTACATATTGCAATTTGCATTACAAAATCTGCTAAAAAATTATAGTTTAAAAAAAATAAAAATAGAAGTTATTAGTTCACTCTAAATTTGTTAGGAAATAAAAAAAATATTTTATTTATTTTGTATGAAATTTTATGTGAACTCTTTAAAAACCATAATTGAAGTGGGCTTAGGGTTAAATTCCTCTTCATGAAAAGCCCACCGGCCCAATTATATCCTAGGGCAATCCTTTATGTATCAATTAGGGTTTAAATAACACCTTCTTTAGAGATTTATACAGAGAAAGTGAGAGAGAGAGAGAGAAGCGGCGACAAAAATGGTGGAAAAGGGAAGCAAAGGAAGGAAGGAAGAGGTAGTAACAAGGGAGTACACCATCAACCTCCACAAACGCCTCCATGGATGGTACCTATTAACATTCTTACTGCTAGTATACTTTACTTTCATACATTCAAATGAAGATGAATTTCTTCTTTGATATCTTTCTTACTTGCTTTGATGTTCAGATTGTTTCGCTTTTCTCGTTTGATCTGATCAATCATTTTCCTCCCTTAATGCTTTCATTGCTGCGACCTTTGACTAATTGGATTGAATATGATAGTTAAAAACATAATCTTAAACTGATTTGCTTGTTTTTTAAATCAATTTTAATAATATTGTCTGATAATTTGGGAATGAGGGTTAGTTAGCATGATGGGTTTGAACTTCTTAGGATGATTGCTAAAGAGATTCATTGTACGAATGGTTTTTGTTAGGTTTCATATCAAATCCGTGTAAGAATCAATTGACCCTAATTGGAAATCAAAAGTTTTGATTACAAATTTCCAATGTCTGATATCAGTTTTGATTTTGGAAGAGATTTTTCTATAGTCTTGAACCCTAGTTGCTTTAGCATTGTGTAACCCTAATTTTGTTGAATTTAAAGATTCTTGTCTGCTAATTTGGAAATAAGGGTAATTTAGCATGAGTATGCATTACTGAAGATTTTCATTGTAGAAATGGTATTTGCTAGGTTTCATATCAAACTCGTGTAAGAATCAATTGACCCCAATTTGAAAACTTAAGTTTAGATTTCAAACTTCCAATGTCTGATATCCAATTTTGATTATGAAAGAGAATTTGCTATAATCTTGATGAACCCTAGTTGCTATAGCATTGTGCTAACCCTAGTTTTGTTGAATTTCAAGATTATTTTCTGCTAATTTTGAAATGAGGGTAAGTTAGTATGCATTACAGAAGAGATTCATTGTAGAAATGGTGTTTGTTATGTTTCATATCAAACTCATGTAAGAATCAATTGACCCTAATTTGAAAACTTAAGTTTAGTTTTCAAACTTCCAACGTCTGATATCCAATTTTGATTATGAAAGGGATTTTGCTATAATCTTGAACCCTAGTTATAGATTTGTGCTATAACTTATAAGTCAACCCATGTTTTGTTGAATTACATCTTCAATATTAGAGATTCTTATTATTATACTTCAATTTGATCAATTGCATCCTTTTCTGTTTCTGTAAATCAGAGAGACATTTTTAGCTGTTTTTGTTATGAAAAGACAATATTCATATCTGATCTGTTTATGTTATCTTTGTTTAGCACTTTCAAGAAGAAGGCTCCTACAGCAATAAAGGAGATCAGGAAGTTTGCTCAGAAGGCCATGGGTACCACTGATGTAAGAGTGGATGTTAAGCTTAACAAGGTTATTTGGAGCCGTGGTATTCGAAGTGTTCCAAGGAGAATTAGGGTTAGGGTTGCCCGCAAGAGGAACGATGAGGAAGATGCTAAGGAAGAGCTTTATTCGCTTGTTACCGTTGCTGAGCTACCAGCTGAGGGAATCAAGGGATTGGGAACTAAGATCATTGAAGATGATGATGAATGAATGATTTTTGTTTAGCTCAATTAATTTATGTTTTATGAGTGAGTAATATTGGCACTGACCATCATTTTAGATTTTGTTTTTGGTTCTTAATATTATTGATTTGCACTTCATAACATTCATATGCTCATTTTGCTTCTTTTGTTGAGGTTTATTATTTCTTTTAAATTTATTAAAGGAAATCATTAAAATATTATTACAACATTTTTAGACCCTTGTCTACTTTTTAATATTTTAGTTCGTTAAAAATGTATGGTTCTTAAAAGTCAAGATTTTAAATTATATTAATATTTAGTTAATAAAAAGTTACTTGTTAAATTTTTGTTATTTTACATTTATGATATTAAAATTTTGAGTGTATAAATTACTTTGTTTCTATAAAAATAAAACAGATTTGTATTTAGAAATTCAAACAAAAGTTATTACTATTTTAAATAAATAAATTATATTATAATTTTCACTGTATATTGTAAGTTTCATATCATTATTTTGTAATTATATTATTTCTTAAATATTTTTATATTTAATTATATATATAATAAAATAATAATATATAACAAATATTTTTTTAAAATTAATTTTTCAATTTTTATTTTTTGATGAGTGTACAATCAATAAAGATTTAAAATAACTCTGTAAAATATTTTATATAAAAAAATATATTTATTGTCAATGTAAATAAATAAAAAATGATGTCAACATGTTTTTAAATTCGAACCTACCAAAATTTTCTACAATTTTTTTCATTACTAGTTTAAATCTAAAGAAATTATTTTAAAATAAAATAAAATCACATTAACAGTAAAAAATTATTATAAAATGTATCAAAGAGATAAATATGAAATTTGTGAAAGTCATATTTGATTTACACAATATTATTATTCTAAATTAATAATTTAAAAACAAGTATTTATTAGAAAAGAAAAAATTAATAAAAATATTATACTTTGCTTTTTATTTTGAAAAAGAAAAACTCACTATTTCTTTTTCTTTTTATCTTTGGAGAATATATAATCACCGTTCAGATGTAATAAATCAACGGCAACCATTACTAGTTAAAACAAAACGTTCATTCAATCTTTTTATTGGTTGATACAAGACGCGGATCGCCACGCTGGCATCTAAATTTTCAAAATTTTCAAAAAATCCCGCGCTTTTATTTTCATCCTATTTAAGTTCATACCCGCGGCCCAAATTCATCATCATCAACATCAATTTCCCCCTCTCTCTAAAACCCTAATATCACGATCTATCAATCTCCCATGGCTCGTACAAAGCAAACCGCCAGGAAATCTACCGGAGGCAAGGCGCCGAGGAAGCAACTAGCAACGAAAGCTGCAAGAAAATCTGCTCCGGCTACCGGAGGTGTGAAGAAGCCTCACAGATTTAGACCAGGAACTGTTGCTTTAAGAGAGATCCGTAAGTATCAGAAGAGTACAGAGCTTTTGATCCGTAAACTTCCATTTCAAAGACTTGTTCGCGAGATTGCACAAGATTTCAAAACAGATCTGAGATTTCAGAGTTCCGCTGTAGCTGCTCTTCAGGAAGCAGCTGAGGCTTATCTTGTTGGTTTATTTGAAGATACTAATCTTTGCGCTATCCATGCTAAACGTGTTACTATTATGCCTAAAGATATTCAACTTGCTAGACGTATTCGTGGTGAGAGAGCTTAGAGATCTTGTAGTAGTTTATCTGTACTTCAAATGTCTACTTTAGATCGATATCTCCTTTAGGTTGTTATTTGATATTGATGATTTAATGTTGACTTGATCTATTTGATTTTCGTTCAAATCAGTGTTCATTGTTTCTTCTTAATTTGCTTACATGTTCAATTGCTTATGTTGTAATTTAGAATTGAATCATGTGATATTGCAATTTTATATATTTCAGAATTCAGAATACTATTGGTACATAAATATGTTTGATTCATTTGAGATTATGTAAAATGTAGAATTTGCTTCTTTTGAGATTATGGTAATGTGTAGAAGTTCTCAATTGATATGTTCTTGATTCATTTGAGCTTATGAATATATAATTGTCAAAAAATATATACAGTATGATTGTTTCTGTTTAATTTCATTCTGCAAATATTTTAATTTTTCAATTGGGGATGTAGCTCAAATGGTAGAGCGCTCGCTTTGCATGCGAGAGGCACGGGTTCGATCCCCCGCATCTCCATTTTTCATTTTTTTTAGGACATTTATTTTAAAATTACATTGAATGAACAAAGAAATGATCCATTTTAATTGAAATATAGTATATTTTGTATTGACATATGTATGTATAGTCATATATACTTATTCATTTGACATTATGTTATTCATTTAGTAAATAGATTTTTGTTTAGTGACATCATATGTTAGAAATTATTAGTTTGTATAGGCATAAGTTTACTGTTTAATTTGATGAACACTATAAGCTATTTGGTAAAGTGGGTTTAAATTTGATTGAAGTGGTTAAAAAAAATAAAGAAAAAATTATGAATAAAATGATTACATAAACGTGAGTAAAAGTTTATGAAATAATGTGTAATCTCACATTTTTACGGTAATTTAAAAAAAAAAAAATCAAGGTGGATTTTCCTAAGCCGCTCATTATGATGGTAGCTTAAATGGAAATAGTTTTCTTTTCTAATTAATTTTTTATTTTTTAAAATGTATAATTTTATGATTTTTTTTTGAAATTTACAATATTATAGTGTTAAAATGTTATGCTATTTTGTTAGGAACCTCAACCTAATCATGTTGAAGAGATAGTGAGCATTCTCAATTAAATCAAGTTAAAGTGGTTGTTTATGAAAATAAAAAGGAAAATACTCATGTTAATTAAGAGGAAGAAGAGAATTTCAAAGTTGATACAAAGAAATCCAAAGTTGCTGAGAATTCCAAAACTGAAGTTGAAGGAAATAAAGACATTGATCTCGAAATTAAAGTTGAGAACAACAAGGTGAAGAGCCCGAAAATCCTGAATAATAATTTTTTTTTATCAAATTAGAACGGGTTCATATACGGAAATAAATCAAAATAAGAATATATGTAGTATTCATCAACCTCTTCAGTTCGTCCATCTTTCATTGCAAAAGGAAGGGGAAGGGGAAGAGGAAGGGGAAGGGGAAGAGGAAAACAACATGTTGAAACATTATGTTGGTATGGAAATAAAAATCCTGATTGGGATAATTAGGATTTGATACAGTTTGTAATCTTTGTTTGTAATCTCTGTTTCTTGTATGTTTGATTGCTACTAATCAGGTTTTAGGGTCGTTTGATTGTCATCATTTAATCATAGCTAAAATTTGTCTAACTTTGTTTTTTTGACCCTCTCATTTTTTTGGATTTTAATGAAATGATTTTAACCTTTTTCCAAAAAAAAGAGAAAGAATATCATTAATTTAATCTTGATCGAGGTGATGTTCGTGATAATGAACTAAAGGTCATATCTAAATTTAATGGTAATATTTTTAATTCAATTAATAAAACGTAAAAAGATATATTGGAGACTCTTTTTTCGTTTGAGGAGGTTTATGGGGTCATTAAAAGGTGCAAAAGTGATAAAACGTCGGAAAGCGACAAGTTTACTTTGATTTTTTTCAAATGCATGTTTTTTCTTTAGGACTGGAGTTATGGAAACGATTGATCATTTTTTTCATCGTTTCTAATCATTTGACAAGAGTCGAAACTCTATATTGATATATCTCATTCGTAAAGCTCCAAAACTATTGATGTGAAAAACTTTTAGGGCTATCAGTCTCGTTTTATTTTTATATAAGATTGTCGCAAAATGCTAGACAATAGGTTGTGGAGAGTGTGATAGTCATATCTAGTAATGCGATGACGTTTATGAAATGTCGTCAAATTTATTATGTCGTATTAATAGTCAATGAGTGCATTAACTTAGCTTATTCAAATGTGATAAATGTGTTTTTGTCAAGTTAATCATAGAAAAAACTTATGATCATGTCAATTGAGAGTTTTTATTTGATATAATAGATATAATGAGAATGGGTGCGAAATGAATTGGTTGGATTAGATTTTATATCTCGACGATTAAGTTTCTGTCATTAATAATTGGAGTTCTCAGATATTTTTCGAAAGCTCCCGATGAATAAAACATGATGATTCACTCTCTCATTTCTTGTTCGTCGTTGTTATGAAAATGCTCTAAAAATAATGGTTTTTGTAAAAAACTCGGGACTCATCCGAGGAGTGAGTTGTGGGTCAAAGATATAATTTTACCATATCACATTTGATTTTTAGCTAATGACACTCTCTACATGATTCATGCTACGCACAATAATTTTAAACACCTTCAGTATATTTTATGGTTTTTTCGGTGATTGGTCCGGTCTTCGAGTTAATTTTAATAAGTTAGACATATTTTTTTTAGATTTTGTTTTGAATAAGAGAAGAATAAAGTTGGTAAATGTGTTGAATTTAAAATTGCTAGTCTTCCGTCAACATATCTAGGTATGTTATTGGATGTTAAATTATGATTCAATGTCTCTTAAGACTTGATTATCAATAAAATAGAATGTAATTGTTAGGTGAAAAAGTAAAATAATCTCGAAATGAGGTTAGTTAATCCTCATTAAAAGTGTGTTGTCATATATGTATATATATATTATGTCATTATTCATCCTCCCTAAAGGTGTGACAGTGAAAATGAAGAGAATAGTGCAAATTCCTATGAAAATATTCTAACTCATCGTTTTGTCATCTATAAAGTTGAGATAATGTTAAATGTTCTAAACATCAAGAAAGTCTGGATATTTGTGATCTTTTTTTCTTTAATATGATTTTTCTATCAAAATGGTGTAGTAGATTTGCAATAGAGTTGAATAGTTTTTGAGACTCGATAATCAAATGTAAATATGGTCATTATTGGTCTGACTGATTCACCAAAATATCTAATTATCTAACGATGTGTAGCATTTGGAAGATAATTTATTATATGTGGAAAAAATTTCGTGAGCACTCTAGATTTATTATGGGTAATGATTCTTCAATAAGTTTTTAGGACGACATTTGATGTAGTGTTAGAAATCTAGCTACTACGTATCATGAATTTGCTTTTGCTGTATGTAGAAATACCATAGTTAATGATATTTTTGATCACTGGTCTAGTGATTTCGCTAGCCCAATTAGATATAGAAGATTAAAATTAGTGAGAGTTCGTCCCATAATAGAGTTTATTTTTAATATGACCTAAATAAGTGTTCCCGTCTGAACAAGACATTATGTATTAACAAATCTTGAATAGTTTCTACGTGGGGCATTCCTACAAGTTATTTGTTAAGATGATTCCATATAATTTTATTGGGAGAAATTTTGGAATAAAAAATTCCATTTAAGGTCTCGTTATTTGGATGGAGCGTTATTCAATGTAGAATTCTTACTGATGATGTGTGAATGAAAAAATATTGTATTATGATTAGTCGTTGTCGTTTGTGTCACGAGAAAGTTGAATCGACAACTCACTTACTTTTGCATTGTATCTGAAATATTTTGTGGAATATTCATTAGGTGATATCCGAGTTTTCTGGGTAGTTGATAGAAAGTTTGGATTGATGTAGTAGATAGAAAGCATATATATTTGAGTTATGATCCCAATTATTTTTTGGTGAATTATTTGGTTGGACATAAATCGTCAAACTTTCAATAATCGTAGTCGTCCGATGTGTATCATTAATAATGTTATTATTATGACGTTTTTTTAGATTTATTCCAGAAAGCAAGTAGAGTCCATTAAAGTGATAATCGTTTTTCTCGAGAATTTACGAGCTCAATAATTTATTAAGTAACATTTTTTAATTTTTTTTTCATGAAATGTTTTATCGTTCGTGTCCTTAAACGATTATTATTATTTATAATATATTTGAATTTTATTTATTTTTTAATTTTTTTTTATAAAATTGCATTAGCATATTCTGGTTGATTAACTAATTTATTAAAAAGTTTTAGAACTATGATTCAAACTTTATAATATTTTTTTTGACATAGGGTTGTGTGAGTCTAGGCTTAGTTTGCATCACCCCTATTAAGAATATGCCTAAAATTAGATTAGAGTTAGGTTTGTTTCTTTCAAAAACAAAAATAAAATAAATTAATTCTAAATCAAAATTGAATTATTTATATACATTTCAAATAATAATTATATTTAATTATTCAAATAAGAACGTTGGTAAAGTGAAACTAGATCAACTTAATAGAATAATTATATTTATATTATATTATTTATTTTCCGAACCTAGATGAATCTTATTAATTATCAGCCGTTGATGTATTGGATACGGTGATTCTACACCGTCGATTTCATTAAGCTACCTGTAATTCCGGTTTCGTTTAGAATAAATAGAGCCCTACGGCCCTTATGCACGCCATTTACAAAGCTTTCTGAATTCGACGAAATCGACAAACCTCTGAATCTCGCTAATTTCTTGGGTCTAAGAATTCAAAATCAGATAGATCGTTTGTACGAAGATCTTCTCAACTTTGATTTGAACAAGAAAATCGATAATCTGACTCAATTACTGTTGTAATCAATCTTCCAAATCTTGTTTATGTTCATCAAATCTATTGTTTCTTTGTGAATCTGCTAGTTAAGAAGACGGATACGTTTTCCTTTTTCATTTCTGCTCTGTTTTGTTCTGTTCTTGACTTAGGGTTTTGATTATTGAATTAGGTTTTGATTTGGTGGTTGTATCAATGAACGATCAGTCTCAGATGATGAATCAGCCTCAAATGATCAATCCGCCGCCGCAGATGATGATGAATCCACCTCAGGTAAGATTAGTGTTGTTGTTGTTAAGATTAGTGTTGTTTTGTTGATGTATAATGAATGAAAGTAATCTGTTCAGGGAATAGGTCAGCCACAGATGATGAATCGGAGTTACGGTATGTGGCCTCCGCCTCCTCAGACATCTATGGATATGATGAAGTTTCCAAATCCAATGACACAAGGATTCATTTCTCAAAACCCTATGAAACCTCGGAATTGGCTGGGGAAGAAAGGGAATAACGATAAGCGAAAAGACGTCAGGAGGAAAGATATGCCACCAATGTCCGGCGGCGGCGGTGGAGGCGGTGGAAGCAGTTCCGGATATCAGCCTCCTGCGCTGGCTGATTTACAAAATCAAAACCGTTTGAAAGCTCGTAGGTTTTATCCCAAGAAGAAGTACAACAGATACGTCCCGTTCGCTCCAAGAAACACAACTTCATTCATCATTCGAGCTAAGAAATCAGGCGGTATCGCAGACCTTGTTTCGCCGTGTCCAGTGACACCCGCAGTTCTTCCCACGCCTAATTTCTCGCCATCCAGGGAGATTCTTGGCGATATGGCGAAGGAGGAATGGGGAGTTGATGGTTATGGATCGATGAAGGGATTAATCAGGCTTCGATCGCCAGGTCACGAGGCTGAATTAGTCAACGAAGATGATGAAGAAGATGACGGTGGGTCGAGTGAGAGTGATGTGGAGGAGCATCTTGAAGTAGAAAGGAGATTGGATCATGATTTGAGTCGTTTTGAGATGATATATCCAAACTATGGAGTTGATTACAATAATAATTTGTTGGAGAATCGTGTTGATGATCAAGATACCCATATAGCTCAGTTGGAAGAAGAGAATATCCTTTTAAAGGAGAGGCTGTTTTTGATGGAAAGGGAGATGGGGGATTTGAGGAGGAGAATGCTGCGTCTAGAAAGTTCTAAGCGGAAACAAACAGCTCCGGCTGAGGAGATTAATGAGGAGGTTGTGGATAGTGTTTCGGAAAACGAAAGTGAGGATAGGTATAGGGATAGAGATGAAATTGACAACAAGATTGGAATGAAATCGGAGGTTGAGTTTCACGAGGATATTCGTGCTGAAGAATTAGCTGAGAAACAACAAACTGAAATGAATGATGAACCTGAAAAAGAAAGTAGAGAAGTAGAAATTGGTTTGAACAAAGAAGATGGGCTCGAAAACAGTTCAAAAGAAGTTGATGTTGCTGATATGATGAAGGTGGACGAAGAACAAGACTAAGAGGCGGAGAAGGAGAAGGAGAAGATGTTTGCGATTATATTGTTAATCATCATCTAAGTATCGTGTTTGGATATATCTGTTTATTATTACTATTGCTACTTATATGCATGCCTGATTTAGCATGTCTTACTTTGCTGATTCATTCATGCTTTTCTTCCCAATCCCAACTATTATGATCATCTTGAAGATTCTGACTGAATTAGTTCTTCCTTATATATGGGTTTCATTCATCTTTATTGTATAAGATAGGTTTTGATGATCATGTTTTATGCCTTTCATTATCTCTACATTCTATTTCTAGGTCTTGAGTCAGATTTACTTCCTTTCTCAGTTCAATGATGGAGCCAGCCAGCCAAATCTCAGTTTTGGGACTCATTTGAGGTATTTTCTATTTAGTTCAGAGTCAATACTGTACTGCTACTGATTTTGTGCATTTAAGCTCATTTTTTGTATAGCAGCTGCGGATTTCGATTGATTGAAAGATGATAACCTTATCGGCCTCCTTTGTGTTGTAAAAGGTTTGGGCATGACTTAATGCCTTGTTTTGTGCAAAGATTTTATAGTAAATATCTTCTCTTTCGGGTTGGGTTTTCTATTATTATGCAGCCTATTTGGAAATGTTTTTGAAAAATGTTTTCGAAAAATGTTTTCGAAAAATGATCGGGCTATAAGAGGGGTGGGGGAGTATGTGAAACTTAACCCCAATTGTATTTAAAATGTTTTATCAACAATCTTTTGGTGTAAGAACCTAAATAGATAAGACTTAGATTTGATTCAAACCGGATTCCCCAGGTTTGAGGATGTGCATTCCATCTGAATTATCCAAATTTGACAAAATAGATTGAACCGCAATCAAAGTCAAACTAAGTTTTGTCGTTTATCTTATCGCATTCAAATCAAACTTATTTTTGTCGTATTATCGCACTCAAAGTCAATCTAAGTTTTGTCGATTTCGAGTTAGTTTAGATAGCATTACTACTAACTCCAAAAGCAATATTGGTAACTTTTTTATTTAGTAGTCTTACATTAAACAAATGCAGTTTAAAATACATTAATTGAATTTAATTATACTTTTTTTATTTTATATTATATTATATTTTACTATCTTATTTTTATTGCTTACATACAATAACTAAAGCATTACATTTTTTTATCCTTCAATCATTTTAAATTCTTAATACAATTTTAACTTATTCTTAATACCTTTTTTTTAAAGTACAAATATTGGAATTAACTGATTTGTAGTGGATTATGCATCTTGGATTTAGAATAACTAAATTATTATTTGAATAAATGTTTTATTGGAAAGAAAATTACATTTAATAATAGTAATAAAAAAATAATAATTTCGTGTGTAGTTCAACTTGAATTTGGTTTGCTTGAGTTTAGTATCTTGATTTTGTATTCGAGTTTATATAAATTCAACATGTCTCTTCTTCTCAATATTTATTTTTACTTTTTATATCCTTTTCACCCTCTTTTCTTAATTTCTTTTTTTTACAATTCTCCACCCTCTTTTTTCGATCGATCTTCCACATTTCTGGTATAATATTGTTTTGTTCATTGTGAGCTATTTGGATTATTATTGTTGCATTAACTTATAAAAACTTTTTTTTCTTCAAAATGTTAGGTTCTTAGGAGTAATTTATTTTGATTGTAATTCTTTTAGATTAGTTTTTTCTTAGTAAGGGTAAAATTTTTATTAAAAGAGAAAATTGTTAATGAATGCGAGAACCATTTAAAATAAACAAAAAGAACCGGAAAAAAATGAAACACAATTAAAGAAAAATAGATTTTAATAAGCTCAAAAAGTCCTATATATTATATATTTTTTTCTTCTTCATAATTGTTTTTTTTTTTTCTTAGTCATTCGAGATTTTTGAGTTAGAGTAGTTTAAATTGTTAACGAACCAAGTTTGAATACAAATTTTTGTACACGTTGGAATATATATAATGCAAATTGAGTTCGAGTAGTATGATACTCGACTCGTAGTATGATACTCGACTCGTTTAGACATCTAGTTCCAGCTATTTTTATTTTAACTAGTATTTATAATGTTTTTAAGATAGATAATATGTTTCATACCTTCTTTTAATATTTTATAGTTTAAAAGTACATATATTGAGTTATCATCGGTTTAAATTCAAACAACGATTATTTAATAAAATGTGTAAGTTCAAATGACTCGATGAATGAGAGTTCAAATAACCCTATGGAAAGGAGTTAGAGTATATATACATGTGACTAAGTCGAGATGACTAAAAGTATGTAGAAACAAGAGAAGAAAGATTTCTCCTTACCCTTGAATTACTCCAGCTATACTAATGAAAGACAAACATTTGATAGGCTTCCGATGTATATTGAAGGTTTAGAACAAGGAAATTACTTTGTAGGTATTCATAAGAATTGAACAAAAAAAACATAAAAATAAGTAAAGTTAGATAGAATTTATGTACTAAACTTAATATATTCAAGATGAACTATCTTACCAGCTTTAGATATGAAATAAAAATAATATCTGAATTTTATTTGTGAATGAATAAACAAGGTCATATAGTAAAATAAATGGACACTCACTATAAAAGTACTATTATATATTATTTTATTTTATCTTATCTTCATTTATTTATGTAATTTTTTATACATCTTATCTTCATTTATATATAACAAACTAAATGCACTAACTTTTTCTTTTTCTAAAATATAAATTGACCTCTAAGCCTCACTCAAATATTTGAATCGGACCCCTTAATTTTTCAAAGGGACTCCATATGTTTCCCTAAACTATATTTTAAGCAATATATATATAAGGACTGTTTTGAGTATATTAATTAAGTTACGGTGCCAAATTGAATTTTTGTTTTCTTTTTAATTAGTTGGTGGGATAATAATATATAAAAGAATAATGATATAGAACAAGAATTGAGTGTCGAAAATGGTTAGAAATAATGTAACAACACGTGATTGAACTTAAATTTAATAAGAGAGAAAAATTTCATTCTTCAAGTATAATCACGTGTTGTCACATTATTTCTGACACCATTAATGATATCAAGTTCATGCATTTTGTAATTGCTCTATATAAAATTGGATATTAATATATAGGTAATAGTTTCATTTGTATACAATTTAGATGAAAAACTAACATAATTTTAAATTTAGTTTATAAACATAATTTCATTCACATGCTTTTTAATTCATAATTTTTATATTCAAATATTTCTCCATTAGACCTAAACTTGTCATATGAAAAAACTTTGGCAAAAAAATGACTATATAGAAGATAATTATCCTATCTCATTCGGTTTGGATAAGCTCCCCTTACCTTCTATACTTGTGACATATTCTATTGAATCGTTTAAGGTGACTCAATGAATGCTCATTCTTATGACAACTTTGGTCGGCTTAACGATAAAGAGATTCAAAGTCGCAGTGACGACAATTAGAATATAGACAATCACACCTTAACTCTCGACATAAATGCGTTGGCTACAAATTTAAACTTTAAAGAATTGGTATGTAAAGGGAACGATAGCCACGCAAATTTAAACTATTACATTAGACTACAAATTTAAAACGTAATTTCGACACGTTTATCCATAAAATTCTTAAGTAGCCGGCATTACTATTTAATGAGATCTGACAAGCATGAATTCATCCAATGATATCTTTGATTAGTGATTAAGCACACTTGTTATCTTATTCTTATGACATGCAAAATTGCAATATCTTCACTTTAAGCATAATCAAGTATAACCTAATCCATCTGTAAATTAATTATCTCTTTAATGGATGTCTTAAAATGGCTGCATGCAGCCGCCCTACGTAGAATTGCACTAACAACTTAATTCGAACGTGCACCACAAGTAATTAAGAATGATTATAATGTATACCTGATTTAATTAATTATCCTCAACCTTAGATTATAAATTGAAGCTTAGCATTATTCATGTGTTCATTACAACTTAATTAAGATTAAGGTCGAAAAGAACACGAAAGCTAGCCATGTCGAGATCGAGCAATTCTAATGTTTCTTTCGTGCTTTTTGCTTTGTTTATCACGATATCATGCACCGCGTTGCAAGTGAAGTCTCAATTGAACACGAGTTTCTACTCAACCACGTGTCCCACTCTTCTTAAAATTGTTCGGAGGCAGGTGGTAAATGCCCTAAAATCGGAGATGAGAATGGCTGCTTCTTTGCTACGACTTCATTTCCACGACTGTTTTGTAAACGTGAGTTTCGATGAATTGACCTAACTAACATTTTTTTTTTCTTTTTACAATCTCAATTAGTAACTATTCCGTTTTTTTTCCAATATAGGGTTGTGATGCCTCAATATTACTAGATGGAAGTGACGGTGAGAAGTTTGCTCTCCCAAATTTAAACTCAGCCCGAGGTTATGAAGTCGTTGATTCGATCAAGACGGCTGTGGAGAACGCATGTCCGGGAGTTGTCTCGTGTGCGGACATACTTGCCATCGCTGCTCGAGATTCGGTTCTATTGGTAATTTTTGTTTCTTTTATTTTTTCACTAATTTTGACCTAGCTAGTTAATTAATTTGATTCGATCTCATTAAACCAACTTACTAATTACTTGTTTGTTCGATTTGTAGACTTTCATCATCTCACATTTATAAGAGTTTAATGTTAATGATGAAAAAGATAATAACACATTATATAACAATATAATCAAATGGAACTAGAAATTAATTAATTAACAACAAGGTGGATTAAATAATTTGAAGGGTTTTATATATGGAAGATGAGTAATACATACATATATATACTTAATTAATGATTTAGCTAATCCATTCTATTATATATTATTATAAATTAATATCTAATTATTATTGTAGAGTGGAGGACCCTCTTGGAAGGTATTGTTAGGTAGAAGAGACGGATTAGTGGCTAATCAGACAGGAGCAAATACTTTACTTCCTTCTCCATTTGAAACCCTTGATGCCATCATTTCAAAGTTCATTGCGGTTGGCCTAAACCTAACCGACGTCGTCTCTCTTTCAGGTATATATATTACTATTAACGTTGGAGACTCATAACTCAGTGTTTGAATGTACTAACTCACGTCTGACCGATCGACTTGAATCACTCTTAGGTGGGCATACAATCGGTTTCGCGAAATGTGCAACGTTTAGATTTAGATTGTTCAACTTATCCGGCACTGGAGTCCCCGATGACACTTTGGAGTCATCCTTACTCTCCGACCTTCAAACGCTTTGCCCATTAAACGGAGATGACAATGCTAACACTGAACTCGATCAAAACTCAACAGATCTATTTGATAACCATTACTTCGATAACCTCATTGCGGGAAAAGGAGTCCTCCGATCCGATCAAATATTGTTTTCGAGTAGTGAAGCCCTAGAAGAGACTAAGAGCTTGGTTGAAGGTTATAGCAATAGTTTAAACCTTTTCTTTAGTGACTTTGTTAATGGGATGATTAAGATGGGGAATATCAACCTTTTAACCGGATCAAATGGGGAGATAAGGAATAATTGTAGGGTGGTTAATTCTTAATTAGATTTTCATTGTTAATTAATAAGTCCCTAGTATGGGTACTAGTTTGATATGGGGGATACTTTTAATTAATAAATAAAATTAGTGAAAGTGAAATATGTATTATGTAATAGGGACAAAAAAAAACCTAAAAATATAGTGTGCTTGTTTTAAGAATTTATGGTACAACTTTTACAAATTTGTGTGACATCCAAGATCTATGGGTTAATAATACATGTTTTATAATTATTCCAAGTCATGAAGGTCCTCCCTTTTGGTGTTTGCTTGATCAAGTCCAAATTGGTTTATTTGAATAATTAAATGTATTTTTTTGTTAATGAAGTTATTAGTCTAATCTATGTTCCTCTAATAGATAAAAAAAAAAACTTTAGTATAGATCTTGTCAACACATTGGAAATGAGTGCATTTTATATTATTCAGTCTTAAATTTTTTTAATTAAATAGATAAAACTTAATTATAATTTTACTATTTTACTTATTTATTCTATTTTACAATCTATTTTATGTAATTATAGAAAAATTATTCTCAAATGATTTAGTCTATCATGGAACAAAGACACGTTTGATTGTTTAATGTGGCGGTCAAATAAAAATATATATTTGTACAAACTAATTAATAAGTCAAGTACTCGATTCAAGAACATGTAAAGATATTTTTATTTGATGTTAGAAAAATAAAGAAAATAGCATTATTTACGACTAGATAAAGAAAATACATATATTGTTTTGATCAATAACGACAATAACATGAAGGGTGCTAAATTTGGTGGTGGTTCACCAATATCGGATAAAGATATTAAATTTGGTGGTTATTGACATCTTTATATGTCTTGAGCCTTTTTGTTCTATTTTGACTTAGTTAATGACATTGTGTATGTTATATTTGTTTTGTTGTTTTCATTTCATTCACTCTTTTTATAAAAAAATTAATATTTTTACCAAATAAAATTAAGATATTATAATTTTGATCACAATTGAAAAAGCAATAATTTTTATTATATAGGCTCAATATCAATATCATCTATTTTATTTTAGTTGAATAGTATATATACTTTTCTATTTTTTTTAATCAAATACTATGTCTTTATTAGTAAGACTCTAGCCACATAAAAATATAACATGCAATTTGTTTAGTGAAGACGCAAAAATCATTATTACCCATTAACAAAACAAATAATAACATAATTTGTCTAGATATATTATCAAGAAAACTCATAAATTCTCATAACAAAAGATACCGGTTATTCAAAATGAATATCTACGAAAAATATATGAGTAAATTAGATTAATACTAAATTAGTATGACAAGTCTTGCTCTCAACGATTCTAGCTATATTCACAATCGATATAGATTTATTGTTCAAAAGCACATCATTATAACATTCAATTCAATCTGTATCGTCCACTCCACATTTAAGATATAATTCATTCAAATAAAAAACAACAATTCATTACTTATTTTTTAAACACTAATTAAGAGCATACTCAGTCCGATAAAAATAACGTGTTAATTACTAATAAATTAATAATAGACTTGGTCTAGTGAAAAAATTGAAGCAAGCAAGTAATCTCAGTGTTTGAATAAGTATTATATCAATAATTTCTCTACTAAATAAATTTATCTCAACATATTAGTTGAATAAGAGTGTTTATTATAATGAAACTATGACGTATGTTTGTAGATTTGATCAAATCAATTACGTTCACAAGTTATATTGATCAGAGGTGACTTTCAATTTTAAAACACCTCACGAAATGATTAAAAATTCTAAAGGAAAACATGAAATTTTCTTACTAAAAATATTATAAGAATCACAATGGGTGTTTTATATATAATGATATCACTAATTATATTTTATTTAATTATAATTGTATGACTAGTATTTCTTTATAAGCTTCCTAGTTATTTTATATATTTTGTCTACCAATACAACCTAGAGATATGATAAAATAATCATGTTGATTTATGAGACTTACTCTTATCTTATGTTAGAGCCTCCTAATTTGACTTCAAACACATTTTAATAGACATTTTTAAATATAATGACTTCAAATTTAGATATGTAAGATATTTAATATAATAGATCAAAATTATAATAGAGTGAGTTTGAATGAAAAGCGTTATTAAATTTATTAATATATATATATAATTAAATTATATTTCAAATTATTATTTTATATAAATTAATATTCTGATAAAATATTTGAATATTTAAATTCTCCAAATGGAATTTTTAAACGAGGCTTATAAATTGAGGGTTCATAAGTCTTATCAAAATGGAATTACAACATCTTTAACTATAAGTTCAAAGATTGTTGGAACTTCATTTGTTTTGTTTTTTTTTTAAGTATGTTAAATATTTATATAAAATAACATGATTGACTAAAAAAACACAATAAATCAATGGAAATGAATCCCAAAAATAATTAATCATCAAGACTAATTGGCTCAAAACAATTAATCAAAATTTTAACAAAATAAATTACCATGTGAGTTTTGAAGAAAATAATTGAAAATAGAATTGCAACCAAACACAAAGCCTTTGTTCATATTTTGACAGTGATGAATTTGCTTTCATTTTGATAACTAACATAAAAAAAATACAATAGGTAATATATTCATTTCTTCAAGCTATCAAAATCAAGACAAAGTCTTTGCATTGTCTAAGTCTATTAATTTTCTACTCCTTAATTTCCCCTATATATATGAAAACCACATCTTCAATCCTTTCTCACCCTCACAACTCAACCTCACCATTTCGGCATCTCTTCATTAATATCATATCGTATTCATATAAGATGGCTAAGACCAATCAATCGACGATGACAAAACTAATCGCATCCATGTTGTTTTTGGTGTGTATAATATTGCTTGGCGGTGGTTGTGAGGCTCAGTTGAGCTCCTCCTTCTACTCAACCACGTGCCCTAACATATCCAGCGTAGTAAGAGGAGTCCTCGAGCCCGCCTTACGTAGTGACATTCGAATCAACGCGAGAATCATTCGCATGCACTTTCACGACTGCATGGTCAACGGTTGTGATGGCTCGTTGTTGTTGGACAATGGTAATGGAATACAAAGCGAGAAAGATGCAGTCCCAAATCAATCAATCACTGGCTTCAATGTAATCGATGATATTAAAACTGCCTTGGAAAGTGTGTGCCCTAATGTCGTCTCGTGTGCAGATATTCTCGCTATAGCTTCTCAGATCGGAGTTGTTTTGGTATGTCAACAATTACTTATCCTTAGTCTCTCTATACATATATTTATCTCAAAATTAACACAAAAATGAATGGGCAGGCTGGTGGACCAACATGGGCAGTTGAGTTAGGAAGAAGAGATAGTCGTACTGCAAACCAAGCCGGAACAAGTGCGATTCCAAGCCCTTTTGACTTGCTCGATGATTTGGAGGATAAGTTCGATGATGTTGGACTTGATTCCATTGACCTAGTCGCCTTATCTGGTATCTTTTAAGAACATGATAAACCTATTTCATTTTACTTTTTATATATATACTAGGTTTTGTTTTCCTTCTGACTGTTATGTTATGTATGTCATTGATTAGGGGCGCACTCTTTTGGTCGAGCTAGGTGTGCCACATTCGTTGGCAGGCTCTACAACTTCAACAATACTGGTAACCCTGATCCAACCATAGACACAACATACCTTGCGACACTTCGTCAGACATGCCCACAAGGTGGAAACGCAAATGTGGTCGAGAATCTCGACCAAGACACACCAAACACCTTTGACAATCGATATTTCACAAACCTCCAAACGAACAAGGGGCTCCTCACAAGTGACCAAGTTCTTTTCTCCACCCCCGATGAAGACACTGTGGACATCGTCAATCAATTTGGCGGTAGCCAGGCTGCATTCTTTGATGCTTTTGGCAAGTCTATGATCAAGATGGGAGCTATAAGCCCTTTAACTGGAACCAACGGGGAGATTAGGACTAATTGCAGAGTCCCTAATTAACATTTATGAAATATATATATATATGTATGGATATCCTATTTAATTATTTACATTGTTTTCTTCCCTTTAATAAACCTGTGGATTTTTTAATTTGTGACCATGTGAAAGAAATCCATTTTGTTTTAGTTCTCCAATGGAATAAAATCATTAAGTTTTTTTTTTTTATCTTTTAAATTTGTTTGTAATTTTATCTTATATAAACATGGCTCGGTGCATGTCTAGCTTAAGGGGCTCGTGGAAGTCATGGGATGAAAGTTAATTAGAACATCTCGTTTGAGTCAAATGGTTTGAGGAGACGAAAAGGTTGAAGATATGCACGACCATCAGTCCATTTTCTTGTAGTGGATTACACTCGATCGATTCAGATGAAAAACAAATTATTGACCAAAACCACCTAACTGCAACAACTAATCCAAACTCATATTCAATATTCCATCATAAACCATGTATAAGAGCATACTTAGTCCAAACAGAAAACCCCTAGTGTTGGTTATAGTCCCTACTAATAAATTAATAATAGACTTAGTCTAGTAGAAAATTTAAGCAAGCAAACAATCATATCTGAGTTTGAATGAGTATATGATGTATATATATATATATATATATTCTCTAAATTACATAAATTGTCATTATTTAAGCAAAAATGCAATCAAACAAGAAAAGTACAACATCAAAATTTCAAAAATACCAGGAAAAGTTAAGACAAATAGTAAGAGCTGAAATCAATCACCGGTGAAAAAAGGGTCATTACCGAGAGTATAAACTCTCGGCAATGGCTCTATATTTGTCGGTATAGATATAATACCGAGAGTTTGGGTAGCTCTCGACATTCGTCGGTATTGCCATTTTCGGTAAATCTAATTGGGTATTTACCGAGAGATTTCATAAATTTCTCGGTTTAGATACCAAAGAGAAAAAACGAGAGTTATTTAAAAAAACTCTCGGTTTTTCCTTACAAGAAAAACCCGAGAGTTATTTGAAAAACTCTCGAATTTTCCCTCGCAAGAAAAACCGAGAGTTATTTGAATAACTCTCGATTTTTCCTTACAAGAAAACCCGAGAGTTATTTAGAAAACTCTCGATTTTTCCCTTATAAGAAAAACCGAGAGTTATTTGAAAAACTCTCGGTTTTTTCCTTGCAAGAAAAATCGAGAGTATTTCAAATAACTCTCGGGTTTTATTTTAAGGGAAAAATTGAGAGTTTTTCGAATACCTCTCGTATTTTCTTTTAAGGAAAAACCGAGAGTTTTTCAAATAACTCTCGGGTTTCCTTGTAAGGGAAAAACCGAGAGTTTTACAAATAATTCTCGGTATTGCCTCTATAAATGTCTCAAACAGCCTGATCGTTTTGTGCGCAACTAAAACTTGTTCAGCCAAACCAATACATATACAATAATATTCATAAACCAAAAGATCATTATAATTCTAAAATTCTAAACCAAACTCAATCATCCAAACAACCTATCATCAGTCGAACCAAAGTTTACAATTGTTCAAAAATTATAATGTACTAACTAGCTGGGGGGAGGGGGTTGTCATTAAGAATTCAATTTGTTGTTCATATTTCTCCATTCTTTGCGTCATTTGCATCCTCTCCGATTTCATTTGACCCTCCCTTTGCGATCTTTCTCTATCCCTTTTTTCCATTTCACTAGTCATTTCTACTCTTTCTATATCACTCCTTTGAATTTCTTCCATTGTCAACGTCATGTGTCTCACATCCGCCTTTAGCTATTCATTCTCCTCCAACAACCGATCAGTAGATCATTGAGAATTGTTGTCACTCCGATGATTCTCTTATGTGGGTCGGACGTCGGATCCCATACCGATCACTGTCTCATGCATTTGGCGCTGAACACTTTCTTCGTCAAGTCGAAGTCAGAGATATTTGGTTCATTGCTTCTTACTTACTCCATCTCTGCCTGCACATTTGAAATTAATTTTCATTTATATAAATAAGCTATATATAATTTTATTAAAGTCAATTAACTTATAATCTTCTCTTGCGCTCGTTCGTCCGGGATCGGGTTGGGGTTTTCTTTTGTAGTTTTTGGGGTACGGGTCCTCTTGAAAACTCAACGATAGAGGGGGTCCATCTTATTTCACCCACCTTTTGAAATAAATGATTTATGAAATTAGTAACATCATTGATAATCAATTCATTCACAAACTTAAATCAAACCTAAAACTAACATCAATAATAATCAAACCTAAAATTAATATCAATAATAATCAATTCATTCACAAACTTAAATCAAACCTAAAACTAACATCAATAATAATCAAACATAAAACTAACATCAATAATAATCAATTTATTCACAAACTTAAATCAAACATAAATCTTACATTAATAATAATCAAACTTAAAACTAACATCAATATTAATCAATTCATTCACAAACTTAAATCAAACTTAAATCCAATAAAATATAACAAATCAAACATAAAACTAACATCATTCAATACTAAATCTAATATAAATTATAAATCTAACAAAATCTAACCTAAATCTAACTTAAATCTAGCATAAATCAAACATAAAACTAACATCAATCAAACTTAAATCTAACAAAATTTAACTTAAATCAAACATAAAACTAACATCATTCAAACATAAATCAAACTTAAATCCAAAAAACTGTAACCTAAATCAAACCTAAAACTAACCAACATCAAACATAAATCTAACCATATAATATAAACATAATTAAACTAACCTAGAAGTTGAAGAGAAAAGCACGGCGGCAGGCAGATCGACGACGAGCTAGAGATGCGGCGACAGGTAGATACACGACGAGCTACAGGCGGCGAAAGGATCAATCAATGACGTGGACGTGGGCGGCGTTGGGCGTGGGCGGCGTTTGTCGTTATCGGTGTGGATCGTCTTTCAGGTGAGCGCGACTATCGATCGGGAGAAGGGGAGAGGGAAGAAGCGGTCGATGGTGATCTAGAAAGGAAAAGAGGTTTTTTTAATTAAAAGGGGTTTTATCGAGAGTTTTAGGTATAACTCTCGGTTTTGACCCTTTCATATTTCCGAGAGTTTTAGGTATAACTCTCGGTTTTGACCTTTTCATATTCCCAACACTTAGAATTATTTTTCAGTTTTTTTGAAAAGAGTCAAAACCGAGGGTTTTTTGAAAAACCTTCGCAATTACCCCCATCCCAACACTTAGAATTATTTTTATTTTTTTGGGGAAGAGTCAAAACCGATAGTTTTTTGAAAAGCCTTCGCAATTACTCCATTCTCAACACTTAAAATTATTTTCAGTTTTTTGGGAAGAGTCAAAACCGAGGGTTTTTTGAAAAACCTTTGCAATTACCCTCTTCCTAACACTTAGAATTATTTTTAGGTTTTTGAAAAGAGTCAAAACCAAGGAATGTTTGAAAAACCTTTGCAATTACCCCCTTCCCAACACTTAGAATTATTTTTAGTTTTTTGGGAAGAGTCAAACTGAGGATTTTTTTGAAAAGCCTTCGCAATTACCCATTTCCCAACACTTAGAATTATTTTCAGTTTTTTTGGGAAGAGTCAAAACCGATGGTTTTTTGAAAAACCTTCGCAATTACCCTCTTCCCAACACTTGGAATTATTTTCAGTTTTTTTGGGAGAGTCAAACCGAGGATTTTTTGAAAAACCTTCGCAATTACCCCCTTCCCAACTCTTGGAATTATTTTCAATTATTTTGGGAAGAGTCAAAATCGTGGGTTTTTTGAAAAACTTTCGCAATTACCCCATTCTCAATACTTAGAATTATTTTGGGAAGAGTCAAACTGAGGGTTTTTTTGAAAAACCTTTGCAATTACCCATTTCCCAACACTTAGATATATTTTCAGTTTTTTTGAGAAGAGTCAAAACCGAGGGTTTATTTAAAAAACCTTCGCAATTACCCCCTTCCCAACATTTAGAATTCTTTTCAGTTTTTTTGGGAAGAGTCAAAACCGAGAGTTTTTTGAAAAAACTTCGCAATTACCCTTTCCCAACACTTAGAATTATTTTCAGTTTTTTTGGGAAGAGTCAAAACCGAGGGTTTTTTTAAAAAACCTTCGCAATTACCCATTTCCAACACTTATAGAATTATTTTTAGTTTTTTTGAAAGAGTAAAACTGAGGGTTTTTTTGAAAAACCTTCGCAATTACCCATTTCCTAACACTTAAAATTATTTTTAGTTTTTTTGGGAAAAGTCAAAATCGAGGGTTTTTTGAAAACCTTCGCAATTACCCTTTCTCAACACTTAGAATTATTTTCAATTTTTTTAGGAAGAGTCAAACCGAGGGTTTTTATAAAAACCTTCGCAATTATCCATTTCCTAACATTTAGAATTATTTTCAATTTTTTGGAAAGAGTCAAAATCGAGGGTTTTTTGGAAAACCTTCGCAATTATCCTTTTTTAAAACCTTCATAATTACTCTTTTCAAACACTTAGAATTATTTTCAGTTTTTTTGGAGGATTTCGAGAGTGTTTTGAAAAACTTTCCGTGAAAACTTATAGCACCGAAGGTTTTATACACTTCTCGAAATTTATTTTTAATAACGAAAGATTTATTAATTTCGGGACCATTAACTTCTATCGGTAAAGATAGTGTAATTAATTAATTTGGATTATGTGTCAAAGTATATTCTTTACGCTACAAATAAATACCATTTTGTTTATATATAAAATAAAGTAACATTTGTAAAGAAAAAAATAATATATGTATAGTTTATTGGGATGTTCAAGTACAAGGAGAAGAGTTTCAACCGATCGATTAACCAATAATATATCCTTACTAGTATTTATATAAGTTTTACCAGGTTTGATCTATTAATTAGAATCAGAAATTCAAAATTTTAAATTAAATATTAATTTATTTCAGTTGTTTTTAATTTATTTATTTTATAATTTTATATAATTTATAATTTATTTTTTTAAATAATTCTTTATAAATTATAATTTAAAAATTAAAAATTACTAATATATATAAATTATTAAATATTATAATATATCAAATATTTACAAAAAATAATTAATATAAATTATAAAATATATAATTAAATTATTATCGGTAGAAAAATAGTTTAACCGAAAACGAACCGTTTAAGAGCTGGTAGAACCGGTTAACCGATAAATCGATAAACCGATAAACTATCAGTTATCAATTTTCTAGTTTATTTTAACAGTTCTAGTAAGAAATTTTATCTAATCAGTCGAAATTCTCTGATTCGATTTCCACTAAAATATGGTTAAAACTGAGACATGATTGTTGGGTGGTCGTTTACTTAAAAAAAATCACACCCAGTATTTTAGGCTCTGATCGGTTACAAATTTAAATATATTTATATATAATACATAATTTAATTTATATATATATATCACTTCGTTCGTTAATTAAAATAATTAATCAAAATATTAAAATATTTTTTAATTTTTTTATCATTATATATTAAACTATGTGAATATATAATTAAATTATTATCGGTATAAAAATAGTTCAGACCGAATCGTTTAACCAATAAAAATTGAGTTTACAAGGACCGCTAAAAACAGTTAACCGATAAACTAGTAAGTTACTGATTTATTTATTGATTTTTGGGTTTTTCCATAGCCCTAATAATAAAGAATTTTATCTAAAAAGTCAAAATTCTTGAATTCGATTTCAGTATAAAAAAAAACAAAAAAAACGTCCTAAAAAAAATTGGGACATGATTGTTGAGTAGGGTTGTGTGGCTTACTAAAAAAAATATCACATGGTTGTTTTAGACTCTAATTAGTTACAAACTTTTTATAAAAAAAAAATTATATATATATAATCAAACATTATTTTATTCAATTTTTCATAAATCATATCAATTAATTCATTAACTAAAATATTTATTTTTATTTTTATTTTTATTATTATATACTAAATTCTATAAAAAAAAAAAAAAAAAAAATCCTGTTCTCATTTTATTTTTTTTAATTTTCAAATAAATCTATATTGAACGAGGATTAGTCACCAATTTTGATTGGTGATTCTAGATGTTTCATTTACATTATGTCTAATCAGGCTTCATCCTAGCACTTTTAAGTCCAAATAATATTTAAGAAAATACTCAGTCTACCAATAATAGACATGATCAAACCAATCATATATGTTGAATTATTGGACTACTAATTATATATCTTATGATAAGCCTCCTAATTTGACTTCACATTTCATTACTCTTTCTAAATCTAACGATTTTTCAAATTTAGATTATTATTATTAACATATTTAACTTACATGATCTATTGTATAAGTGTTCATATTGTCTTTTCAAAATGGAATATCTTATTCTATCTTTAACTATACAAGTTTAGTGTTAATTAGTTGAATCTTCATACCTTTTAAAGAAATTAAAAGAAAGAAAAGACAAAAGCTTCTATAAAATAACAAGACTAATTGTCACATGAAATTAATTACTATATAATTATAAGCTTATTTCAAACATAAATCATGTAGTGACTAAAAAGTATGCACAATAAATCAACATGTAAAACAAAAATTATTTTTGACTTTATAAATCTTTTGATGTTTTTATTTAATTTGTCAACATTTATTTTTAAATTATTAATTAGTTTGACATTAAATATAAATGGAATAAAAATAATTTTGTAGAGATTTTTAAACAGATTTTTTATTTAACTTTATTGTTCTCTTGTGTTAATGTTATTTTAATATGAAATAGAGATGTGATATTAATTACATCGGGTTAATCGAGTTAAGCAATCAGGTCGGGTTCGAGTCAATTACAAATAAACACGTTTGATTCATAGTAGAATTTTTGACCCAAATTAATAAACATGTTATATTCAAGTTAATATCGTTGAACATGCTAATCTGCTAACCTGAACTCATCAACCTGAATTGTCATCCATAGTTATTTTGACTAATTGTTATCGTATAAAGAACTAATCAGCTGCACCACTTTTCTTTTCCGAAGTTGCCAACACGACTCGTTTCGAATATTTGTGGGATTCATTGGGTCTGTATTGAACCTTTTTTTTTAAAAAAAAATATTATTAAACACACCACTAGACAATAATTATAATTATTATCATTTTAGACTTTGGAGTTTTGCAAGTTATCTTTTCTGCATGGAGAAAATGGGGACATTGCTTTCATATTTTGACAACTATCATTAAAATATTCTTTTCATAATTTCTTCTTCCTATCAAAATCAAGACAAAGCTGTCTATGCATTGCCTAAGTCCATTATTTTCTACTCCTTAATTTCCACTATATATGAACATCACATCTTCATCCCATTCTCCCCACATCACAACATCCCTATTTAGTCATCTATCTTCAACATATCCATCAACATTAACGATGACAAAACTAATGACAATCGCGTTGTTTTTGTCGGCTATAATATTGATGGTTGGTTCATGTGAGGCTCAATTGAGCTCCACCTTCTACTCAACCACGTGCCCAAACATATCGAGCGTAGTTCAAGGAGTCCTCCAGCCCGCCTTTCGTAGTGACGTTCGAATCAGCGCTAAAATCATACGCATGCACTTCCACGACTGCATGGTCAATGTAATATATCTTTTTCTCAAATTTTAAACAACTTAATCTATATATTAATTATTATAATAAACTTTCAACTTATAATATTTGTCCTTTCAAAAATAATATATGTATAGGGTTGTGATGGCTCGTTGTTGTTGGACAATGGTAACGGAATACAAAGCGAGAAAGATGCAGTTCCTAATCAATCAATCACCGGCTTTAATGTAATCGATGATATTAAAACTGCATTGGAAAATGTGTGCCCTAATGTCGTATCATGTGCTGATATTCTCGCTATAGCTTCTCAGATCGGAGTTGGTTTGGTATGTCAACATTCACATATATATTTTTTTCATAACTATTTATTTAAGGTTTTTGTACAAAAGTAACCCGAATTACATGAATGCATAGGCTGGTGGACCAACTTGGGCAGTCGAATTAGGAAGACGAGATAGTCGGACAGCAAACCAAGCTGGAACAAGTGCAATTCCAAGCCCTTTTGAATTGCTCAACGATTTGGAGAATAAATTCACCAACGTTGGACTTGATTCCACTGACCTAGTCGCATTATCTGGTATATATCGTATCAAAACATCATTATGTATCCTATTTAATTAGTTCTTTTTTAGAGTAGGCTATAGAATAACATGTTATCAATGTTACCTTATATTCATGATTTATGTCATTTATTAGGGGCACACTCTTTTGGACGAGCCCGGTGTGCCACATTCGTGGGTAGGCTCTACAACTTCACCAACGGCAACCCTGATCCGACCATTGACACAACATATCTCCAGACACTTCGTCAGACATGCCCTCAAGGTGGGAACGCAAATGCGATTGAGAATCTTGATCAAGACACACCGGACACTTTTGACAATAGTTATTTCACAAACCTCCAAACGAACAAAGGGCTCCTCACAAGTGACCAAGTTTTGTTCTCCACGTCTGGTGGAGACACTGTGAACATCGTAAGTCGATTTGGTGGTAGTCAAACTGCATTCTTTGATGCGTTTGGCAAGTCTATGATCAAGATGGGAGCAATAAGCACTTTAACCGGAACAAACGGGGAGATTAGGACTAATTGCAGAAACCCTAATTAAGATTTATGCATGGATCCTATTGAAGTAAGCCTGTGGATTTTGAAATTTGTGACCAAGTGTAACAAATCTATTTTAAGTTCATCCTCAGATGGAATAAATTAAGCCAACTTTAAGATTATGTTTTCTCTAATTATGATATTATTATAACGTTACATTCCATATAATACAAATACAAGCTCTAAATGCACCTTCCATATAATACAAATACATGCTCCAAAATAAACTTTCTTTAAGAAAACAAAATAAAAAATGGAGATGCAGGGTATCGATCCCCGTACCTCTCGCATGCTAAGCGAGCGCTCTACCATCTGAGCTACATCCCCGTTTGAATAAGTTTTAAAGATTTTATGAAATATTCCTAGTATAAAAAAACTTAGATTGATCTTTTATAAAAATAGTTAACTTATTTAGGTGAATAATAGGTTAATTACTTTGTCAAATTATTGCATAATTTTCTTATTGATTGGATTCACATCAAAGAAGTGATGCTTTAGAAAGGTCAAAAGCAACTTATTCTTTGTTAATATTATGAGGTTATTTTGGTGATATTGTGTATGAAGTGTGGATGGAAAGAAATGTAAGGGTTTTTTTTTTTTAGAGAAACTAACATCGATAGTTATGTCCTTATTCATACATGGAGGAGAATATGTGTGAATTCAGAAAATTAAGAGTTATGTCAAAATGGGTCCATCAACTATGAGGAAGACACAAAAGTTTCAATGTTTAAGGCGCGCTAGATTACTTCAAGTTTGTTGTGTGGTTTAATTATTTTGTGTTGTATGTCGTTTTCCTTTTAAAATTAGAGCAAATATTTGTTTTTGCTTTAATTCATGAACTTATGTAGATTTTTTTTGGATTTTTTTTAGTGTAAGGACGATAAGTCGTTTTCTAAAAATAATAAAAAAAGTTAATCCATTTTGTTTTTCAAATTCCAACTATAATTCAACTATACATTTGTTACTCATGTCTAAATGAATACCGGCCCCTAGTTAGTCTCTCCATGATTTATCATTATTAGAACTTATTTATGGTCATATATATATATATATATATATATATATATATATATATATATATCTTGTGAAACTTGTATAATATGTTTTAGAAAAACAAAAAAAATAATTAAACTGTTAGTTTCATATTAATAATGACTGTTTTAAAACTAAAACACCAAGTCGTTGTAGTATAGTGGTAAGTATTCCCGCCTGTCACGCGGGTGACCCGGGTTCGATCCCTGGCAACGGCGATTTATTTTTTAACTTTGGTTCAAGTTCCATACTTAAGATAGTGATTTGATATTTTTTACTATAGGAGGAACTTAGCAAGAATAGACTTGTCAAAATATTTTGTTTATGTATATAATCCATTCAGAGTTAATATTAAATGTCTTTGACTCAAGAAAGACATTCCTTTATTGATTAAGGATGGAAAATGAATAACAGAGTATAAGGCAGAGCCATATTCTGTGACTCAAACTAGATTCCCAGTTTCTGTATTTTAAGAACCACTCCAAATTCAAACTGAAATCTCATCTAACTATCACTGCATTGGGCCTACTTAAAGATGTCAAACAAATAGTTAAAATCATTATTAGCTAATTAAAATACATACCCATTGTTCTTGAGTGTGACCAGGAAGGTACTATGATCAAATAAATTTACAGCTCCCAACACAAGGCAATGCAAAAGCATATATGTCTAAGAATCAGAGGCAGCAACCACCATTTGTGTCCCATTTTCATGAATGAAGCCCAAACTTACTTCCTCGTACCAACAAAATCTATTCAATCAGGAAAATCTTGCCATAAGGCATAAGGTAAAGCCATATATACAAGGGCGGAGCGAAGTGGCGGGCTGCGGTGGGCTCTAGCCCAGGGTAGAATTATAAAACAAAATATATGTATATGTATTTAATTAACAAATATGATCTGTAGTTCACTTGGCATTGAATTGAAATTATAATGGGGAGGTCAGGTGATCAAATCCTGGCCTCTCCCTCATTTTTTTTTATTAATTATTACAATTATACATTTAAAAAATTATATAAATTAATATATTATTTAGTTTTCTAAAATAATTTATATGCATTAATGATTTATAATTTTTTTTCTAAATGTTTATTCACTTAATAATATATTTTTATTATTATTTTCATATTTTATTTTTTCCTACTTTCTCATCTAATTAGCTTCACTTATTATACTTTCATATTTTCTATATAGTTAATTTTTTATTTAAAATTTAATTAATTTAACTTTTTATATTTTTAAGCTTAATTTTTCTTCAAGTATATAGTTTTAAATTTATAAATTTCTTTTTTAAATGAAATATTCTTATCTTTGATTAGATTTTATATATTTATTTTATTTTAGTAAGGATATTAATGTAACGATTTGATTAATGTTTTTATTTATTGCACGAATAATAATATAAGAAATTATAAAAAAAAATTACGGATAACATTTTTAATTTTATTTTTAACTGTTTTAAGTTTATGGGTGGGTCAACCCACAATCCGACCTAAGTATTCATTTACTTATAAAGTCTTAATAACCTAGTTGGTTAAAAGATTGTACTTGTGTTTGTTAGGTTGCAAGTTCGAAACATACCTCTAGCATTTTTAATTTTATTTTTAACCGTTTTAAGTTTATGGGCGGGTCAACCCACAATCCGACCCAAGTATCCAAATTAACCACAACTCTCGACCCGGTAATCCGGACACTTTAAAATTAAGTATCATTGTATATATATATATAGATATTAATAATATTTTCAGCCCAGTGAAAACAAAAATCCTGGATTCGCCCTTGCATATATAGTGATTAACCTTCTTTTTCTTACTGAACCTAAAAGAAGTAAAGCCACCACATATTTCAGCAATTAGTAAACCTTCTTCTTTATGCACTATAGTTTCTTAGGATGGTAAAACAAAAGGAGACATCAAAGTAAAACTAAGTGTTCAATTTCACTCATTCATTCTTCTTGTTAAATGATTTATACTATATTATTATTAGCATCAATAGATCACCACAAAAACAATATGACTGTATCTTTCTAAGTATTACATTAAAAGCAGTATGAACAAATCAGATGCATAAAATGAAGAAATTATAAAAATAAAATAAAAATGGAAATGCGGGGTATCGATCCCCGTACCTCTCGCATGCTAAGCGAGCGCTCTACCATCTGAGCTACATCCCCTTTTGTTTAAATTAACAATTCATATATATCTAAACTATCTTTACGTAACCTGCAAATATATAACCATCCCACTTTCCCGCCATACTTATTCATCTTCCTCTTCTAGGGTTTTGTATCTTTGTTTCTTCCCTCGCCGGAGCTAGGGCTTTCTCTCTCTCTCTATATATATATATATAAATGGCCTTGTCCTGGAGACACCACACACTTATCCAGGCCCTTCTATGTCGCGGTCCCCTTATCGAAGACCAGTTCCGTTCAATCTTTGCCGGCGTTTCAGGAGAAAGACTAAGTATTTCCTTTTCTTTTCATTTCTTCCTGTAAAGTTACTTCATTTTTGTAACCCATCTTCTCGTCCTGTGAGATTCTCAATTGCTTAAGGGTTTACTGTAAGAATTCAATTCCTTGATCTGAAAAACTGGATTACTTGTAGATCATTTGGACATTTTCTTGGAATTTTGACAGGAGTTGTATATTGATTTTACAGGTAGCAATAGAAGGTTATTCAATGATTATCTTCTGAAGATAAACAAAGAACTTGCTTTTGCCCAGTTTGAGTTACGGGCTTGCAGGAATCAATATGATGGTAATGTTTATTATGGAATGGTTAACAATGTGGCTGATGAACAGTCCAAGCTTGGAACCCAATACACAGTTCCTCAGATTACTTTCTATAAAGGAATTGTAAGCACCCATCACTTTTAGTGTAGATTGTGTTTCGATTTATATATCAAATCTTTCAAATAGTTCTCTTTTCCTACTGTTTTCACTGTTTTTTTTATCATTGTGTTGGACAGATATGAAATTACTACTAATAGTTGAGTTGATATGTATTTTAGTGATGCTTTAAGTGGAACTTCCTATTGCCTGAATAACAAATTCTTTCAATCACTAGAGAAGTTTGACATAATTGGGGAGAATTTACTGTTGAAAACTGCATCTTTTGAATCAAGAAACATACCTGGATGAGATTATGTTTAAATATTAACTTAGCAAGACACAAATTCAGATTTTATTGGTTTTTTCTCATTTGGATATGGATTCGGATACATAAACAGAATGACTGAACATTGAAGATAACTCTTTTACTTAAATGTCTAGATTGAGGCGATTATCCAGGATGCAACAGCTCAAGGTAGCATATCCAACATTGATGCTCTCAATGTCCGATTAGAGAGTCAGGTTAGTTGACTTAATCCATTTAATTCTATAAATCTTATGATGAAGAATTAAATATGTATGCCAAAATCACAGGCTGGACCAAGTCAAGTTCCTACTGCTGTGAAAACCTTTTCGTTCTCTCAGAAGGAAAAAACTCTTGAAGAACTAGTCCGAGACCAATGGCTCTGCTCGACAGTTGATGGTAACATTGGATTAGGTCCACGATCATTTCTGGACTTGCGCAGCTGGTTTCATAACAATGATATCCCTACCTGTGAAGTTTGCAGTGAAGCTTTAGTCAAGGTGCTTGCTTTCTCCATTAATAATGAAAACATCTCACAGTTTTTTATATTTTTTTGAAAAGTTTTAACCTTTCTAAAGAATATGTATCCTTGAGTTTTGGGTTTTATTTTTCTTCCTATCTTCAATAGGCGGAGTCTTGCCCAAATGAAAGCTGCAATGTTCGAATCCACAAATACTGTCTAAGTATGAAATTTTCCCAAAGAAAGGTATATACAGTATATAATTCAAAACCTTCTCATGCACCAGCATACCATGAATGAATTAGTTCGAGAAAACAGACTTGTAATAATTATGACTATTTGACTGCAGGTTGAAAAAGTTTGTTCCAGTTGCAAGACTCCATGGCCGTGTGAGGTCAATACATTAGAAGCTGTGAAGGCGGAGGAAGATGATCACTTGAATGAACCGTCTCAGAATAATGTACCCCCTTTAACAAGAAAGAGGCGAATGTCGAGTCGGGCTACTGATCCAGATCAAGTTGGATCAAGTTCCTCACCAATTTCAGGTGGTAATGAAGTTGTTAGGAGGGTGACAAGGAAAACATCAAGGTTGAAATAGTAGTAGACTTTTTCACCATATTTCTTCTCTTCATTGTATAAAACTTATGCGGTAGCCTTAAAAGAAATTAAAAACAAACTCTTTTTTTGTAGAAGTTTTTCCTGGGTTCTCAACAATATTGTGCTTAGATTCATTATTACAGCAATTCTCACTAAAACACATGGATTGAGGTTTATCTTAATTTTCTAGGTAATGGGAGTTGGGAAACGGTTTAAATTGTAAAAAATATTAAATAAAAAAATTAAGATAATTTTTTTTTTATATAGTATAATATATTGAAATTTTATATTATTAAAAAAATAATAATTATAATTTTTATAAAGGATAACTAAAATATTTATAATATTATATATTTATTTGTTTTTATTAATGTTTGAAAGTCTAGGTTAGCTTTGATTTGAATAGCCATTAATTAAATTATTAATTAAAATATTTTTATTGTTATTTTTTAAATAAGTTGAGTTAGTAGTATAATAATATTTAAACTTGGGCCTTGTTTGGTTATGAGTTTTTTTTAAAAATCAAGAGAGAGAAAAATTGAATGATGGATGGTGATTTTGAGGAGATAATGATTATTTTTGATAAAAAAACTTAAGAGTATTGATATATATAAATAAAATATAAAATAATAATTTAAATTAGAGAATATTTTAATATTTTGGTTAATGATTTGAGTGATGTGATAGATAAAAAGAGAATGACATAATATTTGATTTTGTATGGGTTTTATAAAAACTCATAACGAATGAGCTTCACTTGATTTGCATTGTATATATTCAAAATTACAATTTTAAAATTAAATTTTATTAATTAAAATTATAAATTTCAGTAATTTAAAAAATATCTAAACTTAATATATTTTATGTTTCACAATTTTGTAATAAAATATTATTAATCATAAAACTTCATTTATATAATCACACCATTATAAAAAAATATAAATTTTTATAATATTTATAAAAAAGAGTTAGTGAACTACTTAGAATATAAAGTTCAAACTCAATTACAAAATCGTACTACTAAATCATGACTCGAGCTCGGTCAAATTGAGATTGTGTCGAACTTTGACGGAATTACTCACAAATAACTTAACTCGTTTCCACCCCTACCTTTAATCATAACTTTTATTCAATCCACTCTACTTGAACTACTTAATGAATATATACTAATGTCTTTTTTTTATCTAATAATTTATATTTTTATAATTTAAAGTAGAATATAATTATTTAAATAACCTCTATTCAATTAAAAAGAGAAGTTATTATTAATCTATATATTATTTTAAACTTGTAATGGGTATTATTCCTTAATTTTTTTTAAAATTATATAACATAAAAAGGTCTTTTTCAAATTCAAATGAAGGGTATAGTGTGTGGTCAATTTGGTCATATATTATCGGGAAAACAAACGGGACCCAGCATTTTCGTGGGAAGTTATTACGTACAAGTGGACGATACCTCAATAAAAGCTAACACTATGATTCATCATTATAGACAAGAACTGGGACCCACTCCCAATTCAAAATTGAGAAATCATTAATTATCATTTCATACTTAAAAATTGAATCTTGAAATCAAATTTGATGAACTCATTTTCAAAATGCATTTGGACCCACAAATTAGATTTGTTTTCCTTATCGGGTTAACCGCCAATCACTATACCACAATCCATATGAGAAGATTTGATCTCATAAAATTCATAACTCTTAATTTTGAAATAATTGTAACTATTCAAAAAAGAATCTTTAATTATCATATGATTCATGAAAATCTAAATAAGAAAATGATAAGAAATTACTAAAGAGGAAATATAAATAGAAAGAGCAAGTAACATTTACTAGTGGTAAGTGAGAGTCCACATTAAAGATATGTTTTTTTTTTTTTTTTTTTTTTTTCTGAATTTGGATGGGTTTACCCGCCCGCTCCAAATCTCAAGAAATGAGAAGCTTTCACGGATTTCTCAGCACTTACTTTGTTGTTGTTTTATTTAATAAAGACTCTCTCTTTCTCTATCTGTCTCTTGTGATTTACTCAATATTATTTATTATACTTATTATTGTTTGTTAGTGTGATTTGCAGACCCAATCACAAAGTAATCATGGAGCGTCCAATTGGGTTTGATTAAGCAATATAGGGTTGAATTGGATTGGAATCTCATCTGGGTTTTCTTCTTCTTGTGCGATTCATACTCTCTGGTCTACTTTCTTCTTGCTTGATTTTGCTTCTTTGGAAGAATCTCCATCTGGGTAATCTTCGTTTTCATGAAATTTCATTTATTGCTGTTTTGTTTTGGGTTCAATATGCACTGTTTTACTGCCTCAATCGATTTCCTTGTATATTCTCTATGTTTGAGAAAACCTAGACACCTGCATTTAGGTTTCAAATGATGGTCTGTTTTGTCTGTCTGTCTGTCTGTCTAATGATCTTCACTACAAAGTCTGTTCGATTTATGGTTGGGCTGAAAGTAGTTGGTTTCTGTGTGATTGTAAAGTACTGTTTCATTATCTTTAATCTTAGTTGAGTGAAGAAGATGCAGCCTGAGCTTGTTTAACTATACTAAATTTCATTTTTTTTTCCATTCATAGATCGGATTGAATTGAATTGAATTGGGAAGATTGCGATCATGGCTCCAGAGACGTCTCGCAGTACATCAACATATGCTGATTATGGTATATCAGCACCTTCTTCAGATTCAGGAGGAATAAGAAACTCTCCATTTCGGAAAACCATTCTTTCTTCCATTAATAATGGGAAACATGGGATGGAATCAAGTAGTAATGCAGTAAACGAGCTTCTTGAATGCCCTGTTTGCTTGAACATCATGTATCCTCCAATTCATCAGGTATCCTATGGTTTAGAGTTCCTAAAAAATTGTTTTGGTTTTGATTTTGATTGTGATTTGCAGTGTCCGAATGGTCACACCATATGTTTCCAATGCAAGGCAAAAGTAGAAAACTGTTGTCCAATTTGTAGACAGGAGCTTGGAAACATAAGATGTGTTGCTCTTGAGAAAGTAGCGGAATTGCTAGAATTACCATGCCGATATCAGTTCATGGGTTGTCAAGACATATTTTCGTACCAAAATAGGTCGAGACACGAACATAGTTGCAGGTTCAGACCGTTTAATTGCCCTTATGCCGGAGCTGAATGCTCGGTCAATGGAGACATCCCTTTTCTCGTTTCCCATCTCAAAGAGCATCACAAAGTTGACATGCATGACGGCTGGTCTACCTTCAATCACCGTTATGTCAAATCCAATCCACACGAAGTTGAAAACGCTACCTGGATGTTAACTGTAAGTATTTAAATCAAATATTATAATTCATTAAATCAGCTCAATTTGAAAAGTCATTCCTAAGAGAGGTCATGTCAGAACTCCTTTCATTGATTTACATTGAGAATTCCTTTATTGAAATAGGGGTTATGACTTGAGAAGTTGTATTAGTTTCTTCCAAGAAATAAATCCTGTTCTTTTTAAACCAGATTGAAGTGGGTCATGACTATGTGAAGGCGTTCTAACTAATATCATAATATACTTGTCTTTCAACCTAAAGTTTCAAATTCGAATAAACCTCGGTTGTAGAAGAAGAAAAAAGACTCCTAATACTCATCCTTTTCAATTATCTAGGTTTTCAACTGTTTTGGGCATCAGTTCTGCTTGCACTTTGAAGCATTCAACCTAGGAATGGCACCTGTTTACATGGCATTCTTGCGATTCATGGGCGACGATCAAGATGCTAAAAAATTCAGCTACAGCTTGGAAGTTGGAGCAAACGGGCGTAAGTTAACATGGCAAGGAGTGCCACGAAGCATTCGCGACAGCCACAAGACAGTTCGAGACAGCCTAGACGGTCTGATTATACAGAGAAGTTTAGCACTTTTCTTCTCTGGAGGTGATGGTCAAGAGTTAAAGCTTAAAGTTGCTGGAAGAATATGGAAAGAACATTTATAATAATGTAGTACAAGTGTTCACAAAATCCAAAAACTTGGGAAGATCTTGAAAACATAAAGTTACATTGTTTTGGCAGGCAGTTTGTTTTAAAACTTAAATAGTAATTTTCCTCTACACTTTCATTATTGCCAGAAACTTAAGATAGAATGCAACTGGAAGTCAGATAAACCATTCTTCCTTTTTGCAAATGTATACGACACAAAAGGGGTAACATGTAAAATGTTCGGAGAGGATAAATAGGAGGACAATTAGTTAAGAGACGGTCCTTCCATAGCAAATGCATGACAGATAAAGATTCTTCTCCCATTTCTCCTGCACAATTATTATTGATGAAATGTTAAAACATGATTCGCCACCAAACAAGGTCTAAAATGGTGTCAATTTTGATTTTTACCTTTACATGTGTGCTTGGGAACTGAGTTGTTCGGAGAGTCTCCTGAGTTTCATCGGAGGGCCTGCGTCTGGGAACACTCAGTATAAGAGCAGTTTGATCAGATGTGGCGGCTGCTGATGTAATTCTAAAACCGTTATCCCATCTTTTGTGGATGCCCTCACTTGGATATAGAAAATCCAGTTCAACCACCTGTCATCAAATTAGGTGTTAGTATGAGACTAAAAATCTACCCCCTACACACAAATAAGAGACCAGAAAGACAAACCTGACTACTGAAGCCTGCATTTCGAGACATAACAACAGCCCACTTACTATCAGCAGTTGCCATGGAGGTGACATGAAAACCTTCTTTCCATTTCTTGCTTATCCACTTGAATGGAAAGGAGTCGCCTACTTTGTAGGACTGTTGAGAATATGGAGTGCCTGAGCATAATTATTGCAGAAGTTATATCGGGTAGAATCCAAATATACAACTTATCAGGACTTAGGAGCCAAGTGTATCAATCTAACCTCAGACAGACTATTATCAAAAACAATATTCATTGTAATTAATATAGGAAGAGTTATTAGAAAAATATAAAATAAGGGTTCAATCAAACAAGGCCTAAGAGAGCATGAAAAGTCTACCTTTAGACATAACCACAAGGGAGCCTCCACTAGTGGAACCTGCAATGGAACTAATGTAAAAATTCTTCTCCCATTGTTCCATGATCCATTCCTAAAGACATGTAAGACAACAAAAGTTACTACTTGGAAAATTCAATATATATATATATATATATGATTATAAAGAAGAAGAAGAAGAAGAAGAAGAAGAAAAAGACATAAGACACCTTCTGCAAAAAGAAACGTGAGAGCTGATACACCTGGGACCTAAAACCAGTTCCAGCGTCCATAATAAGAGCCCACAGACTGGAACAAGATGCCACACAGCTAATGAGTAGACCATCTGTGTTTCCTTTTTCCACATGCTGGGCTAATCTTTCATCAGCCACATTGTAGTGATACCTACTTATTACAACGAGAAAATAATTATATATAGAAAATTTGAAGAAAAAAAGAAGAGAAGATTGATTGTCACCTCTGTTTCATAGGTGGTCTGGCATTATAAACTGATATCCACTGGGTAGCAGGTACCCCCAAGCGAACCCTCTTCCTAGCAGAATCATCTTCTGGTTCAATGATTCTACTTCGTTTTTGACCAACATGAGCGATAACCTATATAGAGATGGTTTTTGAGGATGTAAAAACCATAATCACAAAAACTAAACAATGGATGGCTAGGCTAGGCTAGGCTAACACACCTTTTGTGCACCATCAGTGTTGATAGGTCGTACAGCAGGATTTGGTGCAATTAGAGAATGAAACATTCCGATCATCACAGAGTAGTTGGGCTCTTCGTCGAATTTCATGTTCACCACATACTCAAGAAGATGCCTAATTGGCGCAGGGCAGAAGCAGCACATCATTTCAGGAGATGTGGCCATCTTTTTCTTGCACACTAGAAATGACTTGTTATCACCCTATAGTAAAACCAAAACGATTTTCCCAAGTAAGTTTCTGAGTTTTCACCCTTGCCATGATGTTTATGTCAGTATTACCTGAAATCCTTGCCATGGCAACCTGCCTCTGTGAAGAAAAATAAGTGTATATGCAAGTGATTCTAGGTCATCTCGCCTGCTGGCTGTTCTTCCCAAATGAGCATGTGCACTAGCATACCGAACAGTTCCCCTGAACCATTAACGACGTATTTCAAGCATAATACATGGGAAGTGAAATTTTGTAAATTAAGGCTATAATAAAAATATATAATGCACCTAAACAGATCAGGACGTTGGTCGTAGCTAACATGATTCCCACTAGTGCTGTCTCTCCACTTAGTTGCTGAAAAATCAGAAGTTGGATAGGAAACTTAGAAATTTATAAAAAAAAAAACAAATAAAATGGAGCTAATATGCAAGTGTGTGGAAACTAGCACCTAATCCAAGATCAACAAGAAACAACTTCTTCTCTTGGGCGGTTGATGGCTGGCCAAGCAAGAAATTCTCTGGCTTTACATCTCCGTGCACATAACTAATGTGAAGACGGATAAATTAAACAAGTCATGTTAATAATAAAGCATTAAGATAATTTCATACTGTTCTTTATGCAAGATACATAAACAGAAGTAAATCCCAGATGTAAGAATTCAATAAGTGATAGAAACCTACCCTTTTGCATGTATCTTCTCTAGGATGGATAATGACTCAACTGCAATACATGCAACCATTTCTGTTGACATCCTGCCATTCAAAAGAGATATCTCAACTCAGCCAATCGAAAGGGTACAAAATTGACAACCAAAGCCACGTCAAGAACAATTTGTATGTCTGAATAACTGGAAATCATAAAACTTATCCCAGCAATGAAACATTCCAAAACCATCCAAACAAACTTATTCTGAGGAATTTAACCAAAAACAATTGGTGATCAACTGGCTATCTTTTGGAACCTCCACATGTGTGCAGGAGATTCAAACAAAAAAACTGCTACATTCTATCCTTCAAAACATGAACAAAAATGAACGGATGAGATACTCACGCTTGTCCTGAAGTATTCCATACATCCCACAAGCTAGGGCCGAGAATGTCCATAACCTACAGGTATGCGTTTAGTGGTCTAATCTATAACAATAATCATGAAAAGAAACATAAACACATTAGCATACCATCACATAATAGTCCCCTTGCTTCCCTTTAAAATGTACTCTAGGAACTCCATGACTACCTCCAAGAGTGCTGAACACAAAAAAAAAGTGAAAACAATGAAACACGTTACAAATAATAACCACATAGGTAATTAATAAATAAAAAATTAAACTTAGACCCTTACTTGTACACTTGCCACTCGTATGGAGGGCCATAACTACAGCCCTTGCTATTTCTATGCTCAAATTTCAATGCCACCTAAGATAACACAGCTCAAAATGACATCAGGCGTACTTCCATTATTACGGTGGAACATCAGTAAGTAGATACGACAAGGAAAACTAAACAACAATCATTAAACTTGCACGATTTTAAACAAAACAAAAAGATATAAGACATTAATTCAAATGAATATTACCTCAACCGGTCCTGAACCTGCAGACATACGACGACCAACAAATACCTGACCGAAACCACCTTTCCCCAATTTCCTCTCAACCTTATATATCGGTGAACCTCCTACTTGAACCTGCAAAATAACCCATTGCAGAATAAGTATACAAAAATTATTTCTGGGGGAACATAAACAAAATTGAGCAATGCAAGGAATTCATTATATAGAAGGAACATAAATTCTTATAAAGCCTGTGGATCCTAGGTGGGATTACTACAGAAACCCTATAAAATATATACTTAGCATGTAATCATGAACCATCCATATGATCAAAGAACGAGTCTTTAAGTAAAATTGGATGCAAGAATAAACAACAACCCATTGAATATCTTAAATCCTTAATCGCCTAAAAAGCAAACCTGAAAAACAAAGATTCTTACCCGATCAGGGAAAGGCGTGGTATTGCCCTCTTCTTCCTTCCCAGTTGCCTTATTAGCACTCAAACCACCACTCTCGTCTCCCATGGTCTCGGGCTTTACCGCTTTATCTTCTTCTTTTGCTCCTCCCTGTTCGAATCGATTATTTTCCGAGATCACGATCACCTCTGGCTCCTTGGGCTTCTTAGTCGCAGGTAACCTCCCAACTTGACGTCGCTTCACTCCGTGCACAACCGCAACCGCAACCGCATCCGCCTCGGCCTTAGCTTCGGCAGCCGCCCTAGCTACCGCCGCCCGAGTCTTGACGTAATTGCCAACAACCAAGGGCTCCGATTTCTTGCGACGTCGCGGATCTAAGGAAGCACGGTCAGGGAGCATTGTTTTGCCATAAAATATATTGAATAATAATAATCTATTTGTGAATGAACCATTATATTTCTTTCCCCCTTCACCAAATTTCTGAAACCCTAGACATTATGAACCGACGGCAACAATCTTCCTTAACCAAAATACTACAACTGCATACTACCCCTTTCACTTTTTTTCTTTTTTTTTAGATTTTTTTATAACCAAATAAATTTAAAATATTTTAACTCAAAATTTTCAAATAAAAATTGTTTTCATTTATTTAAATATTATAAGTATAATATATCATAAACTAACCCTTTTTTTTAATTAATTAAGAAATTTTCATGTTTAATCCTAGCATCTCTATGTTTAATATTACATTTTTAATTAAAAGACATCTTAACCTCTTAATTTTTTCTATTTTTTCTTAGTTTTTTATACCATGTTGGGAACCAAATCTTTTATTCATTTTTAAGTATTTTTTATTTTATTTTAAAGTTTTATAAGATTTTTCATTAATGATTAGATACGGTGTTATAAGATACCGAGGGTAGTATGAACTCCCTCCTCCAATACGAGTTGTAAAAAAATATAAAAAGTTAGTGGTTGAAAGTTAACGAAAAACATGGGAGAAAGATGCACAAATAAAAGAACGAATATATCCGGAGCCATAACTCCCTACACCAATCTCAGAAGTTTCAAAACTATTCTAACAATGTTTTGCGTGAAATACTATTATTATAATTATAAACAAAGTGTTTAATTTTGTTATTTGATCTAAACATGTCAAAAAGATGAGTTGACGTTAAAAAAAACTTAAGAATCATAAAATATAGAATATAACCATAATAAAATTTTGAAAGTATTTATCTTAATACCCTCCTTTAATAAATTAATTATTACTTAAATATAATTATATTGACATGTTGTACATGATATTAGTATATTTCTCACTTTTATTGAATGAGAGGGAGCCAAATTCTAATACTTGCTTATTAAATATATATTTTTTTATATTTTTTTAGGAAATATAATAATTTTATTTATAATATTCCAAATATAAAAAGTTAAAAACTTGAATATCAAGTAACTTCTCTAAGATGTGGTTGTTGAATTGGCCTCCTTTGTAGTATGTCCAGAGGCCCAGCCATTAAAAAGCCCAATTCTTATTTTTTATTTGAACAATTTGTATTCTGATTTATGACCCAAAGAATTTAAAATATACCAGAATTAATTTATATAAAAAATCTCACTTAAATATTTATCAAATAGGGATTACCAAAATCTCTAAAACCATATAATAAGGTCTTGAATAATTTATTCCAGATTTCATGCTGTCACAATCCATCACATGCTAATGAAATAAAGACCAAAATTGTTGATAAAATAGTACTTGTGTATGAACCCATTGGAAATTTCCCATGAAACTTCTTGCCCAATATTACTGTGCAACTCTAATTGCTTATGGTGTGTTTGTTTGCCAAAAATATAGCAATCCATAGATCGATCTCATTCACGCAATGTAATAGACGAGAATATTTGATCATCGCTTTTCGCGAGCAAACACTTATAAAATCGTGAATTCATCATTTGCTTTTGGTTGAAATTGTGAAACATATAGTGTGTGTTTAATGTTTCATTCATAGAATTATTTAAAATTGAATTAGAAGTTACTTATGAATGGTTTATAAAATTTTGAAAGTCTGAAAATGAAGACTCATATATAGTCAATAATTCACATATCTATTCATAATTACTCTACATTTTTATAGTTCACTCAGAAAGTTATTATTAAAAAGAGTTATAATTGTGAAATGGTGTTATTACTCAGAATATACCCTAATAAAAAAAAATAGTGAAATATTATGACAGTAAATACTATTAACATGATTAAGAGGAAAATTAAAAAGTTTAATTCTCATTGAAGGAATCATATTTGATTTTTATGACTAAATTAAATTTTATTATTATTATTATTTTTTTTTTGATAAAAGCATGTATAGCTTTGTTTGATATTAGAAAATACAAGTGTTCTACTAGTTCAATGAATGGTTAATATTTTGATATTTATAAAATAACAACAATATATATGCTCAATAAAATGATTATATAAATTATAAGTACAATTTTAATTTCAAACTTTATTTTAAATTAAGTTATATACATATTTGTTTGAAAAAGTTAACTAAATTGTGGACTCTATTTTTTAAAATAAAAATGATTTTTCATTTAATACAATTAATTAATAAATAATATAAAATAAAATAATACTTATAAAATTAATTCAAACAATGTATGAATAATTTATAAAATTAAAAATTTCAATAGAAAAGATCTAACAATCATTCAATTTATTGAAGGTCACTCAAACGACGAACACATTTAAATTCATAAACGATGAATAATAAAGTAGAGCAAACTAAACGGATTAAAAAATGGTATCGAAAAAATCTCTACCAAATATTTTGAACGGTAGTTAAACTATACTAAACCGAAGTAAAATATTTTGTCAAATAATATATAATTAATAATGAAAAACCCGTATGATTCACGTGATGATACATATAAGTAACCTCTATATAACTCGTTATATTGAAAATATGAAAAACAAACTCTGTATCAGGTAATTTCATATTTTTAGACCGAATAAAATATCATCTAAGATTAGTAAGATTAGTGATAGGGAGAAGAAATTTGGGATAGGGAATGAGGGAAGGAATGACGTGTCACCACATCATTAAAGGATAAAAGATAAAACTTAAAAGGGTGAGGAGAGACAAAATATATATTTTTTTATTTTTTCAAACAAAAAAATTAGATTGCACCACGTCATTCCCTCTCTAATCATTTTTTGTTTTAATGTAAGAAAGGCTCTGGAACATAATATTGTCTTAAGAACAATTTATTAAAAATCAAACAAGGTCTTAAAACAAGTTAATATATATCCGTTGATACATCATCATCTTCATACAAAAATCTTCCATTAATAATACAGTTTCTCTTTCTAACTAGCTTTCTATGGAGTCGGAGACACTAACAGGGGCGGCGCCGGCGAGCATACTAACAGAACGGTGGTTCGTGACGGCGGCGTTAACAATCATCGGAGCAATCTCCGCCTATATTCTCTTTGAATCATTCATGATGGCGGCGGCTGATCTTCTTCAAAGGATGTTAATGGTTTTCCCTTTACTATTTCTCATACTTATTCCATTACTATCTAATTATTCCTCTGCAGATTTTCATATTCCTTTACCCGGATCCGAACCCGATTCTTTTCACCGGGCCGGAACATCCCCATGGGGCGTTGCCGTCTTGCTCATTTTCCTTTTCTTCCTCATTTCTCGAGTTAAATAAATAAATAAATAAATTTTCACTTTTTGTATAATTATTACCCTTTTCTTCCTTTTTTTTTTTTTTTTTTTTTTTTTTTTTTTTTTTTTTTTTTTTTTTATTCAGAAGAAATATAGTAAAAACATACTAACAACTTTAATATAAACCAATTTTTGCATATTCCAACTTTGAGGAATCGTGTAAAACTTTATAAAAATTTGTTGGTAGGGTTAATTTATGGTTATGTCGGTTCTAAGAGCGGATCTATGTTAGGGTTCAATTATTTTTCCTTGTCATTTTAATTTTACTATTGATTGTGTGCTTAGGTTAGAAGTTTGGTATAAATAACATAGTTAGGGTAGTCAAATTAACTCTTGTACAAAGAAAATGTTCAAATAATTAGAATTTAATTATATTTATTGGGATAAGTTCAAATAATTATTTAAGCTGAATAATTTATTTTCCAAATTCAAATAATTACATTTATTGAAATTTGAATTCTTTAAAAAATCAATAAATAATTTGTTTACCCATCTTATTTTGCTACTTTTTGGCTAGTATATGATCCATTAATAATATTTTTTAAGCATGTTTTGAACCTATCATCTTAAAGCTCACCATGTATTACTATATTTTCTAACAAGTCAGAATTGAGTAAATTCATACCAAAAAAAATAATAATTAGGATTTATTATTTAGTTACTATTTATAAAGTTATAAAGTTTTAAGCTTACAAAATTCCTTTAAAATAGAATAAAAGACATTCAATATTTAAAGAAAATATATTGAATTAAAAGTAAAAAATAGTAAGTAATTTAGTGAAAAAACAAATAATAATAATATTATATTAAAAATAATTTTTTTTTTTTTTTTATATTTAAAAGTTAACAAGACCGCACACAGTTATTAGTCATTACCAAACTAACCTAATAAGTTATATATTGAAAATAGTTTTTATTTATATTAATGTTAAATATGAATATAAATTTGTGATATATTAATTTTCATACTTGTAAAAACGTCAATTTAAGCACGAAAAAAAACAAATAAACTTTTTACTTGAACGCTAATTAATATTAACATTTCAAGATAAGTTGTTTGTAATAAAAAATTCATAGAAAAATGTATTATAAGTACCAATTATAAGTACCAGTAAAAAAAAAAAAACTAAATGTCATCAAATATATGTTTCATTCTGACGCAATTTCATTCTTAACACGTTTTAATCGAATCTCTTTCTCTCTAAACAAAATCAAACACCTTCCATGACAACATCAACTTAGTTTCCATTAAGTTGGTTCATCCTTGCATGCAAATCATTTTGAATTTTCTTAAGCCAATCCTCTAACATTTGAGCATCACCCTCGCTGAGATCCGAAACAGGAGTATCAATAATCGATTTCATTTTACGTGCTTTAACCATTTTTTCTATTTTTTTCTCTCTTTCTTTCTCCTGATCCAAAAGATTCTCTACCTCAACAAGTTGGCTTGTTAGTCTAGCCAAATTTTCTCTAAAGGACGCCTCCATAAGACAATTGGTATCCATGTTACTATTGAGTTTCTTGTTATTGAGTAGTTTCATTGCAATCAATTCCATGTTCGGAGAAGAAAAAGAGAAAAGCTTCCCGGATGGAGATAAGATCATGACAATAAAATCGATAGCACAAACGATACTCAATTCACTGATCTTTTTGTACAATCCACTACGGCGTTTGGAAAAAGTGACTTGTCGATCTTCTTCCCTTTCCCGACGTCGGTCCGTGGGAATTCTTTGACGGCCTTTTGAACGCTTGTTTGCTCTAGAGTTGCTAGGGACGTTTTCCATTACACTCTCAAAATTCAAAGAATTTTTCTATTTGTCTCCACTTCACTAAATAAGAATTGTATTTATAGATAAGAGTGCACTAAATTGGATAAAAATTTGCACAGAAATATCATAGTCATCAATTGCAATCAAATTTGATTTGATTAGGCAATCTTCAAATATAGAAAATTAGAAATTTGGTAACACTCTATTGTAACAATTTCAACTAAATTGACCAATTCAAAATAATTTATTATTCGGTCATATTTTTCACAATTTTTGCTTGATATTTAATGTTTCATTATTCCTTGTGAGTATATTGACCACATAAATTATTTGCATTGGTTTTACTTTGACTAATATATTTGTTTTTCAATCTTACTATGTTATTGTTGTAATATAGATATGACTTACATATAACATTTTCATTTACTCACACATCCAATATAAACATCATAACAATTTTCTTTATTTGCATTATTTATCTAGTTCTATTTCTCTGTTTAACCGAATGGCGAAAAATGGATAGCCAGTCATTTGCTGTCTGAGTGCTTGTAGCCATTTGGGACATATTTACGAGGGAAAGATATATGTGACTTTTATTTTCGAAAGTATGATTCTCTTAATTTGAGCTACCATGATAGAATAATGTTCCGTTAACCTCTTCTAACAAAAAAACTTGGTCTAAAAAATAATGCGATAGAAATTTGTTTTAGGACGCCTTCCCACAATTGAATTTAAAATGTAATCTTAAAAAATGTTAGCACCACATCTGATGTTTGTTGTATTAAAGAACACCATAGATATGAAGATTGGAAACTTCTCGTATATAGAAATTAAAGAAAAACAAAATATATTTATATAATATAAAAAATATAAGTTGTCACATCTTTATTTTAACTTAAATTACACAGGAATGTTTTTGGTTTGTTAAGTTCTCATTTAGAAAAAATTAAAGATCCCGCACAAAACAATCTATGCATGCTAATGAGAGAACTTACTAAAAATAGGCATCATCCAACTCACCAATCTTTTTTATTCTCATGTCCATGACTCGTCGTACATTTGTTGATCTTTCAATGTTATCTCAAGCGTATACATCTTTCTTGAGCCGACTCAATACTATATCGATTACACTCCATATTTTCACTTCGGTAAGTATTAACCTGTTGTGATTTTGAATCCAACCAATGAAGTTAAATTGAAAAATAATGTATAAACTAAGACTTGAAATTCCCTAGCCATTTAAACTTTTTTTTGTTTCATCATTTAAACATTTATTCATATGATACAAATGTGCAATAACTTTTTTTTATGTAGTCTCAAATATGAACTCCTAGATTTCAATGTCTTCTCAAGAAAATAATATAGATCTGGATAGTTGACTAACAGAGCACGACTTAAATCAAGTACCAAAACCTATCCATGCGAAGTTGGTGGCACCAACTTTAACCCCTAGAATAAATGAGTGATGGTCCAACCAAATATAATATAAATAAGAATGAATCAACCTCCGATGAAATATATAATGTGCCCAAAATTCAGATCGAATTCTTGATACAAATGATGCAACATTGTTAGGTAATTTAAAAAAGAGAAATGATAGGGGCAACAAAATTCTAACGAAAGTAAGACCACGAATTTTACGTGGCTTGCTACTTGTGTAGGTGAGAGAAAAGAAAATAAAAGCAAAAAAAGGAAATGACATAAAATGCAATCTAGAGAATGAGTGTTTTTAGATAAAGAAGATGAAGCATCTTGAAAGGAATGCGGATAGAGATGTTTAATTGTGTTTAGCATAAGCTGGTTAAACATATATTTATAGATTGAGAGTGTTAGGGTTTCCTTCGGAGTATGCGCATGGGCCTTGTTGGCCCAACCTTAGGCGCACAATCGCATTTACCTTATTTCTTTGTCTTCCTTTTTGTTTAACAAAATAGAATGCGATGCAAGATCTTTTAAACCTTATTCATTTATCTTCATGTTTTTTAAACGAAAATCTAATACGTTTTATGTTAGGTAAACGGTTATCGTCTCCTTATTATAATTCAACTTATGAATTTCCATCCTGTTATTGTTTTAATTTTTATATAGTCCATTGACTACTTGTTAGAATACATAATTAATACCACAAATTGGTATATAACTTGTACTTAGTCCAAACTAAATGTTTGATTATTTTATATGTTTTCAAAGAAAAAATATTTATTTTTATATAAAATTTGTGAATTACTCACGCTCTTACAATTTTTTTTTCTTAATTTATCATTAACATGAAATTTTTGTTCTGGATCAAATGTAATTCAATTTAATATGGAATGAAATATTTATTTTGTACCTACTGGATTGTTAAATTTGTTTTCTTATAGATTTGTTCCGGTATATTGTTGGGTAAATTTTTGTGTACTAATCTACATCAATTCAATATTTGAGTGTATGGATGATTTATTGAATCATGATAGATTATTCTTAATAATAATTTTAGGAAAAAAATTTATTTAGACGTATGTACTTGTACAATTAACTCATTTAAACGTATATACTAATAAAAGATGATTTAAACATACGTATTATCAAAATTTGGCTCATTTAGTCTCTTTTAATAAACTATAGTTAACTTTTATTTTTAATTTATATATTTATTAATTAAATATTAATATATTTTTTCTCTCATTTTTTTTCATTAATAAATGAACTCTATATTTTTTTTTCTTAAATTTTTTATTATTTATATATGAGTATTTATTATTGATTATTTTAATTTTATTTTATATATATGAGCATTTATTATTAATTATTTTAATTTTATATTTCTTTTTTTTTATATTTTTTCTTATATTAAAATTGATTATTAATTATTTTAAAATTGTTTGATCTCAATGATGGAATATAACAATGACTTATCATTTCAACAATAAAAATCCTTCAACACAAAAATAAATAAATTAATAATCAAGAATTGAATAATACTAGCAAGTCATTCATCAAACACCAAAAGAGTAAATTATACAAAACAATATTCTTACTACTAAGTAATGAATAAAAATTAATTAAAAGTCATTAATTTCATTTTTGTTCATATTAAAATAAATAAGAAAGAAATTCTTCAAAAAATATTATACTAAAATATAAAATTCAAAGATAAATTGTTAAATTTTTTTCAAAAATGAGAATTTAAAAATTATGAGAAATAAAAACGAATAGATAAAAGAAGATGGAATAATAAAGAGAAACTAATATAAAAATAATAAATAAATTTAATAATAAAATAAATTACTTGATTTAATTAATGAAAAAGAATGAGTGAAAAAATATATTAATATTTAATTAATAAATATATAAATTTAAAAATAAAAATTAACTATAATTACTAAAAAGAGAATAAATGAATCAATTTTTGATATTACATATGTTTAAATGATTTTTTATTAGTTCATACGTCTAAGTTAACTTTTTTTTTCTATAATTTTATGATGATACTTTTTAATTTAAATATATATTTATTGATCGAGAGGGTTAGCGTTTCCTTCTAAATGTGCGCATTAGCTTTTTTTCGGCCCATCCTTAAGCGCACAATCCCTTAACCCTATTTAATTGTTTCTGTTATGTTAAATAAAATCTCATGTGGTGCAATGTCCTCTAACTCTATTTATTTATCCTCATGTTTCGTTAAATGAAAAATCAAATACATTTTATGTTCTGTTCTCAAATTAAATCCTCTCTGTTAGAATTTAACTTTTCAATTTTGTTTATTGTTTTAATTTTTATATCACTCATTATAATTACTTAATTTAGAGTACATAAGTTATCAAATATTATCCCACTAGATAGATAACTCTTACTTAGTCTAAGAAATAAAGATTTTTTTTTTATTGTTATATAACATTTGTTTTTATATCACATATTTTCTCATGTTATTATTTGTTATTAGACTTAAAAAATAATTCTCATTATTTTTAATATACATTAATCATTTAAAAATAAATAATAAATAAAAAATAAAAAAATATTCAAATAATTAGAATTTAATTATATTTATTGAGATATACTCAAATAATTATTTAAGCTGAACAATTTATTTTCCAAGTTCAAATAATTTAATTTATTGAAATTTAAATTCTTTATTAGCCGCATATACTGTGCATTAATAATAGTATTTTTTTTAAGCATATTTTGGACTTATCTTTTTTAAGCCCTCCTATATATTACTATATTTCTAAATTCATATAAGAAAAATAAAAGTTATGATTTATTATTTACTTACAACTTATCAAACTCCATTAAATATTTAAATAAAATATATTTAATTAAAAGTGAAAAATTGCAAGTTTAGTGTCAAAAATTTAATAATAATATTATATTAAAAATATTTTTTTTTTTAATTTTGTATTTTTGAAAGTTAACACGGCACACACATTTATTAGCCATTGCCTCTGCTTTAACTTAAAGTTTATAGTTATAATTTTGACAATTAAACTAACCTAGTAAATTATATATTGAAAATAGTTTTTATGTATATTATTGTTAAATATAAATATGAACTTATGATATATTAATTTTTATACTAGTAAAAATGTCAATTTAAGCATGAAAAAAAAATAATGTTATTTAAACACTAATTAATATTAACATTTCAAGATAGGTTATTTGCAATAAAACAATTTATAGAAAAATGCATTATAAGTACTAGTACCAAGAAAATATAACTAGATGTCAATTAAATATATGTGACATTCATTTCATTCGGATATCTCTTTCTTTCTAAAAAAAAACTAAACATCTTCCGGACAACGTTAACTTAGTTTCTGTTAAGTTGGTTCATCCTTGCATGCAAAACACTTTGAATTTTCTTAAGCCAATCTTCTAATATTTGAGCATCACCCTCGTTAAGATCTGAAACAGGAGTATCAATAATTAATTTCATTTTACGTGATCTAACCATTTTATCTATTTCTTGTTCTCTTTTTTTCTCCCGATCTAAAAGATTCTCTACCTCAACAAGTTGGCTTGTTAGTCTAGCCACATTTTCTCTTAATGACGCCTCAATAGGACAATTGGTTACCATGTTATTCTCTAGTTTCTTGTTATTGAGTAGTTTCATTGCAATCAATTCCATGTTGGGAGAAGCAAAAGAGAAGAGCTTCCCTGATGGACATAAGATCATGATAATAAAATCAATAGCACAAACGATACTCAATTCACTGATCTTTTTGTACAATCCACTACGACGTTTGGAAAAAGTGACTTGTCGATCTTCTTCCTTCTCCCGACGTCGGTCCATGGGAATTCTCTGACGGCCTTTTGAACGCTTGTTTGCTCTAGAGTTGTTAGGGACGTTTTCCATTACACTCTCAAAATTCGAAGAAGTTTGCTATGTGTCTCCACTTCACTCAATAAGAATTTTATTTATAGATAAAAGTGCACTAAAATTGGAAAAAAAATTGCACAAAAATATGATAGTTATCAATCGCAATCTAATTTGATTTGATTAGGCAATCTTCAAATATAGAAAATTAAAAATTTGGTAACACTCTATTGTATGATTTCAACCAAATTGACCGATTCAAAATAATTTATTATCCGGTCAATATTAAACTTTTTCACCATCTTTGCTTAATATTCAATGTTTTCCTTTTGTGAGTATATTGACCACATAAATTATTTGTATTAGTTTTACTTTGACTAATATATATATATTTTCAATATTACTATGTTATTGTTGTAATATAGATATGAATTACATATAATATTTTCATTTACTCACACATCCAACATAAACATCACAACAATGTTCTTTCTTTATATTATTTATCTAATTCTACTTAATTAAACAAAAATTATATAATATTATTTATTAATAAATATAATCAATATAATATATTGAAAATATAATATAAAGATATAATATCGATATTATATTATATTATATTATATTATATTATATTATATTATATTATATTATATTATATTAATTTCTATAATCAATATAATATATTGAAAATATAATATAAAGATAATAAAATTGTAAGATATAATATCGATATTATATTAATTTCCTTATAAGTTTAATTTAATGTCTATATAAGAGACTACATGCACTATGTAATTGAAAGATAATTCAATAAAATCTCTTTCTATATTCTTACATCGTATCAGAGCAAAAATTTTGTCCTCGAGCACAAAATATAGTCTTCCGCTGCCTCCATTAATGGCTATTTTAAGTCATTGATGGAGGGTTCAAATAAAACTCTATTACCTCATTATGTTTTTTTTATTTTATTTTTTTTAGTTTTATTCGCTTCCCCTAGTTCCTTTGGTTTTGAGCAAGTGGTGCCCCTGCCTCCAGATTCGGAATAACTGGTGCATCGGCTTTAGCCGTTTCCACACCTTCCTTTGGAACATCTAGTGTCTCGGCTTCAGCCGCTTCCACACATTCCTTTGGATTTGGCGCAACTGGAGCTTCTGCTCCTTCAGATCTAGATTAACCAAAACAACGACTTCCACAGCCTCCACTTCTTCATTAGGATTTGGATCAACCGTCGCTAGTTCTTTGCCATATCCTCCATTTGGGATGGCAACTAGTGCATCGTAGTCTCCTTTTGGTGCATCTACTTTCGGATCATTTGTGACCTCAGTGGCGTTTGGATCTTCACCTGCTGCTACTTTGATTAGAACATCTTCTTCGCCTTTGGCTGCTACACCATCATTGTTTGGAGTTTCTTCGGGTTCTTTTTGAAAAGTTTCGATCCAATCTCAGCATACATCGTTTACCTATTTCGATTGCGGGGGTATAATAAATATAATCAATATAATATATTGAAAATATAATATAAAGATAATATATCTGTAAGATATAATATCGATATTATATTATATTAGTTTCCTTGTAAGTTTAATTTATTGTCTACATAAGAGACATTTAATATGTAATTAAAAGATCATTCAATAAGATCTTTCAATTACAGTGCATGTCTCTTATATATACATTAAATTAAACTTATAAGGAAACTAATATAATATAATATCGATATTATATCTTATAGATATATTATCTTTATATTATATTTTCAATATATTATATTGATTATTTATATGTAAAATAGATAATGTCACGACCTCTGTTTTAGTCCAATATTCTTACCGATAAAATAAATCATTTTATTTACGAATCTACCACTAAGAAGCTTTGTTGCTGTTTCTTAGTCGGCTAGGAAGGAAACTTTGACAAAGATTTTTGAGGTGTTTAAATGGAAAATCAATTCATTCTTACATAATCGTTAATGATATCAAGATATACGTTTCCCTTGGTACTGTAATTTTCGAGATATATGCAAAGAGTGGAAACATTAAGAATGCTCTGAAAGTTTTCCATCATATGCCTGAAAAGAATTTACAATCATGGACAATCATGATATCTTGCCTAGCCAACCATGAGTGTGGGGAACTTTCTATTTCTCTGTTTAACCAAATGGAGAAAATGGATATCCAGTCATTTGCTTTAGTTCTGAGTGCTTGTAGCAATTTGGGAATTGTTTACAAGGAAAAGATATATGTGTCATTGTGACTTTTATTTTCAAAAGTATGATTCACTTAATTTGAGCTATCATGATAGAATAATGTTGTGTTAACCTCTTTTAACGAAAAAATATGGTCTAAAAAATAATAGAATATAAATTTGTTTTAGGACATCTTCCCACCATTGAATTAAAAAAGTAATCTTAAAAAATGTTAGCACAACCTGTGATGTTGAATTAAAGAGCACCTTAGATTGGAAGATTGGAAATTTATAGTGTACAGAAATTTTAAAAAAAAAAACAAAATATATTTATATAATATAAAAAACATAAGTTGTCACATTTTTATTTTAACTTAAATTACACACACAAGGATGATTTTTATTTATTAATTTCTCATTTTAAAAAAATTAAAGATCCCACACAAAACAATCTATGTATGCTATTGAGAGAATTTACTAAATTTGACGATACCAAATGCGAGAAAGAGGAACTTCAAGTAAAATAGACATCATTCCACTCACCAATATTTTTTATTCTCATGTCCATGGCTCGTTGTACATTTGTTGATCTTTCAATGTTACCTCAAGCATATACTTCCTTCTTGAGCCGACTCAATACTATATAGATTACACTGCATATTTTCACCTTGGTAAGTATTAACTTGTCGTGATTTTGAATCCAATCACTAAAGTTAAATTGAAAAATAATGTATAAACTAAGATTTGAAATTCCCTAGCCATTTAAACCTTTTTTTGTTTCATCATTTATTTAGGATGATAAATGTGAAATAACTTTATGTTTTGATGTAGTCTCAAATATATATTTTTAAATTTCAATGTCTTTTCAAGAAAATAATATAGATATGGATAGTTCACTAACATGCCAGGACTCAAATCAAGTACCAAAACCTATTCATGAGAAATTGGTGTCACCAACTTTAATCCCTTGAATAAATGAGTGGTGGTCTAACCAAATGTAATGTAAATAAGAATGAATCAACCTCAGATCAAATATATAATGTGCCCAAAACTCAGATTGAATTCGGAAATAGGGAAAGAAGAGGAGCTCTTAGGTTATAGGGTCTATAGTTTATTTAGCAATACCGATTGGTGTTTCTACCAATCGGTACTAAAAACGCGGCAAGATTGCAACCCATATTTTGTAGATATTTTAGGCTCTATAACGATTGGTTATAATACCAATCGATATAGTACAGTTTATACCGATTGGTTATGATACCAATAGATATAGGCCATATGCAAAAGAGAGCGGAAAGTTGCCGCATAGTTTCCATCGGATTTTCCTGGGCTATACTGACACTACAACAAAAAAGACATACGGCGACGTTTAAAAAGACTTCTGCCAACCTTTAAAAGCGTCGCCAAAAATGTTACCGACACTTATTTTTGTATCATCGGAAACAGGGTGGGCATAAGTTTTAACAATGCTTATTTAAGCATTGGTACTACTAATTTAAGCGTTGTCAGAAGGTAGAGACTTTTAAAACGCTTATTAAGCGTTGGTAATAGTAACTCAAACATCACCAAAATTCTAGGTTATTTTAAACTATTTTTTTAACAATTCTTTTAAAATTTTATTTATTTACTTTATTTCTAAAAAAAAATAGATGTTTTAATATTTTAATTTTTTTTATAAATTAAATAAAACACCAACATTTCATAGATAATAAAAAAAAACTTAAATAATAAAATAAAAGAATATTAATAAGTTAACTTACATATTATATGTATTTAAATAACATGCATGCATTAATTTTCAAATAGTTAATTCCCTCGAGATGGAAAGAACTTTACTACTTTCTTTTACACTTTGAGACAAAATCCTTAAGCGATTATTCATCTTTTACAGCATCAACAGACGATTATCCATCTTTTATAGCATGAACAATTTGAACAATCTTACACAATATTGCTTACTTGAGTGCTTATATAGTTGTCACAATTACTTCTATTAATGCATCGACAATTGCTTACTTGAGTTCTTATATAGTTGTATGCTCAGCTTGCTTCTCAACTTCAACTTCTATTAATGTATCCACAATTCTCATTTTCAAGTCAAATGAGTACACAAAAAATGTTGGCAATGGTTTCAACAGTTCTATTAAAAACAAAGTGACATGCATACCTTATTGCACACAAATGCTGGCAATGTTTTTAACTTTTGAACCACAAATGTTGGCAATGATTTCAACTGTAACAAAATCTATTTTTAAGTCACATGAGTACACAACAAAAAATTTACTCTCTTTGGATAGACGATTAACTACTTTTAATAAGACAAGTTCTAATAAGATGAAATCTCTGTATTGACAATAATCTTATTAACTTACTTACTGCCTCAACTTGTTTTCTCCTAACATCATTCAACTCCAAATTAAGGTGTCCCTCCATATATAAATAAAAATAAAAACTAATGTATGAAACAAAAATAAGGAGCAAGAAACAGAAATAAGGAGTTAAAGTTTGTTACGTGTATGTGACAAATATTGGATTTACTAGAAAACTTTTTATGAAAAATATTGTATGACAGAAGCATATTTCACTAAGCTTTTCACTTTTCACGTTATTTAGTTTTTTTTAATTCTGTGAAATGTGTAGTCATTAATCAACACTGTAATTTGTATAAAAAAATGTTGTAAGAACACAAACTAAGCATAACTGTAACCACCACTTGTTGGTATTTCTTTATATTATTAAGTTAAAGATACCTCTACAAATTCTTAGGCATGACACTAAGAAAAAGTAAATAGTAATAAGTTAACACACTAATTATTCAACAAACACTTATAAGTTCATTAATTATTTTCTTTTATTTAAGAAACTAAGGTTTTCTTCAAGAATCTTACCGATACGTCGTTCTCTATAATGACTTGTGTAAGGTTTACGATATTCGGATGGTTCATTTTTTGTAGTGACTACAAATATTAAGAGAACATTAGAATCAAACATCAATATAAATGAGAAGTAAGAACAAATCGATGAATTACATACCTTAACTTCCCTCAAATTAAGAAATTCTTCCTAAGAGTTATATTTTCTCTTCATTTTCTTGATAGCAATCTACACAAACATACACCATCAGACTAATAACAAAAATAATTTTTTGTGTTTAAAGGGACAATGTTGTCAGTTCCTATGCCTAGAACTATATGTCACTACACTTATTCATCATCATTGTTCAATATCCCAATTGATTAATTACATTGCATTCTATTTATACTACTATTTAAACCAACTATACTAACTAAACTATCTACTACATACATGTGACATAACCCACCAACGTGATAGTTTTTATGTTGTTGTTAAACACCATTAAAAGAATTAAATAACACACCAAACATTATTTGAAATCAAACCTGGCATCAAATAATGGCAGGTAGTTTTTCTTTTTAAAGTAAAACCTTACATCATAAAAATTGTATGTGTCAAAAATAATGTAAGTTAGCATTGTGAAGGGGAACTGATAAAATAAGTCATTCTTTTAGCAATTTGAAAGTTCAATTGAGTGAGGATTCAGAATGACCTGCGCTCTCATCTTGGACTGAGCATAAACATTCTCCGAGCAATTTAGCTTGCTTAACATCGCTTTCCACGTCGTGTTCTTGAGCCCTTGTCTTGTTTCCATTCATTGACAATACCAATTGAGGTTCTACAACAGACCTATTATTATTATGTCTGATTTCCTATTCATAAATAAAAATTGGATGTTCATCATTAGTATATATGAAACAAAAATTAATTAATAAAATTTGATTGATTACCGCCTTGATTTTGATGGGTCTAATTGATTCCATCTCTAGTATAGCCCTTCGAACTTCTGGACTTTCTCTTGCAAATACTGAATGTACTCAATTACTCAATAACCTGTTTATATATTTCAGCTTTTTTTGGTCAATAAGTTTCTAGAGAATTATAATACACAGTCATGAATTTGTTGTTTTCATATACCTCTAATAAGAACGATGCTTTATCTCTCTTTTGATCATTTCTGGGGATAAGTTCTCTCAAACTCTGAAATCTGCATGATCCTCATTTCTGATATACTTTATTTAGTAAAAATAAAGTGTTACTAAATGAGCTCAGTTGGGTGTTAGTTATACTTGTCATTTATCTTGCTTCTTCTACGATGCTCTGTTGTGGAATGCTTTGATCTTGGAGTGCTAGGTTTCTGATCATCTCGTTTAGTATCAACAATCACTGTTAAATCACATGTTGAGAAGTTAATTAGGTGTATAAAAATAATAAAGATATATAAAAAAATGTACTTAGTTACTTGTGGGGTTAGAAAAAAGGTTCTTCTTTGATGATGAACTCTTGTTCAGCTTCATCATCTTCATCATGGGAGATTTTTGCAGATTTTAACATATTCATGAAACTTTTATTTTTGTTTGCTGACAAGTGTCTGTTTAATATCATCATTACTAATTAATTAAGAAAGAGATTAGGGCTAATATAATAAAGCAAGAGAGAAATATGGAAAATTGAGCATAATACATATAAGAATAGGAAAAACATATCTAACTGGTATTTTACAAGTTCAGATTAACCTAAAATTATCTCTAGAATTTTGTAGAAGATGAAAATAAAAAACTAATCTTTATCTTGTTGTTCTAATGAACAAATTAGAGCCAGAAAATCAAATTGAAATTGAAGAAAACTATATGAATTTTGAAGTTCAAATACTTGTTAATAAATAGAGTCTGACCCTATTAAAGAATAATTAAAATTTAAATGAATCATTATCTTCTTATTCTCTTTTGTCATTATCTAGTTATTGTTCTCATCTATTTTATCCTTTTAAATTTTTATTTCTTGTGTTCTTACTTCTTAGTTAACATGAGACTTAGTAAGAACTTTTTCATTGAGCTACTCGGTTAGGTTCTAAATTATCTTATTTCTTCTTCACTGTATACTATCATTCTTCCACAATTCCCCAACAGACCCTACCAGTCATTATACAATCTTTTATTTTTTCCTTCTTGTATAATTATGGAAAAAGTTTTCCACTTACTAAATATTTCAGTTTCTGATTTTAAGACAAACAAAGAGCACAATAAACAAATAACACAGACCAAGTAAATCCAGCAATTTAATAAATCAATGTAAATTGGGGAACAAAATAGTTGGGTAAAATTACAGTTAGATATGTCAACAATTTTAACATAAATTTGTGACTTTGTCAATTCTAAGCCTAACTAGAACATACAATATTATGAACTTGTGACTTTCTTCAATTTTGATTTGAGTATAACAAATGATTAACAACTTATTTCAAGTAGACTAATGAAGGGACTAACCTTTTTAACAGTAGAACCTGTTTTTCATTGAATGTTCAGCAAAGGTAACTCATTCTTTTTGTGACATTTGTAATAAACGGTTACTGCTGGATAGGGATGGCAATGGGGCGGTTCGGGGCGGGGAATGCATTTACCGTCCCCGCACCGTTTTAATTTCGGGGAATTTTTTAATACCATCCCCACCCCGTTCGGTTTTTTTCGGTTTCGGGGAATCCCGCGGGGCACCGTTAATAATTATTTTTATTTAAAATAAAATAAAAATTATATAAACAAGTTTTTTAATATAATATATATTATAATATATTAAAATTTATATTATTATAAGGAAATAACATTACTACTTTTATAAAATATAATGAATAAATAAATATATTGATAATTTAATATATTTGATTATGTTTATGGTATTCGGGGCAGATTCGGGGTAGATTCGGGGTGAAATCGGGGCGGGGGACACAAATACCATCCCCGCCCCATTCCCATTCGGTTTCGGGGAAAAACCATCCCAAACGGGGCAATTCGGTTCGGTTTTCGCGGGGCGGTTTCAAATTGCCATCCCTACTGCTGGACACAAGACCCTGCAAAATCAAGTTCTCATATCTCATAGCTAAACAACTCTGAAACCACAATATTAATACATCATCTGGCTGAATAATCACTAGGTTTAATTTTAGAACGGTAAGATTTTATTAGTATAATTTTTTGAAACTTTATATACTAGTATTGTGCAAACACTCTGTATAATCACTAAATCGGAACACTAGATAAATCTATATGATCTAGGAAAATGAGCATACTGATTATAAATTGCATATTAAGAAAAACTTTTATGTTTTCCACAATTTCTACTTAAGTTAAACTTGCAGTTCAATTTATCCCTAGGAAAAGTACATAATAGAAGGAATGACGGATTTGATACACCAATCAGTACGATTATACTAAATAAATCAAGATGTTACTCCAAAGAAGCATTGGCATTCATTTGCTTAAAATTAGTAAGAGCATTTGATGATTAATGAAATATCCAATAGAGAAGATGAGAAAATAAATAACAATAGAGGTAAGAAATATATGCCTTGGCATCACCGACGGGGTAAAAGTGCGAACTAGAGTCAGTTGATCTTTAGGAAGTTTTCCTTGCACATAACTTCGCTCCCCATGAACTCCCTCAAACAAGACTAAACCTGCAGAGAAGATTCAACATCCTTATAAACGAAAAAATTTACCCTGGGTTATAGCCCACCCTGGCCCCTTGTATAGCTCTGCCCCTGGTAGTCATGAAGGTTAGATTAGGGCTTCAGAGATAGAAAGAAAACAAGTGGATAGGTAGCTGACCAGGAGAAGTAGTGATGATATAAATGCATAGACCACAACAACAACGCATTCATCGAATTTTCAGTAAGAAAAATAGGTATCGATTTTCAAGCTGCAACAACAACAACACAGCCAGCGATCAACAAAGAGTGTGATCGATAAAGAGTGAGACATAATTGAAAAACTCATAAACATCCCAAGCAACAATACCTCTCTTCATATTTCTTCTAACATTATTCAAATTTCAATCCATAAACGATACACATGCATACAACAACAACAACCAAGCAATTTACTCCATAGAACAACAACAATGAAAGAAGAATATTCAGCTTATGAACAAACCATTTTATGCATGGCTTGATAATAAGCTTATTAAAATGTGGATCCTCCTAAATTGCATATCTGTCTTACTAGATTTACACATGCCCTTTCTACTCTACAAACGTAACTAAGAAAATTTAAAAAATTGATGAACCAGTTTCATCTAAATCCCTTCCTATCAAAAAAATTTTCTTCTATCCGCAATCAAACTTCTCTAGAGATAAACGTTAGAATGATCAAATCTAAACAAGGCGATTCCTTATGACACAATAATGAATGTTCAAACCTCTCAATCAATTGTTTAAGAAGAAAGCATATAAAAAGAATAAATGAGATGCAAAAACGGACTGATGAAGGAATGGATTGAGATCATCTTAACGTTTCCTTCCTATCTTTGATCTTACCATTGTTTATCCTTTCTTTTGTCAGCAACGCCGGTACCTTTGATCCCTGTTTTCATTGTCTTTCCAGAAACCTTAGGTTTTATGGAGTGAGAAAAGGGAATTGGGCTTTTCTACGAATAGGCTGATACTCTATATTCCAATTTAAAAAATTGTATAAATTCAATTTTTATTCTTAAATATAATATAATATTTAATTAATTTAATTTTAGTTTATATTATTTTTTATTTTTAATTAAATTTAAATAATAATTAATCTAAAGACATTTGTTATTAAAAAATTTAATAATGTTATAAAAAAATAACAATTAAATTTTACTGTTAATAAAATTTTAAGTCAAATTTAATTTTAAAATTTTAAATATTGAAATAAAATATTTATAAAATTAAAAAATGAAACATAAAAATAATTGTTAAATTACAAGATTGTCAATAAGTGGGTATATAAAAAATTAATAATAAAGGTGGTTGAATATGTATAAAGGTTGGCAAAAGTTTTTTTCTTTAATTTTTACCAACGCTTAATATGTGTTGGCATATAAGGGTTGCCGAATGCATGTTTTGTTGTAGTGCGATTGAGATTATAACCAATCGGTATCAATTGGGTTATACCGTTTGGTATTATAATCCATCAGTATTATTAGTTTTACACCTATTAGTATCATAACTGTGTGGAAAATTAATCATACAGAAAGAAAGAACACAATGATTTTATACTAGGTTCGACTTCAGATTGATGCCTACGTCCTAGTCCTAGTCCAAGAGAATGACTCTCGAGTTTGAATATACTATGTTTGAATACACTATAATGAGAAAAATAAGATTACAACTTTTTTTAATTTTAAAGATCTCTTCAAGAAACTTTTTGACTCTCTCACTTTTACCCGCACTTTATTACAAGCACTCTCAAACTATTTATACAACTTAATTAACAAAAGTAAGTAATGACATATCTGTAATAATACTGATCATTATAAAACCTAAACAGATTCATAAAGGAAACAACGATTGAAGGAATCAAACCTCTTGATCCTCGTGGACAAATGTCTAGATTTAAGGAATCAAACAACGAGTGAGAGAAAGTTAGATGATCCAGCGAGCGAATTTGGAGTTTGAGGCTTGGCGGATTGAGATATTTACTCAAGAAATATTGGAGGCTCCGTAAGAGTTGAGGCTTGGCTACTATATATAGATCTATCTTCCTCCATCCCGGAACTGCGAAGGCGCTTTCCTCCATTGAATTAATCTTCGCCAAGATGAAGAAGAAATGGGAAGAAATTGAGGCAGTGCCCGTAAGGTAGAATCGAACTAACCAGAAACAACGTAACATCACGTTGGTTTGATGGAAAAGTAAAAAAAAAAAAAAAGAAGAAGAAGAGAGAATAGATATAATTTTCTTATTTTTATCTCAAATCAGATTACATCACAACAACAACGACAGAACCTTTATAATTACAAAAGAGAGAGGAGAGCTAAAATTGAAGATGTGGAGTTGTCCTGTTTTTCAATTCCTCCTCCGATTCATCTGTTCTAACCAAAGGGGAGAAAATGTAATGGCATGAGAAGAAATGAAAGTAAAAGAAGTTTACTACTCCTATTCCGGCGATCATGAAGTAGAAGTTCTCGAGCCTGTCGGCATTGAGATCGTGACCACCCAACCATGGCGAATTCCCGTTCTTTTTCGTTATTGAGTATACCACGTTTGCAAGAATTGTGTCTAAATAACTCGAGGCTGACAAGCTAAGGAAGAATAGAGATCCACCGACGCTTCTCATGCTCTCCGGGAATTGGTTGTTGAGGAATTCCATTATAGCGACGGCTGAAAATGCTTCTGTCAGACCTGAGAGGACGAATTGCGGCAGTAGGATGGCGACGCTAATTGGCGACGCAAACGTACCGTTGTTTATGGCCGATTGCCGACGTTTCCGTTCCGTGATTCCGGCGACTAACATGCAGAGGATTGACATGACGATGCCTATTTGGATCTTCGTTTTCGTAGTTAGCCTCACGTCGTCATCCTTACTACTGGCTTTTGTTTTTCTTAGAACGGGGACTACTATGCACTCGTAGATGAAGATCCAAAGAGAAAGAGCGATCATGGAACTTAGCCCGATCCATGACGGTGGGATTTGAAACTGCTTGACTTTTGTGTTTGTTTGCATTGCCTGCGATATTCCGAGTGTGTTCATTTGATCCATGGAGATGAAACAGGCGATTCCTGTGAACCACACGGGGATTATTCCCACCAAGCATTTCAGCCTCTCCACTTGCTGGATACTGCATAGCCGCCAAGTGTTTGTTGAGATGGCGCCAGACTCATCAAGCTCGTGACTTCTATCAACAATAGCGGCTGCTTTCTCTAAGAATTTAAACCTAGTGGTTCTCGGAATGTCGTTGTATCTTCTATCGGACTCCTTAACTTCTGGATCATAGAGATCATCAGGCAATAACGTCCCTAGGTCTATCTTCCTCTTCCTGAAGGCAGCATTGATGACCTTAATAATATCCAGAAACATACTTCCTTGAGGCTCCTTGTAGACATAAACGTGTCTTCCAATCAAGAAGATGGATATTGAGAAGAAGAAGCAAACGGTTGGGATTGCGAATCCAAGAAGCCAGCTGACGTTGGTTTGGATGTAGACAACGATTGAGAGCGCGATAAGTAGTGCTACTGTGAAGGAGAAATACCACCAGTTGAAGAAGCTCTTGAGCTGAGACCTTCCTTTGGATGTGTTTGTGTCGAACTGATCTGCACCAAAGGCGATATTACAAGGTCTAATTCCCCCCGAGCCGATTGCTAGCAGGGCCAAAGCAGAGTAGAGAAATGCAAGCTGCCATGGTTGAGCCGATTCACAATTTAAGTGGGCATCAGTACTGCAAGGTGGAGGTCTAAGACGCGGTATGCCTGCTGTTAATGTCATCACTCCCATTCCCTGTATTGCATTGCATTTCATTTTATTTCATTTCATTTCATTTCAACAAACAAACAAGATTATATAATATATTTACCAACATGGAGGCAATTGAACCAATTAGGAGGGTGAGAAACCTTCCCAGATAAGCATCTGAGAAGAAAGCACCAGCCAAAGTGGTGAAATTGGATGAACCTGACCAAATGTTCACTACATTAACCAGCTGAATTCCATCCATATTGTATTTTGATCTGAGGTAGACTGTTATGTTGGCAACCAAACTCATAGATGCCAACTTCTCAAATGATTCATTTCCTGATAATATCAAATATCAATCACACATTTATATATTTAAAATAATTACAAATCCAAACCAAAATAATATTCTTAATAATTAATTACCCAAAATATATACAATGGCTTTCCATCCTCCTGCCTTTCTCTCTGAATTCTCTCCTTCATCTCCTTCGGAAGAAGAATTTCTTCTTCTTCTCTCTTCGCCCATGCACATGCTTGTTTCTCGTCTTTTTTTTTTTAAATTAAATAGAACTAGTTTGACATTCCATCGTCATGGCCCTCTCGCTCCGTTTCGTTCCTTTCCTTGAGAGAAAGAGTGAGTGAGACTGAAAAGAGAAATACCTGGAATACTAACTATCTGGTTCCATGGAATTCGGACATTTTATTGATTGATTGATTGATATGTGTTTTTGTTTTTCTTGGTCGGTCGGTCGGTTCGGTCGTGTTGAATATGAAACATTTAAACACATCTACATAGGACTTACCTTTCCCTTAAAAACAATATTATTATTAGTTGGTTACTTAGATCCTACAAGTTTGGTTACTTTCTCAATCCATCCACTCTAGAGAATCACTCTCAATCGCCACCTCTTTTTTTCTCACTCCCTTTCAAATTAGAGGATTAGTTTTATTTCAACTTATTATTAATTATATAGTAGACTATGTTAAATGTAATATTTATAAACTTTGTTATTATATATATATATAGTTTGCTAAATATAAAGTTATAGTTTCATAATAGAATTTTACAAATTTGAAGACGCAAACAAATTTGCCCGTTTATATGTAATTAAGTATTTTATACTTAGTCAATTTTTAAAAATTATATATTTTAATATAAAATTAATTCAAAATTAATAACGAGTAAATAACACTATAAAAAAATTATACTTACAAAATTAATTATATTAATTTATTTATTTAAATAAATAATAACTTTATTTTTTAATTTTTAAATATAAATTTGTTTTTTTAAAGTTAAATCGTATCCAATCGTAAAATCGAAATTGTTTATAAACTCGTAAAATTGTAAAATCTTATTATCGTAAATTTAAAATCGTAAGAATTTACTTAAAATCAGAATTGTTAGCCTAATGTGAAATCGTAAATCTTAATATTTTAAAAGTCAACTCGAGATTTTGATAGTCTTGGATGTAAGTCACGTAACTCATTTGAGTGAACCACTATAAATCTGTGTCTTCTTGTGTTCTTCTTTTCTTTTGTTTTTACAGATCGTTTTCAAACAGATCAGTTTTAGAAGATCCAAATCCTAACAAAAACGTTTTGTTTTGGCAAAATATTGGTAGTTTCAATGTGGGCATTACTACAAGTTGTTCGCTAATCAAAATGCAATATTAATATTCTATTATTAAATTACATTGCGGTTAAAAAAACGAAATCCAAAAAGATAACCGATTTATTTTAAGTTCAACCTGAAGCGTTAATACATGTGAGGTGCGTTCTCAAGTGAAGGGCGGCACTTCATATGTCTCTGATTAATTTTTCACCTGTCTTTAATTAAGACTTCATTTGAAGCTTTAATACAAATGAAGGGCTTCACCTAATAAATATATATATATATATATATTATTAATTAAATCATCATTTACTATTAATTATTTGAATTCATTAAAAAAATCTTTATATAATTTTGATAAATTTGTTTGATAGTTACCTCATTGGTAGACATCTCGCACTTAATCCAAAAGAATGTTTAATTATTTTTCATGTTTTCAAATAAAAAATTATTTTGTATAAAAATTTTGTGAAACAGAAATTACTTGTTCTCACTCTTATTCTCTTAATTTGTTATTAACGTTATTCTTTTTGTTTTTAGATTTAATGCAATTCAATTTTATAGGGAATGAAATGTTTTGTTTGTACTTTTTGAATTGTTAGATTTTTTTATTGTCTTAGTAAAAATATAATAAATTTTATTTAAATAAAATTCATTAAAATTAATAACACATCAAATAAAAATGTTAAGTACATACAAACAATCAAAAATAATTGATCAAAAGAATGAAGATGTGGAAACCCTTTCCATATATCCGATTCCAAAAAATAAACTAGAAATCAAGAGGTATATATATTGTATAAGCAATACAAAATATAATTGTAATAAGAGAAATAATCAATGATACATATTTCATTGTTGGTTTTTATAAAATAGTTTAGCCATCAAATTGTCTTAAAAAATAATATATTTTCGTAAATACATATTCTTAATATATATATATATATATAAATTAATAATAATAATAAAATATTTATAATTATAAATATTTTATTATTATTTATATTCATCAATAATTTTTTATTTTTAGGTATGTAATTATATTTTGGTTCAATTTATTATTTATTTATGTATTAATATGTTAAATTTTATTGTTAGTTATGCATTAATTATAAAATTTATAATAATACTTATTTTTAATTATAAATTATTAATAAATTACCATAAACACTTAATATCAATAAACCATTAATTATTTATTTCATAGAATATCAATATAACCTGACATTATATAAATAAATCAATATTACATTTTCAGCTACTTTTTATAATAAGTAGGGGTGACAAATTTGATCAGGAAACTAAACCTTAACACACAGTGAATTAATATTATTTATTAATATGAGTTGGATTGAATATAGTTTTAATAATTCAAACTAAATTTTAGTTTTAACATATTATTTATGTTTTTAATTCGTTACTATTTAAAAATATTTGATTTATTTTATAATGTTTAATACGTTTTTGATTCGATCAACATTTTTTTAATTCGTTTAACCAATATTTGATATGTTTAACAAATACTAACTAATTTTGATCCGTTTATTACGTCTTTGACCCATTTAATATATTTTTGGTCCATTTTAACACACTTTTGATATATTTACTACGTTTTGGTTCGTTTATATAGCTCGTTTATGAAATATTTAATACGTTTTTTTATCCGTTTAACATATTTTTAATTCGTTTAAAAATATTTTAATATTTTAGTTAATAAATTTTAATTTATGAAAAATAATAATTAAAATGAATAAATAAGGCTTTAATTATGATAAATGGCTTTAATTGATAAATTTATTTTTTTAATTAAACTATGTATTAAAGAGATGAGTTATTTATTCTCTATGACCAAAATATATGCATAAATTATTATTAATAAGTTTTTAATTTTTTATCCTTATTGAGTGTAGGTCCCACCAAGATAGGATCTTATGTCCCCTCTTTTTTCCTCATATAAGGGCTAAATAATCATTTTCTAAAAAACTAAATAAAATTATTTTACTCTTTTGCCCATTTTTGTGAACGGAATAGGATCCCATCGTGTGTGAACAATGTGAATTATAGAACTAATGAGATATTCTTATCCATGATCAAATAATAGGTCATGATGTTGGTCATGGAGATCAAAACCAAAATCAAGTCATAGGATACATCACAACCACAACCAATGTCATTTGATTAAATGTTGTCATTTGTCAGCATTTGATTGGTTGTCGATATTTTCATCTCTTATCTTTAAAGAAGTAGAAAATAATGAATTTGTGTAATTTGAGTAACTCTACCTCAACTCAAATTCAATTCAACACAAATTAAATTAATTCACTTAAATTAATATTTTAAGTTTGGGTTAGACTTGGAATTTGAGTAACAATGATATAATCACCCTAATTTTATTATTGTATAAATCTACATTTAATATTTTTTCAGTCGAAACTTTGTTCTGCACCCTTATATTCAAGCCTTATGTCAATTGATACTTCACTATTATTATTATTATTATTATTATAATTTAATTATTAACCAAAGAATATAATATTTAATTAATAAATATCAAATATGAGTGAAACAATTTCCAGAGAAAGAATATAATTAATAATATAAAATCATAATAATTAAATTACATTCTGTGTTTTTTTATTAAATAAATGGAAAATTTGACGAAATGATCATGATAATTGGTCTAATTCAAAAAATGGACACGCTTCATAAACCCTACAAAAATGGGATTTTCGCCTTGCGAAATGTCCGTCTTGCCCCTCTCGCGCCCACTTACCGCTCATTAACGCGATTTATCACATATGCACTTCATGTAAAACGCGTGAGTCCGTAAACGCATTTTACATGAAACATGTATGTGGTAAAATGCATATTTTCATTATACGCATTTTGTCACAATCTAGTTTCATGTAAAACGCGTTTATGAACTCACGCATTTTACATTAAACGCGATTGTCGTAAAATGCATCTTTTATAGTATATAAACTTAATTTGCCCCTCATTTTAAAATAATTCTTTCTATTCAAGACGTGCCCTCTCTCTCTATCTAACCCATGACTCTACTCTCCAACTTTCACGACTCACCAACTTTGTTCAAATCAGTTCAACATCATCATCGATCAACTCTCATCATCATTCATCGTCGTCTTTTCGTTCTTATATTCAAGTGAGTTTAGGGTTTATGTGTAATGTTCTTATTGTTTTGACGTTTATATTGATGGATAATCCTTAGCTTAGCTTTTAGGGTTAATGTGTAATTTTCTTATTATTCTGGCGTTTATGTGTATATATATTGATGGATAATCCTTAGTTTTTAGAGTTTATGTATGTGTAATATATATATGGATGGATATTGATGGATAATTCTTAGCTTTTAGGGTTTATGTAGCTTTTAGGATTTATGTGTGTATATGATGTTGTTTTTCCAATATTCTTCATTCACACGTATTATATTAGCGTATTGTAATGTTCTTATTTTGCATTCATGAATGGTTTAGGGTTTATAATAACTGTGTATTACTATTTCACGAGCATTGTATGTATATGTATTGTACGTATATACTTTATTTGAATTGTTTGTTAATGTTTTATCAAATTTCCGCGTATTATTTTATGTTGCTTACTTGAGTTGTTATTCTTATGCCAATGTTGTTCTTTTTTTGTAGATAGAGTCGACCATAATTTCTGAGTTTATTGGTATGGTCTCATGGAAAACCAATATCTCAATAATTGTCACCAAGTTTGTTGCAATGGATCTAATGGAAATGGTAGAGCAAACACAATTCCGAATTTTATTCAAAGGATTCACGTTACTGCAGTTCTCATGAACAATAATCCATCAAATTCTCCTCAGAAAGAGAATCTTAAATTCTCTACCGATGAAGTTCCTCGTGAATGGAGAGGAGTTGTGCTTCGGGATGAAGGAGTTTGTCTTTGTCTTGATCACATGCCTTAATTTTGGAAGATTCCCTGTAGTGGAAACCATTTTCAATCAAGTTAAAGAATGTACATCTTTAGTTGTAAAATATTTTAAAAGTAATATGATTGTTAGAACAGGAGATCTTCACTCAAGATTGTCCTGCTCTGATAAAGAAGATGCATGGAAGTTGGGGCTGGTATATATGGTTTGTCATTATCTTTTCGCCCTTGATTCAATGATGATAATAAATATCAAACTCCTTAGAATGGTCGAGGACATCGACACTTTCCTTCAACTACAAAAATAGTTGGGCATATTATCAGTAACACTAGAGGAGAACATAGCTGGAGAAGATTGAAGGAGGAATATGTGGATGTGTTTGTGGAATTACATAGAAATTGGAGGAAAGTGTCGATGTCCTCGACAATGCTGAGGAGTTTGATATTTATTATCCTTCTTAGGTCAAGGGCGACGAAATAATGGTAAACCAGGTATATAAGTCTCAACTTTCATACATGTTCTTTATTAGAGTAGAACACAAATCTTGAGTGAATGTCTCATATTCTAACAATCATGTTATTTTTAAAATATTTTACAACCAAAGGTGGATATTCTTCAATTTGATTGAAAATGGTTTTCACTGCGGGGAATCTCCCAAAATTGAGGTATGTGATCAAAGCAAACTCCTTCATCCTGAAGCACAGCTCCTCTCCATTCACGAGGAACTTCATCTACATAGAATTTAAAATTTAAGTTGTTTTCCTGAGGAACATTTGATGGGATTATCGTTCCTGAGAACCACAATAACGTGGATCCTTTGAATAAAAATCAGAATTGGGTTTGCTCTATCATTTCTATTAGATCTATTGCAGCAAACTTGATGGCAAGGTTTGAGATATTGTTTTTGCATGAGACTCTATCAACAAACTCATAAATTATGGTCGACTCCATTTATAAAAAAGGAACAACATTGGAGTAAAAATAACAACTCAAGTAAGCAACATCAAAAATTGGATAAAACACTAACAAACAATTCAAATAAAGTACATCCGTACAATGCTCGTGAAATAGCAATACACAATTATTATAAAACCTAAACCATGCATTATACAGAATAAGAACATTACAATACATTGATATAATACGTGTGAGTGAAGAAATTTGATAAACAACATCATATACACATAAACCCAAAAAGCTAAGGATTATCCATCCATATATATACACATAAATGTTAGAATAATAAGAACATTACACATACATAAATTCATATAAATGCCAAAATAATAAAAACATTACACATAAACCCTAAAAGTTAAGTTAAGGATTATTCATCAATATCCATCGATATAAACACTAGAATAATAAGAACATTACACATAAAACTTAAACCATTACACATAAAACTTAAACCATAAACTCACCTGAATATGGGAACAAAGAAACAGACGACGAACGATGATGAGAGTTGATCGATGATGATGTTGAACTGATTTGAACGAAGTTGGAGAGTAGAGTCGTGGATTAGAAAAAAAAAGAGGAAGTCGTGAATAGAAAGAATTATTTTAAAATGAGGAGCAAATTAAGTTAATATACTATGAAAGACGCATTTTACGATAATCATGTTTCATGTAATACGAGTGAGTCCATAAACACGTTTTATATGAAACAAAATTGTGGTAAAATGTGTTTAATAAAAATACGCATTTTACCAAATACGCGTTTCATGTAAAACGCATTTATGGACTCACACGTTTTACATGTATCATATATGTGGTAAATCGTGTTAATGAGCGATAAGTAAGCGCGAGAGATGCAAGACAGACATTTCGCAGGGTGAAAATCTCAATTTTGCAAGGTTTATGAATCGTTGTCCATTTTTCGAATTAGACCCATTATCAGGGTCATTTCGTCAAATTTCCCAAATAAATACATAAAATTGCTAACCTGAATCAAAATTGAATTTCATAATAAAGAATATAGCATTAGACATTCAATCATGCAGAATTAGAATGAAACCCCAAATCTCCATGTAGGCGCCTATTAGCCAAGCTTTTACAACCATGGAAGATTCGATCAAACCGAGAACTTGACAAAACTTAAAGAAGATGATAGTAATTTACGTGAAAGGGTAGAAGTTGGAAAAGAGTAAACTTCCAAGAAGAATATAGGCTGCGGAATATGCCCAAATCATATATCCCCATCTCTTGCTAACACGAGCTATATACGTGGCAAACCAATAGAGAGGCGGACTTGCTGACAAGAATCGGGTCGAGACCTGTTATAAGAGTTATTTGGATTTAACTCATTTCATCAGTTAAATACTAAAATACCTTCATTTTATTTATAACATTTTGAAATATGATAAATGGATAGAATATAAAGTATACTAGTTTTGCTTCCTGAACTTTAAAAATGGCTTAAATCTCATCGCATGCAAAACGGGCTTTTAATGCAAGTTGAGGAAGCAAAATGAACTTCTTTTTTATTAAAAAGTAAACGATATTTTAGTCATTTAACTCAAATAACATACTTTTTCATTAAAAAAAATATATGGCTCTAAGTTTCAAACTTACCTGAACATGCATGACAAAAAAGGCAGTAGCTACCATGAAGCCCAGGTGAAAGACAAAAGGAAGAATGACATTGGGAACACATTCCTGTTCGTCTGCGATCTGATGCTGCATCGCATTTACATTAAAATCTTCTATCTGCCTCTTTTGCTTCCGTTTATGAAGAACAGAATTTTCTGTTACAAGCAAATACTAAATGAACAGCAAAACAAGGAGATGTACAGAACTTCAAGAAGGTGTGAATGCCTGAATTTGAAACTGGTAGAGAAACTGTTAATAAATTTTTGAATCTGTTTCACTCACAAGTTAATAAACATCCTGTTTCCAAATGTGATCCCATCTGAATCCACACCCAGATGAAAAAAAAAATCCAACAAAATAGTGTTTCTTCTTATGAAGAACATAATTTCTGTTACACAGCATATGAAAATGGCCTGAATTTGAAACCGGTAGAGAAACTGTTGATGAAATTTTTAATCTGTTTCACAACAAGTTAATAAACATCATGTTACCAAATGTGATCCCATTTGATCTACACCAGATGAAAAAACCGACAGATATGGTGTTTCCAAATGAAAACATTCTTCCCTGCTGCTCTCTCAGATGAAGTTTATAATTAACAATAACATGACAGCTTCATTTAACTAACTTGAAAGTAAAAGTACCTTGTGACGACTTACCACTTCCTGAAACTATTTTCTCTTTTTCAGCTAATTGTTTAGGCTGGAAATCTTCATCCACATTAGAACATTGGAGGAGTCCCAGTGAGAAAAAAACTTCTGGTCTTTGTTTTACATAGTGGAATATTGTAGAAAGAGCTAAGAACAATATTGGAGAAGCTAGGAGAAAATTTGGCAACTGTCTTAGTTGGAAATACTTGAGAAACCCAACTCCCCTGACAGAAACAATGTATTCAAATATCCATAATCACAATTTTTATTTAAAACAAAGCCACAGATACAGGACAAAATGATATAGCAGAAACAACATTAAACTAACCAGTAGTGACTTTGAATGAAATTGTATAGCAGAGGTATTCTTTTTTTGCACCAAGGCCTCATCTTATCAGTAGAATGTCCAAGACAAATATTGTAGTAACCAAATGCTTGAAACGCAATAAAAGGAACGAAAATACACAGACAACGTAAGGCTCCAACTGCAAGAACCTGCACGGCAAGCTAGCAAAAATAACAAACTAATAAGGATGCCATCCCAGAAGAATGTAGTGATCAAACTGACCAGAAAGAGAAAAACTAGACGAAAGGCTTTCAAAAAGTGAATTGAAATACAGAGAATAATGTTACACTCAATGAAAAAAGAGAACAGCTATCTATCTGCTAAAAGATTGAACGGTCATGTGAAACTGCATGGACTGTTAACAAACAATAGAAACATATCAGGACAAAAATGATGGGAAGAATCATTCGCTCAACATCTTAAGAGAAATAATGCAATTATAAGAACTAAAACAAAACACTGTAATCGTACAATCAAAGAACATAAATGATGAAAGAATAAGTAAAAGAAGCAAAAAATATTAAATTTCAGTAATTGATCTTAGCTTATCACTTAATCTAAATGATTAAGTGCTTATTCGAATTAAGTTAATTTGATAATGGTTGTTTAAAATCACTCAATTATTAGATTCAACTCAAATTAAGCTAAAAAATATGTTTTAATTAGGTAAGTTATGAATGACTTAACTTAGTAAAATATAGTAAAAGCATCAAAAGACGACTTTTCCCCATAAAATTAGTAAAATTACGTCACTACAAGGGTAATAAATTGTTTTTCAACATTAGTTCCATATTTTATCGAATCAGCTTACATCTCAAGTTCTTAAGACCTAGATATTTTCATTTGGTTTATTCAATATTCACTTTTCAAGACATTTAACTAATTCCACACTTAAAATTCAGTATTCAACATTAAGCACTTAATTTATAGTTTTATCAACACACCCAAGATACAGTTATACCAAAACTAACAAGAAAACATTCTACTATCTACAGGATTTTCTAGTCAAAATCATTATTATGTCATCACAAATTAGGTAACTATCGAGGATTAATTGTGATGGCCTATTCAACCTCACTCCTCAAGAGAGGTCATAATCAACATCAAAAGAGGATTATGTGCAAATTGAGAGCATACATCTGTGGATTACAGGTGGGGATAGTTGGGTTCAATGATCATGTAATTCAAACTAATCCAAAATAAAAACAAGTACTTACACGACAATCCTTCTTGTGAAAGATGGCACGGTAAGCACGATGCATTGTTTGATAACAAATATAGCCAGCATTAACCACACCATTCGACCTTGCACACCCCGAGAAAGAAAACACAAGTGTTGCAGCGTTATCTGCACCGGAGAGTAAAGCATACAAGCCTCCAAGGGATAGCAGAGAATACAGGCTTTCAGAATATCTGCAAGCAAGATATAGAGGGTAATACAACTCTATATAAGCTAGTCCTTCTCTTAGTTTCATGAAAAAAGGTACAAGAAACATACATTGATGAATAGAATATTGATGCTGGATTGAAACAAAACAAAAGTGAAGCTCTCAAAGCTGCATCTCGGTCCTTCAAAATAACAACTGAAAGCCTGTTAGGAAGCAGAACAGTGAAAATACATACTGATAACATAAAAGATGTTACAATTATTAACATGAAACCGACCTGTAGAGGTAGAGCGCGGAAAAGATAAAAGCAATGTTGTTGATGACATAGCCAGATAATCCAAGAACAGCTCGATGTCCAAATAAAGGAACCAACGGGAGAAAAACTGAAATAGAGCAGAACTGATAAGAAATTCGAGTTTGAATCCCAAAAAACATAGATACAAAAGAATTGACCAACCTGTTCGTGTAATAGTCGACATACATATGGGGAGAAGGGGTAAGAAGGCGTAGGATTGCTCGTACTCGTATCCGCACTGCGCTATTCGAACGAAGTAGACGCTGTCCCAAACGATGCTGTTTTCGATCAGAGCGGCGACGCGAGGGAATACAATTTGACTGGGGGCGGCGGAGGAAGAGAGGCAGGTAGCGTTAATATTGGCGGAGGTGTCGTATGGTCTGAGAACAGATCTCCATAGAACGATGAGTGAAATGAGAAGGAGTCTTGACGCAGTAGCTGATCGGAGAACAGTACGATTGTATGAAGAAACCTCCGTTGAAGATTTACTCGCCATCGTCGTCAATTCTTTCCCACATTCAGTTCTCCACTCGTAATCGAACTCCAAATAGATGCTTTTTGGGCAAAGTCTCAAGTTACTAAAATTTTCGAGACTAATTTCGTACAATTCAAAGTTGAAACTCTATAATTGATGAAAACAACTCAAATTAGAGCTTCAACCAAATAAGAAATCGGAGGAGACAATACTTAATGCCAATTATATTTCCGAAGAAGAAATATTTGTAGGTCACTCCTTAATTTTTTTTTTCCTCTCTCGTGATCACTTTAATTTATATTTTTTTAACGAAAATGTCCTTTGTGAATTTGATGAATTTCGGTTTACGAAGAAGCGTGTCCGAAGGGACTTCGAGTTTCGCGAAAGAGAATTTTTTTTATATAAATACTCAAAACTTTTCATTTTGCAATAATTCTTTTACTCAAATACGCAATAGGCGTATTTTCGTCAAAAAAAAATAAAGTGGTCACCAGAGTAATAAAAATTAAGGGGTGACCACGGATGCAAATAAGTCATTCTTTAGAGTCGTTTCGTCAAATTTCCCGATGATAGTATTTGGGTCACACCTCCCTTTCGTCTCGATCTCACTCAAATTCGATCCCGAACAATATAAACACAATTAAATATATAAAATCAACAATATATTTATTATTCTTTATATTTTATGTCTTTATAATAATATAAATTTTTAACATTACAATATATATATATATAATAATTATGGGGAGCTAAAGATTTGAACTGATGTGGAAGAATAACTAAGTTTGATGACTTAACATAATCTTAATAATCTTAATGTTTTATTATTCTCTTTTCTCTTCTATTAATAATTTTTCTCTTTTATCATTATTAATAATTTATTTTTCTTTTTTTCTCTTTTCATAAATAATTTATCTCACTTTACTTATTAATTTATAAATATAAGTTTTAAAATATATATATTATATTAAATATAGATTTTAAAATATATATATTATATTTAATAAATATATATTTAAGAGAATAAAAATTAAATATAAAAATTCTTTTTTTATTTAATTAATTATTTATCTCTCTAATAATTTATATATATATATATGATTAATAATTTATTTATTTATGTGTTTTAAAAATAAGTAATAATAGAAAAAAATAAATAAATCAATAAAATAAAATAATATATATATATATAAATTCTCTCCTTCTTATTTTGTCCCTTTTCTTATTATTAAAAGTTAATATTTATTTATGTGTTTTAAAAATAAATAAATTAATAAAATAAAATAATATATATATATATATATATAAATTCTCTCCTTATTTGTCCCTTTTCTTATTATTAGAAGTTAATATTTATTTATTTCATTTTCTTATCAAATGTATTAAAAATTCAATCAATTACATTTAATTAACTCACTATTTATATAGAGTAAAGATAGAGAGTGGGAAATATATTCATAAAAAAATATATTCACTAATTTTCTCTTTTATATTATCATATTATAGTTATAAATATGGTTAATTTAGATATATATATATGAGAGTAAATTGATATTTGAGTCAAAATAAATAAATTTTTTAACCAAATAGGTTAATAAGATTTTATATTTTAAATTCAATACTAAATAATTCAACACTAAATTTGATTAACGCGAGACATTTAACAATATAAGTTCAACTTTTTAACTAATTATTTTCTCTCTATATATATAATTATGCCTAATTTTAAAGTGTCCGGATTGCTGGTTAATTTTGATATATATGTGAGAGTAAATTTATACTTGGGTCGGATGGTAGGTTAACTCATTTATAAACTTAAAACGGTTAAAAATAAAATTAAAAATGTTATATGTATGTTTCAAACTTGTCACTTAACAAAAACAAGTATAATTTTTTAACCAAGTGTGATTGAGATTTGAGATATGGTCTGCTGATGAATAATAGGTCAGTGTCAATTGAAAATGGTTAAAAAATATGAATCGACCAAATTGAAAGTGTAAGGTCACAAGATAAGAGGTTCATTCAGAAAAAATTATGTTACGAGATATGTGAAAAGATAAAATTAAAATTATTATTATTATTTTTTATTAAATTTATTTTTTTTATATTTTTATCGCCTCATTCAATCTTTTATTTTCTCACCAAATTTCCTCCATTGAGTATTTCTCTTTTATTATATAAAAAAAATAACTGGACAATAACTAGGGGTGGCCAAAAAATCCGATCGATTCGATCCGAAAAAATCTGTATCCGATGGATCGAATTCGGATATCGATCCGATCCGATATTTTTACCGGATTTTCGGATCGAATACGAATCGGACAAAAAAATTCGGATACCCGAAGCCAATCCGTTGATTTTTAAAATTTATTAAATAAACAAATCCAAACAAAAATATTATTAAATAAATACAAATCTAACCAAAAATCTCTCTCTTCCTATCTTTTTCTACCAGTTTTTCTTTACAAACTCAAATAAAAATATTATTAAACAATTACAAATCAAACAAAAATCTATCTCTTCCTCTCTTCTCTTTACAAACCCTAACAAAAATACAAAATTTCTCTCTTCCTTATGTTTTCTCCCATTTTTCTTTACAAACCCACAAACCCAAACAAAAATATGTCTCCTCCATTTGTTTTTCTTCTCGTTTCCTTTTAGATTTGTTTGTGAATCTGTTCTCAAATTGTCATTATTCATAACTAAGATCCTTAATAGAACATTTTTAATTTTCTAGCCTATGAAAAAAAATTAGAAATATGAAAAAAATCGAATCAGCGGGTTCCCGGCTAACCGATTCGATTCGATCCGGTATTTTCGGATCGGATAGTGGTCGGATACCGAATCGAATATGAATCGCAATTTTTGTAAAAAAATAGAGACGGATATCCGATCCAAAATACCAGATCTACCCCTAACAATAATAGTATATTCATTTCCCGTATAAATTCGCCCAATTATCATCTATAATCACTATATACAATAGTCAAAATTGAGTTATTATTTTTATTATATATTAGTCAAAATTGTTATAATTCATATAGTCAAAATTGTATCAACTTATTTATATATTACCAATTAGTAGGAATGGATTAGCTAAATCACATAATAATAATAATAATAATTAAGCTGTAAATGTATATTTTAAATAATTTTGGGACGAAGATCGGTTTTGAAAAGAAGGGTATTATCGGCTTTACGCTAGGTTTTCACTTTTTATCATCACCGTTGGGCGTTTGCTCCTCCCTCTTCTCTCCTCCATGCCTGCTCTGTTTTAGACTGATTTTCGAGAAGTACAGTCCGATTTGTTTAATCATCCAGAGAGAGAAAGATAAGGAGGAGGAGGAGAAGAAGAAGAAGAGTACGGGGAAGAGCACATTGCTGTTGGTGATAAAGATCTAGGGTTTCAAAGAGATCTTGGATCCGTATTTTCCAAAAAGTTTCCCCAAGCTTTGTTGGAGGTAGAAGAAGATGAGCTTCGATCCGTCTCCTCCGAGTACAAATGGCAACCTCGACGAGCAGATTCTTCAGCTTATGCAGTGCAAGCCTCTCTCGGAGCAAGAGGTTCTTTTCGATTCTTATCGATTTACTTCCTTATCATGTTTATGTCTCATTATCTCGTTTTCTCTTCAAGGATCCGTCTGGACTTCGATTTACTTTTTTTATTTTCGACCTTAGCGGCTCGATTAATGTTTTTCTAAGATATGAATCTGGATGTTCATGGCACCTTTCCTGAAATACTTTCATATGTAAACTGATGCATCATAACATCAATCGTTTTTATTGTAGGTTAGAGGTCTGTGCGAGAAGGCTAAGGAGATTCTTATTGATGAAAGCAATGTTCAGGTTTGCTTTCCTCTGTTCAAATTAGTGCATGTTGTCTTATTATGTTGTTAGAGGACTTGTTTAGATTCTGGATGTAAACAACAATTGGATATAGCTTTATGTTAGGTTTTATGCCAATTGAATGCTTTGTTTGAACACAACAGTGATAGATCCAAGTGAGACACTTGTTTTTATGAATAAAATAATAGGATTCATCTACTAATGCCACTTAGTACAATGCCTATGTGATATGAAAGTGACTGGAGAGAGCTTTTTATCTTTTTCTATCAATGAATAAAATCTTAAAAATTTGTGAATGCAGATGTTGATTTTTTTATTTTGTTTGCTTATACAGCCTGTTAAAAGTCCTGTAACAATTTGTGGGGATATCCATGGGCAATTCCATGATCTTGCAGAGCTATTTCGGATTGGTGGAAAGGTATTTCTTTGATTTTAGAATGTATAAACATATATATTTTCGTTGATTTATCTATCTATCTATCGTGGAATGATTATAACACTGGTGTCTGGGTTGTGTATTTCAAATGTCTTGCCTCTTTATTATCATCAGTATTTTGTGGACTGATACATGGCCAATAGGTTTGTAATTTGTTGATGTCATCACTATGCACATCTTGCTATACCCACGGTTTTCCTATCAGGCCGTGGATAACTTGAATGTTGCCATTATATGTTTGCAGTTGAAACTTTATTACCTTTTTTTCCTTTGTAATGTTATGTTTGTATGAAATATGAATTGCCTGCACTGTAGTTGTTAGCAGTGATCTCTCCGCAAGCTCTTACACTTTCTTAAGAGGATCACTTTAAAGTGGAAACTCTCTTTCAACATCTTCCCTGGAAGAACAAAGTGTTATTGCTATCGTGGTTTCTAAACAAAACAACCTAATAACTTCCTGGGGTCCCTAATCATATGTATATCGAGTGAACATCTTCAGAACTTCTATACAACCTTCATATTAGAAGGAGATAAGCCTCAATATGGTTTTACAAGTTATGGAATATATCACAAGGATAGATTATTAAGTCTGTTAATATGATTTTCTACTGATGCCTTATTCTTTATGTGTGAATAAGTACATTGTTGCTTATTGTTGCATCAATCCTCTGTATGATTAGATTTTTTACATTCATCAATTAAGCATGTGACAAATCTTCTGTTGACAGTGCCCAGATACAAACTACTTGTTTATGGGAGATTATGTTGATCGCGGGTACTATTCAGTTGAAACTGTAACGGTAAGTTCTTTTGTTATCAGATGTTCTCTCTTATTGCTTAGTCATTTTAATCGCAAAATTGATATTTTCTTACACTCATACACATGGATATTGAGCAGAAAAGTATTATTGTCACTCTAGATAAAGGATGTAGGGCTATTAAAACCTTTTTTTGGTAGATTGACTACAAACTGGCAGTTACTCTTAGCTGAAGAAATGAAAAAAGCCTTTCTAAATACTCTTATGTAAACGACCTCTCTGAGCAAGAGATTAATTCCTCCTTGTATCATGTAATGCAATGTACATTGGTAATCCGTCTTCTAGTGAATGATGGGTTTGGGATGAGTAGATACAGAACAATGGATCTATTATAAAGTTTGGGACCTTGTGCTTATTTTCATAATTGAGAATGCCAGTGATAGTCAGGTACTCTTCTTGCTTTGGGTTATCCCAACACTGATTCTTCCTTGTTTCAGCTTCTTGTGGCCTTAAAGGTACGATATTCTCAACGGATCACTATTCTACGTGGAAATCATGAAAGCCGACAGGTATATTTTAGCTTCCTCATTCCTTGTTTTTTAATCTGTGCTCCATCTCAATTTCCCTTTTTCTACATGTGGTTCTTTAGACTTTGTTGCTTCCTGTTGGTCTCAATCCTGTAATTTTCTTGGGTCTTAGTGCCCCATTTGGAAACACGTCTTATTTTTGTTTTTGTATTTGGATCTGGATAAAAACAAAAATAAATTTCAAGCTTAGCTTAGTTTTAATCTGCTAAATGTTTTTACCTTTTTCTGATTGCAGATTACTCAAGTTTATGGATTTTATGATGAATGCCTGAGGAAGTGAGTACTTTCTATGGATGTTGGATGCCAATATAATATTTTTGATCTCATATGCATTTTTTTTTGTCTTAGACCTCAATGTTATTGATGTTTCTTGTTCAATTTAGAAAAAGGTAACACGACATTCTAAACTGTCTGTTACCCCTGGGGAATGCAGCAATATGTTTTTATAATTAACTTTCATATTTGATCATCAAAACCTTGCTTATAGTTTTTTTTTTTTACATTTGGCTATCTTTCGGATATTTTTGCATGTAATGAATACAAGTCAGTTATGTATCTGTCCTCTTGCCCCTTTCCCAATCCCCACTCTATCTCTGCATCTTACTCTCCATCACTTCCTTTGCAGATATGGTAATGCCAATGTCTGGAAGACTTTTACGGATCTGTTTGATTATTTTCCACTTACAGCATTGGTTAGTTTCCTTCCACTCTACCCTATTAATAGATGTGCCTGGTTGTTGTTAATCAAGATTGCTTAACATCATAATATGGTCAACAATATTTCTTTATATTTTTCGTAAAAACTTCTAGGTCGAATCAGAAATATTTTGTCTACACGGTGGACTGTCCCCTTCAATTGAAACATTGGACAATGTACGTAATTTTGACCGTGTTCAAGAGGTTCCTCATGAGGGGCCTATGTGCGACCTTTTATGGTCAGATCCTGATGACCGCTGTGGTTGGGGTATCTCACCTAGGGGTGCGGGATATACGTTTGGTCAGGTATTTTTGTATGTTCATTTATATATATAAACTGTTTTGTAGTGAATGACATTTCTTATAGAATTTAAGACCGCCTATTCATGTAGGATATATCCGAGCAATTCAATCATACAAATGGACTAAAGCTGATCGCTAGGGCCCATCAATTAGTCATGGAGGGATTTAACTGGGCTCATGTAAGAAACTTTTGTTTTTAGTTTCCATGTTGAGTAACAAAGTATTAGGTTTGTTTAACCTATAATAATAATAATGATGATAATACACAGGAGCAAAAGGTTGTTACTATTTTCAGTGCACCTAATTATTGTTATCGCTGTGGTAACATGGCATCCATCTTGGAAGTTGATGACTGCAATGGCCATACTTTTATTCAGGTGAGATTTAGTGAGATTTAACACAACTTCTTATAGATTCAACTGTTAAAAAAATTCACTCTCTTTACAGTTTGAACCTGCACCTAGGAGGGGAGAACCAGATGTCACTCGAAGAACACCCGATTATTTCCTTTGAGACATGGCTCTGAAACAAGAAACACAACTACTATAGCGGTGGAAGGAGATCTACATGTGTTCTCCAACTATAGCCATAAAGAAGCGGCCGAGCAAGCAAGACCACAAAAATTAGCTGCATATGTATCATTTTCCTGTCAGTGTAAGACTGGTATTATCTATCTTAACCCTTCTTTTTTACCCCCATCATTTTTTCCCTTTAATTTTCTTGTAGAAATGATGTTCCTCAATGCATTGTTTTCAATAGATGAAAGGAGTTATTTTTGGCTTGTAGCTTCTAGCTACTTATGTTGATCATTTGTTTTTCGTTTTGTGACCTGGATTTATAAATTAAACATTCAGAAATGCTAGGTTAATAAAATCTTAGTTGAATACTCCCAAATCCCAATAGGAAGTTTACAAGTTTCATTTAACAGGAACAATATACATATTGCCATTAGATTTTGTGTATGTACAATGTCAGTTTTTCCTTTTGAACTCGGTTAGAAACGGTCTAAAAGCAGCCAACACAGCTGCAATTTTACAAGCAAGAAAGCCCATCATCCCAAACACGACTTCTTTCGCTGTCAACATTGCAGTATTTGTACTCGCACCATATTTTGCCGTCACAAAAGCAACTGATAATAATAATAAAATCAAACCAGATAAGGTTACTTTAAACTCCTGATCATTGCTATTGTTGTTGCCTAACCCATCAACAGATCTCTGTAGAAATAACAGATAGATAAATCCCCCAATCCCACCCGTTAAGAAAGCTAATCCAACATCTTCACCGACAACTATAAACGAAATTGTTGAACCGAAAAGAACAAGTAAAGTATTGTAAAGCAACAAAGTGGACTTCAGATCAGAGTACTCTTTCATGCTTTCTTCATTTGATATTCCTAAACTAGCATATTCATATTCAAGTCCAACACACAAACGAGTGAAATCATTACTGGTGAATTCTGAAACCGCGCTAGGTCTAAGTTCCACCATGGAAGAACTTTGTATACCTTCTCCAAGCAAGATATCATCTTCCAAGTCAAATCCATATTCTAAACAAGTATAACATCGTTCTTCCTCTTCCAGCAACCTGACGACGGTTACATTCAAACCTGCCAGCCTCCACTGACCCGATTCAACGCTTAACCATACAGCTTCAATGTTTCCAAGTATAGGTCCATTGAAAGTAAAGTCATCAACAGAACCTCTTCTGAAATGCAATATATCATCAGAAACAAGTGAAGAACAACCAGCTGAAAACCTTTGTAAAATTGCATCTCCATTTCCGTTCATGAGACAAAGAAGAATCCCTGCATTCAAGTCACTAAGATCTGATCCATACAACTTACTTGTACTTAATCGGACTTTATATAAACAACAATCAGATCGGATTGATGCTGTCAAGTTCTCCTCATTCGTGAAAGTGTCTATACTACAGGTTTCAGGTTTTGTAACTGGCAAAAGTTGTAATGGTTTGGCATAGTCACTAAAATCTGAATAAAAAACATTGAATTATAAGAAGAATGAAATGATTATATGATATAATTGATTTTGATTACCTTGGGAAGCAAGTCTTTTGGCTGAAATCATAAAATGATTATGTGGAATTTCGATTCTCTTTACACGAACAGATAATAATCTATAATCGACGAAGAAGTTACTGCGTGTTGCAGAAATCAATCGGCCTATTGAAAGTGATGATTCCATATCCTTGTATGTAATATAGAGAAGGAGAAAAAATACGGATTATAAGTAACTAAAAGTGTTGATAGAGATGAGGGTATATATGATATCTCAAACAAATTCAGGGGTATATTAGGAATTCACTCCAAAGATATTTTGGTATATTGAAATTTGTTAATAATTTTATGTATTTTTTGTTAGGACTATTTGAAATCATTTTTATTTATTTATATTTCTCAAATTTAAGTTATTCAAAATAAAAAAAAGTTAATCTCATGCTAATATGACACGACATCGATACCACACGGGTTTACCAGTTGAAATGGCACGACACAATCACGAATATACAAATATCAACTTTATATTTTAAAAAAAACATATGGTTTCAAAATAATCTTTCATTATCCTTTTATAGTTTTTTTAAGCCAAATTAAAAAAAATGTTTTAATAAATGCACTTAATTCAATTATGCTCAATCCAAATAATAGAGTTTTAGAATGTACATGTTTTAGAAGCAAAAGAATCAAATGTTACTCTCTGCTCTTGACGTTACATGTTCTTTTAACTCTAAAAGTTTAAAGTTCTAATTTTAAAATATATATTTTAAATTTATAATTTTATTTTAAAATAATAAAAAATATTAATATATATATTTTATTTATAATTATAATTGTTAAAATTAATCATTTTAAATAATATTTTTTTAATAAAATTAAAAATAATTATATATATAATTACATATAATATATAATATATTTTAATTAAAATAACTATTTAAATATTTATTAAATAAATTCTCAATCAAACTACATAAATAAATAATAACAATCCAAATTAAAACATTTTGAGATTAATGATGTTAATTTTTAATTAGATTAGTAATCTCAAAATATTTTTATTTTAAATTTTATTAAATAAAATTATTATTTAAAAATATTTTATTTTATATTATCATTAATTTTAATAATTATATATATAAATTAAAACTATTGATTTTATTAAACAAAATTATAATTTCAAAATATTTTATTATTTGAAAATAAAATTATTAAGTTAAAATATTAAATCTAAAATTTATAAATATAAATTTTAACTTCCACAAGTTTATATTATGAACAATACATTTGACCAATTATTAAATATAACATTTTGAATTTAACTGAATCTTTGTGGGATTGTGAAAAACAACTTATCCAAGGAAATTTGAATAAAGTCATAAAAAATTATTATTAATCAGCTTTTTGGGTTTAATTCAGATAAGGCAACTACGTTTATTCCTTTGACCAATTATATTGCTTATAAACAGAATTAGAAAGAAAAATTTGGGAAAAGTTATTTTTGATAAAATTTAATTTTTAGAATAAATAAGATAATGTTTTTTTCCTGTTCACTCCAAAGATATTTTTATATATTGCAATTTCTGAATAATTATATAGTATTTTTTGTTACTACTATTTCAAATAATTTGTATTTTTCTAAAATTAATGTTTTGTTAAAAAAAATAACAATAATGAATGAGACTACACATTAGGCACATAGGTCACAGCACAATCACAGATATAAAAATACAAACTTTATATTATAAATATATGTTTTTAAAACAAGCCAAAAACATTGAATAAACGAACCAAACAATGGTGAAATTATTTATCCCTATGATCTTCCATTTTCCTTGTAAATTCTTTCTCTTTAAAAAAGCAAAAATAATAATAAATTATTTTACATTTGTATTATACTAGAAATAAATGGTAAGAAAGAAGATTTTGTCCAGCCTTTCAGCATCTCTCTCATACAGTTTGAAAATATAAAATTTTATATTATATTTTATTAAAAAATTTAAAATAAAATTATTAATTTGAAATTAATATTAATTTTAATAATTATAAATTAAAATTATTGATTTTATTAAAAAAATAAAGAAAAATTATATTTTTAAAATATTTTAAAATGAAATTATTAAATTAAAATATTAAATATAAATTTTAAATAAGTATATGCATTACAATTATACATTTGACTATACGATATGACAAAAAAAAAACAAAAAAAATACATTTTCAATATAACTAAATCTTTATGGGATTAAGAAAAACAACTTATCAAAAGTAATTTAATAAGGATTGAGAAATTTAAGGGAATTTATATAAGGTTGTAAAAAAAAAGTTTATTAATCACAGTTTTGGGTTTGATTCAGAGGCAACTTTGGTTATTGGTTTGACAAAATTATTTACACATAATAAGAAAGAGATAAATTTGTAAACATTTTACTTTTCATAAAATGGACTGTTTTAGAATAAATAAATCAGATAATATTTTTTTTTTCTCTTCACTGGATATTTTGCAATTTCTTAATATTTTTATAGTATTTTTGTTACTACTATTTCAAATTATTTGTATTTTTTTTTTAAATTAATGTTTATTCTAAAAAAAAAAAAACACATATTAGGCACATATGGTCACTACACAATCTCAAATCTAAAAATATAAACTTCATATAATAAACATATGTTTATAAAATAAGCCAAAAACATTGAATGAACTTCTAAGACAAGAGTTTTTATATATATGTATCCCTATAATATTCTATTTTCCTTATATATTTTTTCACTTTAAAAAAATATTACATTTTACATTTGTTTTACACTAGAAACAAATGGAAATTTTTTACATGTTTTAAATATATAAGTAAAATTGATAAATCAAATGCATCTTCTCGGCGTTACTCTCATTATGAATTCATGATGATATATTTTGCATATAAAATGTCACAACTCAAAAGATTCAAAGTTAGGGTTGTTTAACATTAACATTTTGTAAAATATATTTAATAATTTTATTTTATTTTATTTTAAAATTACAATTTTATTTTAATTTTTTTAACAAAATTAATAAATTTAATATATATAATATATTTATAATTATAATTGTTAAAATTAATTATTTTAAATAATTTTTTTAATTTTAAAAAAATATAATATATATATATAAATTCAAAATTAATCTTATTAAAAAAAATTATAAATATGTAATTTCAAAACATTTTATTTTTTAAAATAAAATTATTAAATATAAATTTTACATATATAGATTATAAATAAATACATGTGCTGCACAATCTTAGTGGACTATAAATTTGATACAGTTCTTTTTTTATTTGTGACATTCTTTTTTTAGTTGGTGACATTTTGAATATAACTAAATCATTTTTTTTTTGTTAGAATAAAAATAAACAGTTATCCAAAATAAGTTAATGGGGATTGAGAAATGTAGTAAATTTGTGTAGAGTTATCAAAATATGTTATTAATTACCTTTTTGTGTTTGATGTATATGAAAATTAGTTAATTTGTTTTGACCACTTATATTGCTTATAAATAGAGAAATTTGAAAAGCTTTTATTTTTGATAAAATGGAGTTTTATTTAAATAAGATAATTTTTTTTTTTTTTTTTTTATAAATTTGACAGTTTTGGCTTAATTTTTTGTTTTTGTTATTAAAAACAATTTTTATTTATTAATTATAAACAGTTGAAAATAAAGGTTAAAAAATTGTCTCTCTCTATATATTTTATTTTTACTTTTTTTTATGCTTAGTTTGCTTGAACTTATTAGTCAAATGTTTTTTTATAATATTCAACGTATTCTAATGATTAAAGTTGCATTTGTAAAATAATGTATTTATAAACCAAATCAAACTACTCTATAATTTATTTATTTATTTTTGAAATCAGAATTTATATATTCCATAAGTAAGACAATGAAATCATTGTATCCATAATTCAACTTATAATATTTAGAGTGGAGTTTATTAGATAATAATACTTTTCATTTGATTTATTAAAATATGTTAATTTATATTTATCATTGTTATATTTCTTTGTATTTTTTTATACTGTTATTGTTGATCATAGTTAATATAAGTTTTTCCCTTTTTAAATTTTTTAACTTCTTTTTTGCATGTATCAAATGATTGATCCCAACTTTATTTTTACTAATTTAGTTCTCCATATTTAATTATTTAATTTAACACTATTAATTAAATTTAGTTATAATTTATTTATAATTTAATATTTAATAATAAAAAATGGATTTTAATTATTTTATAACTTTTATTAATTTTAATATTAATTAAATATATATATATTTATAATTTATCATTAACAAAAATGATTAATTTTAAATTTATTAAAAAAAATTAAAATAATAGAAAAAAATGTAATTAATAAATAAAATAAATTATGTTACTAATAAAATAAATTTAATAGGCAAAATTGGACAAATTTTGTTTTTCTAAAAAGAATTTTCTTATTTATATTAGGGCCCATTTAAAACACTTTTTGGAGCTCTTGGTTCCTCATTTTCATGTTCTTCAAATCTGTTAATCTCGTGACCGCCTACCACCGCTCTGTGCCGACCGCCGACCTGTTCCGACCGCCGCCCTGTCCCGACCGACGCCGTACCTCGGCCAAATGCTTTTGTGTGCCGTACACTGTACAGTCTTCAGGTTAGTGTATTATTATTATTTTTTTAAATCCAACATAGATAGTATTTGTAAATACCTATGAAACCCAACACCATCATTATCAATATGTTTGTTTAATTGCTCTATAGATACATGAAATGGTGATATGAGATTATTTTGTTACAGTTTCAATAAGTAAAATAGAAAGCAGCAAAATTAGAAATCTAATGGAGACCAAATTCCCAGATTACTTACTCATCTATGGAAGAAGCTCTTCACTCAATTTAATGAACACCATTGGAACTTTATGCTTGTTTGGGAGTCTCGTGTTACATATGAGCATTAGTCTAATTTTAGTTGAATTTGAATTGCAAGGTAATTGGAAAAGAACAATTAGTTCAGTGTAAAATCATCCAGCTGAAGAAAATGGTTCAAAGGCGTCTCCTTTGCGCCAATTTCACTCTGAACCACCAAAAATGGCCCTTGAATTCAAATATTACTATAGGTGCTGTCTCCACGACACTGCAAAAGATGGGTTTCTCAATTTTCTCTTCACCCTATCAAGTGGCACATTATTCTTCTCCTTCTCGTACTTCCTCTTCACAGAATTCTGATGATAATGATGTGGTTGAGTTACTTAGGTCTCAATTTGACCATTGGAAGAATGCATTCAAGAATTCATGCGAAAATATTGAGGGTGAGGAAAACTTAACTCCACTTTGTTAAAATTATTTCTGATCTCTTAATTACTTTTCCTGATTGTTGTCTTTCCTGATATGGAGCAGAAGTTTTACTCAAACCATTCAGGAGGTTTCCCTTAGGAAGATGTAATGGCGACTATGATAACATACTATGCTTGAACATGAATATCTGCTGCGAGAATAGAGTGCAAGAGGTAAACCTTCATTTATCCCCACCCAGGATAGTTCAAGTTGTTAGGGTTTTGAACTAGGAGTCTGAGCTCTTCTCTTGATAAACGAATGTTCCTGGAAAATCTTACTTCCGTTGGACCATTTAATTCTATATGCATCAGGATCTCCATTCATGGATCTCTCAGTGTATTTCAAAACAAAATGTGTATTGATTTCATATTGAATAAAGAATCCAATTTTCATTTGTCAAATCAGGTATGATTCCCACTAAGAACACCTTGATTGAGATGTTGCACTAGAGAAAAAAAACCCTTCATTGATATGCATTGTCAACGCTTATGTTTACCAGTCTAATGTAGTATGCACATGATTCGATTTTGGTTGCGCAGGTTTCTCCTTCCGTAGGCACATTATGGACTCATGCAAGTAACCTTTTAAATCCAGTTGATCAAAATGTGGATCAATCAGTCCATGCTGAAGGTGGTGGTGTAGAAGGTGAAGAAGATGTTCAAACTGTAAAAAAGAAGAGGAAGAAACTCAAGGGAAAAAGAGCAGTTGTAAGGTTTTTGAAATTTCTAAGGTGGAAGAAAAAGAGAGATTACGCGAGAATGACCGAAGAAGAAAAAATCTTATTCAAGTTAACTAAGGTAAAATTGGCCCTCCCACGTTTTCTAACTCTTGTCAATTTTTTTAACCTGTCTTTATTTTCAGGCTCGAAAGAAAGAAGAGAGAATCGTTGAAGCTCTAAGTAAGATTGTTCCGAAAGAATCATCAAACACAGCACATGATCCAGAGATATTGACGCCAGAAGAGCACTTTTATTTCTTGAAAATGGGAATTAAGAGTAAGAATTATGTCCCGGTTGGGCGAAGAGGGATTTATCAAGGTGTGATCTTGAATATGCATTTGCACTGGAAGAAACATCAAACACTAAAGGTAATTGTAAAGACATTCACTCCAGATGAAGTGAAGGAGGTTGCTTCAGAGCTGGCTAGATTGAGTGGTGGAATTGTACTCGATATTCAGGATGAGGATACTGTAATCATGTACAGAGGCAAGAATTATTCCCAACCGCCAACTGAAATTATGTCTCCGCGAAGCACCCTCTCGAGGAAGAAGGTTCATTCTCTATTTCATCTTTATTTCTCTGAATTAATTGGCTAATTTTACTTCCTGAACATTTTTTTGAAAATGACTCAATTTGTTTGTTACCTGTTTTCTAAATCAGTTTTACACAGTTGTTGCATTTCCTTAGTCTAAACCATTTTGTTGAGATATTATTCTCTTTTTAAAGTGCGTAAGAAATTAACGGAGTTAACCAAGATATCTCGAGAAATCTATGAAGATAGAATTAAGTCTCAACAGCAGGTTCATTTGAACCATTTTAGAATTTAGGGTGTGCATTTGATAAATTGAAATTAGTTCGTTGAATAAACCAAATGAAAAAGTATATGATATTATCCTTGTGATGTAACTAGATTCATTTCAAGGGTTAAAGTTGTCTTTTTATTCGCTCTTACTATATTACTGATTCATAGCTTACCGAATTAAGTTACATGTTTTAGTTTCAGTTTTTTAGCTTAATTTGAGCTCATAGCATCTAGTGATTGTTTTTTGTTGCGAACATTGGAGTTGCCCCTTTGAAGGATTTGAACTGTTTTTAATTTTCTAATGCTGATTGAATGTTACAACACAGGCATTGGATAAATCAAAGTACAGGGATGGTTTACGAGCTGTTAGGAAATTCATTCCAAGACTTGAACAAGACCTTGATCTGATGAGATCAAGAAATCTGAGTAAACCGGGATTTAATCCTAATGATGGTAATCAAGAAGAGGTTATACAAACTAATCCCGAAGATGTCAGAAGAATCATGTGTGACCTTGATTCAGATTCGGAAGAAGGTCTGTCGGATATGTTTGAGATGGAATCAGAAGCAGTGAAAAATGAGGGGAAATATGATCGACCACTTTACATGGATGAACTTGATAAGTTCTGGGTAGATGACAAAGATTGTGAAGAAGAAACAGAAGATTTAGAACATGGTAAATCTTCGAAAGAAGAGAAGATTGAAGATCTCCCGGGGCTTGATCAGATGTTTCTTCAGGCAGCTTCTCTATTGAAAAAGAAAAAAGCACATGCCAATAAAAGATAATCTTGTTCTTTTCTTGTGTTATTTGAAATAATTGTGACAGTAAGTTATTTATATTAGAACTATACAAAAAGACGTCTTCAAATGTAACTCATTTTAAAATCGCGTTATATTTGCTTTGTACAATTGTTGACTTCTCGATCTAAAGAAAAATAGTGTTAAAATCAAATTTGGACAGGCAAAGCGGAAACGGTTATCATATTATACCATAGTAACGTGCATAAGAAATAATATAGAAAAATAAACAAATATTATTAATATCCTTTTTAACTTTTATTTTTTTATTTTGATTTCTTTTAATCTTTAGAATTTGTATATTTGAATGGTTTATATATCGAATATACGATTAAATTGTTATAAACGGATTGAAAATGTCGATTTCAAATTATTAATCGGTCCAATTTGACCTATTAAAAAATTGTTTGTATTGATTTTATTTGTTCAACCACAACAATAATAAAATTCAATTAGTGTAATTCATTTTACGAAAAAAAAAAGTCCTATTATTATTTTTGTTTTTTAAATATTTAATGATTAAACACTTAATTATCGAGAGAAATCTAAATAAGGCAAAGTGGGTATTTTTTTTTTGAAAAAAAGAAAGTTGCCTTCATGTGGTTCACTTTAGTTAGAACCAAATTGAGTAAGGTTTGGATATTTAAATATGAGATGTATCAAACAATATCTTCATCCCGAAAGAAAAATGGAAAGATCGTTGCATATGATTTCATTTCTCGAACACAAGCTCAAACACCGAGTTCCTACCACTTTGGATCATTTGATTAACATGGTAGTGTTGAACAACGAACCCTGGTATTTGTATATGAATGGCAAGGCAAACAGCAATGCATACCTGATAATCATCCTTCCATGAACTAGATTAGTAGCTACTGCCATTTTTACGAGATAATATTGGGGTTATTAATTTACGAGATATATATATATATACTAATACTAATACATTGATATTGTCGGAGGCGTGGAACTCGTGTTCTTCCTGATATCGTTTGATTGGAAGTTTTCGAATGATGTGGTTGAGCTAAACATGAATGAAATCTTTGGACTTGCACTTCAAAAGACCATTCCTCTATCAGCTTTGGTCACTCCAAGGTTGTCACAAAATGCTTATTCTACCAATTAGGGAGGAATTTCTTTACGAGAATAAATAAGTCATTCAATTTACTCTTTATGTCATTGCTTGTATGTGTCTAAATATTAATTAAACTGTTAAAAGCTCATCCATGAATGCTAAATATTTATATTAGTATCATGATTCATGACAAGATGTTTGTTCCATAATTTTTGTTTTTTTAAGATTTTTTTTTTTAAAGAAATTTTGTTTGATAAAAAGATGGGTTATTTAAAATTTGTGTAGGATAATTTTTTTGTTTGTATTTAAATTAAAATTGATAAAAATATAGTATATATATTTTAATATTTTAGTTGATAAATGAAATAATTAGAACGTTTGAAATGAAAGTAAAACAATGAATGTGAGCTTTGTCGGGTGCAATGCAAACTCCTTATAATAAAATGAAAATAAAAATCAATTTTTTTTCAAAATAAAAATAAAAACAGAGCTTGAATCTTTTTTATTTATTTAAAATATGTTTATTTGGATTGTAACTTTTTTTTTAGCTAATATTAACTTATTTCAACTTAACTTAATATAATATAAATAAGAAGGTAAACTATGATCTTTAATATTTTAAGAATAAAAAGCTCGGATCTACTGTCCCGCATAGTGACCAATTTCTAAAACTGAGAACTTTTTAATATAATTAAAAAAATATCGCATCGTAAAAATGAGTTAAAAAATAATAATTAAATTATAATTAAATTTATTTAATTAACTCTATTATCAATCACATAAATTATTTCATTAATAAATTTTTTTCAAAAGAATTAAACATAACAAAATAAATAAATAAATAAATAAACTCTAATAAATGGTTAATAATTTATTTATTTATTTATTTTTGTTATTATTATATATGTAAAAGAATTAAAGAGGAAAAAGAAAATGAAGTATCTTCCATCTAGAGTCTACATAGAAGTTAGATAGAGATCAGTGCAGTGGGCAGTAGCGCCTCCACCTCCTCCGATCCGTCGCTGATTTCCGGCGGGGTATTTTCGACATCTACCCTTTTGTTCCTGACTGAGCATGTTTGTAAACAGGTCAGTCTTCTTTTCCTTCCCTTTCCTCTCATTTGAAATTCAACTCCATCTCTACCTCAATTCACTAGTTTCAGCCTTTCAGCGTCCATTGCTTTGATTTTCTTTCATGGGTTTTGGGAAAAATTTAAGTCTGGGTTTTGTTTTGCTTAATTTTCGATTTTTAAGCATTAGGGTATGAAACTAAATCGTGTTTGATTTGGATATAATGAAACCCATTTGGAGTTGGAGAAACCGATTCTTCTTTGATTGCTTGATTTGGGTTTGGATTTGGATTATCCTCAAGTACAACCCTAATCTAGTTTGTTATAGCTGCTAAGTTGTGGAAATGTGTTGATTGTTCTTCAGTATGCAAGTTTATTCAATATAATGAGAATTCCAGTGCTGAGATTCTTTTGGGCTGTTTGAGTGTATTATTGATAGAATTAGGATGAGATGACTTGAATGAATCTGATGATGAGTTGAATTAAAATCTTGAGAGTATTGGATCTAAACTTTAGTTTCAAAAACAGTTTTGGTGTTGAGAAGTTTAATTTAGATCTTGAGTGTTGATGGACAAATGAATTGAAACTTGTTTAGAAATTGAAGTTCTTATGTTCAATTGATTTCAAAGATCTAGATAACTGAAAAATGAGGTTTATTTCGAAATTGGGATGAACTGTGAAACTTCGATTGCTTAGAAATTTCTCTTTCGAATAACTTTCGTGCTTTGCACTTTTGTATTTGCACTGATCTTAAGGCTCAAATCACTTGATCAGGAATTTAGATTCCAACTTGCTGCCCCAAATTGATTGTGTTTGGATTTGCTCTTGTTTTGAAATAAAACTTTTGATTGATTCTTGACTTGATGGTAGGTCTAGGATCTGATTTTAAACTAGTTTAAAGAGTTGATGATAGGTTGTGAAAACCGTTTTTGAATTTGAACAAAAAAGGTCCTGAAATTGACTCATGCAGCTGGCTGCCCCATGCTTTCCATTTTCTGCCTGTTCTGCACCAGTTTCCTCTACCTTTTGAGGCCCATCTATTAGCTTTTTACTAATTTCAATTCAAAGGAACGAATTAAGTCTTTGTATCATGAGCCAAAACCTAATCAAAACAACTCACTTTGATCTGAAAATTTGCCACAGGATATTCAAGATATCAAATCTAAAGTATTATAATTTTCCGAGGTCCTACTGTTAAGGTAGATTGGGAGGAAAATGACCTAGAAGTAGAAAACCAAATCCGAAACTATCTTTCTCTGAAATTCCAGAAACTGTCTAACTTATTTTGTATTCCAAACATGGCCTAGACAATGTAGTTTCCCAAAAGAAATTAATTGAGCTCAGTTCTTGATTCATTTTTTGAGACTCAGTATTAAGTATGCATGTTGTTAAGAATCAAAAGCTCCAAAATCATATAAGGTTGACAAACTACATTTGTTTTCCTTAACTTCTTTTTCTGTTTTGGAATTGATTTGATTTGAGCCCACGTGATTTTCGAATGTAATCAAATGAATGTTGATGGTTGAGATGATTATGTTAATGCCATGAGTTGATGAATTTGATTGAATGCGCCTTGAGTTGATGAAGTGACATGAGTTGTTGAACTGACATAATTCTATAGGCAGACTTGATTGAAAATGATGTTCAAATGTGATGAATTGAGCTTATGTTGTCATATGAGAATTACCACATGCCTAATTGAGACTAGGAACTAAATCTTGAGCTTGAAATTGAGAAATACTTGAATTATGAATCCTAAGCTGATATCCATGATCATTTGAAAATTTGAATTATGAATATGATTGATGATGTGCATGCTTGCTTATGACTGCCTTTATATTATTGGTATTTCAATGCTTTGGATATTTTCATTGTGATTGTTGATTAGGATTGAGATTGAGTAGCTGGATTATGATGAATTGTTAATGAAATAGTATAGAATCTGGTTTATATCATCTCCAAGGTTTAGAGTTTAGACCATTCGTTACATAATCAGACTATATACTCATTTGAAAGCATCAATAATCTCATTATACAAGCATAAGGTCATCATCCCCTTGACCTTTTTTCTTGCATTTATATGTTAAAAGTATGATCCTCGGCCTTTTAAAAGTCCTATCTCGAAACATTAGCATCCCAAGTTCGATAATGTTGACTGCCATAACCTTTTTTCTTTCTATACGAACCTTGTTGGCTAAAGTTTATCTTATGATTTTCCTTCCAGATATATTTTGACAAGTTCATTTGATGGTTAGACTGGAATTTATTCCTTTTGCATAGCTTTCTTATCAAGCTCCAATAGGAAAGTTCCACAAAGAAAATGGCTATGCAAGCAGCCATTCATTTTCGACTATTTTGCTTCAACTCTGACAGGTTTCTTCTATCCTTTGTATTTTGTCCAATTCCAATTCATTTAAAACACAATCACAAGAGAAGCTCATGCCTCATAATATTGTAGAAGCCATATAAGAGTTGGTGGTTGGAAAAATACAAAATTGACGAATAATGGAAGGATTTGTTTACCCGGAAACAATGTACCTCTTAAGCAAACGAGAGCGTATGTAATTCCCAATGCAAATGACGGACAAGCGGTTCTCTCTATTTCTGAAGACGATAATAAAGAAGAAGTAAGCCATTCTCGAGATGAAGATCAATTAGAGATATTGAGCAAATGGTCTCCTCCAAAGTACCTATGGAGGGGATTATCAGCTTTTGTTCTGGCTGGACAGGTAATAGTCTCAACTGATAGGAATTTAACATTGTATATTTTTAAAAGTTTGATTTTTTTCAATTAAAAAATGGCAGGTAATAGTGAGGATCTTGAAAGGAAAAATTCATGTGAAGAACACCCTTCAACAACTTGAGCGAGTCGCTCCGAAATCCGTAGGCGTGTGTCTACTAACATCAGCCTTTGTCGGAATGGCCTTCACAATCCAATTCGTTAGAGAATTCACCCGATTAAGACTAACCCGATCCGTGGGAGGCGTATTGGCATTGGCCTTCTCGAGGGAGTTAAGTCCCGTAATCACATCAATAGTAGTGGCAGGTCGAATCGGAAGTGCGTTCGCAGCCGAGCTCGGTACAATGCAAGTTTCCGAGCAAACCGACTCGTTATTAGTTTTGGGATCAAACCCGGTTGATTATTTGGTAACTCCTAGAGTTATTGCAACGTGCATTTCGCTTCCGATCCTGACTCTTCTTTGTTTTGCGATGGGCTTGGCTTCGAGCGGTCTACTTGCAGACGGTGTGTACGGTGTTAGTGTGAATATAATTCTGGATTCTGCAAGGAGGGCTTTGAGGCCGTGGGATGTAATCAGCGCGATGATTAAGTCGCAAGTGTTTGGGGCAATTATATCGATCGTGAGCTGTTCTTGGGGTTTGACGACGATGGGAGGTGCAAAAGGGGTTGGAGAGTCTACGACATCGGCTGTTGTTATTTCTCTTGTTGGAATATTTATCGCAGATTTTGCGCTTTCTTGTTGTTTCTTTCAAGGTGCTGGAGATGCACTCAAGAGTTGTGTGTAATCATAATTTGTTTTAGATGTCTTATACTATATTTGTATGAATTTGGATCGTTATTTTGAAAGTTTATTTTGAAATTTTGTAATTCAAATGATATTCTTAATCGGATAGTTTATGTGAATTTCTTTGGTTATTAAATTAATTTTTGATATACAATTAAATATTTATGAAAATAAAAGATAATAAGTTGGATTTGGGCTGAAAAAAGTCCGATAGATAAGTGGGCTTTATTATTATTTATGAGGGTTGGAATCCAAACCGGAAACAAGCCTTATCATGAAATACACTGAAATCTCTTCTTCGAGGAATCATAAACAGGTATCTCTTTCAATCTCTTTGAATCAATATCTCAATCAATATCTCGTTTTCTCCTTTTTGTGATTAATTTGTTGTATATGATAAGTTTAGACTATTAGCATTTCACGATTAGATTTAAGATGAATTCACTAATAATTTTAATAGTATTTTTGCAATTTCTTAATAATTTTATAGTATTTTTGTTACTACTATTTCAAATTATTTGTATTTTTTAAAATTAATGTTTATTCTAAAAAAGAAAAAAACACACATGTGGTCACGACACAATCTCGAATATAAAAATATAAACTTCATATTATATATATATATATATAATGCTTAATTTTTAAAGTGTTCGGATTGCCGGGTCGAGAGCTGTGGTTAATTTGGATATATGTGAGAGTAAATGGATACTTGGGTCGGATTGTGGGTTGACCCGCCATAAACTTAAAACGGTTAAAAATAAAATTAAAAATGCTATAGGTATGGTTTGAACTTGCAACCTAACAAAACAAATACAACATTTTAACCAACTAGGCTAATAACACTTTATATTTTAAATTAAACCTAAAATTTTATAAACGCGTGACATTTTAACAATATAAGTTCAATTTTTATTAAGACTTGAAGAATCAACATGAATTTGATGAATCAAGATCAAGAATAGTAGAAAGTCTGAAAAATACTATTGATGAAAAGTAGTCGGTGATTAACACCAATGTTTGATACATGGCAAGGGTCATTTGCCCCGATTGTTCTTTCAGTTACAACAAATAATAAAATAGTCTTCAAAATATTACTTTATATTTAAATAAGGTATTGAACTTATTATACTAACAAATTATCTTTAAACTTTATAATCTGCACAGATTAACTCACAAATTAGTTAGTATAAATTTATAAATAACAAATTAATATTACTTATTTCAATACTCCCCCTTCAAGATGAACATCTTGGATAAATAGCTTGGATTGAAGATAATTAAATATCGAAAAATCCAAAGCTTCAGATAATATATCAGCAATTTGATTCTTGATAGAAACATATGTCAGTTTAATAAAATCAGCTAAATAATGATTCCTAACAATATGACAGTCAATGTCAAGTACTGCATTTTCAGAAATATGAATTGCAGCTTGATTATCACAATATAATGTAACTGGAATTGGCATTTCAATTTGAAAATCTATAAACATATATGAAATCCATTTAATTTCACAAGACGTAGCCGCCAAACAACAACGATACTCAGCCTCAGCTAATGATCTAGAAATTGTTGACTGTTTCTTTGTTTTCCAAGAGATAATATATAAACTTCATATTATATATATATATATATATATATATATATATATATATATATATATATATATATATAATGATGCTTAATATTTAAAGTGTCCGGATTGTCGGGTCGAGAACTGTGGTTAATTTGGATATATGTGAGAGTAAATGAATACTTGGGTCGGATTGTAGGTTGACCCGTTTATAAAAATTTTACGGTAATATATTTTTCACGGTTTTTATATTATTACTCGTGCAAATGCACGGAATACACTTCTCTATATATGTATCCTTATAATCTTCCATTTTCCTTATATTTTCATTCTCTTTACAAAGAAAAACAAAAGTATTTTACATTTGTTTTACACTATAAACAAATGAGAAAATTTTACATGTTTTAAATATATAAGTAAAATTGATAAATCAAATGCATCTTCTCGGGGAAATTTGAGGAAATGACCCCAAAATAGGGCCAAATAGCCGATGGTGCGGCTCCCTATTTTTATAGCGCTGGTGACCCCCAAATTTTTTAATGACCATTTTACTCATGCGGCACGCACCCTCCAGATGCGTGACGCACCCTAAACCCTATAAAGACTTAATTTTTTTTCATTTTCGTTTCATTTTCTCTCTCATCCAGCCTCTTTCTTCCCGTCTTCTCCGCTCCGCCGTGAAACCCTAATGGTGGCGGAGAAGATTTTCTCTTCTTTTTCAGCGATGAAGAACGAATCGAAGAGGCACCGTCGACCATGACACCATATTCAACGGCCTATAGCTTCGAAGAACATCCAATGGAGACGAGTTTGCACAGCGCTGAGGATTTCGAACAAATTGACATTTCATTCGACCATTTCACTATATTTTGTGTTTATTTCGTTATTGTTTGTTTCGATTTCCTATTCAGTTCGTGTATATTTCCTTTACAGAACGTTCCTCATTGATTCGTTGATTCGTTGAATGTAGGTTGTTTGTTTGGTAGGATGCGTCACGTAGGATGCGTCAAGATGGATGCGTCAAGATGGATGCGTCAACATGGATGCGTCAACATGGATGCGTCAACTCGGATGCGTCAACTCCGATGCGTCAATTCGGATGCGTCAACTCCGATGCGTCAACTCGGATGCGTCAACTCCGATGCGTTAACTCGGATGCGTCAACTCGGATGCGTCAACTCGGATGCGTCAAGTAGGATACGATGCGTCACATTTATTTTTATTTTATATAAAAACCCAAATAAGCCTCGACCACTATTCATGCTCTCTCTCTCTCTCTCGCACCCGACGACGCACCTGCCTCGATGCCTCTTCCTGCTCGTCTTCGTCTTCATCTTCTCGTTCATTCATTGACTTCATGAGGTTATTTTTAGTTATGTTTGTTTATGTTCATGTTAGGTTTTAGGGTTGGTTGCTTCTTGTTTGCAAATGGTTCATTCATGGTTTATGTTAGGGTTTAGGGTTGCTTCATGCTTGCAAATGGTTCATGCATGTTTTATGTTAGGTTTTTAGGGTTGCTTCTTGCTTTCAAATAGTTCATGCATGTTTTATGTTAGGGTTTTAGGGTAGGTTGCTTCCTGCTTTCAAACGGTTCATGCATGTTTTATGTTAGGGATTAGGGTAGGATGCTTCTTGATTTCAAATGGTTCATGCACGGTTTATGGGTTGGGTTGCGTCAAGCAGGCTGCGTCAAGCAGCTGCTTGACGCATCTAACAGTTGTTTCTAGCTATTTTGACGGTTGCTTTTCTTCTCGTTTGTTTATATTTGTTGTGAAATGTTTTCACAAACATTGTTGTTTTTGTTTTCCCTTTTGTAGATGGCAGACTTCACGGTTTATAATTTTCCTGGTAGGATTTCATTGAAATCTGTCCTAGCCTTGAAAAAAGTATCTGATAGGTTTGAAGCGCTGGGTCTTATGGAGAGGGCTCTAAATTCCCAATTTCAGTATTTATTGAGAGGAGTCCCAGACTTGTTGTTCTCAGGTACCATTTTACATCAGTTGCTGGTTCGGAAGGTGAAGGCCAATTTGAATAGGATGATTTTCAACTTTAATGGGGAGGAATATACTTTTGGTCTGAAAGAGTACGCATTGATTACAGGCCTCAACTTCGACAGATTGCCTGAATACAAAGATGAATGCCGAGGTTGTCCACCCTTGCTGATAAAATATTTCAAAAGGAATACGTCAATTCGAATGATGGATTTGGAATCTATTTTCATGAAATGCACCGATAAGGAAGACGCATGGAAGATCGGGTTGATCTGCTTGATTAACCAGTACCTCTTCTCATATGACCCAAAACGACTTTTAAATCTCAAAATCATCCATATGGTTGAAGATGTTGAAGATTTCCTCCGATTTCCATGGGGGAAGGTGTCTTTTAGATTCACCATGAGGGGTCTTGACCAGGACATGAAACACCACAGGTCCGTATATATGTCCAGGAAAGGGAGTGGAGTTACTAATTCTTTTGCTTATAACGTGTATGGGTTTGTACTAGCACTACAAGTGTGAAGCTATGAGATCATTCAAAACTTGGTCCCTAAATTCGCCACAAGGAAAGACGTTGATGGCCCTTTTCGCCCAAGGATACGTTGTATCAATCCAAAAGGAGAATACATTTCAGGAGGTACAATCTGCCTTTAACAGCGCTGTGTTTTCTAAGATGGAAGAGTCCTCCGAGGAGACGAGTTTGTACAGTGGGGAGGATTTTGAACACATTAACAATTCATTCGATGATTTGTTTGAGGGAGTTACTGATGGGGGAAAAAAGAGAAAGGCTGATGAAGATGTTGCTGAAGATGATGATGAAGATGTTGATGAAGAACCTACTACTGTCCAACCTTCCAAGAGGAAGAGGAATGTTGAATATGATGATATATCCCCCCAGCAAAGCAGCCATCAAGCGTCGTAGCCTGCGTAACATGAGTCCCCCATCCGCAACTTCAACACCTCCATCATCACCTGCATGTGAACCGGCACCGGCATCTCATGTTCAGATAAAGGATGCCGAAGTGATAAAGAAGGATGTCGAAGAGATAAAGAAAGATGTCGAAGAGATCAAGAGAGACATAAGAGACATCAAATTGAATCAACAAAACTACTTTATGAGGTTTGAAAAGATGATTCTCAGTCTAAGCAACCAGTTTGCCAACCATGTCACCAACCAGGTAATTCTGTTAGAGCTTTCTGTTTTTTACTACTTTATGTCTTGACGCCGCTGCTTGACGCAGCTGCTTGACGCATCCTGAATATAAATTCTTTTCACTTTTATAGCAGGAGCAGAAGGAGAATGACATCGGTCTGAATGACATTCGTGACGAAGAAGAGGAAGAAAAGCAGAATGACATTCGTGTTGAAGAAGAGGAAGAAAAGCAGAATGACATTCGTGACGAAGAAGAGGAGAATGCCATTGGTCTGAATGACATTCTCGATGAAGAAGAAGAGCAAAAGGAGAATGAGAATGTTAATAATGGAGCCATTTTGCAAGACAATGTTGAATTGGAGCAGAAGAAGATTGAGAATGAGAATGAGAATGTTGAGGATCCGCCGATAGAGAACGTTATTCATGAGGCTGTTGTCGAGAATGAGAATGTTGTCGAGAAAGAGGCAGTTGTTGAGAATGAGAAAGAAGAAGTGGAGATTGAAGAAGGGGAGAAGAAAGAAGAAGTGGAGATTGAAGAAGAAGGGGAGAAGAAAGAAGAAGTAAAGAGAAAGCCTATACAAAAGACTTTTCAGAAGAAGGTGGGGAAGAAGGTGGGGAAGAAGAAAGACGAAAATGACGAAGATGAACTGGAAATAGTGAATACTCCTCCTCCTCTTCCTAAGAAAGTCATATTAGTCACGAGAAGGAATAGGAGGCCGAAGAATGATCCAGATTTCACCGACCCCAATCTGAAACAGCCCAAGTTAAAAGATCCTATCACCGTCAATCCACTTCTAAAATATGACGATCAACTTCTTCATCAATTGCAAACATGACTTAGAGATCCAAAAACTGACAACACAAAAATTGAGCTCCATACTATATTAGGTGATAAGGCATTATTTCGCCGATTGCTAAAAAGGTTCACCTGGCTGACTGATGATGTAAGTAATATTCATGTTAGAATAATTTTAGATTTGCAGATTGTATTTTAAATGTTTTTCTCTCGTGACGCAACGGGGGTATTTTCGGCAAAAAATTATTTGGGGGTCACCAGCGCTATAAAAATTAGTGGCCCGTACCAAACATAATTAGCCCCTTTTTAGGGTCATTTCCTCAAATTCCCCTCTTCTCAGGGTTACTCTCATCAAAATTTTAATTCATGATGATATTTTGCATATAAAATATCACAACTCAAAAGATTCAAAGTTAGGATGGTTTAACATTAACATTTTGTAAAATATATTTAATATTTTAAGTTAATAATTTTATTTTAATTTTTTTAACAAAATTAATAAATTTTAATATATATAATATATTTATAATTATAATTGTTAAAATTAATTATTTTAAATATTTTTAAATTTAAAAAAAAAAATCTAATCTAATATATATATATATATATATATATATATATATATATATATATATATATATATATAAATTCAAAATTAATCTTATTAAAAAAAATTAAAATTTTTGTAATTTAAAAATATTTTATTTTTAAAAAATAAAATTATTAAATATAAATTTTACATATATAGATTATAAATAAATACATGTGCTGCACAATCTTAGTGGACTATAAATTTGATATAGTTCTTTTTTTAGTTGGTGACATTTTGAATATAACCAAATTATTTTTTTGTCAGAATAAAAATAAAACAGTTATCCAAAATAAGTTAATGGGGATTGAGAGTTATCAAAATATGTTATTAATTAGCTTTTTGTGTTTGATTTATAGGAAACTTAGTTAATTTGCTTTAACCACTTATAATGCTTATAAATAGAGAAATTTGAAAAGATTTTATTTTTGATAAAATGGAGTTTTATTTAAATAAGATAATATTTTTTTTATGTTGATAAATTTGACAGTTATAGATTATAATTTTTGTTGTTATTAAAAACAAATTTTGTTTATTAGTTATAATAAACAACAGTTGAAAATAAAGGTTACAAAATTGTCTCCCTATAATCTATATACATATATATTTTATTTTTACTTTTATTTTATGGTTAATTTGCTTTAGCTTGTTAGTTAAATGTTTTTTTTATAATATTTAACTTATTCTGATGATTAAGGTTGCATTTGTGAAAGAATTGTATTTTTAAATCGAATCACAAAACCATTCTTAATATTTTTATTTTTTAAATCACAATGTATATATTCCCTCAAGTAAGATCATAGAATAATTTTATTCATAATTCAACTTATTACATTTATAGTAAATTTATTAAATAATAATAATTTCATTTGATTTATTAAAATAAGTTAATTTATATTATCATTGTTATATTTCTTTGTCATTTTCTTAACGATGTGTGTATGATGTTAGTGTGAATATAATTCTGGATTCTGCACGAAGGTCCGTGGGCTGGATTCTGCAAGAAGGGCCGTGGGATGTAATCAGCGCAATGATTAAGTGGCAAGTGTTTTGGGGCAATTATATCGATCTTAAGCAGGGACGAATCTATGTAGGGGCTCAGGTGAGCTGAAGCCCACCCGAAAAAAATAAATAAAATAAAATATTTTTTTTATACTGTAAAATGATGACATTACCCTTAATTCCTTAAATTTTTTTAATATAATTCATTGTTTTCTTTTTTTATCTAATTATTAAAAAAATGGTAAAAATTACTTTTATTACTTGTTTTTTTTAAAATTTTCTCGTTATTATTTTAAGTTCACCATAAATTTTTTTCAAGCCCACCCTAATTCGAAATCCTGAGTCCGTCCCTGATCGTAAGCTGTTCTTGGGGTTTGACGACGATAGGAGGTGCTAAAGGGGTTGGAGAGTCTACGACATCGGCTGTTGTTATTTCTCCTGTTAGAATTTTTATCGCAGATTTTGCGCTTTCTTGTCGTTTCTTTCAAAGTACTGGAGATGCACTCAAGAGTTGTGTGTAATCAAAATTTGTTTTCATTGCCTTACACTATATTTGTATGAATTTGGACCGTTATTTTGAAATTTTGTAATCCAAATAATAATATTTTTAACGGATAGTTTATGTGAATTTCTTTTGTTATTAAATTATTTTTTGATATACAATTAAATATTTATGAAAATAAAAGATAATAAGTTGGATTTGGGCTGCAAAAAGTCTGATAGATAAGTGGGCTTTATTATTATTTATGATGGTCGGAATCCAAACTGGAAACGGCCTTATTCGTGAAATACACTGAAATCTCTCCTTCTTCATCTTCTCTCTTCATTTCGGATCGTAAAACTCAAAATCTCCATTCAATTCATCTCCGAGGAATCACAAACAGGTATCTCTTTCAATCTCTTTAAATCAATATCTCGTTTTCTCCTTTTTGTTTGATCTGGATCTTGATTAATTTGTTGTATATGATAAGTTTCAACGATTAGCGTTTGACGATTAGATTTAAGATGAATTCAGTACGTTCGGGGTTACCGTAGACTAGTTACGGTTCCTGATCTGGTGTTTCTGTTAATGATTCTTCTCTAGATTTGAACTTATAATGATTAAGAGAAGTAGAAGAAGAAGAACCTTTTTTATCTGGCCCGATGTTCGTTTTCTTATTCCTGACAATAGAAGCTATATGTTAGTCCAACCGTTACAGGAGGCTCTGAATATCGAAGATTATTATTATTGTCTAACCAAATCTAGGTTTGTTTCTCTATTTTTAGGGTGATGTGTGTATCCGATCATTTCGTGTATTTGTTTATCCTTCATTTGATAGAAAGAAAATTGTTGCGTTCGGAGATTGAATCTTAGAGTAGTCAGGAATGTGAGTGACTTTTTGTCTTGAATCATGTTTGTTTGCGCACAAAGTTGGATATGGTAGAGGTAGAGACAGTTGGATAATTCACTTCAACGATAAATAGAGTTGCAATTCTTAAGGATTAGCTAGAAGTGATTCGATTGCTTTGGCTGTCGGCTTCCCTGTCATTTATGGGAAGGCGTCAGCCAAGTTCAACAGGGAAGAATGTCTTTACTGGTGAAGTGAAGCATCATATGTTCTTTTGGTTTATTTTAGTTTTAATAAAATATTTCCTTTCCAACAGGGAATATCAAAATGTCTCTGTTCTTTAAATTCAAAGATTCAAATGTCATTTGTTGCTTATGGAGGAAACATTTGTGGGGTGTTAGAATGTTGTCTGGTTCTCTTCTTTGAGTGGTACTAAATAGTTAGTGGAACTGTGATATGCTTGTAATTTAGTGAAACAAGCCAATAATATTGTGATAAGTGACTGAGAGCAACCCTTGATTAAACTGGGGAGTCACGGCAGTAAGATGTGCTATCCTCCTCATGAAATAAATCCTGGTCTAAAAAAAACAGAATGTGAGAAGTGACTGTTGGTTCTTATAACAAACAAGTAATGTTTCAGGAATATTCGATATTTTGATCAATTTGTTGTATCACATTTCGCTGTGATTGTGATATTGAAAATCATTATCATGCACAAAGGATGTGTCATGTTAATTTCAGTTGCATGTGCTTTTTCTTAAGAAACTAATTAATTCATAATTTGATGAAATATAAAGTTTGAACAAATAAAGGTTTACATTTATATGCTCAAGAATCTGCTAATCAGCTTCATGGTTGGTGCAATATCATCATATTGGTTTTGCTAGAGTCAACATTCTTATGAAACGATGAACTGTACTATATATTATGTATGGTTGTTCTTATGTGGTTTTGAAATTTGAATGTGAAATGTATGATAATGAGCTGTGTCTTGTTTGATGTGGTTTATTTGGATTTAAACCACTATCCCATCATGAATCACTTCTTCCATCCAATCATTTAAATCTTCAAAATACCAAAACACTACCCTTTATTTTATTCTTTATAACATTTTAAGTATTAATGACTAAGGATTTTTTTAATGATTTTACTCCATTTATCCAAATACACCTCTTTCTACAATAAACATTATTTATTTTTAAAATCCCAAGATCAAACAACCTCTTGGTTAGTTTTTAAGGAGTTTTCCAGCTTGGCTAAATATGTTCTCTTGTCCTTTTGCTCAAAGAGATACTTGTATTCACAAGATGTTCTCTTTTGTGTTTATTTTAATGTAGTGCAGATTCGAAACAGGAAAGAACAACAAAATACAGATTGAGGAAAAGCTGAGATGCCAGGACAGAAGGTCGAAACAGGTCATAATGATACAGTTCATGATGTATCCATGGATTACTATGGAAAGCGGTTGGCAACAGCTTCTTCAGACGCCACCATAAAAATAATAGGCGTAAGCAACAATTCAACCTCTCAAAATCTCGCCACTTTAACTGGCCATCAAGGTCCAGTTTGGCAAGTTGCATGGGCTCACCCCAAGTTCGGTTCAATCCTGGCTTCATGTTCCTACGACGGGAGAGTAATTATTTGGAAAGAAAGTAACCCAAACGAGTGGATACAGGCACATGTATTCACAGACCATAAATCATCGGTCAACTCTATCGCCTGGGCACCTCATGAAGTGGGCCTATGTTTAGCTTGTGGATCTTCAGACGGCAACATCTCAGTCTTCACTGCTAGATCTGATGGAACTTGGGACACAACCAAGATAGAACAAGCTCATCCTGTCGGTGTCACTTCAGTTTCATGGGCACCTTCAACTGCTCCCGGTTCTCTTGTAGGGTCTGGGATTCTGGATCCTGTTCAGAAACTGGCTTCAGGCGGGTGTGATAATACAGTTAAAGTTTGGAAGTTATCGAATGGGTCATGGAGGATGGACTGTTTTCCTGCTTTGCAGAAACATACAGATTGGGTTAGAGATGTAGCTTGGGCTCCCAACTTGGGACTTCCTAAAACCACCATTGCTAGTGCCTCACAAGATGGGACTGTGGTTATATGGACCGTGGCTAAGGAAGGGGATCAATGGGAGGGTAAAGTTTTGAAGGATTTTAAGACACCGGTTTGGAGGGTTTCGTGGTCTTTGACTGGGAACTTGCTGGCTGTGGCTGCTGGGGACAATAATGTTACGCTCTGGAAAGAAGAAGTTGATGGAGAATGGCAGCAGGTGACTACTGTCGATCAATAAGGTTCGTGGTCGATTCTTTCTACAGATAATCGCGGTTCAGATCATGGTTTGGATTTGGTTTTTTAACTAGTTCAATAAGTTTGGAAGAGGATTGTGAAAACCTTTTTTGCAATTGGGACAAGAAATAATTTCTAAAAATCTAAAGCTGGTTTCTAAACAATTAAATCATTTTGATACAAAAAACTTGCCCTTATGGCTTGACATGAATGTTTATTCTGAATATGTTTTTTCAGGGAAATGGGAGCCCTAGGATGATGAATTCAAGAGATGAAATTATTTGAAATGTGATGAACTTGTTGATGTGATATGCACAATCTTGCTTTTATTGCCTTTGGATAATGAATGAATGAAATATATGCATGCTTTAATATGATGTCTTGTTGAATTAGTTAATTGGGATATATTAGATGTGTTTTATTATAGATGATGTCTCAAATTCATAAATATTGGATGTCACTAGGATGAGTTTCAATTGTCAAATTGATAAATTATTTTATGGTTTTATCATAAATATGATTTTTTTTTTTTTTTTTATTTTATAGTTTATTGTCCGCTATTGAGTATGATTGTTTTGTTTTGCGACAATGAGCCAATTTTTTAAAATACAAAAAATGGTATATATCTATATATAAACTAAGGGTAAGGGTGTATTTAATAAATGGACCAACATTCTCATTTTAAATAAAAATAAATAAATTTCAATATGTTGTATCTCCTGTTGGAATTTTAAGTATAAAAAATTAAATGAACAAACAGGAATATTTAAAATTTAAGTATTCTATATTTTAGTTGATTTAATAATATTTAAAACTAATATCTGAAAAACATTAGACTATTATACCTTTATATATTATAATAAACTTAATATAATATATTAAAATATATAATTTAATATATTAAATAAAGTAAAATAAAATAAATATTTTATTTTATTAAAAAGTATATATTAAACTAATATGAATCTAGTGTATTTGCACGAATAAGAATATATATAAAATATTATTTATTTATAAATATTTTAGATAAAATTAAGTTTCATTTTAAACTTAATATTAATTTATATTTTATCTCTTCGGCACCTACTTAACCCCTTAATTAACCCTCATCTTGTGACTCATAATTTTTTATATGCAATTTTTATCTCTTCGGAAAATCACTCATCAATCTTAGTCGACCTCAATTGATGACACAACTCTTATATATTGTCAAACTCAACCACTAACCATCCAATTGACCTTCATCTTGTAACTCACATTTTTTCATATGACTCTTTATTCACTCGACAAACTACACATTGACCATAATCTTGTGACTCACACTTTTTCATATGACTTCATCCCTCGACAAACCACTCATCAATCTTAGTCAACCTTTTTTTTTACTTCCACTTCAACAAATCAACAACCAATCCCCCAATTGATCACAGACTTCTTATCCAACATCAAACCAACCACTATCCAACATTCATCTCGTGATCTCACACTTTTAAATGTTCGTCAAACCAATCATTAATTTCAACCTCACACTCGACAAACCACCCACCACCCAACCTTCATCTCGTGATCTCACACTCTCAAATTCTCGTCAAACTCAACCACTAACCCTCCAATTGACCCTCATCTTGTGACTCACACTTTTTCATATGCATCTTCTATTCCTTCGGCAAACCACCCACTGAACCTATTATTGTGACTCACATTTTTTCATATGCCTCTATGTCTTAACAAACCACTCACCAATCTTAGTCAGCCTCTTTTTTACTCTCACTTCAACAAATTAACAACCAATCCCCAAATTGATCACAAACCTCTTATCCAACGTCAAACCAACGATTAACCACCATCCGACATTCATCTCGTGACCTCACACTTTTAAATGCTCGTCAAACCAACCATTAGTTCTAACCTCACATTCGACAAACTACCCACCACCCGACCTCCATCTCGTGACCTCACACATTCAAATGCTCACCACACCAACCACCAATTCCGACCTCACACTCGACAAAACACTCACTACCCGACTTCCATCTTGTGACCTCAAACTTTCAAATGTTTGTCAAACCAACCACTAATTCCGACCTCACTCTTTCAGATGTCCAAACCAAAGCTGTCAAAATCGCGAATCAAGTCGACTAAGGAGAAACGAGTCAAGAGTCAAATAAACTCGTTTAGAATCAAAATCGTAGTTAAATCGCGATTTAACTCATTGAAATCGATAAACGCGATAAAATCGATATTATCGGACGATTTTACTTTTAGTTTCTTAGTAAATCTTTTTATAGTGATCTATGAAATGGAATAGAGAGATCTGTGAAGAATCGGAATAATGAAAGAAGAATCGGTCTACCTATAAGTGTCTTGTTAATGATGGAAGAATAAGTATGTGAGTCGCTGAAAGAAAATAGAGAGAAAGAAAAATCCGGCGGCGGCTATGGAAGGAAATAGAGAGAGAAAGAAAAATCCGGCCAGCTGCTATGGAAGGAAATAGAGAGAGAAAGAAAAATACGGCTATATGCTTCCAAAAGAGAGAAAATGGATAGAATGAAAAAAATTAGGGTTTTCATATATTAATAATATAATTCTTTAAATAATAAATAATAATATATACATTATTCAAATTTATTTAGTTATTTACTATTTTAATATATATATATATATAAATATGAATATTTTTTTTAAAATTAATAAATAAAATTATTTTATCTTTATTTTATATATAATTTAATAATTAATAATTTTAAAATAAAATTTTAGGTAAAAATTATATATAAATAATACATTTATATTATAAAATTTAAATCCATTAAATATTAGAATATATTAATTTTTGTATTGAATAATTATGTTACTCTTTTATATATGAATTTGATTATATATTATTTTAAAAATTATTTTTAAATAAATATATATTTATATAAACTCTTAAGATTTTGAGTAAAATCTAGATTTTACGAGTTTACATATGCAAAACGATTTTACGTAAACTCTCGATTTTAACAGTCTTGGTCCAAACCAACCAATAATTCCGACCTCACACTTTCAGATGCTTATCATTTGTTTAAAAGTTGTGCCACCATATATTATAGTAAAGAATACATCGTTGAAAATATAAATTTTCATGTTGTGAGATTCGAAACCTAGTTTTCCGCATAAAATGTGAACACTTAAACCGTTAGACCACTTATGATTTTTGAAATAATTTTATTATTTTTTGTATGCATATATATTTTGTATTTAATATTTATTACCAATTAGTTAACCACCACCTGACATTCATCTCGTGATCTCACACTTTCAAATGCTCGTCAAACCAACCATTAATTTCAACCTCACACTCGACAAACCAACCACCACCCGACCTCCATCTCGTGACCTCACACTTTTAAATGCTCGCCAAACCAACCACTAATTCTGACGTCACACTCGACAAACCACTCACCACCCGACCTCCATCTCGTGACCTAACACTTTCAAATGCTCTTCAAACCAACCATTAATTCCGACATCACATTCGACAAACCACCCACCCACCACCCGACCTCCATCTCGTGACCTCACACTTTCAAATGTTTGCCAAACCAACCATTAATTCCGACCTCACGCTCGACAACCCAGTCAAGAATACATCGTTGAAAATATCAATTTGCATGTTTTGGGATTCGAAACCTATATTTTGTATTTAATATATTTATTAACAGCTAGTTAACCACCACCCGACCTTCATTCGTGACCTCACACTTTCAAATGCTCGTCAACCCAACCACTAATTCCGACATCACACTCGGCAAACCATCCACCAACCGACCTCTATCTTGTGACCTCACACTTTCAAATTATCTTCAAACCAACCATTAATTCCAACCTCATACTCGACAAACCACTTGACTTGACCTCCATCTCATGACCTCGTACTTTCAAATGATTGCCAAACCAACCACTAATTCCTTATGATTGTTGAAATAATTTTAATATTTTGTGTATGCATATATATTTTGTATTTAATATTTATTTATTAACAATTAGTTAACCACCACCCGACCTTCATCTCGTGACCTCACACTTTCAAATGCTCGCCAACTCAACCACTAATTCCGACATCACATTCGACAAACCACCGACCATCCAACCTCCATCTCGTGACCTCAACCATTTAAATACTCGTCAAACTAACCACTAATTCCAACATCACACTTTCAGATGTCTATGATTTTGTTTAAAATTTTGCATATTTTGGGATTCGAACCCTGGTCTCCCGCATGAAATGTGAACACTTAAACCGCTAGACCACTTATGATTGTTGAAATAATTTTATTATTTTGTGTATGCATATATATTTTGTATTTAATATTTATTATCAATTAGTTAATTTTTATATTAAAATAAAAATTATTTATACTCATAAAAAATATTATATATATATATATGATGAGTGAAAAGATGTATGATAAAAGATAAAATGTATTTATATAAAATTAATGATGAAAACTAATATAATAATATATATATATATATATATATATATATATAAAAGGTAACCAATAAATATAAAATTATGAAGGTAGGTGCATTTATAAAAATAGAAAAAATTTTGTTTATATTTATATATAAATAAAATAAATATAAAAATTATAAAGTTAGATTCATTTATTACCAAATTTTTTTATTTTTGTTTATATTTTAAATTAATATTAATATAGATAATGTTTTAGATAATATATGATAATGAAATATATATTATATATAATAATGGAAAAACAAAATTTAATTAAAAAATAAAGAGGAGGAGAGAAGAAATATTTGATGATATAGATTATACATGAATTAATTTGGTCCTTGTTGAAATATATATATATATATATATATATATATATATATATATATTTATATATAGATTGTTATTATTAAATATAAAAATAGATATGTTATGTAATATTATATATTTTAATATAACATTATTGATAAAAAAATATTTTATATTATTAGTGCGAAAAAAATATAAATATTTATATGGTAAGAGAGTAAAAAATACTTAATAATTAAATTAAGGGAGAATATATATATATATATATATATATATATATATATATATATATATATATATATTAAAAAAGAAACTTATATATATATTAGGAGGGAGAAAATAATTAAAATAAATACTTATTATGAAAGAGAAATTATGAAATAAAGAGAAGGAGAGAAAAAATATTTGATGATGTGAATTATATATCTAATGACTGGAGGTGCAGGTTGGCTTTAAACATTATTATATATATATATATATATATATATTGTTATTATTAAATATAAAAATAAATATGTTATGTAATTTTATATATTTTAATATAAAATTATTAATAAAAAAATATTTTATATTATTAGTGCGAAAAAAAATATAAATATTTATATGGTAAGAGAGAGTAAAAAATATTTAATAATTAAATTAAGGGAGAGAAATATATATATATTAGGAAAGAAATTTATATATATATATATATATATATATAATTATTTGGAGAGGGAAAATAATTAAGATAAATAATTATTAGGAAAGAGAAATTACACTATTTGTTAATAATTGTGAAGAGAGCGTGTGGTACACCTTCAACCTTTTAAATTAAGCATTATTAGATATATATATATATATATTATAATTTGTTAACGTAATATATATATATATATAAATATATAAGAGATAATAAAATATATATTTATTCTAAGAAGGAAGTTTGTTTACTATTTTGAAAAAATTAAAAAATTAATACGATTATATATATATATTATTTTTTTATTTTATAATTAGTTTAGATATAATCATATTTTTATTTTATAATGTTTAAAAATATAATCTCCTAAAAAATAATTAAATGAATTATGATAAATAAAATAAAGAGAAAAAAAATATAAAAAGTAATACGAATTTATAATACATAGTAATTTTATTAAATTTAAAAAGATATACTAGTCTTTTTCATGATTTTATTTTAGAGTAGTGTTAAGTTATTTTCATTTTTTAAAATAAATTTTATATTTGAATTTATTATTTTTAACATGTTTTTATTTAAGTCTATAGTAATAAGTGATTATAAATATGTTATCAAACTTAATAACTTACTTCTTTTAAATAAGTGTTTAATATATTCAATTAAGTGATAAATCAAGTTATCAAACACAGCCGTGTTTTTGGATTCCTAGTTTACTTCTTATTTTATAATTTATAAATCACATTAATTAACTAACTCATCATTTATATTCTTAGAAAAAAAAATCTATTTAATTAAATAATCTATCTGCATAATAGATCATTCAAGTTATTATAAATAGATATTAAACTGTTTTTTTTAGAAAATAAATTTTAAAGATAGGTGCTCTGGCTAAAATTTGTTTGTGATAAAATTTTAAATAACCAAATTTGATAAGTTGGCTAAAATTTTGACAATTTTAGTCTTATATAATACCATTTAAAGTTCGAACAACGATTAATTAAATAATGGTCCAAATTTGAATTATAAAAAAATATTCAGTTTTAATATTAACTTCCATGATTTCTAAATTAATCAATCATTTCTGCTTAGATACTAGTCCGAATCTGAAATTTTTTTATATTAAGTATCTCATTTGAAAGTTAACAAATAATTTATCAAATTGTTAAACAATTCACATGTTAATTTAAATAAGCACATTTTATATTTTCAATCAGAAATCAATGCATCTCTCTATATATATTACATTATTCAATTATCAACTATTTTCTTGTTCTTACTCTTTAAAATCTTATTTATTTTTTTATAAATGTTATTTTATGTTGTTGACTAATTGTTTCCTAATCTACTTATTTAAAATCTTTAATTTCAAATGAATGAGAATGGTAATTAATAAATAAAAAAATACATTTACTATGATTGATTTGTGACTAATTAATTATTGTCAAAATGTTGTTTCACCTTTTCAAAAAAAGAAATATTGTTCACCTTTTTCTTTTTTTAAAATATCAAAATTTTAATTTTGGTACAACAATAAAGTAATGTATTAATTAATTAATTTAAAATAATATTTAAATAGAAACTTGTTAATAGCATTAATGAATAGATTGGTACAATACCATTATTAGGTAGAAAATATCTCAAATGTAAAATCTATTAAATGAGATATTGTTAGGATTGTCATAATCTGTATTATTTTATTATTATCTCAATCCTATTTGAAATAAATATTTGTTGTTATTTATTTATAATTTTCTATTTAAATATAACTTTACAGAAATTATTTAATTTTATTGTATTTTAAGTAAGTAGAAATTAATTAATTAATTAATTAATTAATTATTACACCTGTACAAAACAACTGAGCGGTGGACTCAGCGTTTTGGAGTGGTCAGAATCGCCAACGCAGTCGCTTAAAGGGTAAATTACATGGGAGTCCTTTAATTAATCTGTTCGCTTAATTTTAATCCTCAAATTATTTTTTAAAAAAAATTGACTCTCAAATTTTAAAAATATCAAAATGAACTATATCTTACTAATACATATACCATTTATAATATAATTAACCAAGTTTTAAATTTTAACTCATAATCTGAAATCAACCAATCATGCTTGATATGGTTTGGAAAACAATAAATTATAAAACATTTTGAGAATAATAAAGACGGTTTAGAATTGTGAAAATTTCGATAATTTCTTAACATTCGTACTTTAATCGACTATGGAGATAGTCTCTTCCATCACTATTGCAATATTATTTTCTAGCATGGAATAAGATATTGATAACATGCTACAATTTTCAAAATGAAGTTTTAAACTATAACAACGTTTTATTCACAACTCACTTCTTTTTTCGAGAAAAAAAAAACTAGTAATACATTTTAATACAAGAAAATTAAGTAAGAATTAGTAAACTTGGGCATTTTCGTGAATTGAACACGAAAGCTACTATTCGAGTTCAAATGTTGAAAAATAATATATTAAGTTCTAATTTTACTCGAATTCAAACTATAATAAAAATTAAACAACTTATTAAAAATACGGTTGTGTTAAGTTTAAATAAGAAACACTCTATACGTGTCAACTATTTAACCACGTGTACACACGAGTTTGCATCGGAACGCGAAACGCGCGATGCTGACAAGTAAGACGCGTGATCGCGCGATGTTGACAAAGAAAAATCAACCAACTAGAAATTAATTTTGAAGAATAAAAACTTTATTTTTTTTAATAAAATAGGAAGTAATATTTTTTGTTCTATATATTAAATTACTTTCTTCTTTCTCTCTACATTTTCATTGCTCTCTTTGAGAATTACCCTGCTGCTACAATGGAGAACTTTCCCAGCGCTCAATTAAACATGTAAATATATTTTTTTGCCCTCTTTCTCTCTCCTTTATATCTCTCTCTCTCTTGATTAAGGTTCTGTTTGGATTTGCAGGCTCGATAGGTATGTTTATGATTACTTACGTAAGAAGCATGATCCTCGTATAGCAGAGCTTTTCAAGTTGGAAACTGGTCTTTCCTCAGATGTGCCTCAACATTGTAACTCTTTCTTTAACCATGCAAATATCTTACTTTTTTTTATTGATTTTTGCATGATATGTATCTGTTATTAATTATAATTGTCTGCAAATAAAAAAATATCATTCTAGAATCCATAAGTAGAGACGGATCTAGGAATTGATTATAGAATCTATGCGTTGGGATGGATATAAGATTCTAGAATCCATGTGCAGGTCTAGGAATTGATTCTAGAATTCATGCGCATGGACGGATCTAGGAATTGATTAATCTATGCGCAGAGAACTGATCTAGGAATTGATTTTAGAATCCATGCGCAAGGAACTGGTATAGGAATTGATTCTTGAATCCATGCGCAGAGAACTGATTTATGAATTTATTTTAGAATCCATATGCAGGGAATTGGTCTAGGAATTGATTCTTGAATCCATGCGCAGAGAACTGATTTAGGAATTGATTCTAGAATCCATGCGCAGTGACGGATATAAGCATTGATTAGGAATTGATTCTAGAATCCATGCGCATGGACGGATCTAGGAATTGATTTTAGAATCCATGCGCATGGACGGATCTAGGAATTGATTTTAGAATCCATGCGCAGGGAACTGATTTAGGAATTGATTCTAGAATCCATGCGCAGTGACGGATCTAGGAATTGAAGTTGGGATTGACATGAATTATTTTTTAAATTATTATATATTTTTTTTGTTCATATGGACTTTAGATCTGCCTCTGTCCATGTGTATATTTTATCTTAACAAGTTTTTCTTCTTTTGGAAAATCGGTGTTTGTATAGTTAAATAGTTAGAAAACTAGTGTCTCTTTGTTCTTTTTGAAGTCCAACATTAATTTGTATAAATAAATCAACACAATGACTTAAGCATGATGTATCTATCTCAAATATGATGTTTCTATAATCTTTATTAGGTTACAAAATAATAAATCTTAATAAAAAAGTTTGTTTTTATCAAGACGGTTACTATCTTTATCAAAAGTCCAACTTTATTATTTTTATCTGTTTTGATGTAGTTTCATTTTGTTAAATTTGTGACAGTTATAGAAGAACCTGCAAGTTTTATGGTAGATTGGTGGTCATTCATGTTTGATCATTTCAAAGATGATATGTTCCACCAAATGCAGATCAATCCGAATGCTTCTGATGATCAGTCAATTCAGCTCAGTCCTCTCCCTACTCAAATCAATCATCTTGTGCCCCCGATGAATGAGACGATGATGATGACGAATAATGTTGATCAGATTCCGATGAATGGGCTGATGATGACGACGAATAATGTTGGTCAGATTCCGATGAATGAGACTATGATGATGAATAATGTTGGTCCGATTCCGATGAATGGGACGATGATGCCGAATAATGTCGGTCCGATTCCGATGAATGAGACTATGATGGCGAATAATGTTGATCCGATTCCGATGAATGGGACGATGATGACGAATAATTTTGGTCCGATTCCGATGAATGGGACGATGATGCCGAATAATGTTGGTCCCATTCCGATGAATGGGACAATGATGATGAATAATGTAGGTCAGATTCCGATGAATGGGACTATGATGACGAATAATTTTGGTCCGATTCCGATGAATGAGACTATGATGATGAATAATGTTGGTCCGATTCCGATGAATGGGACGATGATGACAAATAATGTTGGTCAGATTCCGATGAATGGAACGATGATGACGACGAATAATGTTGGTCCGATTCGGAGCATTGTTCATCCGAGTCGGACCAACATTTATCCACCTCCGAAGAATATTACTCATTGGCTGAGCGAAAATGCGCAGCCTATTGGGATGAGTAGAAGAAATTTTAAGCCAATTATTGATAGGGATATTGTTCAGCCATTTAAGAAGAATATTGGTCAGTCAAGTATGATTAATTTTCATCATCCAATTCAAGGTGAAGAAAATGATGCTATGCAAAAGGCTTATTATAAGGTAATTTAATGTTATTTTATATATTATATATATAGTTTATTATTATTATTATTATTATTAAATTATAAATATATATTTCAGGGGAAAAAACATGTTACCCAGGATGATGAAGTAAGCACGGCTGTATCCAAGTACAGCCGTGATATGATGGTTAAGAGTTTCATGAGGAGAAAGAGAAACTAAGACATCTGAAATTTATTTATTATTATTATTATTATTAAGTGCTTGAAAACAATTTATGTTTTTTTTTGTTTGTTGGATAATTTATTTATTTCAAATATTACTGCAGTACTGGTTTTTATGGTTTAATTGATTAGTTCCTTTCTCTATTATATTGAATTATTATTTTGTTTTTAAATAGAACTTACATTATTAGTTTTACTTGGTCAAATTACATTTTCAAATTGGCCTTCTTTGTATTTTATTAAATATAAAAATTAATTAATTAATAGTTTTAGTTGACCAATTTTGATGGTATACAATTCAGCTTATAGTTTTACTAGTCAAAATGGGTCAACCTGCCTTAATTCTATTTCTTTTTTAAAAAACTGTCTTCTTTTTTTTGTTTTTCTTAAATGATTTGATTTAAATAACCATTTTTTTTTTTTAATTACATCTCACAACAATATCAAAATTTTCATCATAATTTTTAAGTATCAATTTCCCTTTTATTCCAAATCAAACATACAATTTTGTTGATTCAAAAATATCTTATATTTCTTTGATTTCATGGGATTGTACAAACCTGAAAAGTATACTAGTAATAGTTTCAACATTTTAGTTAAAAAAAAAATAATAATAAAATTATATTTAAATATCACATCAAAAAATAATTAATTCAACTTAAAAAAATATTTTCAAACTAAAAAAAATATTAAACTAACTTTTAACCTTATTAATATTATCTATATAATTAATTTTACATATTTTATTTCAATTTTTTCTCATCCATTTAATAAAATTAATTATATAGTAATAATTTATACACATTAAAAAAAATTTAACATTATTAATCATATTTTTATTACTTGTCTTTAATTTTTATTATTTATCTTATATTTTTAATTATTGTAAATATATAATTTTTATCTTTGTATTGTTTTATTATTTTTTAACTTTTTAATATAAAAAAATATATGATACAAATAAAAAATTAAGTAAATAAAAAATTAAATTAAAAAAATAATACAGTTTCTTTATACATTAGATTTCATATTTAAAAAATAAAAACTAAAAAAAGATAAAAATTAATAAAATATAAATATTACAAGATGTCAATATTACAAGAACTTATTTATAACTTTAAAAATAAAATATGTTTGTGAATAATAAAAACGTATATATACATATTTACGAGAGGATATATACATATTTAACTTTAAAAATAAAATATGTTTGTGAATAATAAAAACGTATATATACATATTTACGAGAGGGGTATATAAAATACTCTGAATTTTATATAGATCTTTTTAAACTGTTAAGCATATATACCCGCAAACACACTTAACCATTTAATCAAGCGCAGAACTTGTTGCCTGACAGGCTTGATCCCAGGACCTCATAGAGGCCCGAGAGATATTCACCTCTTGTTGCCACTAGACTAGAAAAGGAAGGGAATATCTTCCTAAAATTTTAACATACAAAAGAACTAGTAAAATTTGTTGACCCTATACATTTTAAGAAACCTACCAAAACACAATTTAAAAAACGAGACAAACTTGTCCTACTACTTAACTAGAACAGAATCCAACACAATTTCCTTTCATAAATTGTTTCCAAACTAAGAAAATGAGAAACATCCCACACTTAGTAAAAAGCTGGTTGCTGCATACACATAACCAATTTACAATCACTGATAGAAATGTAATAGATAGATAAGATAGATACAACAATAACAACAAAAGGATTCTTGACATTTGGGGGTCTAAAAACGCTAAAACAATAACAGTCTTTCTTTCTTTCTTCTTCCCTTTTATTATTTTACCATGATGGCCATATTCATTCTGTCTATAAATCATGTACATATCTCTCCCATAGACCAAGAGAGGCCAACAACCTGAAAAAAAAATAAACAAAATTAAATCAAACAATAGCAAGCATTTCAGACATTTTCTACCCTAAAGAATCTCAAAGACAAATCCATAATAATATGAAGGGCATTGTTGGAAAATTATGTCCTTCGAGTGTGAATGGGGTTTGCAAATGCGACTGCTAATATCATAGGCAGAACCGTAATGAGATTGATTAATTTGCAATGACAATTGTCACACTTATGAGATTCAACACCAAATATCAAAAAATTATACTTATTAGCTATTACAAGAAATGCTACATGTTCGCAATTGAATTTACATACAGCATAACAAATCCATTAACCTTAGGCAAGAATAAAAGGTTTCAAACTTGATGATATAATCAAATTGGCCTTTATCAAGCAGAAAATGCAAATGTTTCTCTACTTTCTATTTAAAGCAAACAAGTCCATTCATTATTCTATTTAACATTTAAATATAAAACAAATAAACCCATACTTGATATTTAGTATTTTTGTAGTTTGAAACAATGAGAATATATAATTTTTTAAATAAAGAGAGCAATGTTTGAATGAAAAAAATTTGTAGCTTATTGATATTTGTTATTAAATAACCATTATGAAAAATTACTTTCAAATATACCTAATAATCAATTAACTAATATAAACTCTGAATAAAAAGATGAAGGATCAATTTTTTCCTAAAAGTTCAGGAGTCGAAATGAGTTTTTAGCATTGATGCTCTTAAGATGTTGAACAGCTATATATTTCCATCGAGTTTGGACTATTTTGAAACATTTGTCTATTTCTTTTTGCAAATTTACTATTAACTAGCTCTAAATCGATATGGAGCTTCAGTAACAATGCTGAAATAACTTAATTATGCATACCTTTACTGAGAAATCTTTGGTAACATCTGATTAGCCATTTAAGATTTAATTTGATGCAGAGCCTGCAGCCGGTACAACTTGTGTACTACCACCATCCTCAGAAACATTGCTGGAACCCGATTCTGTAAGCTGTTGGCTGCTGCCAGATGCTCTAGCCGCATCACCTCTTGTTGGATGCTCCATCGGTCCAGATACATCTGACGTTGCTGCATTGACTTCTCTTCTTACTTCAGAATTAACATCTGCATTATTGCTGTTGCGGGAGAACAATCTTTCTTTCCACCCCCTCGTGCCCTTTGTTATAGACTCCTTGTATCTTTCAACAGGAATAATGATGATTTGTGTCAGAACTTGATAGAATAAACGAAATTTCGTAATAGTAGTTGTAAAGGAGGATGGATGTATACCTCATTGACATTGTGTTGAATCGAGATCTAACAGACTCAGAAAATGACTGCAAATCTGATGGTCCTGGTCTATTATGATGATTCGTGGAAGATTGAATTGAAGATCTACAAGACAACAACAATCACTAATTACAAAATGGCTTGATAGAAGAGTTGAAAAGATGAATGTGAGGCAGAAATATACTGGTTTGTTGATGAGTTTCCTTGATGAATTATGGGAGAGACACCACTTGACCCAGAAGCTGATATAACAGGAGTAACATGAACATAAGGTGAAGAAGTCAACTGTGTAAAATCATGCCCTGTCACTAACTCTGAAGATGAACCAGAGTCGGTTAAGACAGGAGGAAGTTCGCCTTCACCAGTGCGAGTTGGAGAGGAGGCGGGAGCAACAGATGGTGTATTTTGTTGGGTTGAGAATACAAGGAATTGTGGACGACCATGAGCTGAAGCTCTACCCCTCTGACCTCTTCTGCCAATATGACGTGCCCTTCCCATTGCAGCGGCCGCAGCAAAATGTTGGATAATGCGCTCTTCAAGTTCAGCATCAGTAGCACTGACAGGCAGCTTTATCCCCACAAAAAAAAACAGCAGAACAAATAAAAAATTAGTTAGTGTAAATGCAAATTGAATAAGTTCGTTGCAAGTCATTTATTTACATGCTGTAACTCAAAATCCCCGAGTGTTGGGTGATGAAATATTGCAGTATTCCTGGGTGGATTTAGTCGAATGTTTCTCTCATGTTCTACAGCAGCAAGCAACTCCTGGCTGTCAATGCACATTCATCTCATCATATAAGCCTGAGAATAGAAGCGGAAGAAAAATATAAGGAGAATTATTACTACGCTACCTGCTCGGATCCTTTAGGCTAATAGATTGCCAACACATAGGACACTGTGAGCTTCTCTGACACCTACAAATAAGCATCACGACATATCAGAAATGAATCACTTGTTTCATGTTTCTTCTGTTGAAAGTCTATCTTGAACCTCGCATATGTCAAAGGTTAGGTTTAGGGTTTCATGGAGAGGACCGTGAGCAGAAAGTTATGTATTCATCACAGCTTATAGAAAAAAAAACGAAAAACAGGTTAACGGGTGAAACGTTCAGAAATTCACATGGTTTCCAAATATTGGAAATCTTGCAAGTCAGCTTGAAATTTTTATTCCGTGTCCATAATATGTTCTACTTCACATTTTCCTATATAAAATTGTCATTATATATTTCTCAGTGCTTTAAATTAGAACAAGACTAAGGATATTACAAAAGGAATCAATCACTTCTAATTGTATCTGTAAGGCTGATTAATAGAAATAACCATGGTAACCTTTAGACTCTTAATGTTTGCTTTAATCTTTACTAAATCACGTGAAACCTGTAGACGTTGCAGAAACTGCTTATGTTCCAGGTTGCAGTAAGGACCAAGCCCCACTTTAGGTAAGTCATGGAAAGCATAGGAGTGGCTCTTGTTTAATCGCGGGAGCATCCATAAGTTTTTCCCAAGAAGAAAATCTCCCAATAAAGACACAGGTAAGACAAACAAGGGTGGATAAGTAAGAAATTGCTTACTGATAAATACCAACATACTCCTGAGATAGACCCAGTCATGATAGTATTCAGGACCCAAAAGTTTGACAGTTACTTAATTATGTTTTACGATCATGTCAATAATGCGTTTCTAAAACGGTAACATATGTTCTTAACATGAATCTCATCATTTTTTAAGTCTGGACATTGAACTGCTGTGGTAAAAAAAAAAGAGAGGATAATCCACTGCAATTTTTACATTTTACTAACAGGCTTCAAAAAAGTAATTTTCTAATGTAACATGAAGATACATAACTGAAATTAGATAAACCTACCACTCAAGAATGCACTGGAGATGAAACTCATGCTTGCAATCAGTTACCTGGAAAAAGAATACCATTTAAAATGGGAAAATTCTTCAAGAACATTTTTATAATGCATACATACATACCGAAGAAGGATCACTCTCAAAAAATTCTTCAAGACATATGCTACAAGCATCATCACAAGGATCTTGAATTCCCCCTTCCACAAAAGCAGCAGCTGATGTCAGATGGACCTCAGATTTTACCTCCTCTTCCATCCTGAAATCCCAAAAGCAAGCATCTGATTAGTAGTATATAATCCAGTTCAAAGAACAAGTAACAAAAAGTGAGACATCTAATATGATTAGTGAACCGACCATCAGTAATTGAGCAACAACGTATGTGTAGGTTTTGATCATCGTAGTAGTAATTGATGTGAAATAGAAAGAGAGAAGAGGAATTACCGATTAGAAGTGAAGCTGCCAGACGATCTGCGGTTGATTCTGAGGAATCTTGGTGTGGTGGTGGTGGTGTTGGTGAGGATCGGGTTGTTTGAAGGTGTAGAAACCCTAGGCCAAAAGAGAAGGCGGTGCAGGCGGGGCGGGGCGACGGGGCGGAGTGAGAAAGAGACGACTTACTTTGAATCGGACTTTTACTCTCTTAATTTGATTCCTCCTCCTTCACGCAACCCACATAGGGCGTTTCAGCCCAACTTACGTCACCCAGTCGTAATCTCTTCTTATAAATAATCAAATTACATATTTTACTTGCAGAATATTAATAATGGTAAAATAAATAGTTTTTTTTTTTTATATATATACAAAATATTAAAATTGTACTTAGCGCTAGTTTAATTCAGCTAGCTTATTCTCAAATACGTTTATATAATTTTAGCTTATTTAATCGTTAAACTTGGGTAGGTTTGATTCAGTTTATTTTTTTTTTATATTTATAATATTATTTAATAATTAATATTATATATATATATATATAATGTTATATATATTTATTAATTTAATTTTAAATATTAATAGATTATTTAAATTAAAAAATAAAATATATTTTAAAATAAATTATAATAATATATTAATTTTTATAAGTTTTTTTTAATATATAATTTTAAATATTAATAAATGACTTAAATTAAAAAAAAAATATTTTTTCTAAAATAAATGATATGAATAAAAAAAAATTATTATTATTATATATATTTTTCACATTTCTATATTCTACTTTTTACTAGGGTTGTAAACGAATCGAATTGAATATTACTATATTCGATTCGTATTCGTGAAACTATTCGAATATTCGTATTCGTATTCGAAATTTTTTCGAATAATTAATGTGATTCGTATTCGATTTGAAATTGATATTCGTATTATTCGATTCGATTCGAGTATTCGATTCGATTTTTTTTAAAACATATTTTATACAATTTATTCGAAATTTTGAAAATTAATATTTTTACCTAATATATAACAATATTCAATAAAATTACCTAACAAAAATTAAATAATAATGTTCAAATTACGATTTCAATATTCAACTCCCAATACAATGCAATGCAAGCCATTAATTAAAACTTTCGCATAACATAACATAAACAATAGTTATCAAAAGAACATTTCATTAAAGTGGTTTGTAAATCAATATTCGAATCCTTCATGGCTTGCAAATCTTTCTCTTTTTCCTTTCAAAATGCCCCTTATCTTCCTCAACTTCATCATCTTTACCATCTTCCACATTTTTACCTTCTTCCTCAACTTCATCATCTTTACCTTCTTTATTATCTTTCTCCCCATCAACATTCACATTCTCAATTCGCAAGGCACCATCACATTCATCATCATTTATCTCGATCATAGTTTTCTCCCCCTTTCATAACAAATATGTAATTAGAGCTTAGATGTTAAAAAATATATATATATTCTAAATGATATACAATATTTAATAGTCATATTAGATATGAGTTACAACTGATCAAGAAATACATGACCGGAGAAGAAAATGACTCACCGGAGAAATCACTGGAGTAGTGTCGAGTGGAGAAGACGACGACGAAGAAGAGAACTACATGGAGGCGACGGCGGCGACCAAAGTAACGTCGACTGGAGAAGAGAAGAGATGAGATGGAGGCGGTGGTAGGTTTTGAGTGATTAGCAGCAAAATGACTAGATGTGGGTTTCAAGTTTTTCAACCGAAGAAATATATATATGTACTAGGGTTTTAGAATAAATAATATTTATAAAATTAAAATTAATAAAATGGTATATATATATAATATATATAATATATATATATAATCGAATATTAGCGAATACCGAATCGAATATCTTGATTTTGTATTCGTATTCGTTTATTAGTCGAATCGAATCGAATATTTTTATTCGAATTCGAATCACAAAATTACGAATACGAATATCAAAATTCGTATACGAATACCGAATCGAATCAAAAGTATTTGATTCATTTACAACCCTGCTTCTTACTTTTAATTTTTTCCATTTATTTTTGAGTTCTCTCACTCTATTTGTATTATCATTTATTTCAATGGTAATTCGATACTTTTATAATTAAGACTAGTTTAATTTATAAATTTATAATTATAAATAAAAAAAATGTATTTATATTTTATATTTTGCTTAAATATTTTATATATTAAGATACAAACATTATAAATAATAAATAAAAATATATTTAAATATATGTTTTTTATTATAATAATTTTATATAAATATATAAAAATATTATAAATATGTGAAATAGATGAGAGAAAATGAATAAAATGATTAGAGAGAGATTAAATTGATGAAAGAGAATGAATAAAATGATTAAAAATGAATGAAATAGATAAAAGAGAAAAAGCTGAGATTATAATTTTAAACACCGAAGAGGGAGGTACAGGAAAATTGAGTTTAAACGCAAAAGTGTGTTTGATTATAATTTTTTGCGTGAGTTTATTACGCAAAGTTACTGTAGCAGCTTATTATGCAAACGTCCATACTCAGCTTATAAACGCTAAATCAAAACATGCTCTTAATTGTTCAAAATAATTTAAAAGTTATAATGGGTGACTTCATAACTCTTTTAAAATTTACAAAATCATTTTACACAATTTAATAAAAACTACATATTTTATAAGGATTGTATGCTCTCAAATTTTCTTAACTTTTTCTTTAGTTCCTTCTCATGTAAAGTTTCCTCTCACATGAAAGGATAAAAATATAAATAATTTTTTTTATATTTTTTTAAACAATTGTCTTGACCCTTAAGAGGAATAGGAAAAAGAAAGCGAGATAAAAAGATCCTACCCATTCTATACCCAAGATTGTCTACTCTCAAATTCCTCTCATTTTCAGAGTAAAAGTGTAAATATATATTTTTTTAAATGTCTTATTAAATTCTCTTTGCTCCTAGAGACACAAATGTAAATATATTTTTTTTATTTTATAAAATGACTGTTTTGTTTCTTTCCTGTCGCGGTATGTGAGAGGGAAACAGAGAATCATATCCCCTATTATAAGGTTGAGGGAATAAATTGAGTTTAAGTTGAATTATATTAAAATATTTCTAAAGAATAAGTTAGAACAAATAAACTTAATTATATACAACGCACTTAAAATATGTTGAAGTGTATCAAGCTTACCATTAAAAAATTTTGGAGTCCGAGTATCAAATAGGAATGAGTTTTTTTTTTAAATTTAAATATTGGTATAAATTTAGATTAGAAACAGTCCTCACTAAATCAAATCAAGCTGATATTTGATGAAATTGTCAGCATTTTGATTATATAGTCAAAGTTTAATTATGTATTGATATATCAATATTTTAATGTATTGTTTAATGTGGACTATTTATAATAAAAAAATTATTTATTTTTGTAATATTTTAATATATATATATATATATGAGATTCCTCATCCATAAATTTCATTTCTATATTTAAAGTATTCATATGAAATAATATTTTAATATATTAAATTCTAAACATATTTTGATTATTAAACCAACCTAACCATTTTCATTAAGATAATAGTTACCAAAACAAAAACAACTATTGTATTAATACAAAAATAGATCACACAAGTTCTAAAGTAATTTATAATGCAAAATGAACAATACTATAGGTTAGACTTTAACCATTTAATTATTGAATAAATGCTTTTTGGATAAGGCCTTGTTTGTCAAAGGTTCAGTTAACAATGGAACTAGTCATATTCCTTTTAATGGAATATTTTTTATAATCATTTAACAAACAAGGCTTTAAATGTGAGTTGTGCATGTTTTAATAAATTATTAATGTTGGTGGTTGATGAACTAACCATGTTGTTGGTTGGTCTACTTGTTCTAGTCAATGTATACAAAGTAATATTCTTATGTTCTATAAATATTTCATTTAAATACACAATCATTAATGATTTTATATATTATAATTATTTGTCTCAATCATATTCACATTCCAACCAGATAATTACAAAAAATATATGTTTAAAAACAATTTTTCATTGAAACTCAAACAATACCCAATCCCTAAAATATTATTTTTCAGAATCCTTGTTACAATGATTGGATCATTTCATTTTAGATCAATAAAATTATAATTAAAAATATATTTTTTATTTGATATTTATTGGATTCATATATATTCATATTAAATTGTGATTTGTATTGTCTAAAGCACTTTTAAATCAGTCATCTAAGTATTTATAATTTACTAAAATTATTAGAATCGAATCAGAAATCAATCGAAACTGAATAACCAACTATTTTTGAAGCTACTAAATTAAAACTTTAATTAATCGATTTAGTTTTTAGTTTTTTTTATACGTAGACTAGTCGTTTTAGTAACTATTGAACAACAAAACCGACCTATCATGTTAAAATAAGCATTTGTAATGTACTATCATAGACTATGTATACATTTAGTTAAGATTATAACTAAAACAGATTATTGAATCATTAAAATCGAATCTTGATCAAACCAAATAATCACCGATTTGTGAAACTACTAAATTGAAACCTAACAATTTAGTTGGTCGAATGAGTGACAGTCGAACAACAAAACCGTTAAAATAAGTATTTGTAATGTCCTATCATACACTTCATATATAATTAGTTAAGATTATAATTAAAATCAATCGAATTCAATTGTTTATATAGTATTAAAGACTCCAAACAATATTAATTAAAGTCTATAATTCTTAATCCAATCATTTTAAGAATTTCTTCTCCTCCACGGGTTCAGTTAACAATCCAAACCCAAAAGAGAAAAGTGGATCATAATGAGGATCACCAACATTCATTGGAAGTTGATCAACTGTCTTGAACCAAGTTTGAGCAAGTTTTCCAGTGAATCCATAATCACCAAATACAACATCGGCAATACCTTGTCCTTCCGATCCTGGCAGCCATGCTGCCACAAGTGCGTCTATTTTCGAAAGATAAGGCTCAATTACAAGTGGACGACCAGAAACAACAATCACCACACATTTCATATCGCCGCGGTGGCCACAAACGTTGTTTATTATGGTCGGACCAGGTTCAGTTATTGTCAGATTGGTACTATCACCAAATGATTGAACATATGGAGTTTCACCCACAACTACAATGGCGTGGGAGAATCTTCCTGAATTAACAAATTCTCGATCTGGGTTTTCTCGGTAGATGACTTTTGTAGTTGGATAGACTGTTTTTCTCACGCCTCTTAATATAGACGTACCTGCAACAACAAGAACAATGACAAAAAAATGTATTTTTTGAAAAAAGTTCTTGATCGAGATAATTGGATCGTGATTCATGGATCATGGTTCATACCCACAATGCGGTTATTCCCACCAACGCCCTCCCATGTAACTGTCCATCCTCCACATTGATAACCCAAATTATGAGCATGAGTACCTGCAACAAGTATTCTTATGCCTTTTTTGGGTAGAGGAAGTAAAGGCTTATTAGCCAAATCTCGGTTCTTTAGTAGGACAAGAGATTTCCTCACAGCATCCCTAGCCAATTCTCGATGTTCCTATAAAAAACAGACAATTCAGAATGCAGCAATTCTCTTCTCTTTCATTTTCAGCAACTTTTGTCAATAACCAACCTGGCTGCCTAGATGATTGACCAAATCGTAACCAGCCATTGGATGTTCGAACAAACCCATGACAAATTTGACTCTCAAGATCCTCCTTACAGCATCATTAATCCTGCTAATAGGAATGATTTTGTTCTTCACTTGATACGTCAAGATATTGATGAATTCCTTGAAGTCATACGGGACCATGACCTACATTAATCGGATCTTATGAGAATTTGATCATCTTATTGTTTATATATGTATTGGTACAAGAACTTACCATATCAATTCCAGCTAAAATCCCAGCTTGAATTGAGTAAGAGTAATTAGCATGTGGAGGTGATGTGATTTTATCAATCCCCTTCCAATCTGATATTACAATTCCCTAACACATACATAAGAAGGAAATGTAAAACCTTTACAGGTTCATATATCATATATCAAATATCAATTACCAACCATGAACTTGAGTTTGTTCTTGAGGTAATCAGTCACGAGATGGCGATTCGAATGCATCTTCACTCCATTCACACTCGAATAAGATAGCATAATTGTAGAAACTCCCTTCTTGATGGAATCAATATAAGCAGGCATGTGGATTTTAAACAACTCTTTTAAGTCAATAACTGTGTTGTTCTCATCTATACCATTTACTGTCCCTCCATCCCCCACAAAGTGCTTAGCACATGCTGCAACTTTTCTCCTGAACACACAAAAAGTGTAACATATAGAAGAAGCTACAGGATGATATAAACTAAGAAGAAAATGAGAATAAACTTTCATACTTTCCATCAACAAATGGAAACCCCATTTGATCAGCAGGGGCAGATCCTTGTAAACCTGGTATGATATCTGTCATTGCTTGAACAATTTGATGATCTTCGCTGTAACTTTCGAAACAACGACCCCATCTTGGATCCCTACAAACCTACCCAAAAGAAATAAAATGATCGAGACATGAAACACAACACAATATGAACTGTAATTTGATGATTTTGCTTAGTACCGCAATACATGGGGAAAAGGCATATTGCATTCCGGTAGCTCTAACTTCAAGAGCAGTGGCAACTCCAATTCTCTTAATAAGTTTAGGATCCCTGTATTTTAGAGAAGAATCAATGGATTGAATTACAATTTACATGCAAAAGCTATACTGTAATTATATAATAAACTTGCCTAGTGACTCCAAGGCCAACATTGTGTGGGAAAATGGTGGCATTGTATACGTTATTGTGGCCATGAACAGCGTCAATACCGTAAAACATAGGAATTCCAAGACGAGTTGAAAGAGCGCCATTTTGGAACTCGTTTACCATATTAATCAATGTTTTTGCAGAGGCCTTCGGAACTGGTTCACTTCCTGCTTCACTTAATACACTTCCTATAAACAATGGAAAAATTTATCATCATTAACTATTCAAAAATATACAGATAGCTACTATTGTTTAAATCTTTTAAGCTCAATCAATAAACTATAGTCATGAACTAATAAAAAAATTCAATATGAAAGGTATCAATATGGTGCAAAACTAATTATTCATTATAGACAAATGTTTGGTTTGAATTATAGTTATCTATTGTGGTAAACTTTGTAATGATTTTTTTTTTTCAAAATTAATTTTCACTGAGTTGGGATCTCTCCAAAATCATGTGATTAATAAAATTTCAAAATGTTTCTATTACCCAAATTACTTTACCATTACAACTACTTATTCAAATAATTTAGGTAGACGACACATTTGTAAAAAATAATTAATGAAAGTACATTTTATTTCATTCAAATAAATTATTTTCTCATATCATACTAGTTATTATAGATGACAACGGTGCGGATCAGACAGAAAATATGTTTATCATCCCCGTTTGATTTCAGAGAATCCCCGCAAGACACCATTATATTATATTCTATAAAAAAAATTGATAAAATTATATAAACAGATTTTTTAATATTACATATATCTCGTAATATATTGAAAATTTATATTATTATAAAAAAAAATAAACTAAAAACCCTTATAAAATAAGAATAATAAATAAATATATTAGTAATATTATATATTTAATCGTGTTTATTAGTGTTCGGAAGAAGTCGGGAGTTGGACACAAATATCATTTACACCCTCTGCCCAATAAAATTGGAGAAAACCCGTCCATAACGGGGAAATTCGAATAAAAAACCGCAGAATGGATTATAATTGTCATCCCTAGTTGTTAATAGTTATGTTTGAACGACTATTAGGCCTTTTTCTTTAAAGGTTTTTATTTTAACCTTTACCAAATTAATTTTTCAATCATTCACTTCTCACCAATCACATCACTTATTTTATTAACCAAAATACTAAAATATCTTCTAATTTAAATTATTATTTTATATTCTATTTATATATATCAATACCTGTCTTTTTACTAAAAAAAAATCATTACCTCCTCAAAATCATTACTCATAATTTAATTTTTCTCTCTTTTGATTTTATAAAAACACAAAACCAAGGCCTTATAAATTTTAATATAAATAAATAATTTTCAAAAAAATAAAGAAAGAAAACAATAATATAAAAACAAAATTAAAAGCTTACATAATGGTAACATACAAGTATATATCAAATAGTATAATTTTTTAATTAATATAAATAGTGCCCAGCTAAATTATATATTTTTTTTCTAAGTTATTCCACTTAGACATTTGTAAATTGTTAATAAATCTCATATAACTTAACAATTAGTTTATTTTTAAATATTAATGAATAAATAAATAAATAAAAAAGTTAGTTATGAAAAAAATGGAATGTGGGACCCATAATCTAGTTACCAATCAGTGAAATCATGCTCTGATTGCGTAACTGATTAGTTCACGAGTTAATTACTTACTTGCTAAAAAGAAGTTCAAAAGTAAAAATCATAGATATCAGAAATTTGATCGGAATCTGTATTCAGAATCAGAGATGAAATATATGATCGTAAATTGAATTAAGAAATAAAGAATTTGAATATATACATACCTATGAAATGATTCTTCATAACATCGGCTGAAGCAACCGTCCGTTCAATCTGAATCATCTGTCCAATCTTCTCCTTCAACGTCATCCTTCTAATCAAATCCCTAATTCTTACATCCACCGCCACTTTCGGATCTCTGTACTTGACATACTTTGCTTCGGAGATCGTCGCACCTTGCCAGCAAAACAAGAAGAAGAACAACCACAACAGGTTCATTAGAAGCTTTCTCATCTTCTATCGATTCAATCGATTCAATCGAAATCCTTGCTTTCTTGCTTCAATAGTATGAATCGAAGACGGATCTGAGCGAGATTTCAAAAGTAATTAATATGAACAGATCTTAAGAGCTATCGTGATTTGAAGATCCTCGTCGCCAAAATGCATACGAATTTCATTTTTTCATATTGAAAGAGAGAGAGAGAGAGAATTGATGTAGATTCTCCATAATAATATATATATATATACTTACAAGATAATTTTTTATTTTTCATTTTGAATTTATCTTCTTGTTCGTGAGAATAAATTCAGATGATAGCTATAAAAAAATATTTTTTATTTATAAGTTCTTCAAATAAAAATTTATTTAAGAACTAATATTTTTCTTCAGATATAAAAGTTTTGGAGTAAAAAATGAAAAGGAGAGTAATTATGTTTTTATTTGGATTGAAGATATGATTGAATTAAATAAATAAATAAATAAATAAGAAAGTTAGATAAAGAGTAATGAAAAAAATTAATTGATTTTAATTTATTATTATTTTATAGCAAGTAAGATATTTTCATTTATATCATCATGAAGATATTTTTTTAAAATAAAAAAAATTATAATTTAAAGTGAGTTAATATGTAATTATTCACTAAAGTTATCTCAATGAATTTAAAAGTTTATCTAAATTAATTTTTTTTAGTTTTTTTTAATATAAAAAATTAGTATAACCTCCCCCTTACACTTTCATTGTAAAGATTTTAATTGTTTTATTTTCTTGTTTTAAAGAAAAAAATTATTATAATGAAAGGGGAAGGATCGGAATTTAAGGTTGAAATGGGCTTGAATTTTTTTTTTAAAAATTAATCAATATTGTCAAATTTGTATTGTAAAAAACAAAAACAAATAATTATTTTGGATGGGTTGCATAGATCCGTCACTATTATGAAAATGTGTTATTTAAAAAGAGATAATTCATATATTCGACCCTAACAAGTAACAACATCACCACATAAATATATATTACCTGATTTGGCATGTGGTGGGGAAGGCATCATAAAGGTTCCCATTTATTTTCTTTATTATTATTATTTATAGAGAAATAATAATATTTATTAAATAAATTAAAAATATCAAAATGAATTGATTACTAAAATCAATCTAAATATTGTTCTGATTTTTAATTTAGTCATTCTACACAATCACTCATTTGATGACCCGAACCCCGACCTATTAATTAGTTGAATCAATTCCCAAAATACCTTATTTTTGGTTGAAAAACATTACAAAAACATAATATATCAAAGTACTATCAAATAAAGTCGAAACATAACAAGATTAAACATTTGAAAAACAATAATATAGACATAACGCATAAATGTTAATTAACGAACAAACCTAACATAAAATCTAGCGTTAATAATTTAAATGAGGTTCAAAAAAATTGAGAAACAAGAAAAACCAACGAAGTCAAACTTAACGTATTTTAACTGAGATGGATAACTCATGAAAGATCATAATCTATGGGAGGTGTTGTCAAAAAAAAAATTATACGAGACGTACCCAACCCAACAATGTTTTAAGTTAGATTGTAAATAATTTGAACAAGGATGATTGTAATAATTTTGTATGAATTATTTAATTATTATATTGTTATGTTTAAGATAATTTAAATTTATAAATTATTTATGAGAATGATAAAGTAAATATTTATTATATTATATAAATAATAATTGAAATGTAAATATATATATATATATATTAAAATATAAATAATTAAATTTATAAAAATAATAATTTAAAATATATATTAAAATATAAATAATTAAATTTATAAAAATAATAATTTAAAATATATATCAAAATATAAATAATTAAATTTATAAAAATTATATATATCAAAATATAAATAATTAAATTTAAAATATATATATATATATATATCAAAATATAAATAATATTTATAAAAATAATAATTTAGATATTTCAATAAATAAAAAAAAATTAAATATATATATTTAAAAAAAAATTAAATGTAAATAAATAAATGTAAAAAATAATAAAAGATTGAGTTTCAATACTAAAATAGATTAGTCTGACTCATTGACTCAAATTAGAATAGGGATACATCGATCACTTCATACCTGAACTCTCAAATTTAAAAACATTTCAATTTTTTATTTTAAATATATATATATATAACAACTAAAAAATAAATCATCAAAGATTTGTAAATTCATTTTTTTATTATAACTCATTATAATATGAATTTAAAAAAAAAATCTACAATAAATACATACACGAGTAATTCAAGTAGTAAAAATAACAGCAATTTAAAAAAAATAGATTCTTTAGTGGTTTTAACATATTTCACATTTGTTTTAGACTCAATAAATAGATCATCGCAAAACATATGGAGGTAACTTCATCCATATATTGTGGGTGAAAGATAATGGTCGACTTTGCAATCGAATTTTGAAAATACAGTAAAAAAAAATTCTATGATTTTTCATTTTCCTTCAGCATTCTTCTTTCCTTAACGAGTTATTCAAATAAGTTAAGTTGTATTTTGAGGGGAGGTCTATGATAAAAAAATATGCTTTGATTGGAACTGGAAGTGGAAGAACAGGCCGCTGGTATACCACCATAATGAAACTGCCTTTTATTTTGATTATTTGGAAAGGATTTTTGTTCCACCCCGAAAGCAGGACAAGTAACCCAAAGCATCAGCTTGGGAATAGCAGATTGATTGTACGGAGGTTTCATTCCTTCTGTCTGCCTTCGCGAAAGTTGTTATAGTTGCTTTCCTTTCAGCAAGTAGGCGACGCTTTTCTATCTTGAAATCGGATACCTATTGCATGCGAAAGCCAAGAGATGAATTGACTCTGAAACAGATGATCAAACCGCTCGCTCGGAACTGGCTGGCCTTGAGTATGATGCAGCAATTCGCCCTGTCAACCCCCCGGGCCCAAATAACTTAATTTTCTCCCATGAACTATTTGTGTCAATGGATTAGTTCGATCCAAAACCTTCTTCTTTGCCTCTCCTCTTCTGCCTGAGCTGATCCGAATTCGTAGATTAGTATAGTGACGGATTTTGACTAACTTGACTTAATGGTTATAGTGGAAAGCGCCACGAGCATATGACGGAACTGATGCCCTTGAATGGGGAATGAGTAGCAACGGGCAGTCCTGTCGGCCTATCAGTTCTTAAGTAGTCAACATCAAAGAGGGTCCTTTCTATTCAATCCTCTTGCTATGGCTCACGGTAAGAAGAGATGTGATATGTTGATTCTTCTTTCATCATCGAGTTATTTAAGTTGTGTTTTGAGGGGAGGTCTATGATAAAGATAAAAAAAATGTAAGAAGAGATGTGATATGTTGTTTCATTTTCTTTCAACACTTTTTTTTTCTCGACACTTTTTTTCTTTGTCGAGTTATTCAAATAAGTCGTGTTTTGAGGGAAAGTTAGAACCCGGGACACTCTCATGATAGGGAGACATACTTACAACTATACTACAACGACTTCTTATTCTTCTGGTGAGAATAAAAGTTTGTTTCTTTCACTAATAAGTTTATTTTCAAACATCTCAGCTTACCGTGTCAAACCACCCGCGTGACTAGAAGAAATACTTATCACTATACTCCAACAATCGGGGATCAAACCCGGGTCACCAATACTTACCACTATGTACTACAACGACTTATTATTTATTTGGTAAGAATATATAAGGGCTTGTTCTTCACTAATAATTTAATTTTCAAAATACTCGGATCAAATTATTAACCAAAATATGAACTAACGACTTATTATTCTTTTAGTGAGAATAAAAAAATTTGTTTGTTTCACTAATAATTTAATTTTTAAAAACGATTATCATTTATATCCTATTTCATTAATTTTTTTTAAAAAAAAGTAATATAACCAACTAAACTATATTATATTTGTTAATTACAATACAAAAATATTATATGTTTTCAATATAACATAAAATATAACAAGTTAAATAAAATACCAGAACAATTTCAATCCAAACTCTGTGTTCTATTATGTTTGTGTTTAGACTAAACCACTCTCATTTATATCATATTTTATTAATTTTTTAAAAATTAAAAAATATATAAAAAAGTAAAAGTAATAATACAATCTTTTTTCCTCATATATCTTAGTAGAAATTAATAATGTATAGTAAAAAAGAGTATATCTTGGATAGACTAGAGCAAATAAGGACATCATAATTGAGCATTCTTGTTGATTCTCTTTATCTATTTCCATTAATGACTTTCATGGGCCATCATAATTGAGTGCTCCCTAGTGGTTGACTCTCTTTATTTTCTATCTATTCCCATTAAATTTTAATGGAAAGGGCTTTTGTGACTTTTGTTGCGTGGTTGGAATTGTCGCTATTGTTGTGCATTTGAAGAGGTATTCATTTTTCGTTCATATTAATATTCATTCGTAAGGTTGAATATTAATTAACCAAATTTAATTTTGATTGAATATGAGTTAAATAATATGAGTTGAATTTATTTATTTACATTCATATATATTATATAACTTTTTAGAACATTAAACGGTCCATTGTGGAGATTCTCCACCCTTTAGCCAAGAAGTTAGAGATTTTTTTTTTTTAAGATTAAGTGATTAAAGAAATGTTCTTGTTAATTAGTTTTCATAATTAAAAAATAAAATAAATTATGCAACATCTTAAACAACAGGTCTTAATTCGAATTCAGATATTTTAAAAAATAATTAATAAAAAAATTAAATTTTATTAATATATAATGATAAAATAAAATTTATTTTATTTTTAAACAAAAAATTTTTTGTTAAATGAATTGAGTAATATATTGTAAAAAAGTGAAATGATGTTTAATTATGTTGGATTATTTAAATGATTCAAATCGAATTTAGTAACTAAATTTTTTTTATATTTAAAATATTTTAATTAATAAAATTGAATTATTAAATTGTTATAATTATACATATAAATTAAATATTAAGGACTTAGTTTGAATTAATTATTAATTAATATATATATATTTTGATAAAAAAGACTTAAATTTATATTTAATAATAAAAAAAAAAAATTTTAAGTTAATAATATTTATTATTTTGATTATTAAATTGAGATGATGTTTGATTAAATTAAATTATTTAAATAATTTTAAATTCTCAGCAGTGACATTGACGTGATGCTGCGTATTATGCCCTATTAATAATGAGGGTATCCATCTAAGCATGGTCATGTTTTCTAAATCTTGGGGAGACAAAAATTTTTTTATCATATTTATATTTTTATTATTATTATGAAGATATAAATTAAAATAAATTTTAAATTCTTATAAAAAGATAAAATTATAAAATTATATATTTATGAATTTATATTAGGATTAAGAATATAGACAATGAAAAATATAATCATAGAGTGTGGAGCTTACAAGTAAATAACTTTGACTATCAAGTTTACTTGTACTATTAACATTAACTAGTATTTAGCCCGTGCATTTACACGATTAATAATATAAAAAACCGTGAAAAAAAATTATGGATAACATTTTTAATTTTATTTTTAATCGTTTTAAGTTTATGGGTGGGTCAACCCACAATCCGATCCAATCCAAGTATCCATTTACTCAACATCATTATATATATATATATATATATTAGTTAGTTAAAAAATTGAATTTATATTAATGTTAAAACGTCTCGCGTTCATCAAATTTGGTGTTGAATTTAAAATATAAAGTCTAGTTGGTAAAAAATTGTATTTGTTTTTGTTAGGTTGCAAGTTCGAAACATACCTCTAGCATTTTTTATTTTATTCCGTTTTAAATTTAAGGCGGGTCAACCCACAATCCGACCCAAGTATCAAAATTAACCACAACTCTCGACCCGACAATCCGAACACTTTAAAAATTAAGCATCATTATATATATATATATATAGACATTTACTCAACATCATTAATTATATATATATATATATTAGTTAGTTAAAAAATTGAATTTATATTAATGTTACAACGTCCCGCGTTCATCAAATTTGGTGTTGAATTTAAAATATAAAGTCTTAGTAGCCTAGTTGGTAAAAGGTTGTACTTGTTTTTGTTAGGTTGCAAGTTCGAAATATACCTCTAGCATTTTTTATTTTATTCCGTTTTAAATTTAAGGCGGGTCAACCCACAATCTGACCCAAGTATCCAAATTAACCACAACTCTCGACCCGACAAATCTGGACACTTTAAAAATTAAGCATCATTATATATATATATATATATATATATATATATATTAGTTAGTTAAAAAGTTGAACTTATATTAATATTAAAACGTCCCGCGTTTATCAAATTTGGTGTTAAATTTAAAATATAAAATCTTTGTAACCTAGTTGGTTAAAGAGTTGTACTTATTTTGTTAGGTTGCAAGTTCGAAACATACCTCTAGCCTTTTTAATTTTATTTTTAACCGTTTTAAATTTAAAGGCGGGTCAACCCACAATCCGACCCAAGTATCAAAATTAACCACAACTCTCGACCCGGCAATCCGGACACTTTAAAAATTAAGTATCATTATATATATATAGATTATTTTATAAAAAGAATTATATATATATAGATTATTTTATAAAAAGAGAAGTAAAAATAAAATAAGTTGCATAAACTTATAAAAATATTTGTATTAATTTATATATATGTATTTCCAATGACTCACAAATAAATAAAATTATTTTTGTAAATTAATTAAAAAAAATTGTAGCTTAATGTTCAAGTACAAATCACATTAAAATGTTATTTAATAAAAATAATATTAGAGAATAAAAGTTAGGACAAAACATGGAAGAATGAATGATTCTGATTCTCTTATCATATCCCCACCCACTAATGGAATCACAAATTGATTTTGTCAATCTCTTTAATTATATTATTTATAATCCTTAAACATATTACATTAAATGTTAATATCATTTTAAAAAACAACAATTGATCTAATACAATTTTATTTCATTAGAATAATTCAGATATAGAGATTTTTATTTTACTAACACACTAAATATATCAGTTTTTATTAAGAACAATATTTTAAGTAAATTTTTGAAGTTATGAATATGATGTATAAAATTTAACCAATAAATTACAAGATATGGAAGGAATAATGATGAAATTGTGTTTTTTCAAACAAATTTATTTTATTGCTTTTCATGATAACATCACATATTTTATTTTAAAAATAACAATATTTTATCATTATATAATAATATTTTTAATTTATATTACCAAAACAAATTCCAGTATTTTAATATTGATTATTCAAATAAATTTATATCAACAAGTTCACTTCTACTATTTTAATCAATTTTGTTTTATTTTTGAAACATCATATTATTGTCCATTAAAGTTCACTAATGGAAACAATAACATGAAATTTGATTATGATGTAATAATAGAACTTCGAGTTGTCTTTTTAATAAAACTTATTTTATTTCTCAAAGTCTCAATTAATCGATGTTATGAATATATATTAGGACGAACTCATTCGAAATATCAATTAAAACTATACCAATTTAATTTTTCTGTTGAATAAGATTTAATTTGAAATTTTATTATGTTTGCATAAACTTTTAAAAATGTCATGTAAAATATTTTGTGTAATAAGTTTTGAAAAAAAAAATCAAAACAATATCTCTTAAAAAAAAAATCAACCAAAAAGATCAAGATCTCACCTATGTACTAACAATAAATGTCATCTATTTAGATGAGAGATTTTATTTTATTTTATTTGAGTTTTGAATAAAATCTTTATTTAATTTATTTTTTCTTAAAATTTAATGATCATTTTATCTCTAAATAGATAAGATAGAAAAAATGATAGATGATATTTTGAAACTTTGTTAAATAAAATGAATTAAAATTGAACTTAATTAAGAAAAACAATAAAATAATAACATAAAATACAATTGTTAAGAATCTATAGTTTAATTTTTTTTCAAAATTAACTCCATGAAAAAAATAGTTAATTTAATTTTGAATGGAGAATTAATAATTTATATTATTTATTGATATGAACTAAATAATTTATTCAGCATTTAAATTGGTAAATAAATTAAACTATATGAGTGAAAGAAAACGAACTTTTAAATTTGGAGAAAAAATTTTAAGTCTTATATCAAATAAATAAAGTGTTTCCATGAAAAAATAAATAGGTTTTGGGTCAAATCTAAAAATAATAATTGGAATATCAAACAATCTACAAGATGGAGGTGACCATGGAACTAATATAATAAAAAAGAAAAAAAGAAAAAGGAAAATCAAAATAACAAACCTTGTCAATATTCTTCATTTCATAGATATGAGGAAGTGTTTTATAAGTTAAAATAAAAATAAAAAATTGGAATTAATATTAGAAGTGGCCCTAAAGATTGGTGTGATTAAAATTATTATTATTTTTAAATTTAATAATTATATTTTGTATTATATAAATAAATATAAAAGGTTTATATTATTTTTATAACTTAATTTAGTTCCTTAAAAGCTATATTGACACGTAATGATATATGGATCAAACATGTGTTTAAGCTGTTAATTTTTATTTTTAAAATTAATTTAAAGTCTTTGTTGGTGTGCCCGCGATTAGTTCGATGCTATACATACATGCGTTGTATGTATCCACTATGCATGTATCCACTAAGGTAGCGCTACCATGCATGTATCCACTAAGGTAGCGCTACCGGTACAAAGAAAAAAATCAACAAATGAAAAAATGATACTTTATTTTTGTGTATATGTGTCATTTTATGAGTGAGATATAGACACTTTCTGAATGAGTAACATCAAAATAAACGAGGGTACCATATACGCCGATTAAGAATAATTTTAATGTTTTAATTGATAATAAAAAGTAATTAAATGAATGAAATAATGATTAAGTTTAATATAAAGACTACTTTAAAAAAAAAACTAAAAACTAAAACCCAATATGAAACAAGGTTAGCACACAAACATGTGACACTGACATGGAGGTACAAGAACACCTCATTTTCCACCTCTTGTTTCTCTCTCTAAAAGATTTTGCAAAAACGGATCATCTTCTTCCATGCACATTATCCAGGTGTCTCATTTACGCCTCATTTTTTTGACCACTTCAAAAAGACACCATTTTTGACACATTTCAAACACCCATCATCATCATCAACAACAACAAAACACTAAAAAATGGATCTTGATCTTGGAATTTGCAGAGACCTTCACACCTTCAATGGAAACCAAGCCAAATGCATTTACATCAAAACCAATTTTCTCGAATGTCAATCAACTGGCTACATAAACTATCTCCAACTCTTTTATTGCAATTCAAATCAAACAAATCTACAATCCTACATTCTCTTCTTCCTTTGGCTCTTATTACTTTTCTACCTATTAGGTGATACAGCTTCAACTTACTTCTGTTCATCCCTTAAAGGTTTATCAAAAACCCTAAATCTCTCCCCAACAGTTGCAGGCGTCACACTTCTCTCATTAGGAAACGGCGCACCCGATGTTTTCGCCAGCATAGTCTCCTTCATCGGGGACGACGCCGGCGCAAATGAAGTCGGGATCAATAGTATCCTCGGCGGAGCATTCTTTGTCTCCACCGCTGTTGTGGGTATAATCTGTATTTCTATTGGGAAGAATCAAGTGTCGATTAACAGAAATGGTTTCATAAGAGATGTTTTGTCTCTAATGTTCTGTCTTTCCTGTTTAGCAACCATTGTTTTTGTCGGGAAATTGAATTTGTTCGTTGCTGTTGGTTTCTTGTTTATGTATACCCTCTATGTGTTTCTAGTCTCCGCATCAGAATTCTGCGACGGCGGCGGTGGAAGGAAGAAATTGGTCTTGCCGGTAACAACCCATTTAGAGACACCACTTCTATTGCCGGCGAACAGTGTCTCCGATGAAAAATCCTCCACCGGCGGCGAGAATAAAAAGTGGGTTATGATTCTAACACGATTTATAATGTTACCCATCGATTTACCAAGAAGATTAACGATTCCTAATGTGAATGAAGAGAATTGGTCGAAGCCATTTGCAGTCATTTCAGTTGGATTATCCCCTGTTTTCTTAGGTTTGATATGGATAATCCCAAATGAAGAAAACCCAAATCCAACTCCCCTGTTATATTTGGCGGCGGCCGGAGTTATGACAGGATCGGTGGCTTTCTTCACGACTAACCGATCAAAACCGCCGGCGCCGGAAAAACGTGTGTTAATCCCATGGTTGGTAAGTGGGTTTGTGATGAGTATAGTTTGGAGTTATCTATTAGCTGAAGAACTTGTTTCTCTATTACTTTCATTAGGGCTTATAATAGGAATCAGCCCTTCAATTCTAGGGTTGACTGTCCTTGCTTGGGGTAATTCATTAGGTGATATAGTGGCAAATTTGACAATGGCTAGGAATGATGGGGTTAGTGGGGCACAAATAGCTATAACTGGATGTTTTTGTGGGCCGATTTTTAATACTTTAGTTGGCTTGGGTTTGTCGTTTTCTGTTGCTTGTTGGAAGACTTATCCGTTGAGATATCAGATTCCAACGGCTATGGATTATGATGTTTATGAGACTATGGGTTTCATGGCGGTTAGTTTGGTTTGGTCGTTGGTTGTGTTGCCTATGACGGGAATGAAGCTTGGGAGGGTTTATGGTGGTGGTTTATTGGTTGTATATTTGTGTTTTCTTTCTCTTAAAATTGTTAGAGTTGTTGGTCTTATTTAAAATTATGTTATTATTGAATATGTATAATATACTTACCAAAATGTATATGCTTCATTTATTAAATAATTGATTACCTCAAATTAATAATAAGCTTAAAATAGATTTAATATGAACTACATAAATTGAAATGAGATATCATCACAATAAGAAAGATCTTACATCTTCCTCCTATTATATTTTGTCGACAAAAGTGATGATCTTTTATCCATATAAAAAACTATTTTAACTAAAATAAATTACAATATAAATAGTCTACTAAAATTTTATATATGATTTCGATTTGTAATATATTTATTTTAATATGAAATTATGTAAATGGGTTAATATTATAAATATTATAAGTTTAATTGTTGTTTTGGTAGTGTTATAGACAGGAATGCAAATAGTATTACATTCTATTTTGGGTAAATTACATGTTAAACTATATATTTATGGATCCAGTTAGGGAAGGGACATTTACATGAATGAATTAAAGTTAGAAAAGGCTTAATTTAATGTAATAAATTATATATACTAAAGATTTGGTGGTAGGGTAGGTTTAAAAAAAATTATGGTGAATTTAAATAAATAATGGGATTTTTTTTTTTTGATAAAATGAGTAAATAAAAGTAAATTTTACTTTTTTTTAATAATTAAATAAATAAAATAGTGAATTCTATTGATTTTTTCTTAAATTTAGGGCGTTGAACATTTTAACTGGAATTTTTTTTTTTTTTTTTTTTTTTTTTTTTTTTTTTTTTTTTTTTTTTTTTTTTTTTTTTTTTTTTTTTTTTTTTTTTTTTTAAGGGTGGCTTTACCCGAGCCCCTAGATCCGTCCCTATATATATATCAAAATGAATGTATATCTATATTTTTAGTTAATCTTATTTAAAACAAAAATTATCATCAATTTTATTTTGAAGTTTTATCTCTACCTTATTCATTGTTTAAAAGAATTGAATGTTCAACTCTTAAACTACATCTATATTGAATTTGAAGATAAACTTAACTACGTTAATTGAATATTTAATTGAAAAATTGAAATATAATGAATTGATAATGAAAAAAAAAACATTTATTGAAGAGTTAAGGTGCAATAATAATAAATAATAAAAAAACTAAGTGATATTAACCTAACATGATAAATTCAAAAGATTCCTAAATATAAATTAAATCAATTATAAACATAATTAAGTTTACTATTATACCAATTAAGATATAAAAATTAAGAAGGAGAATTAAAAAAAAAATGAAATTTCTATGTTATTGAGAATTAGAAAAATAAGTACAATGGAATAAAATTTGAGATAAATATTAGTTTCCAAACCACTTGAAATCATAGTTATGAAATCCGTCGTCAAATCGGACTGGGTTGATAAAAAAATTAGTAATGCAATCAATCCGACCAACCCGTCATTTGGACCGGAAATCCGACAACACAAGTTAACCCAACGAGTTTATACTGTATTTTTAAAAAAAAAAACTTATTATCTTTCTCACTTATCACTCTTCAGTTCTCCTCTCCCCGTTTTTGGTTGCCATTGAATTTACCTATTTCTAGTTCAATGCGGGTAAATTACCAATTTCTTGTTTTAGACACTGAGTGTGACAAACTCTTTTATTCACCTCAAGCTTCACCACTTATCTGAACCAACTGATTCCACCTTACAAAACTAAAAAACGATTTAAGGTGATATTATAAGTCATAACTTAAACTATAGTTATCCAAAAATTGAAAGTTGTAGTTTGATTTAAAGCTTTGTCCCTCACATAATTCAGTTAAGTCTCTTTTATTTCAACTACTTTTAAGATAGTGCCATCATTTTTTTGTCAAAATTTAACTTATTTTGAGGTTCGTACTTCATATAGTTGCACTAGTTTGATATTATTTTGAAGTTTATATTTCATATAGTGATTACTAATTTATTAAGTCTCTAAATTATCTTTTTATATGTAGTTTGATTATGAATTCTGCTGAAAAAACACCAACAGATGCAATACCAAATTCTTCAAGTGTTAATATTTTAAATTTTGATCTCTATTTTAACTATTATTGTATAAATAATTTGATGAATTTTTATTATTTTTATATTACTTTATTATTATATGAAACTCATTGATTAAACCAGTTGACCCACCGATTGAACTAACTTAGTGACTCAATCCCTTCACCATGATGATATTCGGGCCAAGTCTTAAAACTATGCTGAAATCTGAAACAAAATAAAATCAGTAATAGAATTATAGAATAAGATAAATATATTTAATATTTTAGACTTAAAAATTAGAAATGAGAGGGAAGTAATTTTATTTTGGTTGGGAAAAATGGGTCTCTATAGTATCTACAATCGTTGGGTTAGAGTGTTTTAAATAAGGTCGAAGTTTGGGGAGATTTGGGAGAAAGTAATCAATCGAATAAGTTCTAAAGAAAATGATACAAAATTCAAATTCGATATCGGACTATATTAATATTTAAAAATATAATATTTTATTATTATCATGGTAATTTATAGTGATATTCCAAATGTCCATCATTATCCTAATTTTTTTTATTATCCACCTTTTACTTTTATTTTATTTTTAATTAATTTTAATTTTAATTTTTATAATAAAATATTATTTATCACTTATCACTTTTTATATTTAATTTTTAGTTTTTTTCCAACTTTTAAATTTTATTCAATTCTGATTTTAGTAATAATAAACTTGTTATTTTTTTATTATTTTTAATATTCCAATATTACTAATTTTAAATTTATTTAATAAAAATATATTATTATTTTTCAACTTTTATAATTTTATAAGTATTTAATCGAGTGATCAATTTCTTACGAACATGATCGGCCTAAGGGTTAAAAAGTCTCATTCAAATTTTGTGCCCTACAATATTAAAATAAGTATAGTAATTAATAATTATAAAATTTATCAAAAATTAATTATATATACAAAATAAATATATAATAATAGTTAAATCAACATAATATTCAAAATAATCTTCTTTTTCATGTTTTCTGCCTATTTTTTTAACTTATGCAATTGCATAAAACTATAAAAATAAATAAATAAAACAGCTACAAACTGTAGAAACTATAAAAACAAATAAAAAACAGTTACAAACTGTAATATAGTTATATAATTATTATATAATATATAGTCAAAAAGTTAATATATTATTATATACCTGTGTAGAGAAAAAAAAAATTATTATATTATATATAATACGAAGAGAAAAAAGTTAACTTATTATAACCTATAATATTTAATTAATAATATTATATACTAATTAATAATATTATATACTAAAATAAAAAGATATTAATTAATAATATTATATACTAAAATAAAAAGAAAATTCCTAATTTGATATTAGTAAGAGTTAAATGTTCAATTTGATCTTAACACATACATTTGATAGCTGATTTAATGTTTCTTTAATTTAACTTAAAACCTGTTTTTAGCCTCCATCTCTCTTCTTTAGAGAGAGAAAGAACGCTTAATGGCTTGCTATTCAGTTAACCTTCCTCTGACGGCGAAGCCAAAATCTCCGGCGAACTCGGCCGGAGTTTATCTTCCTTCCACTTCTCAGTTGGCGATCTCCGGCGTTTCTATCTCCTCCAGGGAAACCGTTTCATATCGTCTTCGTAACAGCAGAAGGGCATCGCCAGTCGTTGTAAGTAAATTTTCCAATTCAGATTTGATTGTTCTAGTTTCCGATTCAATCTATATCATACTTGAACAATTTTCATGCTGATTGAAATTTCGTTGTTTCCCTCTTTTAGCAGGTTGTTTCATCATCATCATATGTTGTTAACAAGCTTGATCCGCTAAAGGTGATGATATCTGGCGCTCCTGCTTCTGGAAAAGGAACTCAATGTGAACTAATTACTAAGAAAGTGAGTTATTTGTTCTATGATTGCTTCATAATTGTTAAAGTTATATACTTTTATAGAAGGGAAAGTGATATACTTGATCTGTCATTTATATTAATGGATAGAAAGTTTCTGTTATGAAGAATTTCTGAAGAATGGAACTGTTATGAATTGAATGATGAAGTCCTGATGTGTGCAGTATGGTTTAGTGCATACTGCTGCTGGAGATCTACTAAGGGAAGAAATTGCATCTGGTAGTGAAAATGGAAAGAGGGCAAAGGAATATATGGAGAAAGGACAGTTAGTCCCTGATGAAATAGTTGTCAGGGTATGATGTTGAATGATGAATATATCTTGATTCTTATCTTGGATGGAATTTTGATCTTTTGATTTGATAATGTAGATGGTGAAGGACCGATTATCGCAACCTGATTCCCAGCAAAATGGTTGGCTTTTGGATGGATATCCGAGGAGTTTGTCTCAAGCAACTGCACTTCAGGCATATGGATTCCATCCTGATCTATTCATTGTTCTTGAAGTGAGTGTTTTTCTTCTCTAAAACAAGATTTTCGATTGTTTTTTGAGTTGCTAATCAAAATCATGACAGGTCCCGGAGGATATTTTGGTTGAGAGGGTGATTGGAAGAAGGTTAGATCCTGTTACTGGGAAGATTTACCATTTGAAGTATTCTCCTCCTGAGAGTGATGAAATTGCTGCTAGGCTTACTCAACGATTCGATGATACTGAAGCAAAGGTATGTCTTGATGTAACCAAAATTGATCTTATTTGATTCGAATTCTTATACTCTATTATTCAGGTAAAGTTGAGATTACAAACACACAATCAGAATGTGGAATCAGTTCTCTCAATGTATGAAGATATAACAATAAAGGTATATCTTTTTCAGGTCATCTTCATGTAAATAAATTGACAAGAATCTTGATCTCATTGATGATTTATACACACCATATTCATATACTTTTGCAGGTGGATGGAAGTCTTCCTATGAAAGATGTGTTTGTGAGAATCGATAACGCATTAACAAAACTTCTTGAGCAAAAGAAAGAGCTTCCGAGGGCTAGTACTATTGCAACATAAACAACATCAATCGAACCGCCTATGATTAATAATTCCGGGTCATTATTAGTATTTTTCTTCTCAACATTCATTAATTTTATTTTTCATAGGGGACTGCCAAGAAATTGTATTGTCTGAACTGGTTTGGAAAGTCGGGCAGTTATTTATTCCCTATACATATTTATGGCATAAGATAGAAGTTCATATTTGCCATTTTGAGTTTACATTTATTCAAAAATTGTTTTTCTTAGTCTAATCTAGTCAAGAATTTACTTTTAAATGGTTTTAGTTATAACTTATTACTTGTACATATAAGTATAAAATTAATTTTAATAATAAAAAATGATAGATGCCAATACAAATATTAACAAAAGGATGCAAGTTGAGCCATTTAAAAAAATAAGGAACCAAAACTAGTATGTCATATATTGACCAAGTAAATAGAACCAACCAGTATGTTACAAGTTGATAAAGTACAAGTTTCTATGTCAGTTTATTCATGAAATAAATATTTAATATGCTTGCTCATAATTGATTTAGCACTTAGAATTGAGACTATTGACATTATTGTATTGAATCATAACTGATTAAATGTAAGCCATCGATAAAATTTCAAACTATTAATTTCAGTTTATTTAGGGCTGAAAATGAGTCTAGCATTTCGGTCAAAACTCGACTCTAGCTTGACTTTGATATGTTTGAGCTCAAAGCTACTACAATGATATTTTCTTTTTTACGGTCCTCATCTACCTTTCATTAGTTTCTTAAGTAACGAATATATATGTTTATAGATCCAAATTAGTATTAAATAAGACAATTAGGCAAAGAATAAAATCTTTTGTATAAATAAATTGATTCTTATAAGTTATATTAGTAAAAGAACTGCAATAAATTATGTGTTTAATTTAGCTTACATATTTCTCAAGCTAAGAAATATATAAAGAAATCTGAAATTGTAAGGCATAGTATAGTGGATTAAAGAACGACCCACCAATTGGAACATAGTTATGGAACTCAATAATTTCTTTACAGGATAGTATATTAGAGATCAGGATGCTCAAGTTGTGGTTGTTGAGGAATTAATCATTTCTGAAACTATTTATAAGGTTGTCGAGATTGTTGTTCGACCCGATGCTCCTAACAAGGTTGTTCGGCTTAGTAAAGCAGCACTAAAAGTTTTTTATTAATTAATTTGTTTAGATAAGTGTATTGGCATATGATGTGTTTTTTCATTTCACAGCCAGGTAGACCTCGCTAGTTTATATTACTAAAATGAAGGAAACAAACTAAAATGAACAAAACTAAAATAGGATTGAAGATTGAAAACTAGAATAAATCAATAAAATTGTGAACAATTACTACTTTCAGTTTAGTTTTTTTCATTTTAATCTTTTAATTTGAAAACTTAATTTTAATTCTATTTCGAGTTGGGTTCGAACTTTTAGATAAATATTTGATTCAAGTTATAGTTCAAATTTAAAACTCGTTCGAACTCGAGTTAATATAAACAAAATTGAGTCGAGCACGAACCAACTGAAACTCGAGCAAACTCAACTCATTTGTGGCCCTAGTTTGGACCGATTAGATTAACTTATTCAATTGATTTCACTAGTTTGCCAAATATTATCTTAAAGAATATCATTCCACTTAAAATTTATTTAAAAATCAATATGTATATTAACTTTAAAAAATAAATAACTAGTTTAAAAGTTTATTACTAAAAAAGTATTGAAATATTAACTGTGAGCTGTGACTAAATTATTTATATTTTCTAAAATTCAACCGTCATCAACAGATAAATTTGGCAAAAAAACCGTTGGTTCGATTTAGACGGCAAGTGAGGTCGGTTTTGCTTAACAACAAAAGAAACTGCAAGAGTTGTATAAAACATCATCTAGTATCCAAGGCTTATCAAATCAAAGGCTTTAGTTATACAACATAAAGAAGTTTTACATAATAACTTATTAAGGAAACTTCATGAGTTGGAATTGAATTAAATAGGAACATTAAATTCACTTCATGTTTTAACCTTAACACAACATCAACAACAATAACAACAATATATAAGAAAATAATTATGGTACAACAAACAATGCATATGCCTTGTTTGAATTTCCAGTGCCTTAAATAACACTTACAGCCGTCCTTCAATCCCAATCAAGAAAAAAGCAGCAAATCCGACATACGCCTACAAACTCCTGTAATCAATTACCGTAACTTCATCCTCTGGTGCGTCAAGATCTTGGTAGCTGCAAATCTCATGTTAGCAACAAATTCTCATTAGGATTTTTGCACAAAAGACATCAAATAAGCAAATTATCCTCCTATTACAATCAGTCTGCATCATTAATATATATATATATAGATAGATAACATCCCCTTTTCACGCTTTTCTGCATGCAACTCTGTTTTTGAAATCGACTAATTTATAGTTGCAACATGTGGTTGCGCGATATTACAATTTCATTTTGAAAATTTATAATTCCAATTTCCTAGACAGATAAATTATTGGGATTCTCTAATAAATAAAGACTAAAATAAAAAAGAATTTAAGAATCGATGCTCTATAACTTGCCTGCGTATACGCCGAGGATCTTGATGAAATGATGGTGGTAAAGCAATCATTGGGGACGGTCCAGACCTCCCACCACCTTCAAATGGAGGCCTTCCTTGATCTCTCAGCATCCGCATTGCAACTCCAGGGGGTGCAGGAACAAACGGACCCAGAGGACTGAGATCAATCAATCAATACCACAATTCAGGGTGAGAAAATAATAAATGAAAAATAAAGGATGTTTATTAACTGCCACAAGAGGAAACTCACCCGGCACCAGGAACTGGCATAAGTACAGGAGGAGGGATATCAGAAGGAAAAGATGGAGCACCGTATGTCTCAAACACCATTTCATCCGGACTGTCTCCAACTATACCATTATTATTCTTTGATTGGAAATCCATTGACTGAGCCTTATTATCTGACCTATCTTCTCGATTCTCCCACTCCCTCCTGTTGTTTCCCCTATCATCTTTTAATCGCTGATCTAGACCTAGCTTACGTCTCTGTTGCCTCTCCTTCTGGTCAAGACAAAACTTGTAAACCAATTGTTGAACCTTTAAACTTAGTTAATTGGTGACAGTGCTATGAAGATCGCCCTACTTGATTTTAATATTAATTATTTGCCTATTCTTCTACTTGTATAATTTAAGTTTTCATAAGTTAGAAGATACGAAGAGGAGGTGGTTTGGAGAGATGTCAACGATAGTGAACTGACTCTTACTAGTACATGGTTCCTTGGCAAAGGGTGAAGCATTGATAATGAAGAATCATGAAGATAATTTTTTGTATAGGTCGTTTGTTTTTTCAAGTTGTGCTCAAGCTTTTGTTTGAATTATAGTTGAACTTTTCTTTAGTTTTTTATGTGTTGGAGGCAAAGCCTATTTTGCACTCCATTTCAAGTTCAAGTCGTAAACTCTTTTCTTAGATTTTAATAGAATGGTTAGCTGTTTTCTCAAAAAAGAAAAGTTACAAGTTTTTTACTTTTTTTTAACCAACGGTGTCCAGGCTAGATTTTTGCGCACCTCAACTAATCCATGTAGGAGGGTTAACATAACAACCCACTGACAAGGCCTCATACCTAATCTGGTGCTTTCAATGAGAATAATGGTAGTAAGCCCCTTAGACGCCACTAAGCTACCAAAGGTGGGAATTTTATTTTTAAAAGTCCTACTTATAAGTTGTTTTATTATAAAAAGAAAAATTGTAACTAACTTTAATTATTTTATAAAATCTTATGATTTTATATGATGATCAACATTTTAGTTTAGAGTAATCATTATAAGCAAAAAATACCTGCATTACAGGAGTTCCACCAGGTGCATCTGCATCACTGCAACAATACAATCACGGTCAAAACACATACAAGATTTAAAAATAATAATGTAAATAGAAATAAAGTTGATTGGAATATAAGTTTTTTACTTCATGTAGTTCTGGAAATACAGTTCTTCCCGAGCTTTTGTTGTCATCTCTGTAGCAAGTTCAGGGTGTTTTAGCTTTAAATGCTTGTGAACAAACTCAGCAGCATGGAAGAGCTTTGTGCAACCCTTGGCTCCACATCCATACTTCCATCCATATTTCTCATCTCTAATTTTCCGAACATGAGGGTCTAAAGCTTCAACAGCAACTGCCTCTAGCTTCTCTTTAGCAGCTCTAATTTCTAGAGGATCCTGTCCCTTCAATCTATTTTGCCAGTAAGTATCCAGTTTCTTTTCCCATTCCGCCCCATTAATAGCATCATCTGAACTTTTCCCATCAAGCCTCACATGGCGGAAACCCTTTGGAGGCTCACAGCTCTCCACCAATCCATAGTAATCAACACCATGTACCCTCCAAAGATAAGTAATAAGAGTATCCAATAGTTCAGTTCCCTCAAGACCCTTCACAGATGTTAATCCTCGAACAATTATAACAGGCCCACTTGCAGACTTCTCTCTGTTTGATCTACCGTTATCAACCCTTCCCAATATATTTTCCTCGATTACTTTCTCGGAATCGAGTTTCCTTACAAGTGCCTGTGCTTGTTCTATATCAATCTGGATGCGTCTTGGATCAGAACTAACTGGATGAGCTTTAGGTGCCCCTGAAACTACATCAGATTCTTTAGATGGGGCACTACCTTGCCGTCTTCGTTTTCCACCAACGTCTACTTCATCATCTGAGTTTGGTACACCAGTATGCCCAGAAGATGAATTATTAACACCTGGGCCTCTGCATCACAAGGGTAATAAATATTACAAATGGCATAATGAAAAAAAAAAATAATAAATATAGAACTGAGATGCTTAAGATTGAATCTTACAGAAGCAATGTACCGCTCTGCAAGTCAAGTAAAAGGTCATTTGCGGTCTTCCTTGCAAGCTCATTTCTCCTAGAAAACAATGACAATGAATGTAAATCAGGAAGCTAGCAAATCATATCAGGACCTTGTTTGATCTAGGGGAATTTGAACAACCAAGTGGTTATTTCCAAATAAACTTGTTTTGATGCAGGTTATTTGGGTAAAAAACATTAGGGCCATGAATATATATATATAATGAAAAAATATATCTTTCGTCTACAAAAAATAATATTTTGGTTGATAATTTGAAAGATGTGAGTGATGAGTAGATTGTCGTTTGGATAGTGGGTTATTTGAAATTAATCTCAAATAACCGACGTGAAACAAGGCCTAGAAGTAGAAACAGAAACCACACACGAGATCCAACCAAAACATCAGAAGGCAAACAAGATATCAATCTTCGACACAACCACAATGAAACTCACCTTTCTATCACAGCAACCAAATTTGATGGGTGGTATTTATCTTTCAGCCTAAATACAGAAGGAGAAAGTCAGGATGACAAGATTACAATTTACAATGAATCATGTTGAAAGTCTAAGAACGGAAATCTACCACTCTTGGTCTTTGTGGGTTTCAAAGTAAGCTCGTTTCATGGTCAATATGTACTCTGACTTGTATTCCTGATACCTGTTAACAGAGAGGGTTATGACCAATCCACATATATGCAGAACTAAAGATAACTAGACAATATGAGCACAATGGATAAGCACCCAGCTCTTAATGAAACTATAGCTATACGAGATTCTATACCTATGTTCTGCATCTGATGGTAGAATGTCATCTTCCAGCTCCTGAATGAACTGCTTATATGTCATTAATCCGTCCCTGAAAGCAAGACGAACACTATATTCATTTCACAAAATAAAAGCGACAATAGTATAATGTAGAAAAGGGACAGCACCAAAACAAAAGGAGGGAAACTGAAAATATTCCATGTAAAAATCAATGACAAACAGCCTGATACAAAAGTTATTTCCTTTGGTTTGGGGTGCATGGGATATTAGCTGTAGAAAGAAAGCACTCTTTGTTTTGTAAAATAAAACCTTTATTTTACCAGAAGATGGTAACAAGACAATACAAAATCTTCTGCGACAAAACTGGCTTTAGTTAGTAAAGCATACATACAATGCAATATACCATAGCGTGTAGCGCTCTGTGGCGTTAAATGTGTTCATGGCTATAGCGTAAAGAGAACAGCGTAGCAAGGACTATTTGAAAATAAAGCGTAGAAAGAATATAAATTTAAAAAAAAATGAAAAGCATAACAAAAAAAAATATAAATTCGAAACATATCGTCCATTATAAAACTAGAAAAGTGGAAAACATAGTCTAAAATTCGTCGTCATCATTTTCTTCATCAAGATCGAAATCATCTTCTTCATTTGAAATTGCATAATGTTCAGTATCATCTCTTCTTCACTTTTTTCGTCTAAATCAAATTCATCTTCTTTATCTACAAGATCAAATGTACTAGATGTTCCTATTGGTCTTTTCCCAATTAGGAGACAAATTTAGGTACCGACAATTGTAAGAGGAAGAGGAAAACTAAAAGACGAGAGAGAAAAAGAAAATGTGGAACGAGGAAATTGTAAGAGAAAGAAGAAAAGATATAAATTTAAATAAGGAAAGAAGATGAAAAGACACAGTGAGAATGAAATTTCTATAAATAGAACGAGCGTCGCTATCAGCGGTATAGCTTTCATGAGTTATAGCGATGAAAACGATGACTTTCACAAAACATGTAGCCCATTGCGCTTTATATCCTTCCATCGTCACTTCTCTACGCTCTTGGCAATAGCGAGCGCTACGCTCGCTACTGACAACTATGGTTAAGTATTCAGATTGATCCAGCAAAAATCAAGTAATATCTCACAGTTTATTTTATACAGGGCTGGAACATCTTCAGCTGGCTTATATAGTATTTTAGGTTTTTCTATCCAAGGAAATGTGGCTCTTTTGTATTGAAGGAAGTAGAATGATTTTCTTTTGTGTGTACTCGAAAGAGTCGGTTGAGGCTGCTGCTAGGGTTTACTTAGTATTTAAGGTTTAGGTTGTATAGGTTATGCTGAATATTATGAAGAAACACGGTATTATCATCTCTATCAATCTTTTCTCATCTCAATCAATCTGCCTTCTCATCTCTTTCTAGGTCTGGTTTTAACTATAACATAATATGGTATTTATTTTTTTATTTTTTTATTTTTTTTAGGGGTGGGTGGGGGGAATGCTAGGTGTGTTACTATATTCTGAACTGAACATGTGTATTGAACAGTTTAACAATCCTCAAAGCCATGAGATTTTCCATGACTTACCTCTGATTAGTCCCTGTGTTAGAACCATCGCCATAACCGCGACCTAGTTCCCAGTCTGGAAAGAAAGACGTAGAAAACAGGTTATTCACAGAAACAAGATTTCAGCCTAAAGAAACAGACAACATAAGTTATGAATGTGGTATATACAATGTGACCCAGTTTCAGCTCTTAAGGCAATTGAAGGAGACTAGCAGTTAGATATTGAAAGAAGGAAAACAACATACTTAATTAATTATTCATTTGGAGAGTGAGCGGTTTGGGTCTTGTTATCCACTTTGGATGATAGCTTACTAGTTATAGTAGAATCCCATTTTTTCATTATAAAAGACACCATGCACTTTTGTAAAAGCTAAAAGATTCCATATACAAGTATTCATAGAATAATTAAAAATACGGTTCTTCAATGAACAAAAGATTCTATTAACTCAAGTACTTAATCATGCCTGGATAATAGCTTGAGGATGTTGTTTATTTTAAAGGCAATATATTGTTCATTTCTGAGGACCTTACTGTATAAGTGCAGCAAGTACATCAAAAGAATTTAGCAACAAAAGACTCAAGGTAGTAAAAGAATTTTGTGGCTTCAAGCCAGACATGTTTAATACTCACCAGATGGACGTCCAAATCTCCCATGTCTTTCGTCACTATAACCAAGCCTTCCACCCATCTCTCGATCATATGAATGATCATATCCAAACCTACAATAAAATTGAACAGATCATGTAAATTGCGGAGCACGCAAACCAACATGATTATTTCTATATACCAACTAAGACTAGAAATGAGAATATCTCTTTTCACAAAACTAAACAAAATTATGCATTCAAAATACATGTACTTAAGCTGAAAGCATCAACAGCTAATCTCAACATACAAAATTCAGCTGCACTCACTATTGAAGATCCAAAAGCATGATTCACTTTTGTTCAGATCTAAATAAATCATAGCAACTCATGAAACACTTTCTTACTTTTTTTTTCTATTTAAGTATCTACAAAACTAAACTTAGTTAGAAACATATTAAGAAATCTATTGATTGATTCTAATCTGAATCTATATAAAAAAAGTAAAAGTTTCCAAATGAATAACTTGCAACTGCTAACCTCCTATCACCAGGACCATAACCTCCACGGGGACTTCCACGTCGATCGTAGCCAGCATCATCTCTCCTTGACCTCTTGAATGGTGGAAACGGTGGTGAACGTCGAGGAGGAGAGTGACGACGATCGCGAAACGGAACCGGAGGGCTTGGACTGGGACGACGCTTGTAATCTTTGTCAGGTGGAGGTGGAGAAGATCGATTCCGGTCATGATAGTCACCGGGTCCATGTCGAACAGGAGCACGGTCGAGTTCCCTATCGTCTCGTCTTCCTCTGATGTCTCTATCAGCCCTTCGCTTCAGTGGAGAAGCGAGTGAAGATTCGGGAACATCGGAAGACTTCTTGTTATTGTCGGCGGTGTCGTTACGGGCTTCTAGAGAATCGGCCGGCAAGTTAATTACTTCCGCCATTATCACCACTGGTTGTGGAGATTGATGGAATCTGGAAACCCTAGACAACAAGTTGGACCACTGGTGATGAAAGTAGCAGTTTTTTTTTTTTTGCAAAAGAATTGAAGTTTATGATATAGTTATTTTTTTCATTTATTATTTTTAGACTATTTTAAAACTTAAGTATTTTACATTTACTGTCTTATTATCAAATCACTAAAGATGAAAAAATATTTTACAATAATCACGTCTTATATAATAAACTATGATGTTATATGCGGTACTAACTTTATTTAAATTAAAAATAATAATAATATAAATAACAAATGAATTATGTCTAAACATAAATCAAAGTGAAAATAAACAAAAGTTAACTTATAACATTTAGTTTCTTATAAATCATTCTAATCATTTATTGTTGATTAGTAATATGACAATTTGTCCACGTTTTGATCTAAATTGACCTGTCAAAAGGAATTTTTCTAACCGAATTATATTAAGGCGGTAAACAGGTCGAGGTCGAGGTCGAGGTCGAGCTCGAGGTCGAGGTCGAGGTAGGGGTAGCTCGAGCTCGATTAAATATTTATTAATTTGACTCAAACTTATCTACAAACTCAACTCGACTCGAAAAATTTGAACTAAAATTAAATTTTCAAATATTTGTAATAAAAAATGTTTATTTTAAATTTTAATATTAAAATAAATAAAAATATGTATTATTTATTTTCAAGTTCGGAAAAAACTCGACAAATCATCGAACAAGTATTATATGAGATCGAGTTCGACTCAAACTTGGTCAAAGTCAAACTCAAGTCGAGTTTTGACCGAGCGACTCACAAGCAGCTTGACTCATTTGCAGACTTAGATGATATATGAGTCACTACCCCGATCTCACCCGATTTTGTCCCGAATACTATAAATACAATTAAATATATAAAATCAATAACCAATATATTTATTTATTATTTATATTTTATAAGATTTTTAAGTTTATTTCTTTATAATAATATAAATTATAATATATATTATATTAAAAATTTGTTAATATAATTTTATTATTTAAAAATAATAATAATATAATATAGGGGTGCCCATAAAAAATTTCTAAATCAAAACAGAGCAAAGATGATAGTAAAAAAATTTTCCAAGATATAGACGGAATAATAAAGCATTCCCAATCTCATTGTCCTAATTAATAACTCATAGCTTCTATCATTATTGTTTGTATCATTCTTGTTAAATAAAATACTTACAACTTATAAACAAAATCAATAATGGAGATGTTTTTTCCATAGTTGTACAAAAGAGGCAAATATTAAGGGATAAGATATACCATCAACTAACAAATGTAAATAAAACATATTTAAAAATTTAAAACTAAATATATATATATATTTCTTAATACTATTTTCAATCAATTGTTCTTTAAATTCAAAATAATCCAACAAAAGTTTTTTTTTTTTTTTTAGGTTCAGTAAATAAAACATATATTTATTTATGGATGAGTCTTTTAAGACTTTGAATTACAAATACCAACACTAGCCTAGCCCGCTAGTCATTTTAATTTTATTTATTTAGAAACTAGAATATTCCACCTTTTTGAAAAATTATAGGAGCATTTAATCACATCCTCCCAACTCTAATCTATTTTATGAATCAGTTGTGTGTTAGGGATGATCTATGTCATGGTCGAATTGTGTTTTAGAATTATTTTTTACATTAAAAATGTGATATTATTCATAATTAAATTTAATTAATTATTTAATTAAAAAAACATATATAAAATTCACATTTATATACTCGTTTTATCTATAATTTTTTTTTTAACCTTTTAATTTTATTTTTTTTAACTTACCTAGAGTTTAATTCATTTTCAACTTAAATTAAATAATATATAAATACATAATGGCATGAATCATGAAAACATTAATAATGTCCCTCTAGATTAAGGATGGTAACCGTACATACCCGTCCCATCGGTTACCAAACTATCCAAAAATTACCCCAATTATTAAGACACTCCCTATGTCATGTCTCATCATTATATAGTAGCTTACCTTCCTCGGTACCATATTACAATGTAAAAAGTAAAACAGACCACCCAAATGTCTGAATCGGTTTAAATCGAATTGAGTCGACCAAAATGAATGACCGACTTATAAAATTGTTAAAATCGAATTCAACAATTCGGTGGTTTAATTACGATAGAATCGTTAAAATAACCTATTTATCATTGTTCAAATTAAAAAAAAGTGTATTAATTTGGTTATAATTATAGAATGCATATATATTTATCTTAATTATATATAGTTCTTTTTTTTTTTTAAAAATGATATATATTTCTCTAATCTTTAATCTTCATTTCAACATAAAATTATATTTTAAACAACTGAATATATATATATATATATATATATATATATATATATATATATATATATATAATTATCTCAGTAGAAAGGGCAATATGATATAGATCCATATCAATATAAAAATAAATAAATTTTCAAATAGACCTTTTGATTTTTAATAATAATAAACAACATGTTAATATATATTATATCAAACAGGATGGGAAACATTAGTGCCGACCACAAAATCAAATAAAACTCCAACAGCTTTGATAATATATAATAATAGTATGTGTTCATCAGACAAATAAACAATTCATACTGTTAGCAGAAATAAATAAATAAATGAAACTATATATTAAATAATATCTCAACTACATTCTTTGACCCAAAAAAAACTTTACAATTTATATCTTTTGAGTAATAATCTTATCTATTTTACTAAACTCATATTTAACCTCCTAAATTAGCTATATAATAATAGGTTTAACATAAAACTTTATACAAATAGTTTTAACATAAATATTTTTATTTTTATTTGTCTAACTTATAAGGTTCTTGTTTGGTTTAGTTGAAGAATTTAATTATTAAGAAATATTTATATATCAATTTTTGTAATTAGATTATACATATTTGTTAATTTTTAATCTAATATTTTTTTATGATATAAATGTTACCTCACCCATAATTTTTTTAATTTAATACATCATTCTCTATCTAAATTAAAAAATAAGTACAAACTTACATTTATCCGTTCTCATTTTATCCATAATTTTATCGTTATTTTTTAAGCATATCTCAAATCGAATTTTTGGATCCGTCATTGTGATTGGGTACGTGAAATTATATTCATTTCTTAAATAAAAATATAAAAAAAATAATAATTAAAATATCGGTTTAACTGTCACTAAATCGATCAGAAAAACTGTTAATTCGTAAATTTAAAAACACTAAAATTTGTGTGAAATTGAATTTGAATAAACTAATATTATTAAATATGATAATATATACCTAATTAAAACATTCTTATCTAAACGTATACTCAAACAAAATATTAAAATAAAAATAAAAATAGTTTTTAAAATGGTATAATTTTAAAACTAAAAGAATAGATAAGTTAGAACTATTTCAAATAATCCATCTGGCTTTGTTTTTGTTCTTACCACTTCAAATGCGGAAGACGATAAGGATCCGAAGAAAACTCTGCAGGACCAAATCAAAGAAAGACTGCTGCTTTACACTGCTCACGTTATAGTTTAGAATTTAGATTTAGACCCAGTAAGTACTCAAGGAAGAAGGAAGACGGCTTTTATTCTCCCATTGCTTTTGTAAAGCAAATTTCCGGACCCAGAAAACCATTATCAAATTCATCTTCCGCCCACTTTCTCTCTTTATATTCAGTAATTTAAAGTCCACTTTCTTCATCTACATTTGTCTTTATCTTCGAAGAACATCAGATTTCGTCTCCACCATCTGATCCAAGAATCCACCCTCGCAGTTCAAAGTTGTTCTTATCTGAACATATAATCCGTGAGTTCATCTTTCCCTCTTTTGTCTATTGTTCATATCATGATATGTGACAAGGGTTTTCAATTTTAGCTCTTGAATTCAACTGGGTTTTCTGTTATCAGCCGTCAATGACGAAGGTAGACCCTGATTTTGATGATCGGATGAAAAAGGAAGATGTTCCTTCAGTCTCTGTTGATGTTAAATTCACTTCAACTCATTTCCCAAACTATAAAATTGGACCTAATAACCAGATTGTTGAGGTTAAAGAGGATCAAAAGGTGTTTAGAACAAAGGAAGCTATTGCAAGAGAGGCTGTACAGTTGTTTGAACAGCAGAAACGTCTTTCAGTTCGCGACCTCGCAAGTAAATTTGAGAAAGGGTTGATTGCTTCATCTAAGTTGTCTGATGAGGTTTGTCAATTTTATGAAGCAAACTACACAGAATGACAGAAACATTGTAATAATTTGTTTGTTTTGATGAAAACTCTCAGGCTAGATTGAGGGAGGCAGTTTTGCTTGAGAAATCTGTGATTCTGAAAAAGCTTAGAGATGCATTGGAATCTTTAAAAGGTCGTGTAGCTGGTAAAAACAAGGACGATGTAAAAGAAGCTATTTCCATGGTTTGTTTTCTTCTCTTCCATCTTCTGAATTATGAATTCTTGACTGTTGTTGTTGATTCTCTCTATTTTCTGCATTCAGGTTGAGGCATTAGCTGCTCAGTTAACCGAGCGGGAATCAGAGTTGATTCGAGAAAAGGAAGAAGTGAAGAAGCTTGGAGATTTCTTTAAAACGGTAAAACAAAAGAAAAGAAAAGGCGGTTATGAGCTGCCCAAGTTCTATATTGAAGATAAGACATGTTATTGATTCTTGCAGGCCACAGAAGATGCGAAGAAACTTGTGGATGAAGAGAAAGCTAATGCTCTTACTGAGATTCAAAATGCAAGAGCTGCAGTTCAGAGAGTTGAAGAAGCTCTTCATGAGCAAGAACAAATTTCGCACTCTTCCATCAACCAGGTAGAATCGAAAAACAACTAGACATAAAAGATAGGACTTGTCTTAATTTTGTTGGAATTATCGTGTTTTTCTTAAAGAATATGGAGGAAATAATGAAGGAAGTTCAAGAGGCTAGACGTATTAAAATGCTGCATCAACCGAGCAAGGTATACAACAACATTGATTCATATGTTCATCTTGTTAACATGAAGAATTAAGCTTTCATTTATAGGTTATGGACATGGAGCATGAGCTTAAAGGGTTAAGAATTCAGCTTTTAGAGAAATCTAAACAATCTCTACGCCTTCAGAAAGAGGTTCTTTCCTGAACCCGCAAGTTAAAATGTTAAATATATTCTTAAAATTGTATGTAATGTGTTTTTTTTCTTTCGATTTTCAGCTTTTACTGATGAAAATAGGCGAGGAAGACATAAGAGAGTTTTATGAGCTAGATGGTAGCGAGTGTCTAGGTTCATATTTAACCATCAGACCTTGTTCGGATAAGGCGCCATCGCTTTCAGGCTGTTCAATCCAGTGGTTTCGGTTAGCAGTTGATGATGCTAGTAAAAAAGAACTTATTTCAGGTATGCAGCTTCTTTTATATAAAAAGAAAATGATGGTTTTGGAAAGTTCAATTAATGGTCATTGTTTTTATGTTGATTTCAGGAGCTATGAAGGTTTCGTACGCACTTGAGCCTCTCGATGTTGGTCGAATACTGCAAGTTGAAGTTGTTTTGAATGAGCGTTTAATCACAATGAAAACCATTGGTTCCATTGATCCAGGTTTTCTTTATTTTACTGTATGTTTTACACTAATGTTACATTTCTGGGTGCTAAAATTTATCTTGAATAGCTCCGGGGTTGGGGAGCTACGTGGAAGCATTGGTGAGAAGACAGGATACAGAGTTCAACGTATGTTACTCGATTTTTTATTCTATTTTGCGTTTATTAATGTGAACAAATTGTTGATTAATAATTGAGTAGAGTTTTGCTGATTTTCAAAACAAATTGTTGCTTAATTTGATCTGGCTTTGCAGGTCGTGGTTATACAGATGAACGGCATGGAATATCTCACTCAGAGTTTACACGTTTTGCACGTGGGGAAGATGAGGATGAAGTTATGTAGAGGCAAGAATATCGTTGCTAAGGAATTTTACTCTGCGTCGATGCAGGTATTGTAGCGTTTCTTCATGTTCTTTTCTTCTATGGTATGTCATTTATTTTTGCATATTTAGATAGGTTGAAATAGAGAGTTACATGTTACAGTACATGAAATAAATATATCTGAAACAAACAAGGATATATTTGATTAATTTGGAAAAATGAAACATTAATAAATTTTCATTTCTTCTTTCACAAGCAGTTCATTTAATGTTAAAATTTCGAATCTCAAATGACACAATTCAAACATCAAACCACATATAACTAAAACGACCCATGTTCGAGCTCTAAATAGTAATTGGGATAGAAGAAATAAGACATTTCATTAACTGCCCCATTTGGAAACAATTCCTCGAGATGAGTTTGGACAAGAAAACGTTGATGATGTAATTTTCTTAATGCTTTTAGCTATGCGGGGTTAGAGGGGGTGGCAATGCTGCGGCTCAGGCACTGTTTTGGCAAGCAAATTCTAGTCTTTCGTTTGTTTTAGCATTTGAATCGGAGAGGGAAAGAAATGCAGCGGTTATGCTGGCTAGAAGGTTTGCATTCGACTGTAATGTGAGTCTCCTAATTGTTCCCATCTTGCGTTTTTCATTTTCATTCTTCCTTGTAATCTTACAGATTGAAAATCGTATTACAGATAATGCTTGTCGGGCCAGACGATAGAACTCCGTCCAAAGACTAACTAACAGATTGATGATTTTTGCCATAATTTTTTATGTAATGTTTGTAAACATTATAATGATATTATTATTGTAGAAAGGCATAAGTTTTTATTTGCCTTTTTCTGAGTGTAAAAAGTTTCAGAATTAGGTCATGTAGAGTTTGGTTTTGAAGTTGTATGTGAGTGCTATTTGTATTTATTGTAAATGTTTGAGCCTGCCTACCTTATGTAAATTTTCTTCCTTTTGTGTTATATTTATATTATATTTAATGATTTTAATATATTTTTTTTATAAAATTAATTCTAATTAAATTCAAATAAAAATTGGATACGATAAATTAATTAATAAATAATATAAAATAATATTTATAAAATAAAAAAATGATCTAAATACCAAACATTTAAAAAAACTTATAATTAAAAAAAAATACAATAATCATTTAATTTGTTAAAGGGTTTCCAAAAACAAAATGAGTTATTGATTTGTATAGAAGTAAAACAAACCGAACAACCAATGAATAATATCAGAAGATAAAATTATCCTAAGCGGGTTGATAAACAAATTATATAAAGAGTACTCTTATATAAATTATCCTAAGCAGGTTAATAAACAAATTATATAAATTATCCTAAGTGGGTTGATAAACAAATTATACAAATTATCCTAAGCGGGTAGACAAACAACGTCGAAAAAAATTATGTTTACATGATATCTGTAATTGATTCTCCATATAAAAGATCAAATCGAGTAAATTTTTTATTGAAAAATATAAAAAATAATTTCAAATCCAATTATTTCATATCCATCTTTTTAACCGACACAGACTCAATAAATCATTACCAACATAATTGAATGTTATGAGCAATAAACGATTTATCAATGATGGTGAATATTATTCGAACTATAAAATTAAAGGCAAAAAATTTATCCGACTAAATAGAATATCAAATCGAACAAAACACAATATAATTGAAAAAAATGAGGTCTGAAAAAGTATTAGAAGGAAACTACTATAAAGTTGATTATTTTAATAAAAAAATCTAGAATGTAATGTATTAAATTCTATTAAATTTTTTAAAATCTGAATTTGTATAGTTAAATTTAGAGGAAAATTTGACAAAATGACCATCATAATAGGGTAAATGAGTCGGTGACCAGCGCATAAATTTAAATGCGCTGGCGACCATTACATATTTATTTAACGAAATTGTCCTTGTCGCGAGACGCAACCGCCAGTTGCGAGACACAACCGTCAGTTGCGAGACGCAACCGAATGCCATGTGAAAAGTCCACAATCGCGAGACGCACCCCCGATTACGAGAAGCAACCGACATTCGCGAGACGCAACCGACAATCGCGAAATGCATTCGTGAGACGCAACCGGCATTCGCGAGATGCATTCGAGATGCAACCGACAATCCGATTATAGACTTTTCACATAACATTCGTTTGCGTTTCGCGAAAGAGACAATTTCGTCAAAAAAATATGAAGTAATCACCAATATATTTAAAATTATGCGCTGATCACTAAATCATTTACTCCTTTTTATGGTCATTTCGTCAAATTTACCAATTGGTTCACAAATAATATTATTATAATTAAAAAATTGTAAAAATATATCTCATTTGTACTGTTTATTTAAAAAAATTCTTCTTTTATTTCCGCTAAAATTTTCCCTTCTCCTTCTCCTTATATAATTATCATCCTCCCAATTTCCTTCACTATCTCTCTTTCTTTCTCTCTCTATATCTCTCCCAAAGGCAAGCAAAGAGAAATGGCAGATCAGCTCACCGATGACCAGATCTCCGAATTCAAGGAAGCTTTCAGTCTATTCGACAAGGATGGAGATGGTCAGATTTCATTTCTTACGCTTTTGATCCTATGTCCGATTCAAATTTCATCGTTTATGTTCAGATCCACGCTTAGTTCTTCATCGATTTGATATATTTTATGGCTGATTATGTTTATCATCGTTTGAACGGTTGACTTGGATTCGATTCGATCCGTTACTGTTTCTGCTTGAAAACTTATTTGAATAGATCGATTCATCTTTTGTAATGCTAGGTTTTAGTCAACGATCTATGTTCATCGTGTCCTGATCTATTCGCATTTATGGATTCACTTTAGAAATGTGTCTTTCACTTATTATTGAATAAGTTAGAGTTGTAGTAGTAGTTTCATTTATGTGATAGATAAGACTGCACAACAAATCAACAATGATTCATGAACATCTGTGAGTAAAGAGATCCATCTTTTGAATGAAGTGTAAGCTCAATTTCCACTGTTTTATTGCTAAAAGAGACCTCACTTCACCCAACCGTGGAAGCGCTTTATGTTGTTATGTTATGTTAGTTAAAGAGACATCACTTCAACTTTGGTGGATAGATAGAAACATTGTTCTTCTCATATGGTGGTGAAGGATGAGTAATTTAATGGATTAAAATGTTATATAATACATTTGTAGGTTGTATTACGACGAAAGAGCTTGGAACTGTTATGCGATCATTGGGACAGAATCCAACAGAGGCAGAGCTACAAGACATGATAAATGAAGTGGATGCTGATGGAAATGGAACAATTGATTTCCCAGAGTTTCTCAACCTGATGGCTAGGAAGATGAAGGATACAGATTCTGAAGAGGAGTTGAAGGAAGCTTTCAGGGTTTTCGATAAGGATCAAAATGGTTTCATTTCTGCTGCTGAGCTTCGTCATGTAATGACGAATCTTGGGGAGAAGTTAACTGATGAAGAAGTTGATGAGATGATTCGTGAGGCTGATGTGGATGGAGATGGACAGATTAACTACGAGGAGTTTGTTAAGGTTATGATGGCCAAGTAGATGATTGGAACAACATAGAAACCAACCAGAAACGTTAAAAGAAGGAAAAAGACGGGGAACTCGAGAGAGCTGGATAAGTAGTCGGGTGAGATTTATGGTCTTGAATTGGCCTACTTTTGCGGTTCTTCTTCCTATCTGAATTGTTGGTATTATTGGGTGTTTTATTTTATTGCAAGTGTGTTTTTCCTGTTTTTGAAATCTTTTCATCATCTATCTGCTTTGGTTTAGGTCTTTTAAGTGGTTATTAGTAGCATCCTTTGTTTTGTTTTATTTATGTTTTGATTTCATATTGACATTATTATCAATTTAGAACATTTTCCCTTGGACATGTTTTCTCATACTAGCATTATCTTTTCTAGTCTTATTAGTAGATATTTGTCTTTAAATATCATTTGATTTTAAGTTTGTCTCATCCATAAGTAACATGTGCCATGGTATACGATCCAAATTGGGCGATTTGATGGGTAGTTAATCATGTAGGATGGTTTTTAAAGATTATTTCAATATAATCTCAATAAAACATCATGAATTGCACGAAAATCTTCTGGTATGTTCAAATGAAATGCATAACAAATTCTCAATTTTAGTTTATTAGTATCTAACAGAGTATAAAATTTTTGAAGCAAGCAATGCATTTAATATCTTGGTCCCGTTTTTATTTTTGATATTTTTTTAATACCATCCCCATCCTATTCAGTTTTTTTTCGATTTCGAGAAATCCATTGGGACACCGTTAATAAAAAATATTTGTTTAAAAAATACAAATATAAACGAATTTTTTAATATAAAATATATTGTAATATATAAAATTTTATATTATTATAAATTTTTTTTATTACTCTTATAAAATATAGTGAATAAAAAAGTATATTGATAATTTAATATATTTAATTAAGTTTATAATGTTCGGAACAGAATCAGGGTGAAATCGGGATGGGTCGGGGGACACAAATTTCATCCCCGCTCCATTCTCGTTCGGTTTTAGGGAAAAAACGTTTCAAACAGTATAATTCGGTTTAGTTTTCACGGGGCGGTTTCAAATTGTCATCCTTATGTTCAACCCACACTTTGTATTGCATTAAGTATAAATGTGTAAGGCTAGTTCTCTAAAAAAAAAAAAATTTTTTTTATTAAATTGTTTTATATATTCTTTTGTTAAATAATAAAAAGATATCTAAGAGATATTCTTTATATTCATTTATATTTAGTAACAATTTTATAAAAGTTTTTCTTATAGAAAACAAAAATTAAATTTTTATTATTATTATTATTAATTTTCAAATATTTAGAATAGTTCATACCACATTTGAAAATTGAAAACTTTTTAATTTTAATCACCATTTCTATATGAATTAGTAAATGTCAGTTTAATTTTTATGATTTTGTTAGTTTCCTTTTTATTCTTGTAATTTTGTTTTATAAAGGAATGTGAGTTTTTGAAACCTAAAATTTCAATTAAAAAATCACTCGGAAACTTGAGTTTTCAAATTTTTTATTTTGGGCAAAATACTTCGACTTATTTGGTTTTAATAAAAGTGGAAAAAATAATTTTATGAATTATAGATTAAAGAATAGAATGAAGGAAAGTGTATGGGCTCAATTCAAGGTTAACTACAAAAGGCCCATTAAAAAAGCCCAAACCCAAATTATCTCCTCTATAATTCGAAGTTCGGCTAGGCTTCGGACACGACAGTGTTATTCACACCTTTCTAGAATATAGATTCAACTAGGAAACCCTAGCTGAAAGCTCAAAATCGGCATCGGATTTGAGAGAAATTTCGTATAATCTATCTTCCTCCATGGGCAAGAAGCGAAAACTCCGATCTGTCGAGCCTGAATCATCCACCAGAACACCTGAAACCGAACAGATTCAAACCACACCTCAACCTGAACAACAACAACAACAAACCCTAATCGCATCGGAACAAGTCATGGAGCAAGATCAGATAGGGCAACCGCAAGAAACCTTCGCTGCAGTACCAATAGAAGAGACGGTTGAAGAAGAGACGGAGAACATGGAGGATGAAGAAGAAGGCGACGAAGAAGGTAATGAAAATGAAAACCAGGCTGCGGTTGTTAACGGAGATAAGGCGGCGGCCGAAGAAGTTGAGGAGGAGGAGGAAGGGGATGAGGAAGGCGTTGAGGATTTGGAGGAAGAACCTATTGAGAAGATTTTGGAACCGTTTGGGAAAGATCATTTGATTGCTCTTGTTAAGGAGGCTGTCTCGAAGTTACCTGAATTCATGGAGAGTGTGCAGAAGTTGGCTGATTTGGATCCTTCGCATAGAAAGATCTTTGTGCATGGTCTTGGTTGGGATTCGAATAAGGAAACCCTAATAAGTGTATTCAGTAAGTATGGTGAGATTGAGGATTGTAAGGCTGTTTCAGATAAGTTAACTGGTAAGTCAAAAGGTTATGGATTCATTCTCTTTAAGCATAGAAAAGGAGCTAGGAAGGCTTTGATACAGCCACAGAAGCAAATCGGTAATCGATTAACTTCCTGCCAATTAGCAGCAGCTGGACCTGTTCCAGCTCCTCCTGCTGCCCCACCAGCGTCAGAGTATACACAGAGAAAGATTTTCATAAGCAATGTTTCTGCTGACATTGATCCACATAAAATCACTGAGTTCTTTGCTAAATATGGTGAGATTGAAGAGGGTCCTCTGGGATTAGATAAACAAACTCGGAAGTTTAAAGGGTTCTGCCTTTTTGTGTACAAGAGTGTAGAGAGTGCTAAGAAAGCATTGGAGGAACCTCAGAAGATGTTTGATGGGAAGACATTGAACTGTCAGAAGGCAGTTGATGGACCTAAACCAAACAAACCACAATTTCCACAACAACAGCAGTATCAGCACCAGCATCATCAGCATCATCATCACTCTTTCAGGAAGGAGAAGACCAGATATCCTTCTGCTGCTGGACCAAGCCCTGGCCATCTTATGGCACCTTCAGGACCATCTGTTGGATTTAACCCTTCTGTTCCAAATCCAGGACTGGCCCCTGCAATTGGGCAAGCATTGACTGCCCTTATGAACGCCCAAGGAGCTGGGTTGGACGTGTCTAACCTGTTTGGAGGACTTGGGGCATCAATGAATCAGGGTATGCCGCCTAATATGAACAATCAAGGTTATGGAAGCCAGCCTGGTGTCAGCTATGGTAGTCAACCAGCTTACTTAAACCAAGGTGGTTATCAGAATCCTCAGATGGGTCAAGGACCGAGTAGGCCAGCTCCGGGTGGTCCTCCTTCTTACATGGGTTATGGGCAGTAGGTAGGTCAAATTCCTTCAAAGGTACACAAATTTTCTATTATACACAATGTTCTTTTTTTATGTTTTGCCTCCATTATGCATTATGTTTGCTCACCTTTTCTTGTTTTATTTTTCTTTAATTTTCAGAGGTGTACAAAGTTTTAGTTATTTACTGTTATATTTTTGTGCTTAAAATATTTTGAGCTCATGAACAGTTTTTGTTTTTTTACAATTGATTTTGCAGATTCCTTCATAAGATGCATCAAAACTTTAGTTTTCAACTATGGTGATCCCTTGAAGTTCCTGGCACTCTTGCAAACTAAGACTTGATATTTCTATCCAAAAAAAGTTTACTACTGCATTTTCAAATTTCGGATTAGAAACTTGTATTTTGAAGTTTATGTACTTTTGTTTGTTTCAATGTTTTTGAAAACATTGTACTCAGTATTTATACCGACTTCCCTATGCTTTTAAGACTTGAAAATTTCTTTATGTTTCCTAAAAGTCAAGTTGATTTCTAATTGCCGGTTTCTAATGATTTCTAATAGTCTTTCAATTCTCTTAATAATGATTTTGTTTAGTGGTTGGTATGTTGTGTTTTATTTACAGCATCAATTTCATAAAACCATTGTTTGCATATGCCTGCCTGTTTGGTTTTGGAAACTTTTGTGATACATATTATAAATAGTTTATTGGATACATATTAGCTTTGGGCAGTCACAATTACATATTAGCTTTGGGCTGCTCTACCTGAACTTGAAGGGTGGATTTTGTCAGAAAGCTTTGGAGATGATATATGCAGACAGACTTTGAGAAAAGGTAAGCATTTGGAAGCTTGTTTGGCTTGTGTGTGCTTTCTTTAGAACATAAAAGGTTTTAATATGAAAATACAGCTTTTAAAAATTTAACTATTTTATAAGGCAAACTTTGACCACCCCAAGCATAGAAAAAGATGTTTTCTGTAAGAAAAAACTTGTGCTGAGATAGTTTTTGCTGCTTCCAAACTGTTTCGTGTTTGCGACTTATTTGAAATCATTGGGTGTTGTGATTTGACATTATCGTAGCTTGCCGAAGTAGATGAGATGGTGATGCTGCTGTGGTTTTCAGGATCATTGGGGGGTTATGACTGGATCATCCTCTCTTATTTTTCTCTGTTTACATCTGTTTCTCACTATTCTCAAGAATTTTTGTTTTTGTTAATCACTTTCTACTCTCTTTTATGGAAACAAAAACTAAGCTTAGGGTTTCTGTTAGATATGAAACCTATCCAAAGCCCCAATGATAGAATTAGACAAAAACTAGCCCAACAAAAGAAAGGGATTTGGACTTTTTTTGTTTTGCCTTATAAAACTATTTTACTCAATCAGGCAGACATTGAACAACATATGGTACAACATTATACTAGGAATTATGAACCCTTTGCTCATACTAAACCTCTCATATCATTACCCTAACAATAAAAGGGATTGTTGTTAGTGATGACAATGGGTATCCGAGAATATTATATTTCCAGTAAAAACGAAATACCCTTCTGGGTCCCAAAACCTATACCCCATCCATATGCTTAGAGCTGGTCACAATACACTAAGTCAAACAAAGATTGATTTGAATATCATTTACACATGATATGCCCTAACCACACTATCTTACTGAACAATACAGACATTGAGCAACCATCAGGCTGAACATTTTAAACTCTTTACAAAACCTGTTTACATCAACAGATGAACAAAAAAAGTATTGTGGTGCCTCTTCTTCTACATAAAATTCAAATATTTAATAATTCAAATAAACTAAAATCAACCAAACTCTTGTTTTTGTTATAGTGTATTTTGTTTTTAAAGACACTTTAATTAATTTTAAGTAAACCAAATTCTTTTAGAAAAACTTTAAAACAAGATATTTAAATAAATTATAGTTAAAATTGTGACTTTGCTGTTTAAAATATTTTTATTTATGTTAATTATATTTAAATTTTCAAAATAAAGTTTTTCAAAATTGTGACTTAAATAAATAAACTAGTTTTATTAATTTATTTTTGTTATAAATTAATATTTTATTAAAATAATTTTAAATATTATTGAAGCTTTAATAATTTGAATTTATCTAAATATAATGTGTTCAGTAACATTGTAAGAATAAACTTCAAACTCATAGAACTAAGAGATTGATTATACATCAAAAATAATGTAAATAAGTTATAATGAATATTTGAAATTTTCACTTAATATTAAGACATATATATTTTTATTTCAGTAAATAATGTAATTAAGTTAAATTAACAACTATATATATTTTTATAATTATTTTGTAATAACTGAATTAGAATACTAATTTCAAATATTGTGTTAAACTATCAAAAACAACTTTTAAAAAAACAATAACCAAAACTTGAAATGAATAATAACCTTTTTTAAAAAAGATTTTAAAGAAAAAGTAGGTGAAATGAAGATCATTGGTTTATAGTCTTAACAAGAAATTGAACATTAAAATCATAAACTGATGAAATATTCAGTTTGAAAACAGGGTAATAAATAACTAGTCTTACTCTTTCCTCCATCACAAACAAAAATGGCATCAAAAATATTAAAACCTTAACCAATCTAAAACAGAGAAGTTCCCTTGCCCTTCTTGTCTCCACCAATCTCAAAATGCTTGCACCTCTGAAACAATTAAACAACAACCCAATATTGGTTTCAACCCAAATAATCACAATCTCTCAAAACAAAAACAAAAACAAACCTTAATAGCATGTTGAGACATGTGCTTGCAACTTTGGCACTGCAACCTCAAAACAATCTTCTTCGTGGTTTTTGCCTGTCAAAACAACAACTTATAATATGCTTCTATGTACAAACCCTACAAAACTAGTTCTAAAGAGAATAAAGTCAAAACCTTTTTGTGAAAGACGGGTTTTGTTTGACCTCCATAACCAGATTGTTTCCTGTCGTAACGACGTTTACCCTGAGCTGCCAAACTGTCCTTACCCTTCTTGTATTGAGTAACTTTATGCAAAGTGTGCTTCTTGCATTCCTTTGATTTGCAGTAGGTCTTCTTTGTCTTCGGAACGTTAACCTATAACAATCCAATAATTTAGCACTATCCAAAGAAGCTATTCAATGTTTCTGTTTTCTCAAATTGGATATAACAGATCAGGTTAATCAATCTACACAAATTGAAATTGAACAAATCGAAGGATTAACAAATGGATGAGATTTAGTATCTGTTCTTAACATATATCAAAATGAAACTAAATCTGAACAAAATTGTTCTTTGCAACCCACTTCTCTATAATCAAAGTTTCTGTATTCTCAAATTTGATAGAACCAAAAGTATATCAATTCAATCTTTAAGACAGTTCAATTAAACACATCTTCTAAGGATTAAAAAATTGTTCTTAACATATATCAATATGAAACTATATATATATATATATATATATACGAAAATGTTCCTTGCAACTCACTTGTTTATGATCCAAGACAGTGACTTGATAAAAGATTAAAAGCGTCTGATTAAACCCTAAAACTCAATCGGCAGTGGTTATAATTCAATACGGTTTAATAAATACGAAAAGAAGGCGTCAATCATTCAAGGCTAAGCTTCAAAATACAGATCAGATAATCATCAACTATTGTGAACATAGGGGATCACAGATGTGAAATCTAAATTCATGATCTATTGCTCTTTTAAGAAGAATATTAAATCTATATCAGCTAGATTGAGCGATATAAAGGTTGAAAGAAGATGAATACCATGGCTGCTGGTCGGCGGAGGCGGCGGCGAAGCTCCTTTTACGACGGCGACGGACGGCGGCGGCGATATAATCTTGAGAAAAATAACCTCTTATATTCAGACCAGAGGAGGGTATTTAAACAAATAACCCTAGGGCTATCAAACTAAAAACGGGTACGGCCCAATTAAAAAGCCTAATTCAAGCCCAACAAGTATATTTATAAATTTCTTAGTACTATCCTTTATTTTATAAATAAGATATTAATTATAAGTTTGATATGATGATATATGCAATCATTATTATTAATTTAAGAAAGATTTCTTAATAAGAATTCAACCTAAAACTGGTAAACTAAACTCATGATAATATAATTAAGAATAAATAATATTTTTTTATTAAATATTTATTTAAATATTATAAGTTTTATTCATCCGCAGCGAAATAGATGAAGGTGATCAATGGGGATTGTAGATGCGCTTATAAGAGCATTATTATGAATACGATTGAAATCGGAGATTGCAAAAAGATTTTTGAAAAAGAAAACAAGCTTGAAGTCAAATCCCGCTGTGAAGGCAATAATAGAGCAATATATTAATTTCGTGCAACAAACATTTTAGACCAAGAATATTACTTGAAGGTAAGGCTTCTATGGGATGAGATGGATTAAAACCACTTCATAGGTGGTGTAGATGTCATGAAATGAAAACTAATTATGATGAATGTTATATTAAGTTTCTAATGGGTCTCGAGAAAAAAGGTATGAGTATGTGAATGATCATATTCTATTTCAAGATTATTGGTCGGACGTTTACAAATTGTTTATAATGCTACAAAAATGTGGAGAAGAAATCGAAACAGAAGAGATCTTACCAAGAGTCAACAATGATCATGAAAGAAGAGAATTCAAAAATTGTAAATTAGTTTATTGAAAAGAGTAAGAACAAAAATACATATTATTGTCACTATGGAAGGTTGTTTTAAGTTTGTAGGTTACCCTGATTTCTGATGGGTAGAAACAACCTAAAAAAGGAAATATGAAGAGAAATAATACATGAATGGTAGTAAATTCAGTTGTTGAAAAGAAGATGCTGAGAACATGTTGATGGAGGAATATCGAATGTATATACAGTTTCTAAAAAATATGCGACAAATTAAGAATAAAGGGATTGACTCCATTTCCTCGACAAGTAAGTAATCTTATCATAATCCATTTGTTTTGAATATATTTGATTATAACCCTATAATGAAGGAATATATAGACATAGAATATAGAAGACTAATTGATTTGGAAGAGCATGTTATATATGTTATATGTAACTAGCATTTAGCCCGTGCATTTGCACGATTAATAATATAAATCTAGAATTTTTAATTTTATTTTTAACCGTTTTAAATTTAAAGGCGGGTTAACTCACAATCCGACTCAAATATCCAAATTAACCACAGCACTCGACCTGGCAATCCGGATACTTTAAAAATTAAGCATCATTATATATATAGAGAGAGATTAGTTAGTTAAAAAGTTGAACTTATATTAATATTAAAACGTCTCGCGTTTATCAAATTTGTTGTTGAATTTAAAATATAAAGTCTTTGTAGCCTAGTTGGTTAAAGAGTTGTACTTATTTTGTTAGGTTGCAAGTTCGAAACATACCTCTAACATTTTTAATTTTATTTTTAACCGTTTTAAATTTAAAGGCGGGTCAACCCACAATCCGACCCAAGTATCCAAATTAACCACAGCTCTCGACCCGGCAATCCGGACACTTTAAAAATTAAGCATCATTATATATATATATATAGATTAGTTAGTTAAAAAGTTGAACTTATATTAATATTAAAACGTCCCGCGTTTATCAAATTTGGTGTTGAATTTAAAATATAAAGTCTTTGTAGCCTAGTTGGTTAAAGAGTTGTACTTGTTTTGTTAGGTTGCAAGTTCGAAACATACTTCTAGCATTTTTAATTTTATTTTAAACCGTTTTAAATTTAAAGGCGGGTCAACCCACAATCCGACTCAAATATCCAAATTAACCACAGCTCTCGACCCGGCAATCCGGACACTTTAAAAATTAAGCATCATTATATATATATATAGATTAGTTAGTTACAAAGTTGAATTTATATTAATATTAAAACATCCCGCGTTTATCAAATTTGGTGTTGAATTTAAAATATAAAGTCTTTGTAGCTAGTTGGTTAAAGAGTAGTACTTGTTTTGTTAGGTTGCAAGTTCGAAACATACCTCTAGCATTTTTAATTTTATTTTAAACCGTTTTAAATTTAAAGGCGGGTCAACCCACAATCCGACTCAAATATCCAAATTAACCACAGCTCTCGACCCGGCAATCCGGACACTTTAAAAATTAAGCATCATTATATATATATATAGATTAGTTAGTTAAAAAGTTGAACTTATATTAATATTAAAACGTTCCGCGTTTAACAAATTTGGTGTTGAATTTAAAATATAAAGTCTTTGTAGCTTAGTTGGTTAAAGAGTTGTACTTGTTTAGTTAGGTTGCAAGTTCGAAACATACCTCTAGCATTTTTAATTTTATTTTTAACCGTTTTAAATTTAAAGGCGGGTCAACCCACAATCCGACCCGAGTATCCAAATTAACCACAGCTCTCGACCCATCAATCCGGACACTTTAAAAATTAAGCATCATTATATATATATAGATTAGTTAGTTAAAAATTTGAACTTATATTAATATTAAAACGTCCCGCGTTTATCAAATTTGGTGTTGAATTTAAAATATAAAGTCTTTGTAGACTAGTTGGTTAAAGAGTTATATTTGTTTTGTTAGGTTGCAAATTCGAAACATACCTCTAGCATTTTTAATTTTATGTTTAACCGTTTTAAATTTAAAGGTGGGTCAACCCACAATCCGACCCAAGTATCCAAATTAACCACAGCTCTCGACCCGGCAATCCGGACACTTTAAAAATTAAGCATCATTATATATATATATATAGATTAGTTAGTTAAAAAGTTGAACTTATATTAATATTAAAACGTCCCGCGTTTAACAAATTTGGTGTTGAATTTAAAATATAAAGTCTTTGTAGCTTAGTTGGTTAAAGAGTTGTACTTGTTTAGTTAGGTTGCAAGTTCGAAACATACCTTTAGCATTTTTAATTTTATGTTTAACCGTTTTAAATTTAAAGGCGGGTCAACCCACAATCCGACCCGAGTATCCAAATTAACCACAGCTCTCAACCCATCAATCCGGACACTTTAAAAATTAAGCATCATTATATATATATAGATTAGTTAGTTAAAAATTTGAACTTATATTAATATTAAAACGTCCCGCGTTTATCAAATTTGGTGTTGAATTTAAAATATAAAGTCTTTGTAGACTAGTTGGTTAAAGAGTTATATTTGTTTTGTTAGGTTGCAAATTCGAAACATACCTCTATCATTTTTAATTTTATGTTTAACCGTTTTAAATTTAAAGGCCGGTCAACCCACAATCCGACCCAAGTATCCAAATTAACCACAGCTCTCGACCCGGCAATCCGGACACTTTAAAAATTAAGCGTCATTATATATATATATATATATTAGTTAGTTAAAAAGTTGGAACTTATATTAATATTAAAACGTCCCGCGTTTATCAAATTTGGTGTTGAATTTAAAATATAAAGTCTTTGTAGCCTAGTTGGTTAAAGAGTTGTACATGTTTTGTTAGGTTGCAAGTTCGAAACATATCTCTAGTATTTTTAATTTTATTTTTAACCGTTTTAAATTTAAAGGCGGGTCAACCCACAATCCGACTCAAATATCCAAATTAATCACAGCTCTCGACCCGGCAATCCGGACACTTTAAAAATTAAGCATCATTATATATATATAGATAACAAAAAGTTCAATATTGGTATAAGAAATCCTGATTTACCTAAGGTAATGTAGATGTATTAATTATTTACACATTTTTTCAAATATTATTTAATAATAATATCTAAACTTACAAAAGAGAAGAGGAGGAACGATATTTTTTCTAAATCCAATTATTGGGAAAAAATTAGAAATTTATATTTTATTGAAAACAGTATGTATCTGAACAATGTTTTTTTTTTTTTTTTATTTTAAGTGTTTTCCATAAGAGACTTAGACACCCAATAAATGTGTATTAAAATATGTATTTCTTGAGTTGGTTTATAAAAAAATCATTGTTCCAAATGTCTATTTGTAAAAATTGCAAAGATTACCTTTCGAGGGTCTCTCAAATTAAGATTTTTTTTAGTTAATAAATGTTGATATATGGGTATGATTATTCATCAGTTCGGTTTTTGGCTTATTCGAGTTTTCGGTTCGGGTTTTCGAAATTTATTATTTTAGTCAAATTCGAAAATTGAACCGATTTGAAAAAATTCGAATTCGATGAACTCAAATTCGGTTCGAATTCGGTCGGATATTCTGTTTATACCAAATATTGAACATCACCTACGTACCCATAAGATAAAAAAAAAAATCTTAAATGAGTTAACAAAATAAATAATGTCTTAAAGAGATCATATATATACTTAAATTATAAAATAAATATAAATCACGCAAGCTAAACTTAGTGACTCAACGTCAATATATATTCAGCAATTGAACGACGAAAGTAAAAAGTGTCGACGACGACAATATATGGCGGTTGAGAGGTGTGAACGGCTAGAGAAAGGGAAAAATGAATGAGAGATTATAGATTTAATGTAGGGTTCTAGTAGGAGGTTCATGATAATTTAATATATAATATGTAATAAATTATATAATATATAATAAAAAATGAATTCGGTTTTCGGTTTGGTTTTTGAGCTGAAACCTAAACTCGAAAACCAAACCGAAAACTATATTTGAATTTGAATCGGTTAAGAATTCGATTCGAAACCGAAAATGTAATTCGAATTCGGTTTATTCGAATTCGGTCGAATATTCGGTTCAAACCAAATATTGAATATCCCTATATATGGGGACCATATCGAAAACCTCAATTATAAATTCACCGTATATGTTGACTATAATGGATGATTTCTCTAGGTGTACTTGGATTTTTTTTTTTTTAATTTCAAACATGTTTAATATTGTACAACTATTAAAGTTATTAAAATAAATAATGTTTAGATTTTGAAATTTTTAGAAATTGTTCATCAAACATTTTGTAAATATTCACCACGACAAAATTGTGTGGTTGAATGAATCATAAACATTTTGATACAAATTGCAAGATCATTAATAATTAAGTCAAAATTAGAAGTAAAATTTTGATCATATTCTTATTGACGCAACATATTTTAAAATAGATTTTCCACAAATGTTTCAAATGGTAAAACACCAATTGAAATATTATGTAGAAAGAGACCAGAATTCAAGATACTTAAAATCTTATAATATTATGATGTATTTGTTATGTGGCAAATGTTTTACCTAACAAATTAAAATTTGTTAAATCTCTTTTACATATATCTTTTAAATAATATCAACACTACATATGTATATGTTTCTAGTGATGTCGTTTTTCATTAAGATTTATATTTTATTTAAAATGTCATCGGAAATAAAAATGAAACATCTGAATGCAAATCAAGTGAATTATGAATGCAAATCAAGTGAATTATCTTTTTTTTTATGATAAGATAAAAAAATCAATTTTTGATGAGATTAATATAGATCATAAGAATACTGAAAATATTAAAGAAAATGAAATTTTTTCATTTTTCTAGATTTATTATGGGTTAATCAGCTGAATGTTATCCAATATGAAGTTATACCTTCATTAGTGTCTATTAATGCTCCAAATCAAACAAATGATAATGGTAAAAAAACTTTTAAAATACTAATTCACCATTGAAAGATTATGTTGTAAGTTAAATTAAAATGAATGAAAATAATAAATTAGTTCACTATCTTTTTTTTATATGTTTTTTTTATAAATTTGAACAATTCACTGAATTTGTAAATTAATTCAGAACAAAAACTTGAAAATTAACTAAATTGACTAAAGAAAAAAAAGACAATTGGATGTAAATGAATTTGTAAGATAAAATTAAATACAAATGAAAGTATTGATAAAGTACAGAGCTAAAGCTAGATTAGTTGTAAAAAGATATAATCAATTAGTTGTAAAAGGATATAATCAAATAGATGGAATATATTTTTATTAAATATTTACATAAATAGATGTAAATATTATTTTTTGAATATTGTATTGAAAATGATATATATATATATATATATATATAAATATATATATATATATATAAATATTATTTTTTGAATATTGTATTGAAAATGATATATATATATATATATAAATATATATATATATATATATATATATATATATATATATATATATATATATATATATATATATATATATATATATAAATATCTGAATGTTTGAAAGTTTGAAAGGTATTTTATCAAAATAAATATGTAAACTTAATAAAAATTTATATGGATTGAAACAATAATTTAGACAAGGTCATTGACAGATATCTAATATTTTGAATATATTGGTTTTATTAAGTTTGAAAATAATCCTTATTTGTTAATTAAAATTGAAGGCATTTTATTAATGTATATTGATAATATTTTTATAACAAGGAGCTCATTATATTGATAATATTTTTATAACAAGGAGCTCATTATATCATAATAATGTTAAAAAAAATGTTTTGTTTATTAATATATGTATATGATAATATACTAAGGACTCATTATAATATATTAATAATGTTAAAAAAGAGTTAAGTGTCTTGTTGAATGGTTAAGTGTTTGCATATTATGTGTTTGATTTGTTGTCCCATTTTTTTCCATCTTCTAATTAAATGACATCTAGAGGTGAATATTCTCAACCTCCCTAAGAGCATATGCATCGCATGACCGGTGCCGCGTACAACGTGTAAAAGGGCAGGTCATTGTTTTTTTTTAATCTGACTTTTTAATTATTATATAATAATATACTCTATAATATAATATAAATATTAGTTATATATTTAATTAATAAATATATATTTTAAATAAATTAATATATTTCCCCTATTTTATTATTATTTTTAAGTAGTTCAACTTCTCAAAATTTTATATAATATAGGAATATTAGTTATATATTTAATTATAAAAATGTTTTTAATATTATAATATATTTTAAAATATAAAAATATTTTATATTTTATTATAATATAGAAATATTAGTTATATATTTTCAATTTTTTCAATAATATAGGAAAATTAGTTATATATTTTCAAATTTATTCTTATAATAATATTTTTAATATTATAATATATTTTAAATTATAAAAATATTTTATATTTTAATTTATTTAATATTAGTTATATATATTTAATTAATAAATTAATATATTTTAAATAAATTAATATATTTTTTTATTAATTATATTAATACGTTTTTTAAGGGTTTAAATTCTTAAATTTATTCTTGTAATGTTTTTAATATTATAATATATTTTAAATTCTCAAATTTTTTATAAGATAAGAATATTAGTTATATATTTAATTAATAAATTAATATTTTAAATAAATTAATATTTTTTCTATTAATTATATTAACATATTTTATTATTTAAAAAAAATATAATTTAAAATAATTTTAAAAATATAATACTTAAAATAATATAAAATAAAAATAATATTTTAATTATTCAGGGCGGACAGAAGTATTGGAGTGTTTTGACCAAGTACAACATGTGCTACTTTCAGCTGAGGTGGAAAATTGATTTGACAAAATAAATGGGCAGATGTCTTGTGAGTTGGACATGCTTTAAGATACTAGGTTTAGTAAGCGCGTATATTTGCGAATTATTTAGTTTAAGATGTATTAAACCTATGACTAAATGTATTAAAAAGAACCCAGTGATAATTTTATTTGTGATTGTGAAAAATATAGAGAATTAGATAGAAGTATTACATTTAATATATTGACTAATCTGTTAAAATGAATAAGCAAGTTCTAGTAAAGTTTAAATATAAGTATAAATGTTATTTTATTAATAATTTAATAAAAAAAATATCAATATATTTACGTCATAAATCCGCCCGAAATCTATAAGCTTGAAATTTAAAATTAATTTTGTGAAGTTTTCAATGACTGACATTTGACATAGGATCTTTTATCTATAAAATAATTTATATTAAATAATAACTAATTTACTGTAAATACTTTCACCTAAATTTACATAACATTAATTCATAACCAAATAATAATATAAATAATTTCAATTTAGCTATATATCTAAATTTCAAATATATATACAGTAATAATAGGAGCTAAATATTTGTAGAATAAGTTTAAAATTAGGTCTAAAAATGTCTCAAATACAAAGTCTAACCATTAATTTTTCTTCATATTATTAAATTATTTAATTTATTAATTAAAAAATATATATTATAACTTTTAAGCTTTTATCTAAATTTTAACTATAAAATATATATAACCTTTTAAAATTATTATAATATTATATATATATATATATATATATATATAACAAACTTAAATACATGTTTAAATTATATATATTAATATATTTAAATATAAATTAGTTATTTTTTAATTATATATTATTTAAATTATATATTTTTAAAATTATATAAATTATATATATACATTTATTACACTCCCACTAATTTATTTTTCAAATTTATTATAAATTTAAAACAACAACTAAAAGGGAAGAGCTAATATGATTGCATAATTTAGCTGTTGGTTTATTAAGTTTTAAATTAATGGGACATAATATAATACAAAAATATTAAAAAGATGAAATAAAAATAAAACAATTATTTCTTATGGAAATAAATAGTGGGAATGTATTTAATTTTTGAGTAATGATAGGAGAGCGAAATATTTGCAGGACGTAACGCTAACTATATTTTTCTCTTTATTTTCATTAATAATTTTTTCTCTCTTCTCACTACCTACCTTTTCTTTCTATATTAATTAAGACTCATTCAATAAAAAATTAATTATTATTATTAATTTTTTTTTAATAATTATTCTCTTTAATTTTTATTATCATAAATATGTTTTTTTTTTTTTAAATTCAATTATGAATGTTTAGCTCCACGCCCTATTCGCTGCAAATGTTTAGGCCCTATTCGCTGCAAATGTTTAGCCCCCTATCATTACTCTTAATTTTTTATTCTTTTTATATAAATTTATTAATTTATATATTTATCAAATATAATATACATATATATTTTAAATATTTTATTAATTTAATTTGTTCACTATTTATATTATTACTTATTTAAAATAAATAAATTTATATATATATATATATAATAATAATAATAAAAATTAAATTATATAAATAACACATCATTCCTATAAAAATTCTTGATAATTTTATTCCCGCTTCCTATATTTTATAAATATTATTTACCAAATTATTGGTCAAAGACACAAAGTCAAACTATTGTTTAAATATACTAAATTGAAATTAAATTTAATAAATATTCAACTACTTTTAATATTATTGTAAAATTATGACGAATGAATGCATACTAAGTCTAATAAAAGAGCTTAAATAGTGTGTAAAAAATGTATTGAACTATTATAAAAACAATATTATTTTGTTAAATGATGTGAATAAATTATTAACTCTAGTCAAACTAACAAATATTTTTTATTAAGAATTTAAATTGACTATTATAAAAACAAATATCGTCCAGGAGACTAGGGATAGACCATTATTTATGTTCTCTTGTTATTTTAATTTAAATCTCAATAATAATAATATGTTTTATTAATAATATTACCTTATATACAAATGCAATTTTATCGTAGACAAATTATTTATAAAATAGTGAGATAGTCTTATTTATTTATTTTAAATGGGTAATGAAATTTGAGTTAATTACATAATTTACCTCATTTCTCTCTCTATCTCTTTGTCAATTTGATTCTTCTCGAAGCAGTCAGATTCTTCAAAGCCATAATTTTCAAAAAGTGAGAGAGTAATATGTTTAAGTTATTCATTCATTTATAATTTATAATAGGTTAAATTCTCATATTCTAATTCTCATCTTAACTTTGTAGTTTTATGGAGAAAAGTCTAGGAATTGGTGTAACGTGTATTTTTCACTGATTATGATAAGATTTGCAAGGTTTCTTTATGAATTCTTTCTTGAATTTATGTTTTATGATTTTTAGTAAGCAGTTTTGATTATGATTTCTATTATTATTGTCGATTATTTCAGGAATTGTGTCTCGGATCAAATCTGTTGTTGTTTTCCTCATCCAGACTAGTTCAAGAACACAATTATACAATTTACGCATTGTAAGTCATTTTTGTTATATCTTTTTTATTCATCTATTGAATTGAGATCAAAATATTGTTGATAATAACTAGTTTAATGAATGATATGGTTTTTTTTTTTACTTTAGTTTGTAAAAGCATCATGTCAACTAAGGAGACTAAGAGAAGAAGGGTAACAATTGAAAATTTAAGTCTATCTAATGAAGAATCCAATAATAATGGAGAGAACGGTGAATTAAAGAAAGGACCATGGACTACAGCAGAAGATAACGTTTTGTTGGAATATGTCGAAAAATATGGGAAAAAAAATTGGAACAATGTACAGAAGATGACTGGACTCTCTCGATGTGGAAAATCATGCAGGCTGAGATGGTTGAATCATTTAAAGCCGAATTTGATTAAATTTGCAATCACTCCTGAAGAAGAAAAACGAATTGTGGAATTACACTATCAAATTGGTAGCAAATGGTCTCGCATGGCTAGTGAGGTTTGTTTCTGATTTTTTCAGTAAATTGAATTGACACTATATTTGTTGAGTTGTTTCTTAATGAGAATCATTTTTTATCTCATGTTTCAGTTACCTGGTAGGACTGATAACGACATAAAGAACTTCTGGAACACGAGATTGAAACGATTGCAACGGTTAGGACAACCAATTTATCCTCCTGAAATATGTAAGGCAGTTCAGAAAAGTGAGCAAACGGAAAACAAAAGCACTATCATGTCAGGATATGGATCTCGTAGGTATCCTTTTCATTTGCCAGCTGGGGTAGTGTATACCGATATTCCTACGATGAAATTCGACGGTTTGAAAAACAATAGTCACCCACCAGATTATCCTAATGTTCTTAGTTTTTCAGTGCCACCTTTTGGATCTTCTAATCAAGGATTACCCATTTCACAACCTGCAAAGGTGTTCAATGAATCTGTTGCAGGTTATAATAATATCCCCTATTCGTCGTCTGTTCAACATATGAATAATGGGAATTTACCATCTTCATACATTAATCAATCTCAACCATGGCCGATTATGTATAATTGCGTCAATCCTATCTCAAATGTCCATTCTTATCCTTTTTCTTCCCCGAGGCTGGATGTTTTAGCCTCGAATAAGTCGGAACTCTCTTCACTCCAATATATAGATCCTCCAATAGATGGTAAATGGGAAAAACCATTATCCCCTAATCCCTCTTTTGATTCTATAGATGACGTTGTTATACCCTTCCAAACTCGTGAGTTTAATTCAGACGATCCCACGGGTATTCGTCGTGAATCTGAATGTATGGAAATGTGCTATCCTACGGGCCAAGGCCAGGGCCAGCAACAGAAACTGATGCCAACAAATTCTATATTTGACAATTATAAGTTCGAAGACTACAGACCCTTGGATTTAACACTGTTATCTTCATGCCAATCCACTCATATTGGAGGAGGCATGATTGAAATTATTCCGGGTAAGTGCATGAATTTTGATATTGTTTAGTCTTTCATTTTGCTTTCTTCTGATTTTATTTATTTTTCTTCTTTTTAAACAGAGTTGGATAATGTGGTAATCGATGGAATCAAGTTGTCTGATTTGTAATTTTGTTTATGTTGAACTTCTTTATCAATGATTTGAACCTTTGTTATGGTTCTAGTTTTAATTTTTAATTGGATGTTTTTTTCAAGCTTTAGTTGTTTATTATTTGTGGATTTTGATTGAATTTCTTATTTTTATAATAAAAAAGATCACACATTTAAAATACTATTTAATAAATATTCAATTAAATCAATAATATTATATGGTCAAATAAGTAAAATAGAAAAAAAAATCACATAAATAAATAATTATTTTAAAATGAAAAGAAAGAAAAAGATAAAAATAAATTAAAACTATATTACTTTTATTAATCTTTATAATACCGATTTAAAATCCTATACCATCGTAATATCCATAATTGCATTTTAATTTTTATAATACCCTCTCTAAAATCCATACTAATTGAGACTTGAACCCTAGTAGATTGAGACTCGAACCCTAGTTGAGACTTGAACCCTAGTTGAGACTTGAACCCTAGTCTCTAATTTGAAATTTAACAACACATAAAACCAAAAGTATATGAATTCAATCTTTAAGAGTACAGTTCAATTAATTAAACACATCTCAGGATTAAGAAATGGTTGAAATTGGAAGAGATTCAGTAACTGTTGTTAACATTTATCAATATGAAACTAAATCTATAAGAAAATGTTCTTTGAAACACACATATTCATCATGATCAAAGACAGTGCTCGTGGTAAAAGCTTAAAAGCGTCTGATTAAAAACCTAAAACTCAATCGGCACATGAGTGATTATAATTCAGCACGTTGTTTACTAAGAACGAAAAGAAGGCGTTATGAACAAGAAACTGTAACAACTATTTTGTAATCGGGGGGATCACATATCAGTGAGATTGAGTTGAGTTCTCAAGGTTTAAAGAAGAAGAAGAAGATTACCATGGCTGCTGGTCGGCGTCGGCGACGAAACTCTTAACGGCGGACGGCGGCGATATACACCAGAGCCCTAGGGCTATCAATCAAACTATATATACACGTACTGCCGAATTTAAAACCCTAATTCAAGCCCAGCCCAAGTGATGATTTCCCAAAGTAACGGGATTTCATTCAAACTAAGTCGTTCATTCCCAAACTAACCTAGTTTTTTATTCAAAATAAGTTTTTTTTTATACATTAAAAATTCATTATGTATAAATTAAAATATTTATATTTTGATATATATTTTAAATTATTATTTATATAAATTAAATTATTTATATTTTATTTAAATTATTATTTTTATAAATTTGATTATTTATATTTTAATATATAATTTAAATTTAATTATTTGAATATATATATATATATATATATATATATATATATATATATATATATATATATATATATATATATATATATATATATATATATATATATATATATATATCATCCCTCTCTAAAATTTGTTGCAGAAATACTCAAACTTTATTGCAACGTGTCAGGAAAATTATTTGAAAATATTGAAAGCAAGACATCAGCACACAAAATTATTCCATACAATGAGCAAAATGAAATTTTGAGGTAACTACTGCACTCTCCATGTTCACATATAGTTGTTAGTTGTATAGTGTGCAATCTCGATTGGGTTAAATACATCGATAAATATCACAATCTAACAATACTTTTTGAGATATGGCAGTATGATTTTCTCTCTATCCCATTAGCACATGATTGAGAGAAATATGGTAATCTTGTTCCCAATGAAAATTTGAGAAAAAAGAAAAACTAACGAGGTCAAAACCAGCGTATTCGAACCGAAATGGATAACCCATAAAGGACTATCATTTGTGGGAGTGTGGCCAAGAAGGTCATACGAGACGTAGCCAACGCTGTTCTGAGCAAAATCGTCAATAATTTAGATAAATGATGATTGTAATCGTTTTATGAATATTTAATTATTATATTGTTATGGTTAAAATATTTTAAATTTATTAGTATTTATCAATTATTTATTAGAATGCTAAAGGGATATTTATTCCACAATATAAATAATAATTGAAATATAAATATATATATAGGGATCAAATTTATAAAAAATAATCAAATTTATAAAAATAATAATTTAAAATATATATCAAAATATAAATAATTTAATTTATATAAATAATAATTTAAAATATATATCAAAATATAAATAATTTAGTTTATATATAATGAATTTTAAATGTAAAAAAAAAAAGAGTAGTAAAATATGTTAGTTTGAGAATGAATGAAAAAACTAGGTTAGTTTGGGAAAATGAACGTCAAAAAAAGTTATTTTTGAGAAACCATCCAACGAACAAGTATAATAAAAAAAATCTATATATTCCAATACATGATGGCCAAAATTTATATGTAGTTTTTAATGATTGACATTTAAACTAGTATATTTTATTATCTATAAAATTATGGTCAATTTCCATTTGATAATTGAGCTCTGGTTGTTTTTATCAAATTAGCTCAAACTTTGATAGGACCATATTTAGATTTTATTTTTTTTAACTTATCAATTTAAAACCGGTCGGTTTAGATTGAGATACGTTGGATTTAGGGTTTAAATTGGAATTTTTCTATTTGTTCTTTTTTAAATTGGTTTGAAATAAGATCTACAACGTTCTCATTATCAAGAAACTCACACATAATCTTGTTTGTCTTTGATATATAGATGTAGGCGATACTTTATTTTGTTATCTATTCTAGACATAGTCCTTTCTGCTTAAATTATATAAATCAACTTTTTTATATTTCTTTGTATGATTTTGAGTATATAAGTAATACAAAATGTGTTTTCTTTAGAATATTATATCATATTTGCTTGCATTTTTATCATTATCTATTGATATTACAGTCAGTTCATTCCGTGTTTGCATATCATTTATGTTTTGTTTTCATTTTATGTTTGTAATATTAATGGATAATGGATATTAGAGTAAGTTATTTTTGTATTTCTACATTTTTTTTAATTTGATTGGGGATTGGATTAGTCATTATTATGAAATTGATTTAATATTTTACATGTATATAAATCAATTTTCATTTTGTCTCAATTAGTTTTCATCATGTCTCAATTATTATGAAAGTTCATGTCTCTACATACTACATTGTTACGAGAGAATCGTCTCCAATCGAATTCCCTTCTCATTATCATCAATCAGATGTGCTCCAACATGTTAATGATATACATTGATGTATTTGGTAACATCCATTAATTAAATATTTCATAAATATTATTGTCTACCATGTCACACTTTGGATCCTCTTTGAAGTATGCCTTTGACCATATTCTCTTAGTAATTCGAATCGTAGAAGTAAGGATGACAATTTAAAACCGTCCCGCAAAAACCGAACCGAATTGCCCCGTTTGGGACGGTTTTTCCCCGAAACCGAACGGGGATAGGACGGGGATGGTATTTGTGTGCTCCACCCCACTCTGCCCCGCCCCGATTTCACCCCGAACACCATAAACATAATTAAAAAATATGAAATCATCAATATATTTATTTATTCACTCTATTTTATAAGAGTAGTAAAGTTATTTCTTTATAATAATATAAAATTTTAATATATTATATTAAAAAATTATTTATATAATTTTATTGTATAATATTTATTTATTTTAAAAAAAATTATTAACAGTGCCCCGCGAGATTCCCCGAAACCGAAAATAACCGAACGGGGCGGGGATGGTATTAAAAAAATCCCCTAAATTAAAACGGGGCGGGGATGGTAAATGCATTCCCCGCCCTGAACCGCCCCATTGCCATCCCTACGTAGAAGTACCGACTCTTTGTTTGGTTTGTCCGAGTACTCTTAAATTGACATCAAAATGTTCTGGATTGGTGGATCGAACACACCTCTAAAATAATAATTTATAGTCTTCAACCATATTTCCTCTAGCACAATTTGTATACCAATGTCAGCAAAATTTATGCTCCTGTATTTGGTAATAATTTAGCAATTTCTCTTATTAATCCCTAACAAAATGAAATTTTAATGATCGATTAAAAACTGTGTGATCAAATTGTATATTAAAATCAAATTGTAGTTTAAAAACATACATTTTTCTACATTTCTGAAATGATGTTAATGTTATCTCCTTCTAAATGTAGATCCTCAATTAAAAGTTTGAAAACTCAATCTCAACGTGTTTGACTCTCTCCTTCCACCACATCCCATGCTATCAATAACATGTGATCATTTGCATCTCGACCAACAACAAAAAGTAGTTCCCCTTTATATGTAGTCTTCATAAAGTCATCCCCAATTATTGGTTTACAACCGTTTATCCAACCACTATTCTGTGCCTCAAAGCACACATACATTATATGAAATTTTGTTTCACTTGTGGTTTCATCTTTGATGGTATTAAAAATAAAAATACCATTATTCCTTGATTGTAGTTCTTCCAAATAGTTTCATGAGTCATTGAAATATTTCTCAATTTCACATTTAACTTCGGCCAAAACTATTCTTTTTGCTTTATTCATCAAAGAACAACTCACATCACAATTTAAATTCTTCCAACAAAGTTGTTGATTTTTTTTTTTGTAAAAATGTCTTTTTGGATTAAAATTCTATTGCAAAATTTCATCGCAACATACTTTCCAAAGACCAACATGTCTTGTTATCAAAATAGCAAAAGTGTTCAGGAAAATAATTCTTTAATATTCAATTTTGTTTTATGTTTTTTCCTTATTTGCAAAAATATCATGAACATCCTTTTTTATGTTTTGTCCTTATTTGCAAAAAAATACTATGAATATCCTTCCTTTTTTTGATGTATTTCACCCTCATTCTGTAAGAGTATTATTTAATCCATTTTAAACTAACTCTGCAATCAAATGAATAATTTGTTATAACATCTTTTATCATCTTTTTTTACTCAAACATTATGTCTACAATAAACCTCACTGCACTTTGAACAGAAAGGTTGTATTTCAAATAAGAAGATTGTCATCTTTTTACTTAATGCGATATTACATTATCATCAAGCCCCTCATAATCAATTTCATCTTCATCTTTTTCATCATTCATATCACTAGTATAATCTGACTTAACTTCAACCTCCTCTTCATAAGTAGGGTCTTCTTCTTCATCCTCATCTTTAACTTGAAAGTCACTTTCAACCTCACATTATCTTTCACATTGAATTGAATCGGGACATCTTTGATATTTATCTCAATTTCAATATCTTCTTCAAAATATTTTTCTTCATCATCTTCATCTTCATCCTCCACATCTTCAACCTCCATATTTTCAGCATTCATCTTTATAACTTGTAGAGGTATATGAAGAAGACTTGATTGAATTTAATAATCTTGAAGTATAGAATCATCTTTTACTTTAAGATGAAAATTAACCTCCAAGCACGTCTCAAATACCAAATGTGGAAGGCAATAATAATGGTGAGAACTGTGAATTAAAGAAAGGACCATGCCCAGTAGAAGATAACGTTTTGTTGGAATATGTCGAAAAATATGGGAAAAGAAATTGGAATGTTGTATAGAAGATTACTAGACTCTCTCGATGTAGAAAATCATGTAGGATGTGTTGGTCAAATCATTTAAAGTCGAATTTGAGTAAAATTGCAATCACTCCTAAGGAAGAAAGACGTATTGTGGAACTACATTATCAAATTAGAAACAAATGGTCTCGAATGGCAAGTGAGGTTAGTTTCTGCTAATTCTTTTTAGTAAATTGAATTGACACTATATTTGTTGTGATTTTTCTTAATGATAATTATTTTTTACCTTAAGTTTTAGTTAACTGGTACGACAAATAACGAGATAAAGAACTACTAGAACACAAGATTGAAATGACTCTAACGGTTAGGACAACCAATTTATCTTCCTGAAATATGTAAGGCAGTTCAGGAAAGTAAACAAACGAAAAATGAAAGCCCTATCATGTCAGAAGGATCCCGTAAGTATCCTTTTCATTTGCCTAGGTTCGACGGTTTAAAAATCAATAGCCACACACCAGATTATCCTAATGTTCCTAGTTTTTAAGTGCCACCATTTCGATCTTCTAATCACGTATTACCCATTTCACAACCTGCAAAGGTGTTCAAGAAATTTGTTACCAGTTATAATAATATCTCCTATTCATCCGTTCAACGTATGAATAATGAGAATTTACCATATTTATACAATAATCAATCTCAATCATGGTCGATTATGTATAATTACGTCACTCATATCTTAAATGTTCATTCTTATCCTTCTTCTTCTTCAAGGTTGAAGCAATTTATAAGGCCTTGTTGTTTTCAAATAACCTTAATTACTGTAAATTATAGATTCTTAATTCAAAAATGAGATTTACACCTATAGACTGAGACAAAAACATAGTAGAGAAAAGATCGATAGAGTTAGGATATATTGTTTGTTCATAATATTCAACATAACCCTAAACCTATCCAAATTAAAGCCTTTAAATACCAAGTAAACTTAGCAAAAGTCTCAACCATAGTTAGGAACTTAACTGATAAGGTAAGAAAGACAAATATGACTGAATATGAGCAGATGACAGATTTTTTAATCAAACAAAACAAAGAAAACAATTCTTCATTCAAATAAAAAACAATAGGAATCGAATTTGATGTTTTACACAAATCTAAGTACAACTCTCTTCATTCAGCTGAAAATCAATAGGAATCAAATTTGATGTTTTACAAAAATCTAAGTACAACTCTGTGCCGCTTCACGTAACGCGATGTGCCTTCGCGTGACGACCGTGCCGCTTCGCGTGACGACCGTGCCACTTCGCGTAATGCGATGTGCCTTCACGTAACGCAATGGGCCTTCGCGTGCCGACAGTGTCGCTTCGCGTGCCAACCATGTTGTTTTGTTTGTCAAACGCTGCTTCGGGTAATGCGATGGGTTCATCTGGTGACCACTATGCCATTTCGCAAGATCACACGGATCTTCCCTGAAACGGAACCGATTCAGAGTATCATTTGCAAATATCATCATCGAAAAGATGAACAACCAATATCAACCAGATGAATATGATGAACAACCAATATGAACCAGATGAACAATAAGAACAAGTTAATGGAAAAAACAATATGAACAATAAGATGAACAAAATATGAATCAATATGAACAATAAGAACATGTTAAATCGATTTAGAGTTTGAAATGAAAATGATGGAAATAAGAACATGAACATATTTAGAGTTTTGAAATAAATCGATTTAGGGTTAGAGTTTGAAATGAAGATATAAGAACATAAATTTGTATGATGAACACATGATATTAGAACAGGGGTTTTGATATCATTGATCTGTATGAGTGTTACGCCACCGTCGTCGTCAAAGAGAGAACAAGAAGTAGAGAGAGAAGAGAGAGAAAGAAAAGGAAGGAAATAAAAAAATTGAGTATTTATATAAAGAACATTCCATTCCGCGAAACGCGAAGGCCCTTCGCATTACGCGAATAGGGTATTTTCGTTCAAAAAAAATAAAGTGACCACTAGATCAATAAAAATTATGGGGTGACCACGGATACAAATAAGGTGATTATTAGGGTCATCTCGTCAAATTTCCCCATTAGCTAGTTTACCTGATTTATCTCTCTCTATCAATTTGATTCATTCTCACTCTTTCCTCTCTCCCCTATATAAATCAAACTAGGGTTCATTAGAGCAGCCACCTGATTCCTCAAAGCCATAATTTTCAAAAAGTGAGAGAATTAATTATATGTATAACTTATTCATGCATTATAATATGTTCAATTCCCATATGTTAATTCGGTTAGGATCGGATCACCGATAGAGGACCGGGGTCCGGTTAAAGGGAATCGTTTACAACAAACACACACCAATTGACACTAATTCGGTTAAAGATTAGAACCGTTCTTAACACTACGCAGGTTGTCACAGACTCTTGAACCGAGTTCAAGGGAAGAAATGTATGTTTCGACCTGAAGCAACACATAGTTCAGTTAAGGAATGTAGTATGGAGAAGTGGGTTGGAATGAAGTAAAGTCGGTTGGGTTGGTAAAGTAATGATTTGGTTCGGTTGGAGTATATATAGTGATTCGGTTCGGTTGATGAGGTAACCGGAAATAAAGAAAAACGCAAGACATTTTTTATGGATGTTCGGAGATGAAACTCCTACGTCACCCCTTCTTCTTAAACAGTGAGAAAAATATTCACTAATGGAATATTCAACAACACAACACACAATACGATCGAGTCTTATTTACTACTCGTCGTTTACTTTATAGCACTCACACAGTGATGTAATACACTTTACATGGAATGTAAATTCTTAGAACTTTTTGATCAAAAGAGCTATGTGAATCCCGTATTTTTCTTCAATACTTTGGCTTCCTTTTATATGGGAAATATGACAACGGTCATATTTCTCTCTTAAGTTGATTGGTCACAAGGAGCCGTGCCGGTCCAAATTAGGTGGCGTGCACGCTTTGTCTTTTGTACACATGGCAACGGTGCATTAGGCGGCCGCCTGTTTCTTGGAGGTTGCTTGTGGACTTAGATAACATCAGTAATCATTAGCTTGCCGTATGCCTTATTTCAGATCCTTCTTCTGCATATTCCCAAAGAGTATTTGTTTATATCATTACGTCACCTTCAAAGTATTCATAACTTTGAATAATTTGTCTGTTGGTTTTAGGAACTTTGATAGGTTGAACTTAGCCGGACGTTATCAGTTTGCGGCTTAATCCGAGCCTAAAGTTAAGCTGGACCGGTTTTTTACGGATGTGGTTGAAGCGATTCGGTTTTGCTAAGAGGATAGATCAATTTAGAAATTCGGTTTGGCCGGTCTGGTTGAGGATATTTTTCTGCACGTATAGTTGAAATTGATTAAGTTCTTTGAATAGTTAATTTACTTTAGCAAATTCACTATCTTAATTTTTCTAACAAATTCATCTTTCCTCTTCTTTTTTCATCTTTATTTTGTAGTTTTATGGAGAAAAGTATAGGGATTGTTGTATCGTCTATTTTCCATTGATTATGATAAGATTCGCAAGGTTTCTTTTATGAATTCTTTCTTGAATTTATGTTTTCTGATCTCTAGTAAACAATTTTGATTGTCATTGTTGATTATTTTCAGGAATTGTGTCTCTGATCAGATCTGTTATTTTCCTCATCCAGACTAGTTCAAGAACACAATTCTACAATTTACGTATTGTAAGTCATCAATTTAGATCTTTTTTATTCATCCATTGAATTGAGATCAAAATCATGATGATAATAACTAGTTTAATGAATGATATGGGTAATCATATGTCATTTTTTGACTTTAGTTTGTAAAAGCATCATGTCAACTAAGAAGACTAAGAGAAGAAGAGTATCAATTGAAAATTAAATCAATCTAATGAAGAATGCAATAATAATGGAGAGAACGGTGAATTAAAGAAAGGACCATGTCGAAAAATATGAGATAAAAAACTGGAATGATGTACAGAAGATTACTGGACTCTCTCGATGTGGAAAATCATGCAGGCTGCGATGGTTGAATCATTTAAAGCCGAATTTGAGTAAATTTGCAATCACTCCTGAAGAAGAAAGACGAATTGTGGAACTACATTATCATATTGGAAACAAATGGTCTCGAATGGCTAGTGAGGTTTGTTTCTGATTTTTTTAGTAAATTGAATTGACACTATATTTGTTGAGTTGTTTCTTAATGGGAATCATTTTTTTATCTTATGTTTCAGTTAACTGGTAGGACTAATAACGAGATAAAGAACTTCTCGAATACGAGATTGAAACGATTGCAACGGTTAGGACAACCAATTTATCCTCCTAAAATATGTAAGGCAGTTCAGGAAAGTGAGCAAACGAAAAACAAAAGCCCTATCATGTCAGGATATGGATCTCGTAGGTATCCTTTTCATTTGCCAGCTGGGATAGTATATATCGATATTCCTACGGTGAAATTCGACGGTTTGAAAAACAATAGTCACCCACCAGATTATCCTAATTTTCCTAGTTTTTCAGTGCCACTTTTTCGATCTTCTAATCAAGTATTACCCGTTTCACAACCTGCAAAAGTGTTCAAGGAATCTGTTGCAGGTTATAATAATATCCCTTATTTTTCGTCTGTTCAACATATGAATAATGGGAATTGTACCATCTTCATACAATAATCAATCTCCATCATGGCCGGTTATTTATAATTGCGTCAATCCTACCTCAAATGTGTTGGAATTTTTAAACTAATTCTATAAATTCTATTAATGAATGGAAATTAGAATGTGAGTAATAAAATTAAATTAATTTCACGTGAGATTCAAATGTGAATCATAGAGTGAAATTTGATCCAAATGTTTGAATTAATTAATTTAAATTAATTAATCAAAATGCCTTGATGACCAGTTATCAAAATGTTGTTAATTTGTAGCGTGACTTACATGAGTTTGTTATTATTATTAATTGTTATGATAATTTAATATTATTATTAACAGATTAAAAAACCACGTAACTTGAGTATTGCAAAATAAATGTCTTCATTAATTTTGGCAAACAATTACCCTTCATTAAGAAAAATATCAAGGCAAATGAAGAAGCAAGCAATGACAGTCGTTGGATCAATTGATGATTTAATTAGCCGTTTATTATTTCAACAATCTAAATAGGCATTCTATCCCACACCACTCGATGGATAAAAACCTCATCACTTCATCATTTCATTTTTTCTCACTTTAGAATTCCAAAGGCTCTCTTCTTATTTTGTGAGTGTTCTTCGAGTTTTTCGCTCGATATTTTCCCTTGAAACCCGGTGATAGTTCAGGTACGCTGATCAAGTTCGACGAGTAGTGATTTCAGTGCAGAATCACTACTGAATTCGTTGTACCCTGAGAGACAGCCATCTACGATAAGCTCCAGCACAAACGGGAGACGATAGAACTGTTTTAAAGGAAATGTGTCTAACACATGCCTCCAATCAACATCTCATACGGTGATTTCGTTCTTCATATATTTTATTTGTTTCATTTATTTGTACATCATTTTATATATATTTCTGTAATTTATTTCAAGACAAGATTTCTAACAAAAAAATGTCCATTCTTATCCTTATTCTCCAAGGCCGGATGTTTTAGCTTCGAAGAAGTTGGAGCTCCCTTCACTCCAATATATAGATCCTCAAACAGATGGTAAATGGGAAAAACAAGTATCCCCTATTCCGTCTCTTGATTCTATAGATGACATTGTTTATGCCCCTCCAAACTCGTGTGTTTGATTCAGATGATCCCTCGGGTATTCGTCTCTTTGAGTCACTTAAACGTGAATCTGAAGGTATGGAAATCTGCAATCCTCCGGGCCAGCAACAGAAACAACAGAAACTGATGCCATCAAATTCTATATTTGACAATTTTGTGTTGGAAGAATGCAGACCCTTAGATTTAACACGATTATCTTCATTCCAATCCACTCCTAATGAATGCATGATTGAATGTTTTCTGGGTAAGTACATGAATTTTGATATTGTTTTGTCTTTCATTTTGTTTTCTTCTGATTTTAATTATTTTTCTTCTTTTTTTTCTTGACACAGGGTTGGATAACGTACTCAATGGATTCATGTTGTCTGATTTTGAACTTTTTTAATGTGATTTTTTGTTTTGTTTTTTTTTTTATGTTGAACTTTATCTTTGATTTGACCTTTGTTATCGTTCTAGTTTTTCAATGTTTTTTTCAAGCTTCGGATTATTTGGTAGTTGTTTATTATTTGTGGATTTTGATTGGATTTTTTATTTTTATAATCAAAAGATCACATATTTAAAATATTATTTAATAAATATTCAATTAAATTAATAATATTATAGGGTCAAATAAGTAAAATAAAAACAAAATACATAAATAAATAATTATTGTAAAACTAAAAAGAAAGAAAAAGATAAAAATAAATTAAAATTATTTTATTTTATTTTATTGAAGAATTTAAATATATCAAAGTTTAGCTAAATAAATATTTTATATCATTTTGGATACATTTATAATATTAATTTTCTAATATTAGTCATTTAAAATTAACATATAAAAATGATAGTCATATACAACTTATTCAAATGTATTTATCATTTTCTTAGTCAAAATTTTTAATTATTAACATATTTTAGGTATTAACATATTTTATCATATTTTAATTATTAACATATTAGTCATTTAAAATTAACATATAAAATTTTTAATTATTAACATTTATAATATTAATGGTCAAATGTATTAACATATTTTATCATATTTTAGGAATAAATTTACCTTACCAAATACATATATTTTTTCTTAAATAATGACATTATGAACCACCATTCCTTCGTCTCACAAATTTGAACTCTCGCATCTAACATCTTTATAATTTCATTATTAACGTCATTTGAACAATCATTCATCCCTGTAATTGGAATTAAATATTTTCATCTTATATTATTTTTCAAATATTCATTATTAACATCACCATTCATTTTAATATCTATAATACAATCTCTAAAATTTATAAACCCAAACATTGTTCTCAAATTTAAAATGTTAAAATATTAATCTCAAATTTTAATGTTAATAATTTAACAATAGACAATTTGAGATTATTGAATTCAATTTATAATTATATATATATATATATATATATATTTATTTAATTATGGCCAATTAATAATGAATAAAAAATATTAATTATATAAATAATATTATATAAATAATATTATATAGAGAGAACATATACAAATTCTATAACTTTTATTTAATAAATTCTAAATTTAATTATTTATATTTTATAATAATAGAATAAATGCTATCATCAATTAATATTTTTACAAATATTACTACATACTAATTAACTATAAATTATAATATAATAACTTAATAAAAATATTCCAATTATCTTATTCTAAAATTCATTGTTTTCTTATATATAATTAATAACATATTGTATTATCTTTTTCTACACTTAAAAATGTTGCCTCAAGTGACTCGATATTACTGACCTCCTATAATATCATAAAAGAGAATTATGTCCAACCAACTAGACATTATTGACTACATTTTACTCTAACTTTGAACATTAAGCACAACCGACAACTCATATCGATCATCTTATATCCCCATTATGAATATTTTGTTCTATTCGCGACTCGTCATATTATCAATCACTTTCTACCCTCAGATTGAACATTTTGCTCCATCATATTCATCATTATCGACTAACACTTACCCTCACTTTGAATATTATGCACTAACCAATTCATCATTATCGATCACATTACTCCCTCATTTTGGGCATTTTGATCCAATTAAAACCATCATTCTCATTTTAATCTTTATAATACCTTCTTTAAAATCCGTATTAGTTGGGTTCAAACATTTATCTCAAGTTTAAAATTTGAACACTTTAACTATTACACCACTTGTGATTATTGAATTTAATTTATAATTTTGTATATGTATACATATTTTTGTATATTATAAACTCATAAAAGGATATAAATAATCAAACACATTAATTTATTTTATTTATATATATCACAAATTAATAAACAAGTCTTATAAAATTTATAAGAAATTAATACAAAATTTTAAAATTGTATAAACACGATGACAGTTCATTTATCAAACTATATTAAATTTAAAATATAAATTATGATTAGTTTTTTTAGTTAAAAGGTTGAACTTATATGATTAACAATTTCTCGTCAAATTTTGTGTTGAATTTAAATTTTAAAATATAAAGTCATATTAATTTAATTGGTTAAAATGTTATACTTTGTTTGGTTAGGGTATATGTATCATATTTAATTTATTTTTAAATTTAATTATTTCAAATTTAGGGACGAGTCAACCCACTATCCCACTCAAATATCTATTTATATTTTTTGAAAATAATCTATGCAATTTTATTATGAAAGCACAAGTATAACATTTTTGGAAAAAAAATCATACAAATAATACAAATTTAACGTGTGCATACCCAAATATTTATTTACTCTCACGTAAATATCTAAATTAACATATTTGAATAAAAATATATTAAAGTTATTATAATATATATACATATATAATTTATAGAATATTATTTTATCAATTATTTTAAAAAATAAACTTTAAAAAAATAATTGATAGATTTTATTATGAAAAAAAATCTTATTAAAAAAAGTGTTAATTTATTCTTTCTTTCTCTCTATTCTCATTTGATTTTTTAAAACCGTTTTATAATAAATTTAAATATTTTTAATATAAACAATTTTTTTATATTTTAATTAAAAATAAATAATTATATATTTATAAATTATTTAAATTTAAATATTATTTAATTTAATATTATAAAATATTTTAATAAATTATTGACATTCTTCTATTCAAATAATTCAAATAACAAAATTGAAATATTTATAATATAGACCATCTAAAAAAATTATTATGTTTAAATTAATTTTATTATCTCTCTTATTAATTAAATTTTTAATTGATTAAAATTTTAAAATTATTTTTTATTACCTCAACTTTATATTATCGATAATTTCTATAATTTTAAATATATATAGACTCATCTATATTTTTTTTTTATACTAAGAGTGACAATTTTTAAATATATAATTTTTTTATAATATTTAAAATAAAAATTAATTTAAATTTAAATAATTTTGAGTAAGGATAGCTTTATTTATTTTAAAAAGTAGAAAAATATTAAATATATTTTGATAAAATAAATAAATAAATAAAAAGTTTAATAACATTATAAACTAGCATTAGAAAGATAGAGAAGAAATAAGATGTTCATTTTCTTATATTAATTACAAATTAAAACAATACAATTAGTATTCGCATTATCTTGGGCTATTTACAAAAGAAATTAATAATAGATGAAAATGATTTATTTTGCATAATCTTGAATATATTTATATCTTACTTAATTAAATAATGAAATGATTATATTAATATAATTGTTTTTTAGTAACCTGTTTTTTTTTTTTTTTTAATTTAATATTTTACTAACTATCTAGGGTTTCAAAGATATATATATATATATAAGTAGTATTCCTTCAGCGCCGTAGATTTCTTCCGCTAACTCCTCTTTGCACTTCATCTTGCTTCACACTCTCTCTTTCTCTCTCTAGGAATGGCTATTATTTTCTCAGATCTGCACACTGAATCTGGACTAAAGTCCCTCAACGACCATCTCGCCGGAAAATCCTATATCTCCGGGTCAGAACTTATTCCTCATTTCTTTACTCATTTTCATTTCATTGTGCTTTGATTGGATTTCTGATAGTTATAGCATAGGAATCTGAATTAAGTTGAAGAACATATGTTCATGTAATCTGTGTGATTTGGATGATTGATCTGTATTGCTTTTATTACATTCATAGGGAAAAGCTTACAAAGGATGATGTTAAGGTTTATGCTGCTGTAGCTGAGAAGACTGATGATTTTCCTAATGTCAGTCAGTGGTATGGAAGTGTTGCCTCTCAACTTGCCGCCAGGTTTGCCCTAATTTTGTTTTTGTGATCACACTTTAGCACAATAAGATGTTTCTCCATTTGTATATATTCAATAAGATGAACTGTAGATCATATGCATTTGTAATTTACATGTTTCTTATGTATAGTGTATTTTCTTGTTGGTTTTGGTAGCTTTCCGGGTAAGGCTGTTGGAGTTGGATTAGGAGGTCAAGGTTCTGTTTCTGAAGCTGCTATTGCTACTGAAGAAAAGAAGGTTATTATCATTTGATTGATTACTTTATAACTTGTTTTAAAACCATTTGATATTGTTTTTGTTTTCTTGGATCTTATCTATTGATTGGTGTGGAACTTTTAGTTTAATTTCAGCTTTGTTATTGGTTTTACCTCATTAAAAACGAGCTTTATCTTTTGAACATTGTAGGTTGCTCCTGATGCTGAGGATGATGATGACCTCGATTTATTTGGTGATGAAACAGAGGAGGAAAAGAAGGCTGCTGAAGCAAGAGATGCTGCTAAAGCAACAACTACCAAGAAGAAAGAAAGTAAGGCCTTGTTCTGTTTAGGGTATTTGAGGATTAATATGTCATAACCCAAATATCCCCTCATTAAGGATTGATTAATCTCACATAATCCAATATCCCCTCGATATTCAAATCATCGATCAAAACATTCAGACCTTTTATTTGGGTTATTTTGAAAAAATAACCTTGATCACATCATAAATCTTTTCAACCATCAAATCACTTCATCTATTAACTAAAATTTTACAATACTTTTAACCGAAATGATCCAAAAAAACCCTACTTTTTCATCAAACATGATTTTGATTTCATAACCTAGATTTTTTTCCAAATAACCCCAAATCAAACAAGCATGTTGCTATTGAAATAGCCTATTCTTATTGTATATTGCTTTTATTTTTCAGGTGGAAAGTCATCAGTTCTTATGGATGTAAAACCATGGGATGATGAAACCGACATGAAGAAGCTAGAAGAGGCTGTTAGGAGTGTGGAGATGCCCGGTCTCCTTTGGGGAGCTTGTAAGTTGCTCTTACATACTAACCTTAAGTCCTCACATTTTTCTAACATATATGTATACTGATAATCAAAACCCTTAAAAATGGTTTTAGTATAGTTTGACATGATTAATCAATAGAGTTAGGCTGATGGTAGTTGGTTTTCGTTGGTTGCAGCTAAATTGGTTCCAGTTGGTTATGGTATTAAGAAGATGCAAATCATGCTTACCGTTGTTGATGATCTTGTCTCTGTTGATGATCTCATTGAAGAGCGTTTGACTGTAGAGCCCATCAACGAGTATGTTCAGAGCTGTGACATTGCTGCCTTCAACAAAATCTAAATTATCTCTGTTTTCTACACTCTTTACCTATTGTTCTTCATGTTTTGAGGTTGTTTTCATACTTCCCTTAAAGAAACTTGTACTAAACCGGCTAAATTTTTGTTATTTTTGTGTTTTATTAAGGTTGAATTATAATTTTTGTTTAATTTATGGCATGAAATTATCTCTCAAGAGTAGTTTTCTAATATTGACTACATTTGATAACATTTTTAGAATTGGGTATGAATTTGTATGCAAAAATTAAAATTTTTAATATGCTGTTGTCTATAAATATTAGCCTATTACTTTTTAAAATTTGATTGATATTAATAGAGTTTAATTTAAATTTTAAAATTAGTAATTTATTATTATTTTAAATTTATTATAATAATATTTTATATAAAAAGTGAATTTATGTTTATGATTTTAATAAAGTTATTGTATTTTAGTATTATTTGTAAATATATATATATATATATATTAATAAGAATATATAATTAATGTTTTTTTGAATTAAATTTGTATTTTTATTAAATTATTTTGATTTTGTTTATTTTATTGTATATATTATTTTAGATAAAACAATATTTTATTATATAATTTAAATAAATACATATTTTAATTTATGTTTTATTTGTAAAAATATTTTGTATAGCATATTTATATAAGTTAGAGATATTTTTTTTATTGTTGAAATTATATGTACTTATTTTAGTCTAGCAGAAACCATGGATGTATATTCTTAGCCTTCATAAGGTTATTTCTAACCGAAAAATACATTTTTAAACTCATTTTGGTGTAAATGTCACATCAAACATAAATTCTTTTTCAACCAAAACTCATTTTCAAACCCAAAAAAATATTCTTATAATATTCATTTTATATTAACTTTTATAACTTTTTAATATCACCCTATATATTTTATAATGTTATAAATTACACTACAATCTTTTAATATCATCCCATCCCATCCCGTTATTTTAAATTTAATTATAAAAAATTATTAAAATTCAAAATTTACCATATACAAATTAAAAATAAGATATATCTGATAAATTGTAATATATTTTGTATTTTGTAATTTTATATAAAAATAAAAATAAAAATATATTTAAATTAAAAGTTAAAGGACTGAATTAAATGTTTAAAATAAATAATATAAAAAGTTAAACATCAAAATTAAAATGTTAATAGACTTGAAGAGCCTGTTATAAAATGTGATTAAATTATCCGTAGCCTGTTTTGGGTTTTGGTTTGCTAGAGGATATAAATGAGTATGGATGGGTTTTGCTGATCGGAGATGGTCTAAGATTTTAAGATTTTAGGTTCAAATAACAATTATGCGTCTAGTTAAGTTAGTGTATTTGTGGGCTAGGTTCGTTGTCCCATTTTTTTAAAAAAATATACAAAATGAGGTCATGAGTTCGAACTCATCAAATGATAAATTTTGTGTTTATTAAGTGGTTGTGTTTTAACGATTTCAATAGTTACACGTCAGACCTAAAATAAGTGAATGATGTTTAAATCCACCAAATCTATTTTCTTTTTTTAAATGGTGAGGTCTAAGATAATGAAAAAAAAATCATAGTTAAAATACATATTTAGTAAAAAATGATCAGCTAATAATCATTTAGTTATAATGATATGGATATGTTACATTTAGATAGAAACAAAATGGTTAATAATAAAGTAAAAAAAAGGAATGAATGGATTTTGGAATTAAGTAGGTGGAGAGTTATCATACCATACATACATACAGATGAATCCAATTTGGACCGATTCTTCATCTTCCTCCGTCATTTCTAAACCTCTCTCAATTCTCTCTCGTCTAATCGTCTGTGCTAATCGGAGACCATGAACAACTCTAGGTAAGTTTTCATGTTTCCTATAACTGATTCAGATCCGTCAAGAAACTGCCGTCTTATTCTTATTATAGGTTTTGTTTTTTCATCGCTATGCATGTATGTATTTTTCTCTTCACAGAACTGGATATTGTATCTATCTAGTCCTCTTATATGACATCGTTTGTTTCGTTTCTTAGTTTCACGAAGAATTACATGGATTTTGTGATCTATATAAGAGAATAAGTAGTGGAATATGCTGTTTATTTGTTTATTTGAAGATCCTGATGAATATTCGGGAGAACTGATGTCTTGTTTAGTTGTTTTTTGATTTGTTTACATGCTAGGGTTTGATATTCAAGTAGGTAGTCAAGTAGGTAGATCAGTGCAACGAATTCAATTCTGATATAGAGCTAGATGATTGCACTTCTTTACTATTCATAAACATGATTGATTTTAGATTGCTTACTGTTAAATGTATGGAGCTTACATGATTGATTTTTTCAAAAATTCATTTCTGAAATCTGTTCCAAGGTTTTCAGAACCTCTGTCTGATCATCTGATTATCTATGTGTAGAAATGAATTTAGTTTATTTCCACTTACACTGTGTTATTCATACATTTCTTCAAATGTATATTGGCGAAAAGGAAAATCGTTGTATTGATAATGATTTTTTTGATAGAATTTGTAATGAGATGTTGAACATTGTCAAGAACTAGCATAATCAGTTACATATTATTGATTTTGTTAATATTGTTTTTGATGCAGATCGAATTAGAATTCAGGTATCTGACCTTTTATCATCTTCAAAGAACATGTCAAGCGGTCTTTATACGCATTGGTGTCACCGATGCCGCCAGCCTATTAGAATTCGAACCAGTCGTGATTTGTTTTGCCCCTTTTGTGACGGTGGCTTCATACAAGAACTTAGTGAGTTAGCAGGTGGTGGTGGTGGTGGTGGAGAATCAAATAGTTTTGGATATGATCCAAGATTCGGTATCATGGATGCTTTTGCCAATTTCATGACACATAGAATAACTGCCGAGAGGAACAACAGCACCACCAACAACAACATCCCTCACTTTGATATGCGGTTGATTCGCAATGGTCAAGTCCCTGCGATTAGTAGGAGAAGGATGATACCTGGTGATGGATTCGACTTCTTCTTGAATGGCAGTCCTCGTGATTTTGACGATAGTTTCAGGGAGAATTTGACCGGTATACTCGAACATCTCACAATGGAACATCTCACAGCAGGGCTTAATATCAATAATAACCGACAACAGGGACCACCCCCTGCTCCTCGTTCAGCGATAGAGGCTATGCCGAAGATTAAGATTTCACAGATTCATGTTAATAAAGATTCGCACTGCCCAGTTTGTAAAGATAAATTTGAGTTGGGTTCTGAAGGAAGAATAATGCCGTGTGAACATATGTATCATTCGGATTGTATTGTTCCTTGGCTGGTTGAACATAACTCGTGCCCTGTTTGTCGGTTTGAGCTTCCTCAATCTGGTGGGGGAATTAGTAGAAGAAGAGCAGGCGTTGAAATGAATTATGGCACAAATCTTGCTAGTAGGGAAGATGGTGGTGGTAGTTCTTCTGGTTCTAGTCAAGGAACTAGGATGAGGAATCCACTCTCGTTTTTATGGCCTTTTCGATCTTCTTCGAGCCAAAATGGAGGAGGAAACAACTCGTCTCCTCCTCCTCCTTTCAATGAAAACAACAACAATAATACTTACTACTCTGGGTGGCCTTTCAACTAAATAACTTGGTAGTTTTCGAGTCTAGATGTTCAGTTGAATCTGAGTCCGGTAAAATCTCAACTTCTTAAGTGAAAACTCTACTCCGAGTGAGTTTGGTTGGGTAGTTGTTATTTGTTTACGGAGTTTCGCAAACATGTGAATTTCGTGTTTTTATTAATCTTCTTTTTTGGGAATATTTTGTTATGAATCATGCAAAAAAAAAATGTTTTAAGCTTGTGTTAGTGCATTTTCTTCATGTTATAAATTATAAATTAACATAAATGATTGAATTATAATAACTATCTTTGCTAGTGGTTATATTATACCTATCTAATTGAATAGTAGTTTTATAAAGTGACAGTTTCACTTTATAAAAATAGATAATTAGGTTGTAGCTTAACAAATTGATATTTATTTATTAAATAAAAAGTAAAACAACTTAAATATAAGAAATCATGATAATTATCTTTAGATAAATATCAACTAATAATCATTATCTCTAACCTTTAATATATTCCTCATTAAATTGGGTAGATACTAAAATTGATTATTTTATTCAATAATAAGAATTTAAAAAAATCTATATATTTGTTGTAAGTCTAGTTTAAAAAAATTGATAAAAAAATATTTAATACTAATTATTTAATTTGTTTAATAATATTTTAAAATTTGGCCTAAAAAAATTTTGAAAAAAAATATATAATTAAACTTCATTCTTTTAATGATATTTTTCACTTCACTGTTTTAATAAATTATTAATATACCCAAAAAATTCTAATAAATTAATTGTATACGAACCTATAATTTTCTCCATTTTAAAATATATATATTTAAATAAAAAGTAATTTTTTTTAGTTGTCATGTATTATAAAATAGACTGTTTATCCCTTTAAAAAAATATTTCCTCTGGCCAAATTCTTTTCAAAAAATAACATAAAATAATAATATTATAATATCAAATTAAATTAATATATAAAGACAAAAATAAATAATAAATAAATAATTTATTATTTAATTATTTGCTTTCTTTATTATATTATTATTTTATTTATATATTTATTAAAAAAAATATAAATAAAAAATTTACTATTATAATATTATTATTTTCTGTTATTTTATTGAAAAACATTTGACCGTTTTAAAGTAATTTTTAAACACCGGATACAAAATTTATTTCTCAACAAATCAACTCAATTTCTAAAAGGATAAAATTGAATCATTTTTATAAAGTAAATATCTAATTAATTTAATATAAAAATAAAATTAGAACAATATTAAGATTATAAGATTATTAATGTTGACTTATAACTTTTATTTATATATAACTTTTTTCCATTTAACCTACCAAAATTGAAAAAAATATATATTATATATTTTTTTCTCCTCCATTTTATTTATTCTTCGTCTTCTTCCAACTCTGGTATCTGTTACCAGAATCAGCAGCATCAATGGCCATGGCTTCCTCTCATCTTTCCTGCACTAACATCTTCCTCTCATCCTCCCGCGGCGGAGGCTCCGGCGCCGGAGCCGGCGGAAACCGCAATCTCTCCGTTCAAACGAATTGTCTGTTTTCGTCCTTCAAGCCGAATGCGTTACCACTTTCTCTTCGAAAATCTCAATTCAACAAACCGCTTTCTGTTAGAGCCACAGCTTCTGAATCCAAATCTGAGAGAAGACAAGTCGAGGTAATTCATCTCTCTTACAATCTTCCATTTTAGCTATTAAGAATTGAACATATATCTATCTGAATTTTTCTTTCCGTTTATCGGTAGATAGTATACGATGTTGAAGAGAGATTGAATAGATTTGCTGATGAAGTTGATAAAGGCGCTGGACTTTCAAGGCTTACTTTGTTTTCACCTTGCAAGGTAATGTATACTGATTTGTACTGTAGTTTTGTAGTTGTTTTTGTGATTTCTATGAAGCTTAATAGCGCTTGTAAATGCAGATCAACGCGTTCTTGAGGATAACTGGCAAGAGAGAAGACGGATATCATGATTTAGCTTCTCTTTTCCATGTAATAACCGTTTTTCATATCTCTTCATATTGTCTATTGTGAAGAACAGAAGAACTAAACTCTATCTGTTATTTGCTAATCCAGGTAATAAGTCTAGGAGATAAGATCAAGTTCTCATTGGCGCCTTCAAAATCGAAGGATCGACTTTCCACCAATGTGTCTGGAGTCCCTCTTGATGATACAAACTTGGTAATTATAAGTCAACATTATAATCTATAAACCCTAGTTTGATTCTCTTATGATTGTGCTTATATTTATGAGTGTACAGATCATTAAGGCACTTAATCTGTATAGAAAGAAGACTGAGACAGACAATTTCTTTTGGGTAAGGTTTATAGAGATTTGGATATTTGATAGTTTGAGTGATTTCCATTGACCATGATGATGATGATGATTGGTGTTTGTTTTGTTAGATTCATCTTGATAAAAGGGTTCCAACTGGTGCTGGGCTTGGCGGTGGGAGCAGTAATGCTGCCACTGCTTTATGGGCTGCGAATCAGTTCAGTGGATGTTTAGCTACTGAAAAGGAGCTTCAAGAATGGTCGAGTGAAATTGGTTCAGATATACCTTTCTTTTTCTCCCATGGAGCTGCTTATTGTACTGGGAGAGGTGAGGTAAACCCTAATTTACTCATCTCTGTTAAGTTTTGAATCTGAATCAGAATCAAGAATCAGTTATTAGTAATGTAATGTTGTTCTTCCAGATAGTTGAAGATATTCCAGCACCATTTTCATCTGACATTCCATTGGTTCTTGTAAAACCTAAGGAGGCATGTCCAACAGCCCAGGTTTACAAGGTATGTGATTTTGCGATTACGAATAAGAAGAACAAGAAGAAGAACTAACTGTTTGGTTAATAATTCAAATTTCATTTTCATTTTTACAGAGTCTTCAACTGGATGAAAGTAGTAAGATTGATCCATTGTATTTACTGGAGAAGATCTCGAAAAATGGATTATCTCAAGATGATTGTGTAAATGATTTAGGTAATGTTTGAATCTTTCATTGATATATACTTGCTCTCGATGATTTATGTTTGATTCTACATTGCAGAACCTCCGGCTTTTCGAGTTCTTCCTTCTCTGAAAAGACTTAAACAGCGGATGATTGCAGCTGGTCGTGGGCAATATAATGCTGTTTTCATGTCTGGAAGGTAAACATTTTTCATTTGTTTTTGTTCTTGTGAATTTTGTTGCAGGCTTCTAATAGTAATAATGTGTGTTGTGTGTAGTGGAAGTACTATTGTTGGAGTGGGTTCTCCTGACCCTCCTCGTTTCATCTACGACGACGAGGAATATAAAGATGTTTTTATATCGGGTAAGGCGAAATCATTATAATTTAGCATTGGTTTATCGAGATTAGGATTTACATTTTGTGTAAACCGCAATGCAGAGGCCAGCTTCATCACGCGTGGAGTTAATCAGTGGTACACCGAAGTTATTTCACCGAGCTCAGAGGAGACACCAGCGGTTTGATAATTAATCTCGAATCAATTGAATAATAATAATAAAACTGACTTAAAGTGAGATATTATGTTTAGATAAAGAGAAGAGAAGTTATGGCTTTCTTTCTATTATAGTGTGTCTTAAGAATACCTAAAAGAAAACATGTAAACTTCAATTATGTTTTATACAAAAGAAACCTAATGGTGGTAGTCTTTGGGGTGTCGTTTGATGGTCTCTCTAAGTGACCGCTCTTGCTCTCGAAGGTTGGAAGGGGGCTCATCGTAAACGTCTGTAAAAAGATGTTTAATCTCTGGTTTCTCCATCTTTTCAGCCACTTGCAAAGCTTGGACAAGCTGTAGTAGTAGAAGAATAAGTGTTTAATCAAGTAATTATGGTCACATTTGAAAACAATTTCGAAACAAAACGTTTTTAGTGAGATTTGAACATTTTGGCCGAGTCATATTGTGTTTCAAATTCGGTTCTTTATTTCTGGTTGCTTCAGCCTTTCGATGATTGTGCATTATTATTCCATCAAGTTATGGTGAAAACTTTACCTGGTTTCTCACTTTCGTTTGTAGCTCTGATTCGTCTTCATCGCTCCACCACCCATTGCCTTGGATCCACTTCTTGAATCTACCTACAGGGCTTCCCGCCACTCTCCACCATTCAATTTCATCCACCTGACGATATTTCGTCGAATCATCAGAAGTTGAATGATGACCCACTCTATATGTGAGTGCCTGTTTTCAAAAAAACAAAAGTCTGATTTTAGAGTAGCTAACTTACATAATCAATTTATTTTCCTTGATATTGAACATACTTCAATCAAGACGGGTCTCTTCTCCTTGATAGCCATTTCTCGTGCTGCTTGAACTGCAGTAAACACAGCTAGAGCATCGTTTCCATCTACCCGAATACTTCTTACTCCATAAGCTTGTCCTCTTACCACAACACCATCACCTACAAAACGACCCAAACAAAAATAAATATATGGTTTCCTATATCATATTCAAATCTTAACAGGGCAAAGTTGTAAATACAATACTTCGAAACTGATCCGATATCGGTGTGCTGATTGCCCACCCATTGTTTCGACAGAAAAATATAACAGGAGCCTCCATAACTGCCGCAAAGTTTAAGCCAGCATGGAAATCTCCCTAAAAATGACCATAGATCATGTGCAAGTTTAACAAATTTTCTAAAAGGAAATATAAATAAAATGAAAGAGCAAGATAAACAAAATTTGGTTTTAGGGATTGAAAACACTTTGTTTTTGTGAAGTATCTCATTTGAATTTCGATTTAAATGAGAGATAGTGTACTCAGATCATAACTTAGTTAGACGTATATTCATAAATTTGTTTATGTTTTAGTGTCCCGACCCAAAAAGTGTTACAAACAGTGATACAGAATATTTTTACCTCACTAGTCCCACCATCCCCAAAATACGTGACTGCACAAGCGTCGGTTTTGTCCATTTTCAGTGAATATGCAGCCCCAACAGCGTGAGGGATCTGTGTACTGAAAAAAAAAATCAATTTAACCAGGTTTTTTATGATCCCCACTTCATTAGAGTGTTCTTATTGTGAATCGAACATTAGACATCCATGTTAAATATTAAATTTGATATCTTACGCAATCGTCGATGCTACAGTGAAGTAATTGAGCTTGTTAGAACCGTAATGAATTGGCATCTGCCTTCCTTTTCCATAATCAGCTATATTTCCACAGCATTGGTTTGCAAATTCCTCAAGGGTGAATCCTCTCCACAACAAAATTCCCGGCTCTCTGTACTGCAAACCATTTCAACTCTCAAAACTGCGACGAAAATACATATTCAAAAAAGACAATGTCGTCAACCTGTGGAAATATCATATCATCGTTATTAAGAGCAGCAGCAGAAGCAATATTAATCGCTTCTTCGCCAATTGATGTGGCGTAAAAGGATATTCTCCCTTGTCTTTGTGCTTCATAGAATACAGTATCCATAACTTGAAGAGTCACCATGTTAATATACATTTTAACAGCAAATTCCTGGCTGATCTGAATGAATACATCATTATTATCAAAGATCAATAAACGCAATATCATTGTTTATCAAAGAGATATACCTGGATAAATTCACCATTCATAAGCCTACCATTGTCATCAAGGATCCTGTAACAGCATATTCTTTCCGAAGAAGATTCCGGTATGAATTTCATTTCGGATGTAAAGTTTACCTTTCCTCCCGGAAAATCAAGGACCTGTTACACGATCATAAATCAAATTAGGTTTAGGTTTAGGTTTTCATTTGTTGTCTGCTGCTACCACTAAAATAAGCAAAATAAGGACAGTTCGGCAATCGATTTTTACGTTTGAAAGGTCAGTTCATCAAATATGTAAGGATTACAAAGTACCTGATTCGCATTGGCGGATTTGGTCGATTTGAAGCGGTTGGAAGGGAAGTAGATCTTCGGAACCTTGTTTGAAATCTGATCGGCTTTACGATGATATCGATGAATTTGATCGGTTGATAAAGAGGCAAAAGTATGATCAATCGTGCAGAATCCAGAGCTAATCTTTGATTTGAATCCATTTAGAATGTTTCTCGATCTTAACCAGTAGGAAGACATAGTGAGAGACTGAAAGACAAATTAGCTCCCGCGGGAGAAAGAGATTGAAGATAGAGATAGAGGGGAGAGGGAAAACCAGTTTTCGGTTTATTATTTTATTTATCTTCTAATAATATTTTGAAATTGATCAATTTCAAATGATATAAACAAGAGTCGTTAAGCTAATGAGTTCCCCGAAAGTTTCAACTGGTTTATTAATAAAAGATGATCGATTATGATACTAATAGAACTAGTATTTAGTCTGTGCATTTGCATGAATAATAATATAAAAAATCGTGAAAAAAAATAATAGTTAAAATGTGATAACATTTTAAATTTTATTTTTAACCGTTTGAAATTTATGTGCGGGTACCTAAATATTCATTTACTCTCACATGTATAGTTAAAACTGTTAAAACATATATATAGATTAGTTAGTTAAAAAGTTAAACTTATATTATTAAAATGTATCGCGTTCATCAAATTTAGTGTAAAATCTTATTAGCTTAATTGGTTAAAGCGTTGTACTTGTTTGGTTATGTTGTAAGTTAAAAACATAAATATAATATTTTTAATTTTATTTTAAACCGTTTTTAATTTTTGCACAGGTCAATGCATAATCCGACTCATAAGTATCCATTTACTCTCATATATATATCCAAATTAACACAGCTCTCGGCCCGGTAATCCGAACACTTTTAAAATTAAGCACCATTATATATATATATATATTATAAATTAAACGAATCGGTCGAAAACCATCGCTATTATTTGTAAATTAATGTTTTATTTAATTTAATTAGAATTAATTTTTCATTCATTTAAGATGGTTAGGAGTATTTCCTACTCAATTCTACATAATTGACTAAGACCGAACTCAACTAATTTAAATTTGTTTATTATGACTTTTGTCACAAATCTAATAGAAAAATTAGTCAAATGTAAATTATTATTTTAGAATAAATTTCCTAGTTTATTGAATTATTTATAAAAATGTTTGGTTAGTTATATTTAATTTATGCTTAAAAAAACACATTCATATATATAAAATGCAATTTTATAATAGTGTGACAATATTCTATTTTGAGTATGTGAGAGATTCCATTCAAGATCATCATCATCATCCTCTCTCTCTTTACGGAAAATCAAACAACCGGAGAGGGAGAGAGAGAGAGAGAGTGGAATCTGTAATGGAGTTTCCCTTGGCCTCCGAAGATTATTCATGAAAACACGATTTCGCCAGGTGAAGAAGAAGATGAAATCAATATCCAAGATTCCGTTTCTTTTCCAAAATTCTCTCTCATTTCCTTCCATTATTACTTATGTTTTCCAGGTTTATCGTCATTTGTTCGCTGTTAATCAATAAAACCGAATTTCAGATTCGCGATGGAAGGAGCAGCCGATTCTTCTCCAGCCAAGAAGCTTTCAAAGAAACCTAAATGTATGTATTATCTATGATGATTTTGATTCATAGATTGATAGATCTTATTTGTTTCATGTTTATAAACCTAATTAGGGCTTTTTAGTTTTTATTACTAAATTGAAAATCATCTTTAATTGCTTGCAGATTCAAGGTTTACACAACAAGAACTTCCCGCTTGCAAACCGATATTAACTCCTCAATGGGTATTAATTACTATATGAATCTGTTATGTTTAATCTAGTTATGGCTTATTCATACATACATATCTGGTGTGCAGGTTATTGTGATCTTCATCTCAGTAGGCATTATCTTCATTCCCATTGGGGTTGCATCTTTATTTGCATCAGAGCGTGTAAACTGAAAACCCTAAATCTGTTCTTGAACCGATTCTTTATCTGGAATTTGCTCTACATTGTTTATGAATAATGTACAGGTTGTGGAGATTGTGGATCGTTACGATGACAATTGTGTTCCTCCTCCTCATAACAAAGACATGGTTTCGTTTATTAAAAGCGGAGTAACTAACAAGACTTGCACTAAGACTCTAACAGTTAAGTGAAAACATCCCAAATACTTTTTATGTATCACTGTTCTTCTTCATTAAACCGCATTTTGAGAAAATACCCAACAACACATTATAAACAAAAGACACTCATTCAAAGTTACCCAATCGAGTGAGCAAAGATCAAAATGGATCGCAAATCTCCACATGCTTGTAGTTAAGAACTTACTTTTGAATGAATTTGCTTCTGTTTCAGGTTCCACTTTTAACAATAACACATTCGTATACATATGTCTCCATATTTCTTCATTGCTTTTATTCTTACTCTCAAATATTCTTGTATTCCTTTTCTTCCAAATTTCATAAGTGATTGCTTTCAGGTTCTCAAGAATATGAAAGGCCCAGTCTACATATACTATCAGCTCGACAACTTCTACCAAAACCATCGTCGGTAAAAATTTCTACACAAGCATTTCCTTCAATAAGAGCATTTAATCCATTCTCATAATGACGTTTCTTTAGGTTATGTTTTTTTTTATAATATAGATACGTAAAGAGTAGGAGCGACAAGCAGTTGAGAAGCAAGAAAGAAGAGCACGATATATCAAATTGTTCGCCCGAAGGAAAAGTCATCATCAATGGAAAGGAACAAGTAATAGTCCCATGTGGACTAGTCGCTTGGAGCTTGTTCAATGACACATACGGGTTCTCATTGAACAATAAAGCTTTGGATGTAAGCAAACAGGGAATAGCATGGGATAGTGATCGAAATGGTAAATTCGGAAAAGACGTGTACCCAAAGAATTTTCAGGTTGGCAGTCTCATCGGAGGTGCTAAGCTAAACGAAACCGTACCAGTAAGTTTATCATCATTATCATTATCAATCAATTTATCAAACAAAAATACTAAAATACATGAATTGGGACTGAAATATGGTCTAATTCTAATTCCTTAGTATTTTTGACAATTTAAAACTTGAATTCAAAACAATATATATAGTATAATGTTCTCATCCAAGTCCTAAACCGACCTGCCCAACCTATTTTTTACCAATTTAACATGATTTTGACATGTTTAACCTATTCTTGACTAGTTTAACATAATTTTTGGTTGGTTTAAACACAATTTTGACCCATTTAACATACATCAGACTAGTTTAACCGATTTTTTAGACATATTTATGGGTCAAGATCCAAGAATTGTAGTTTACCAAACATTGGAATTCTTATAGAAATGGCTTTGAAAGCCAATTCCACTCGTCCAAACATTTATGATTTTCATTTCGTTTGTGTGGAAACAGCTGAGCAACCAATTGGATCTCATAGTTTGGATGAGATCAGCAGCACTGCCGACGTTTAGAAAACTGTATGGGAAAATACAAGTGGATTTGCATGCAAATGACGTTATAAGAGTTGTGATTCAAAACAACTATAATACATATAGCTTTGACGGGAAGAAGAGGCTGATTCTTTCGACAACAAGTTGGATCGGCGGGAAGAACGATTTTCTAGGGATTGCTTATATTGTGGTTGGCGGGTTGTCTTTGTTCTTGGCATTGGTCTTCCTACTACTATACATCTTCAATCCAAGGTTCTTTCTTAATCTCAACTTTATGATGTTTTTGTTTTTTTTTTACATTTTTTTGATAGTTTTGGTTTGATTTGTTTATTCTATACAGGCCTCTAGGAGATCCTGCTTACTTATCTTGGAATAAAAATACTGCAAATGCTTCATCTTCTAGTTCTGCTGCTATTAGTCGTACAAACTAGGTCAAATGTAGTGAATTTTTTAAGTCATTAGAACAGGATTCTTATTGTTTAAATATATAGTGAACTCTATTATATAGAATATATACACTAATCAATTTCTGACTGAAGATAGTATAAATAACTTTTGGGTCAATTTATAGGTCAATCCAATATATTCATTATATAAAATTATATCCCACTATTTCGACAACAACAAGATGGATATGTTTTGTTAAGTGTGTTTACAGGTTATGTGTTTAACTCGCAAAAATTAATCAAAATCGCATTCAATGAAAAAACGGAATTCATGATCACAACATAAAACAAAATAAAAAATTATAAATATATCTTCCTAATTTATCTATACAAAAATTATGGTTAAAAATTATTGTATTACAAATTTGTTAATATATATATATAATTAAAATATAATTTATAACATTATTTTCTTTAAATTAATAAAAAAATTCTATGTATCTAAATAAAAAAATTTTGTTTTATTTTAATATTAAGATTCTTCTCTATTTTGAACTCTTCTAGTTGAAATTATGATGTGCGCCTCATCTAGGATCCTACATAAAAAAATATATATATATTATTATTTTTATATATCTTATTAATTCTTATAAAAAAATGTTACCTACAAATGACTAATAAAAAAAATATTATTTAAAGATTATTTGGGAAAGAATTTTATTTGTTTGTTATAGATTTTTCAATTTTGTGTTTTTTTAATATTTTTCATTTTAGCCTCCTATATTAAAAATAAAATAAAAAATACATTATGTAATTATCAATCTGTTTTGAGTGTCTAGATAAGGGGGTGAGTAAACATACTCTATTTTAATATATTAAATTATTAAATATATTAAAAGAAAATGATAAATAAAAGTAAAATTAATTAAAAATGTAACAAAAATAGAAACATAAATTTGACCTGGGTTGAAATTCTCGAATATGAACAAGTTCTTTTCCTAGATTATCCATCCATTGAACTTTCTTCTTCTTATCAACCAATCCCGATCTGATGCAGCTTTTAAAAACCATTTCAATCTTTCGATCTTCTTCATCATTCATCTCAACTCTGTTTTCAAGACGACGGGCAGTTGATGATGATGATGATGAATTCTTCGAGAAGCAGATGAACAGACCACAATCGACTATTTTTGAAGAAATGATTTTCTTGATAGAAGTTTCTTTCATCATGTAATTACACTTCTTCATCTGATCACAATTCATAAATGAAATCTCAATCCAATTTAGAGATGAACCCAGATGTTCAAAATCCAGAAAAAGCAAATTTAGGGTTTCTTTTATGAGATCTTAGTGGGAAAGGTTTGAATCAAAAAGCAGTGAGAATTCAAAATATTGGAGTTAAATGGAAAGTCGGAATATGACCATTTTACCCTTCCATTATCATCTTCCACTTCTTCTCCACTCAGCGAAGAAGATTCTAATTTTAACCCCTAAGCTTGTATATTAAATACTAGTTAGACCTTATTCTTTTTTAAAAACTTGTTTGATCTTGGGTTATATTAAGTTTAATATATTTTCATCTGTCAAATTAATTGTTTTTTTTTAAATCCATTCAATATGATATAAACGAAGAACTGTTTAAATTTATCGAAAAAATTAATATAAAAATATAAGTGCAAATCACCCCAAACAAAATTGAATTAACCATTGAAAAATAATAATAATATATATATATATTTCTTAATAAAAAAAATACAAAATTAGTGTTAAAAATTTCGGAAATCTCACCGCACCTTTTTTTTAAAAGGAAACATTTTTTTTATGACCAATTGTTTAGTGATAAAATCTTAAATAGTTAAAGGTAGAACTCGAATATCATATAACAAAAGTGACTAAAATTTAAATTTCAAATAATAGTTAAGTCAAAAGATATTTGAATTATTCAACTCAAATATTCTTAAATAAGTTGTTTTTTATCAATAAAACTTTAAATTAATAATATTATATATATATATATATATTAAATAACTCAAGATAAAGAAAAAAGGTGTTGAGCTTAGTGGAGGATATTTATTTGAATTGTTTTTAGTTGGATATTTAATATTTTTTAAGAACACTTGATAGTACTTTTAGAAATTGAAAAAAAAAAGTGCTTTTAGAACTTACATTTTTCAATTTTCACATGTTCTAGAGCCCAAGATAGTCCTTAGCTTAAGATTTTAATATATGATAATGATCCAGCGTTAAAGAGTATTTATTTTATTATTATTATTATTGTAAGATAATTGATTATTATGAAATTTAATAGAGAATTCTCATTTAGAGTGAATTGTTCATTCATTTTATATATTCTATTTTAAATTATTATCTTTTTATATATTAATATTCATATTTTAAAAAAAAATTAATCATTATTTTCTTAAAATTATCTACCATCATTATTTTTTCTTCTTCCTAGATTATATAAATAATCTCTGAACACTATTCTTATGCTAAAAATTTGTTAACTTTCAAACTCAATCTTTCCAAGATTTTACCATGAAATTTGTATATATTATTTTTACTTTCAAACTTTTATGGTAAAATTTAAATAAGAGTTTGACGTACTTGTTTGATCTTTGGTATTTTAGATTTTTATTATATAAAAAATTATTTATTATATTAATATTTTTTAATCAATCAAATCTCGATATTTTAATATATATATATATATATTTTAATTTGAGTGAATAAGTATTTTGATAGAAAAATGATGGGACGATCGTTTATTAGGTTACATCGATTTATTTAATAAATTTAATTAGGTTATACTCAATTATTTGACTTCACTTATATTCACAATTGACCTAGCTTAAATTCAAAGCATTAGATATATCATATATTGAGTCAATATTTAATTATATATTTCTCATAATTCATATTCAATAGATTTTAAACTAATTTTTAAACAAAATAAAGTAAAAAATATCAATATTGTTACAAATTCTTTTATTAAAAAACATAAAATCAAGTAAAAATAATGAGTTAATCATAATATTAATTAATATAGTAGAAACATATTGGTTCGGTTATTTGAGTAGGCCATATATATGGCCCTACTATGTCAATTTTATTTAGTGTCCAACCAGTATTGGGTTTTCCCAGCCCATGTAGAAAACATACAAATAAAATTTATCTGCTTTAATTTTAGTAAAAATTAAATTATTTATGATAAAATTTGTATTTATAACTAAATAAAAATTATTATTTTTAATCTTGAACAACTATACAAAATATTTTTATGTTGAAAAGACTAATAAATTTAACTTTAACATCTTGTTTTTTTTTTTTATTAAATGAGTTATCATAGGTGGACTCTAGTCTGTGGACTTGTTGGGCTTATCAGATCGACCCTAGTTATACTCAATAAAAAATAAAAAACTACATATTGCCATAGTTATATGGTATAAAGATTGTGGAATGCTCACTTAGAAAAACCTATCAAACTATTTTTTTAAAGTAGGGTTAAGTTTTAACATAAAAACCAGTACATCAAACGAGCTCCAAATCCAATTAAACCTCTTTCAAACAAAAATTGGTCTGTATATGACTAGCCCAAAAGTCCAATCCTTTTCATGTTAAATGGTTGGGCTTAGATTATTAGCTATTCTGGCCTTAACTACTTCCTTACAAAAATAAACAATAAAGATATAATTTTATAAAATGAATACTAATACATATATATATTCAAGTCAAAAACTATCTTTATGCTTGATTTATAACAAATTTGGATGGAAGAGTCATTTTCTTTAATAAATTTTGAATGAAATTATTTATAATTATAATCGTTCTGTCAAACTAATGATCGATAATTATTATTTCTCTTCATTAGATCAACTTATCGGGTATATGATTCACGTCTTTCAAAATTCAAAAAACAATTAATTTCGATTGCCAATATTTTCTCAAAATATTGGTGTTTATTTATTACAACTAGATAAATGTTGTTATGAAAGGGGACATCCCTCATTGGTTATTGAACATGGCCGGGGTCCAATTCCATGTGACTCCCCCACCATTACCCATGTGTTGCCCCTTCATACACAAACATTATTATGATTATTATTACATTTGCAAATAGTTGAGTTTGGTTTAGATGAAATTACTTAAATTTAATTTCAAATAATTCAATATAATGTCATCATTCATATATTTAAATATTCACCAGCTGTGGATGTCCCACTTCACTTACATTTTCACTCAAAATTATTGCTTCTTCCTTAAGATCTGTTGTTTAATCATGTCCATGTTTGGTCATACATCTTATTATTATTATTAATTATTATTATTATTATTTTGTTTTGCTCAAAAATGAAAAAAAAGTATTCATTATTATGTCTGTTGTTAATTAAGGTGATGCATGTATGTCCAAATGGATGCACTGTTGTAGGACCCATATAGAGGGGATAATGACAGTTGGATGCCCTCTTTTCATTTTCTTATTTCCAAATTATGGTGTATTTAGAATTTTGAATACAATAAATTTACAAAATAGTAAATAAATACACAAGTCTTGAAACAGTAAAACTTATAAAAATAAAATAATAGTTAAAGACAATGTTGTCCATTTCAATGAACATTGTCTACCACAAATCTAATCTCATCAATATATTTTAAATGTTGTCCATTTCAATGTTTCTTTGTTTCTTTCAATATATATTTTCTACATCAATATAGGAGATGTGCATGACCCTTTTAATTTGCTATTAATATATGAATTCTAATATGATTAATGGATGAATAATATCATATAAATTATTATAAACTTGAAAAGTCATTATTAGTCCAAATATGGAAAAGTCATGACTACTAGAGGCGTAAACGAAACCAACCAGCTTTTCATGAATGGTAGCTCGATCAAAATTTGATTGAGTTCGAGCTTTAAATTTCAACTTCGAATAGTTCGCTTTATAAAGTTTTATAAATATTTATACTTATAATATATGTATTAGATTTTTTTATATATAATTGTAAAAACCATAAATATCATTTACATATTTTTTTCCCAAATTCTTTCTCTTCTCTATGTGAACATCTCTCAAACTCATAATTTTTTCTCTTTACTCTCTTACCGTCAAAAGAGCAAATTGATCTTTGACATGCTCAATATTTCACATTTTAGGCCAGAAGAGCAAACTGATTTTTCACATTCAAGTAGCACAAATACAAAAGGGCTTATACCTTATACACCAATCGGTACTGCCATGGTTACCAATTGGTATTACTCTATACCGATTGATTTTGTTCTAATCGGTCTCAATCGGTAGAAATTCTCTCGTTGTTACCCTCTGCGGTAACACCCTCTGCGGTAACACCAATTAGTTCATAATCAATCGGTGATGCTCAGTGAGACTATATCGATTGGTTAAGTGATCAATCAGTGTTGCTCAGTAAGACTATGACGATTGACATTTTAACCGATCGGTATAGATTTTTTTTTTTATGATACATCTGTTATTGAAGCAGATGTTTCTATTTTAGGATTGGTAAAAATTAAAGTAATGATATTAGAGTAATACTTTTGTTTGATAACCAATCGGTGGTGGAGATGGTGTACTACTAGATTTTAGTAGTGTAATATTGTCTAGATCATTGTTAGCTATTTGGATTGTTATTGAGACACTGAATTTTTATTTGATGATTAATAATACTTTATTATTAATAAATTTGTAAAATGAATAATATATTAAGTTAGAAATATTATTTAAATGAGTAAAATATGTAATTTTAATTACTAAAAATAATTTTTGAGTTCAAGTTTGAATAGTTTGAATGGTCAACGAATCGAGTTTAAGTATAAATTTTAGTACTTGATCAAGTTCGAATATATTAATGTAAATCGAGTCAAGATCAAGTAGTATAGTGCTCGACTCGTTTACTCATCTGATCATGAGTCTCATGACCTCGATACACCTTTCAACACTCATAATTTGCACTTCAATTTAAGACGTTTTAAATGAGTGACATTTGTGATATGACACTGAATTTTGACACTTTATTTATCTAACGAGTTATTAGAAAATAAGTGTTTAAAAACATAAAGTTGAAATGGACTAATTAACTCCCTAAAATTTCAACCCAAAAAAAACAATATTTTTCTAAAAAAAAAATCTATATAATTGTATTACATTTTAATATGCATTTATAATATTTTGTAATCGAAATAACAAATTTGGTGTAACATTTTCGGGCAGTATGAAAACAGAAATATATATATATATATATCCGGGCAGCTGCCCGATTCTCTCTTCTTTATATACCCTCCTCCTTCTTCCCAATCAAACATGTTTTCCTGTTTGGTTTGAAAAGAGAAATTACAGAGTTTTTTTTGTCTCTCTCTCTACAAAGTAGTAACATTAATGGAGTCGACATTGAAGATGATGAATGTTGTTGTTATTATGATGATGATAGCAGTGATGGCCGTCTCCTCCGTACAGAATGTGGCGGCTGCAGACCCACCGGCGCCGGGACCTTCAGCTGATGCGGTTGCTGTATTCCCCGCCGCAGTCGCCTCCTTAGTTGCCCTTGCATTCGGTTTCCTTTTCTGATCATGATCAGCAGATTAATATTGGATTCTACATTTTATTTTGCAACCACATCCATGATTTGTTTGATTTCATTCTTCTAGTTAATCAAAATATCTTTCTTCTTTCGGTTTCTGTTTTTCCCCTGTTGTTGTTGATGTATGTCATAGATTAATTACCTTTGTAATTCTTGCCATATTTGTGGAGTTTTCTATAGTAATATTCATCCATTTTAATTTGATTTGTGTGCTCTTATTTGGAATAATTTGAATTTAAAAACTTATCACCATTCAAATTATAATGTTATTTTTTTTTTAAAATTGAAGGAGAACTAAGATGACCAGACGAAATCAAACCCTTGACCTTTTGGTCTCTTAAATCGACTATTATTATTAGGCTAACTATTGACGACTGACAAACTCGATTCAGGACTTTAGGGAGACCGAGAATATCCACATTTTGTTATCGCTAGGCTATAAGAGGGGATAAATTATAATGTTATTAATAAGAAAAGAAACTTAGCAAGCTAATTTAGCTCAACAAAGATATTTTTAAAATATAAAATCTTACTATTTCATAAAATGTTAACTAGTCTTATTTTATAATTTACAAGTTTATAAATAGTTTTGATTTTACAGTTTTATACTACTTTACAATAAAAACATTTATTTATTCAAATAAATAAACTAATATAATTAATTTTATAAATATAATTTATTTATAATGTTATTTACTTAATATTATATTTTAATTAATTTTATATTTAAATATATAAAAAATTTAAAATTGGCGAGATATAAACTAATTATATATATATATATATATATTATAAATAATAATATATAACTAATATCAGAATTGGTGATTTTATATCGACATATCTTGGCATGCTTCAATTGCGATTCAATGCCTATTGAGACTCGATTATCACTAAAATGGAATGTAAATTGACTATATGAAAAAGTAAAATAATCTCGAAAGGGGGTCGCCTAATTCACATTAAGAGTGTGTTGTCATCTATGCCCATATATATGATGTCATTATTCATTCTCTCAAAGAGTGTGTCGGTGAAAATAGAGAGAATAATGTATAAATTTCTATAAAGATCTTTTAACTTATTGTTTTATCATCTAGTTAGTTGGATAATGTTAATGTTTTTAAGATCAAGGTGGTGTAGATATTCAAGATATTTTTTTAATAAAGTTCTTCTATCAAAATGGTGTATTACATAGATTTGCAATGGAGTCGAATAATTTGGGCATCGATAATCAGATGTAAGTATGGTAATGATTGGTCTGATTGATTCACCAAAATGTCTAATTATCCAGCGGGGTATAGCATTTAGAGGGAAATTTATCCTATGTGGAAAAGTTTTGTGAGTAATATAGATTCATTGTGGGGATGGTTCTTCGATTAGATTTTGAGACGACATTTGGTGTAGTGTTAAAAGTCTAGCTTGCTATATATAGATATTTCATAGTTAAGGACATGTTTGATCCTCGGTCTAGTGGTTTCGCTAGCCAAATTAGATATATAAGGAGATTAAACATTATGAAGACTCCGTCCTATAATATAGTTTTACTTTTGGTAGGACGCAAACAAGTATCACCGTCCAAACAAGACATTAATTATGTGTTGGCAAGATATGGATAGTTTATATATGGAACATTTCTACAAGTTGTTTGCTAAATAATTCCATATAATTTTTATTGGGAAATCTTTTGAAGTCAAAGATTCCATTAAATATCTCGTTATTTGGATGAAACGTTATTCATGGTGGAATTCTAACAGATGATATGTACATGAAAAAATTGTATTATAGCTAGTCGTATGTGTTAAGAAAAGATTGAATCGACTAATCACTTACTTTTGCATTGTCGATGGGTGACTAATATTTGGAGCCTTTCGTGAAGTATTACTAGGATTCATTAGGTGATGCCCGAGTCTTTATATAGTTACTAGGAAGTTTGGATCGATGCAGCTGATTTGGTAGACCTACATATTTGGGTTACCATCCTAATTATTATTTGGTGGACAATCTGGTTGGAGAGAAATCGTTGAATTTTTAATGATCATAGTCGTTCGATACATATTATTCATAATACTATTATTTTGATATTTTCTAAGAGTTGTTCAAGAAAGTCAATAGAGTCTGTCGGAGAGTTAATCGTTTTTCTCAAGTATTTACGAGCTCGATAACTTATTAAGTGTTGTTTTTTCTTATTTCTTATTTGTTATTTTAATGTCATCCTTTGTCGTTGTACATAAACGAAATTTTATTTTTATTTTTAATGTATATGATTTTTTTAAAAATAATAATAATAATAATATAACTAATATTTTTCATATTAAACACTTACTATTTATGTGCGAATCTCTAAATTTTTCGAGTCGATTTTGACTGCATTAAAAGTGTCAAGAGTGTAAGAACGGATTCAAGTTTGGGTGGACTTAAAAAATATTGTTGAACTTAAAAAAAAAATAACAGAAAAATTATGAATAAAAGGAATGAATAAATAGAAGTTTTGTCCCATTTTTATGAGTTAGAAAATAAAATAGTTAATTAAATTGAAAAAGTTTAAGAAATTATGAGATTTTTGTCACATTTATACCGTAAAAAATGAATAATTTTTTTGATAGACTTCAAACCAACCGAGCCCTAACATAAATTTTCAAAGAAAAATATAAATTGAGAAATGACAAACTTTAATCGGTTAGTCCAATCCTTCTCATTTAAATTGTTCTACAAATTGTAAAGAAAATGATATATAAAGCACCCTTATACAACACATTTATACAGCACCTACTTAATTTGGCAAAAAAAAATATTTTTTTTCTCTCTTGTATTTTTTTCAATTTATATTTTATTTCTTACCTGGTGCTGTATAAAAATGTTGTATATATCATTTCTAAATTTTAAATTCAAACAAACGGGACCTTCAATCTCCACATGCCTTTGTTTTTGTTTGTGTATTATAAATATTTAAAAAAAATTGAATTATACTTCATTTAAAAGAAAAACTGATTTATTCTGAATCTAGATTTATTTTTTCTTGATAATTCAATAAAAAAAATATTGTTATATATATAATAGATGTGATATAAATTTGTGGCTAATTGAGATATATAGGTACCATTATTAGAGAAGTCATACGGGGATTTGGAAACATATCGATATATAATTTGAGTTGGAGTAAAATATTGATTTAGATAAAATAATATTTTAAAATATATTTTAATTATATATATAATATATTTAAACTCAACCACACTATATTTTAAAACTAAAAAATTTTAAGTTGAAGCAAATAAATTATATAGTCGTATTAATTTCATAAATTATAAAAAACAATTATATATATATATATATTATATTAAAAAATTGTGTAAAAAATAAAAAGAAAAATTGATGCCAATAATTCTAATGTTGGTGGGAAAATGACAAGTCAGCTAGGCTGGCCAATCTTGTTCGGTTAGGTACCATGGGGTTTATTAGTAGGGTCTTGTTTGGAATTTAGTTATTGTCTAGAATGAAATTTGGATTTTGACACATTTACTCTTTTATTAGAAAGATATTAAATTAATTATATATAATAAAAATGGGGTAAAATTATTATTTAATTAAATTATTTAAATAAAATGAAAAAAAAGTTCTAGAATTATGACTGATTTGAGACAGTTTATTAAATTAATAGAAGAAGGATACCAAACAGGACCTAAGTGAATCCAGTTTTTAACTGACGGTTTGGAGGGAAACGGGGAGCTCGTCTCTCTCTCCTCCGCTCTATTCATCTTCTTCTTCGTGTTAATGTGCATGTAAACCTAGAATCGATTTCATTTTGATCGAGGATCTGAACACTGTTTCGAAAGAGTAAAGATGAGAGAGATCATTAGCATTCATATTGGTCAAGCTGGTATTCAGGTTGGGAATTCTTGTTGGGAACTCTATTGCCTTGAACATGGAATCCAGCCCGATGGTACAATGCCTAGGTAATAAATCCTATCTCATAACTGTTTGATTTGATTATTTTCTGTTCAAGGATTCTATCGGAAATCTCATACAGTTTTGATTCGATCGTAAGATTTGTTGAGACTTGAGATGGATTTGTTATGCCTAACATGTTTGATCCAATATTCAATGCGTTTACGTGATGTTCTTCATTTCCAATTGGATTAGATCGCGGACTTTTTGAGATTTGATATTCACCTAAGTGATAGATGATCGCTAGATTTGTTGAGATGAATTTGTTATGCATAACATGTTTGATTCAATATTCAGTGTGTCTATGTGTTGTTCTTCATTTTCAATTGGATTAGATTTAGATCCAGAACTTTTTGAGATTTGAAATTCACCTAAGTGATCGATAATAGCTAGTTTGATGATCTACTTTAACCTTGATTTGTTGAGATGAAATTGTTATGATTCAATATTCAATACGGCTATATGTTGTTCTTCATTTCCAATTTGATTAGATCCTGGACTTTTTGAGATTTGAATTCACCTAAGTGATTGATGATATTGATCTAATTTAACCTTGATTTGTTATGCGTAACATGTTTGATTCAATATTCAATGCCTATGTGTTGTTCTTCATTTCCATTTGGATTAGATCCTGCACTTTTTGAGATTTCAAATTCACCTAAGTGATTAATGATCGCTAGTTTGATCTACTTTAACCTTGATTTGTTGAGATGAATCTGTTATGCGTAACATGTTTGATTCAATATTCAATGCGGCTATATGTTGTTCTTCATTTCCAATTTGATTAGATCCTGGACTTTTTTAGATTTGAATTCACCTAAGTGATTGATGATCGCTAGTTTGATGATCTACTTTAACCTTGATTTGTGTAACTAACATGTTTGATTCAATATTCAATGCGTCTATGTGTGGTTCCATTCTTCATTTCCAATTGTATTAGATCCAGGACATTATGAGATTTGAAATTCACCTAAGTGATTGATGATCCCTAGTTTGATGATCTACTTAAACCTTGATCTTTTAATACGATTTCGAATTGGATAGATCCTGCTAAACCTACTGATTTGAATCTCTCTTGTTATTTCTTCTTTCAGTGATTCATCTGTGGGAGTTGCACACGATGCATTCAATACCTTCTTTAGTGAGACAGGATCAGGAAAGCATGTACCAAGAGCAATTTTTGTTGACCTAGAACCAACTGTTATAGACGAAGTCAGAACAGGTGCATACAGACAGCTTTTTCATCCTGAACAACTAATTTCAGGTAAAGAAGATGCTGCCAACAATTTCGCAAGAGGCCATTACACAGTCGGGAAGGAGATTGTCGATCTTTGCCTCGACAGAGTAAGGAAGCTAGCTGATAATTGTACTGGTTTACAAGGGTTCTTGGTCTTCAATGCTGTTGGTGGTGGTACTGGTTCAGGATTAGGTTCATTACTATTAGAACGACTGTCTGTCGATTATGGAAAGAAATCGAAACTTGGATTCACCATCTTCCCTTCTCCTCAAGTCTCTACAGCTGTTGTTGAACCATACAACAGCGTTCTATCGACTCATTCTCTTCTCGAACACACAGACGTGGCAGTTCTCTTGGATAATGAAGCCATATATGATATTTGCAGGAGATCCTTAGCCATTGAAAGGCCAACATATACAAATCTAAACAGATTAATATCTCAGACCATATCATCTTTGACTACTTCATTAAGATTCGATGGCGCCATTAATGTTGACATCACTGAGTTTCAGACTAACCTTGTTCCTTATCCCCGCATACATTTTATGCTGTCTTCATATGCACCTGTAATCTCAGCTGAAAAGGCTTATCATGAGCAGTTATCTGTACCCGAGATCACCAATTCCGTGTTTGAACCTTCGAGTATGATGGCCAAATGCGATCCAAGGCATGGGAAATACATGGCTTGTTGTTTAATGTATAGAGGAGATGTTGTGCCTAAAGATGTAAATGCTGCTGTTGCTACAATCAAAAGCAAACGGACTGTCCAATTTGTTGATTGGTAAGTGAAACAATCTAAACACACATATCATGTAACATGTTTAAGTAATTGTTTCTCATATAGATTAGGATCTCATAATTATATGATTTTCCTACATGGGCTTGGTTTGTAGGTGTCCAACCGGATTCAAGTGTGGTATAAACTACCAACCGCCTTCAGTTGTCCCGGGTGGGGATCTAGCAAAGGTGCAAAGGGCGGTTTGCATGATCAGCAACAACACAGCAGTGGCTGAGGTGTTCTCGCGCATCAACCATAAGTTCGACTTGATGTATTCGAAGAGGGCATTTGTCCATTGGTACGTGGGTGAAGGAATGGAGGAAGGAGAATTCTCGGAGGCGCGTGAAGATTTGGCTGCCCTCGAGAAAGATTATGAGGAAGTCGGAGCTGAGGCAGTCGAGGAAGAGGAAGAAGCGGGCGATGAGTACTAATTATGCTACGGTTGGTTTCATCCTCCCATCGATTTATGGCGTGCATTTAAAGTTCCCGCTCATTTTGATTGCTTGTATGAAATTTGTGGCATTGTTGGGGCAATTTGTGTATTGTATTGTAATTGTAATTGTTGTTCATTTTGTTGGTGGTGCTAAGAAAAGATTTGATCATTTGGTGGTGTGCTAATAGAAAGTCATATTATTGTTGGTCTTTTAATTGAACTTCTATTAACAAATGCTTTAATTTGATGTCATAATAAACTTTATAAATGTAATTTATACAATTTAGGGTTAGTTGATATTGAGTATAAAAATTTATTTATCTTCAAACTATTACATTGAAAATTTTGGAGGGTCCATCAAAGATAACACTTAAAAAAAAGTGCATTAAAGAGGTGATAAATACTTCATTTATTTATGCAATACAGAAAATAAAATAATAGATATAAAGAATTCAAACAAATATAATGATAAATATTAAAACACACTATAAGACAACACTTCATTAAAGAGGTGATAAATACTTCATTTATTTATATAATATAAAAAAGAAAATAATAAATATAAAGAATCCAAACAAATATAATGATAAATATTAAAACACTTCGCTATAAGACAACACTTCATTAAAGAGGTGGCATTTAAATCTAATAAATTTTGTCGGTCATGGGTTAAAATATTAGAGCATAAAGACGTATTATGTGAAGAAAAAATTATCTTGAATAACATCCAATCTAAATAAATTATGTCATTGATCAATTGAAAAAATCAAACTTTTAAAATTATGTCTTTTTTTTTAAGATGTTCATTTTGAATAACCAAGCATGAAATGTTAAAAGGAGAAGAAACATTATGAAAAGTAAAAACCCATATTTTATTTGAACTATTTTCAATTTAAATATTAATTTTCTAAATAAATAAAAATTATGACCCTTAATTATATTATCCTTTAATGTAATGATGTGGATCTTATTCTTTCCATTGACGAATTGCATGTGGTAATATGATTCTATTACATTTAATAATTAATTAATCTCCCATGCTTAGTGACTCATATAATCAATAAATTATCTTCAAATGTTTCAATTCATCCTAACATACACTTTATATTATTTTCCATTTATAGTAAAAAAATTGGGTTGACCATGGTTATAATAATTTAATTATAACATAAATTATTTTTATTACAAACTTAATATTACACATTATTTTTTTAATTACAATCCTTCTAGAAGATTTATGAGTCTTTCTAGAACCTTTCTAACTCATCAAACTTCCACACAACAACTTGACTGAACGAAGCCGGAAAACTCATCGGGAACATCTATTCTTTCTAATTTACCATCTTGCCCTTCCCCAATGAAGAATCTTAAAGATGCCCCTAGATGGGCCGAACCCATTACTAAACTTTGGGCCCCCAATATCAATCCACAAGCTTCCGCACTCACCGCCGAGTCCAACTCAGCCCAACTCGTCAACCTCCCATCATTTCCCAACCGTGCACACGACCTCGGACTCAGTCCCGGCGTCCACGCCCTCTCGACTCGCCGCCACTCGCCGGTTCTAAGTTGATAAATCTCGGCACTCGACTCAAACGCGCCTTGAAACTCGGTCCGATAACCGCTAATGACCCAGAACTCGTCGCCGATTATTAAACCTTCGCACTCATCTCGTTCTTGACTCATCCGAGTCAACTCAGTCCATTCGTCAGACCTTATATCGTACGTCCATGCCGAGTTCAACGCGTTCTTGTTACCGTCGTGACCGCCGGCGATGTAAACGCGGCCTTTAGTTGCGCCGATGGCGAAGAACGACCGTTTTGACGGCATGTTTTTTCCTTGTCTCCACCGGCGAGTGATGAAATCGTATACGAAGACGGAACTCACCGGGTCGTAACTCGCCGGATCCCAACCGCCCATCACGACGAGTTTCCCTTCCGAACTAGCGATTTGACAAAAGAGTGGGAGGTGATCGGATACCGGAGCGAGTCGGTTCCAGATCTGACTCACTGGGTCGAACAAAGTGATAACACAACTCGGAGAACTCAAACCCGAATTTGTTAACTTGGGTTCTTCGTCGGACGGCGAGATTGACGGCGGAGGGAGGGATTGGAGAAGACAAGCCATGTGGGTTGTGTAACCGAGATGGTTTCTGATTGTGTAGTAATCACGACTCTGAAGAAGGTCCAGCCATCGCCGGCAGGTCCGGGCGGCGGCGGGTTGGGCTGTGTAATGAAGGCGAGATAAGCATTCGAGACCAATCTCGTCGGGAAGACCGGGTATAAGTTGCTCCATGAAAATGAATTATGATGAAGAAATTAAACCCTAATTGAATTTGATAATGAGAAAGAGATGATGAAGATGATGATAGAGTGAGGATATTGATCTTAATATTTATATGCAGAAATCAGGAATGGAAAAACTATGTGTTGAGTCATTAGTGGGGTCTTGAGATAATTTTTTTTTGAAAAATAAAATAAATAAAGAGATAGAATGGAAACAAAATCACTTAAAATATTCAGCTATTTTATATGTTTTATACTGTTATACAAGAAATCTAAAAGTTTATTATAAATTTAAAAATATTTATAATTCAGTTATATAAAAAAATATCTATATTTTAAACTCACTTGTTAGCTTCTTCAACGATCTTCTCAAATCATCGTGAATAATTTTACTTGTACGTTTCAGTGTAAAGATCAATGCCTTGTTCTTGCTATATTTTTATTTTAATCTCCACTAAAAACACTTTTTAAATGAATCACTTCTTATCTATTCTATCAATAAAAATAATTTCTAAAAGACTAAAATACTTTTTTAATTAAAAAAATAAATAAAAAACAACTTTATAATTAATAAATGTGAGGAGAATGTGAAAGAAAGAGAAAAGGTAATATTAGAAAAAACATAATTTATTATTTTAATATTAAATTAGTACCGTACCGTTTGTAATAATTACTTTTAGGTTATTTTAAAAACTTGAATCCGAACGACACCTATGAATCGCTTATCTTTTTTAATTTTGTCTAAAAAATGTTGCATCTATTAATCCTTCTAAAAATAGGCATACATAAATATTTTTAGTATTTCTTTTATATATAATTTAATTTTTCATAATTTAATAATATAGCTTAAATTATAAGAGTTTTTTTTTGCTTCCTAAGATAATAAATGTAACGAATGAGATAATTCAATTTTCACTGATAATATATTAAATATAATTGAAAATTAGAATCACGGTAATTGTGAAAAAAAGTTTTCATTATTAGAATCATATTATATTCACACAAAAAGAATAATAATAATTCAACTTTTCATCTTCCATTTATATATTATTTGTTCTTATGAGAATTGATCTTAATACTTGAACTAAAAATGATTTAATTTATGTCACTAAACTATAATGTGAATTCATTAGCATTTGATAAGGTCTGTTTGGGTTGATTAATTTGTAAACACATATATTGATGGGGTATAGTTATCTCAGTGACCTGGCTAGATTGGCATTGCTTTATTTATCCCCATCATTAAATCACTTTTTTTTTTTAAATCAAACAACTTTTCTTTTTCCTATTTTTTATTATATATATATATATATGATACTTAATTTTTAAAGTGTCCGGATTGCCAAATCGAGAGTTGTGGTTAATTTGGATATTTATGTGAGAGTAAATGGATACTTAGGTCGGATTGTGGGTTGACCCGCCCATAAACTTAAAACGTTTAAAAATAAAATTATAAATGCTATTTGTATGTTTCAAACTTGGAACCTAACAAAAACAAGTATAACTCTTTAACCAACCAGGCTAACAACACTTTATATTTAAAATTTAACACCAAATTTGATGAACACGAGACATTTTAACAATAAAAGTTTAAATTTTTAACTAACTAATATATATATATATATATATATATATATATATATATATATATATAATGATGCTTAATTTTTAAAGTGTCCGAATTGTCGGGTCGAGAGCTGTTGTTAATTTAGATATTTATGTGAGAATAAATGGATACTTGGATAATTTGCAACCTAACAAAACAAGTACAACCTTTAACCAAGTGTGATTGAGATATGGTTTGCCGAGGAATAATAGACCGGTATCATTTGAAAATGGTTACAGAAATATGAATCAAATATTTAATTGACCAAAATGTGAGGTCACGATGCTAATTATTAAAAACTATGAATCAAATATTTGATTGACAAAGTAAAAATGTAAAGTCACGAGATAAGAGATTCATTCGAAAAAAATATGTGATGAAATATGTGAGAAAATAAGTTGTTTATTCGAATTGAATAAAATATGGAATAAAAACGTTATATTTTTTATTTTAATAATTTAAAACATTGAATAAATATTATTAAATTTTTTAAATTTATTTTTATCGTTATCCATCCCCTAGTTTTTAATCGTTGATTGATAACTGATTTTTGCCTACTTAATTCGTCAGTATTTGAGTTTGTTTATATTAACAGAACAATGATAAATATGATTAATTTGGTTTATAACCCGAATATTAAGCGTTTTTATAATAATTTTAAAAAAAATATCAAACACATTTTACGTTTAAACATAATTTACTTTTTACTTTACTATTCATAAGTTGAGTATAAGTAAAACATATCAAACATATCTGATAATAAATTTGAATAAACTAAAACGAATAAATTGAGTACAAAACTGAATCAAACTTATCATACATTTTATTTTTTTAACCCACCAATAATATACAAATAAAAAATTATAAAAATGAGTATATGATATGAGATATAAAACTGAATTATTTAATTTAAATTTATTAGAAAGGATATTGACAGAATACAAAAGTATATAATAATATCTTTTTGGCAACCCAATTTATAAGTGCAAATTGGTCGCTTTCCATCTTTATAACCGGGTAACATTGTCTGCCATATTATTTTAATGATTTCCTTCTAGAACATTTAATTTCCACATTATTACTATAATTTAATTGCATATATATTTGCATGATATATATATATATATATATATATATATATATATATATATATATATATATATATATATATATATATATCTTAATTACATGGGATCCATTTAAAATGTAATTATGTAGCTTTGTAGCCAGTTATCCATCTTTTTGTTATTTATCTTATTTGTTTAAAAAAAATTAAAATTATTTTATAAAAAATGAAAACAAATCATATTGGGTAAAACATATGTTATAAAATATATTATTGTTGACAAATGGAAATCTCATAAAATAAAATAAAATTAGGGTGAAACGTGATTCGTGAAAATATATTGACAAATGGCAAACTCATAAAATAAAATAAAAATAAATAAAAATAAAATGTCTTTATCTAATAAATGTTATTGTTTTTAGCGGCCGACCTATCCTTTAGTGATCCATTTTTTCTTTGTCTAAATTTAGGGAAATCTTGTTATACATATATATTTTATTTTGATAAAAATATATACATTTAATTAATGTGGAAATTATTTATTTTAATTAAGTATATCAGATATATATAAATATATATTTTAAATTAAATTTTATTCTCCAAAATATTTTAAAAATATTTTTTTTAGTTTATACAATATTTATAAGGTTTTGTGATGCGGTGCGAGTCGAAGAGGCGTTTAAGCCTCATTCCACTGCTGCGGATTTTGTTGGTCAGTTGGCTCAGGTTCATCAGACCACTCATGACCGCTTGGTTGCTGCTACTGCCAAGTACAAGGAGAAGGCTGATTCGAGAAGGCGTGCTGTTGATTTTGAAGTTAGTGACTTTGTGTGGGCTATTCTGACTAAGGATCGTTTTCCAGCTCATGAATATAGCAAGCTTGCTGCTAAGAAGATTGGTCCTGTTGAGATTGTGGAGAAGATCAACCCCAATGCTTATCGTTTACGCCTTCCCAGCCATGTGCGTACCTCTGATGTGTTCAATGTGAAGCATCTTGTTCCTTTTGTGGGTGAGTCTTCTTCTGATGAGGATGATGCGGTTCCAGATTCGAGGACGAATCTTTTCTACCCTGGGGGGAATGATGCGGTGCGAGTCGAAGAGGCGTTTATGCGAAAGTTGCAGCATCCGAAAATATCTCGCAAGTGTCAGATTTCGACGATTGCCTAGTGTTTTTCGGGCGGAAACGTTTAGGGGCTCAAAATCGCATTTTTTATTAGTTTCGGGTGTTTTTTGCAATTTATTAAAAGTTGTTTATTTCTTTTGCAAGCTAGGGTTTGAGTATTTAAAGGATCTTAAAACACTTTGTTAGGGGAAGATTATTAATCAGAAAACGAGGTTTCCTCAATATCTATCAACGTTCGGTATTCGTAAGAATCAACGAATCTTGATAAAGGTTCATCCTAGCCACGCACGCTGCATCATTTTGTGTCAAATTTGAGCAGTCTTATTAAGCTTAGGGGTAACATAGGATTTAATTTTTTTTCTTATTAATTATATATTATTACTATTATTTAGTTGAAGAAAAATTCGAATAATTTAATAATGCTCACATCACTCATGTAAGTTTGGGGTATGGGAGTTGAGAAATGGTTGTGTTGAGATTTAATGCAAATTAATTAATTATTATTATTTTATAATTTTATTTCGTCAGCTCCAAACTTAACTTTGTCAACTAGTTTTAATAAATAATAAAAAAATAAATTCATAGGTGTTATTGATACTTATTACAATTATTTAAAAATAAAATTATATTAAAAACTACCTAAATATAATATAATAAACAAATAAAAATATAAAATATTTGTCAACATATATAAAGTATTACACAAAATAAATTAAAAAAAAATACATATAAATTTCAATAACAATCATAGTTAATGTTTTTACATAAATTTAAAATTTTTAAAATATTTAAACCATCTTCAACTGAATATCCGAAATTTTTATTATTGCGGTCATCATTCTACTCTTAATATTGCCTTGATTTTAAATTTTGAATTTTAAAACCAGAATTTATCTTATGAAATTTATTTCAATTAACAAACAACATTCTTTTACATAAATTATTTATTTTAAAAAAATGAAATTGTAATTCAATTTCAATAAGAAATTTCAAATTTGCAGTTCAATTTACTCTAAATTTACTCATTCCATTTGGTCAATAGATATCTAATAAACAAACACTGTATTTTCATTTTTCTTAAATAATTTAATTTTATTATTTTAAATAAGAAGTTTAGATATCAAAATTAAATTGTAAAATAATATTATCAACAAAATCAAAATAATTAAATAAAATTAGAAGTGTTAAATAGAATGAAACTGTAATAATTTTCACGTAATAATTAAGTGTTTAATTATTAAATATTTGTAAAACGAAAATAATAACAAGAGTTTTATTTTTTTGTCGTAAAATGAATTGCGCACATTAATCAATTTATATCTCGTTTTATTATTGTTGTCGGTGAACAAATAAAATGAATAGAAACAATTTTGTAAATGACCAAATTAAACTGATTAATAAATTGAAATCAACATTTTTCAATAAATTCATAACAATTTAATCATATATTTCGATAATATAAAATCAACTTGTCCTATCATATTATTGTATAACAAATTCCAAAAACATCAAAATCAAAAATAAAAGTTGTCCAATAAAGGACGTCACATTATTATGGGGTCATTTGCCCCGGACGTTACTTCTACTTTTCCGTAGGATAAGGTATTCACTTTTTTTTTAATGGGATTAATTATTTATTACTTTCTAAATAATTTATATATTTGTTTATTTTTCTATATTATTTCTTATACACCATGCTATGGTATAATAGGACATAAGCATTAGGGGAAAAAAAAAATCATCTGTAATTTATTATTATTTATAAAAATGAATTAAAATAAATAAATTTGTATTAAAATTGGAAATTATATTATATAAAAAAGACAAAGTTAAAAAGGATATTGATAAAAGCCCAAGTGGGCCTTAAATGGCTAATTGCCACCCAAGTTTTCTTTATTGTCAATGCCGTATTCTTTAATGTGTTTAATCATTTTGTTTTTGAATTTTTTTAAAATCATTTCACTATTTTCTATTCCTCAGTATTATTTATTTCAATAAGTTCATCTTTAAAGAATGTAACACAGCCAAATTAGATATTTTGAAGTATCAAAATTATATTCAAAATTTTTATCAACTGATGTAGAAAAAGATAAAAATCTCATATTACTGAAAACGTCTAAAATAACGTGAATAACATGACCATTCTTAAACTAAAGTAGGGTTTCTTCTTATTTTCAATTAATTTTCTTTTGTGGTCCTATTTTCCACTTTGCCTATCTAAATTTGGTCATATTTTCCGCTTTACCTATCCAAATTTGATTTTAACACTATTTTTATTTGGATCGATAAGTCAACAACTGTAAAAAGCAAATATAACGCGATTTTAAAATGAGTTATATTTGAAGACGACTATAACGCGGTTTTAAAATGAGTTACATTTGAAGACAAGTATAGTCCATAATGTGTCTACTGAAGGAGAAACCTGCGCAGCGAAAATCGAATCATGTGCATACTACATTAGACTGGTAAACATAAGCGTTGACACATAACAATAGAGGTTTTTTCTTTTTTTCTCTAGGGCAACATCTCAATTAAGGGTGTTCTTAGTGGAACCATACCTGATTTGACAAATGAAAATTGGATTCTTTATTCAATATGAAATCAATTCACAACCAATTATATGCATTTTGTTTTGATATTTAAATATGAAATGGGTATCAGATAATATTTACATTTGCATTTGGTTCCATTTCTTGAACTGGCCTGGCCAAATCTGGCTCTAACTAAATCTCCTTCATTTCTACCCCTAAAACATTCACAACCTCAAACATCGAGTTCCTACCACTTTGGATAATCTCATTAAAATGGTGTTGCTGCCGTGGCCCTCCGTCGATCTTCTGCACTCACCGTCGAGTTCAACTCAGCCCAACTCGTCAACCTCCCGTCATTTCGGGAAATGACGGGAGGTTGACGAGTTGGGCTGAGTTGAACTCGACGGTGAGTGCGAAGAACACTCAAGAACAACGATAAAAGGTGACCATTTTAATGAGATGATCAAAGTAGTAGGAACTCGTTGTTTGAACATGTGAATGTTTTTAAGGGCAGAAATGAAAGGGATTTTAAAAGAGCCAGATTTTCCATTTTCTTTCTGGATGAGAAGTGAAGCACATAAAGGCAACTTTCTCTTTTCCAAACAAAAAACCAGTTTAATGATATCATCATAATAATATATATTTATTTATTTATTTAACAAACAAACAAAGACAATTCACACAGTTATCCACTGTCATTTTTTACAGCCCATTTTCCCAATATATTGTTTATAATGTAGGTAGAATATCACAAGATATGTAAAAAAATAAAATTATATGCACTCTATTTTTCAAAAATAAAAAATAAAATTCTCAATATATATTTTTATTTTCTATAAATGTATTTTGTTTTAATTTTTATATATTCTTAATTTTTATTTATTATATATATGTATTTTTATTTATAATATTTAGCTGAATTATTTAATTTAATATGTTTAATTTTAATTATATATATATATATATTTATAAAATATATATTATTTTAATATATTTTATTTTATTTTAATTACTTACTTAAATATTATTAATTTTAATTATATATATTTTATATTAATAAAATAAAGTAATTAGTGGATTAAAGAGTGAATACTTAGGTCGGATTGTGAGTTGACCCGCCCATAGACTTAAAACGGTTAAAAATAAAATTAAAAATGCTATAGGTCTAGTTCGAATTTACAACAAAACAAAACAAGTACAACCCTTTAACCAACTAGACTAATAACACTTTATATTTTGAATTCAACACCAAATTTGATGAACGCGGGACATTTTAACAATATAAGTTCAACTTTTTAACTAATATATATATATATATATATATATATATATATATATATATATATATATATATATATATATATATATATATATATATAATGATGCTTAATTTTTAAAGTGTCCGGATTGCTGGATCGAGAGCTGTGGTTAATTTGGATATATATGTGAGAGTAAATGAATACTTGGGTCGGATTGTGGGTTGACCGCCCATAAATTTAAAACGGTTAAAAATAAAATTATAAATGCTATAAGTATGGTTCGAACTTGCAACCTAACAAAACAAGTCCTACCCTTTAACCAACTAAACTAATAACACTTTATATTTTAAATTCAACACCAAATTTGATAAACGCGGTAGTTCATCAATAGTTTTTAATCGGTCATAATTCTCTTTTTACTCTGCGTTATAGATTATTAGTGAACAATAATGAAAAAATTCCATCATATTTATAGAGATAGAAGACATAATTCATATGGATATAGTAAGTCTCGCCTGGGCTACTTTAATTGTAGTCTTTACATTTTCCTTTTACTCGTAGTATGGGGAAGAAGTGGACTTTAGAAGTCAAACTAATTGAGTTGAGAATCAAACTGTATCAATTGTTTTAGAGATCGTTCTGCAATGTGAGAGTAAATAGATATTTGAGTCGGATTGTGGGTTGACCCGCCCATAAACTTAAAACGGTTAAAAATAAAAATGCTATCACATTTTTACCGTAATATTTTTTTTACGATTTTTTTTATATTATTAATCGTGCAAATGCAAGGGATACATGCTAGTTTAACTAGTAATTAATAAGATTAGAGAAAGAGAAAAGTAATTAGTGAAATTATTATAAGTTTAGAGGAAAAACGTGGGTATTAATTATATAATAATCATGTTTAAATTTTGGGAAAAAAAGGTTATTTATCATTTTATTAAAAATCTCTAAAAAAAAAAAAACGAGACATAGTTAGTTTATTTCTTTATAACAAACTTAGAATGAAGTAAATTTTCAAAGTTAACCAAATAAACACTTAAAAAAACAAGTTAAATGTCATTATTATTATTAAAATACAATCAAATATTAACTATCTTGCCTTGAAATCAATTAACTTTATGACTTCAGAGTATCAAATCCCCATCTATTGCATATGTTCCAATTCATTTCATCCTCCGGAACTCGTCTCCACGTCTAGATTATAGCTCGACAATCAAACGTTACATTTCTCCATACCTTTTCCACACTTCTACGAACTCTCACTCTTTGAATTCCTTTTGCTCTGAAAAGTAGCTTCTATTTTTATAAAACATTTAAAAAAAATAAACTCTTACCAAATTTGATATAACCTTCACTATCTAACCAACTATGTTATATAATAATTCATTGAAACTAACTATAAGCACCAGTCAACATTCTAAGACCCCACAAATGTGTCCTCCATAAGCAGCAAATGACATTTGAACCTTTGAATTTAAAGAACAGAGACATCTTGATATTCCCTTTTGGAAAAGAAATATTTTATTAAAACTAAAATAAACCCAAAGTTACACCTTCTTTCTCCCTTTAGTGAAAAGAAATATAGCACATAGTTATAACATATGATGCTTGATCACTTAACCAGCAGTAAAGACATTCTTCACCAGCCTATCTATTATATATATTGTCTAAACTCAGGACTTGGCTGACGCCTTCTTCCCATATATGAACTTGGAAGGAAAATCATAAGATAAACTTTAGCCAACAAGGTTCATAAAAAAAGAAAGAAGGTCATGGCAGTCGACATTATTGAACTTCGGATGCTAAAGTTTCGAGATAGGACTTCTAGCTAAAAGGCAGAGGATCATACTTGTAACATATAAATGCAAGAAAAAAGGTCAAGGGGATGATGACCTTATGCTTGTAAAATGAGATTATTGATGCTTTCAAATGGTTATATACTCTGATAATGTAAATAATGGTCTAAACTCTAAACCTTGGAGATGATATAAACCAGATTCTATATATACTATTTCATTCACAATTCATCATAATCCAGCTACTCAATCTCAATCCTAATCAACAATCACAATGAAAATATCCAAAGTATTGAAATACCAATAATATAAAGGCATGCACATCATCAATCATATTCATAATTCAAATTTTCAAATAATCATGGATATCAGCTTAGGATTCATAATTCAAGTATTTCTCAATTTCAAGCTCAAGACATAAGAGTAAATTGAATGACTTATTTATTCTCATAAAGAAATTCCTCCTCCCTAATAATTGGTAGAATAAGCATTTGGAGACAACCTTGGAGTGACTAAAGCTGATAGAGGAATGGCCTTTTGAAGTGCAAGTCCAAATATTTCATCCATGTTTAGCTCAACCACATCATCCGGAAGATTCCAATCGAACGAATGAATCATGGTTCCCAATAAGTATTCCACCATCACGATCCCCATTCTAACCCCGGCACAAATCCTCCTACCCGCCCCAAACGGGATCAGCTCGAAATCGTTCCCCCTAGGATCCACCTTTGCCATTTTCCCCTCCAAGAATCGCTCGGGCTTGAACTCCATCGGATTCTCCCACACGGAAGGGTCGCGCCCTATCGCCCATATGTTGACACTAAGTCTCGTGTTTTTAGGGATGTAGTAGCCGTTTACTTCACATGCTTGTGTTGAGATTCGGGGAAGGTTTAGTGGAGTAGAAGGATGCTTGCGAAAAGCTTCTTTGCATATGGCTTGTAGGTATGGCAACTTGGGTAAGTCGGTCTCCTCTAGCCTTCGCTCTTTTCCAATAACTCGGTCCATTTCCTTGTGCGCCTTGGCCATGAGTTTTGGGTTGCTCAACAATTCGGCTAAAGCCCACTCTATCGCACTCGATGATGTATCGGTACCGGCTGATAATAGATCCTTACATGAAAAATTGTTTATAGTCATGCATGCAATAATTATAAAATATAGCAATCAATCTTTTCTTAGAGTGGTAGAGAATAATACCAATAAAACAGCCTTAGTGTTTGTAACACTTAGCCTTTCGTCGCCAAATTTTTCCTCGTGAATTTGAAGTACATCTAGAAGATCGAGACTTTTCTTCCGTTCGTGGGCCGACGCTTTGTGCTCTTCCACGAGCCTCGATAGTAGATCATCAAACTTTTTTTGCAATCGTATCATTTGTTTCTTAATCCCTTGTAGGTCCATTGGCTCCAATATAGGTATGAAATCTCCAATGTTGAAGTAACCCGCAATGGTCATGAGCTCCACCACCATGTCCTTGAACATGTTAGACTCGGACCCTTTGGTCTCAAACACTCTCTTGCTAAGCATAACCTGACCTATCATGTTGGCCATTGCATACGATAGTATATCGGGGACCACAACTGGCTCGCATCTTTTGCTAGACTCGTTCATGGTTCGAAGCATGTGACCGATCTCAACAATCCGAACTCTACCCCATTCATCGAGGGCCTTTTGACCTAGCATATGTAGGTTACTCAATTTTCTGAGTAATCTCCACTTAGGACCATAAGATGCAAATACCATGTCTTGGGCGTTGTATGCGAGGTATGTAGGACCACTATCTACGGGTCGGTTCGAGAAGTTCATATCTAGGGTTTTGAGAAAGGCTCGAGCCGATTCCGGGCTTGACGCCACCACCATGTCGTACATGCCTACCTTCATGTACATGACCGGACCATACTTTTTAGCCATTTGGGCTAAAGAAACATGAGGCATGGATCCCAAATAAGGAAGTGCGCCGAGTAAGGGAAAACCAACTGGTCCGGGAGGAAGTTTGCGTGAAGAATTTAAGTGGAGGAGATAATGAACAAACACTCGAGTTACAAGAAACAATGTTACCCCAAACGCGAGTTCATTGATGAAGTCCATCAAACTTAAAGAATTGAAATGATTTATGTGTTGCATATTCTTATTCTTGACCATAAACCATATGAGATATTTATAGGACCAATATAACACTATTAGGAAACTTAACAGTATTTTTATGATGTTTCCAATCTAACATTAATAACCATGATATTATTTGATAGGTAAATAAATCTTTGTTTTGGTTATTCTTATTAATTTTACTTTACTCTTTAGTTTTTTTTCTAAAAGAGATAAAACATTTCATTACATTCAACCTTAGTTAATAATAAAAATTATATATTATTATATAAATAAAAATATTGAAATGAATCATGAATCCTTTTCTTCATATTGAGAGGGTAAAATATAAAATAAGATTTATATTTAATTTTTTATTAAAAATGTTTTAAATTAAAATATGAGTAGTTCTAATTTTCTTTCACAAAATAAATTCTGTTTATTTATTTTTTTTTGTATAAAATAACAAAAGTAAAAGTTATTTATACCAAAAAGGTTTTAACATTACAAAAACTGGAGAGGTAAAGGATAAAAAATTGGAATGGTTCAAAGTTGTAGAAGATTGTTTTTAATTAAACTTAGTTCACTTGTTCTAATTATTATTTTTTCTTTTGTGTTATTTGATTTGTCATTTTCGTTTAAACATAAAATGTTAGGTTATGGTCTATGTAATGATTGCATATGCTTAACTATGCTTTTGAGCTACTACATAAAAATATGCATTAAAATGGAATTATTTATACATATGGACACATAGAGACAGAAATAAATAAGAGGTGAAATGTATAATTTAAAGGGTCATTTGGAAATTGGATTCTCTTTCACACAAGAGTCCACCACAAATATGGTGATTGCTCATACGAATAAAATCAAAATAAATATGTAAGTTTAAATTAAAAAGTCTACATTAGATATATTGATATATGTGACGTAGATAAGAAAATGACATAAAAATTGATCGATTTTTTTTTTTTATCTTTTATTTTAAAAAAATATAAACCATTTGTCACACGAATATATAAATCATGTTACATTTTTAAATAATAAACTTATAAATTTTCGTGTTTGAAGGATATAATTAAGAAAACATAAGAATTGATTTTATTTTAGAAGATGGTAAAAAGTTTTATAATTCTTCTAACCGTTTAATTAATTATTATTTTTTTCTAAATTCATATGTAATTCTTCAATTCCGCGTGGTGCTAAATTTTTTTTCAAAGAATTGAATTAGAATTTTGAATATAGAAGGCCTTTTTTCTTAATTCTCGTTTATGCTTATTTTTACCATAAACGCAAAATATTAAAAATATTTCATTCTCTTCCAACTTGCCCAACTAAAAATCTTCTAATTTTCGAAAGAGAGTAGAAGAAATTTGACTTTTCGAGGTGCAATGGGCTCTTTCAACTTTGCTTTTTTAATGATGTATGGTGAATTCTGGATAGTAACATTAATTAATGTTTTGTGTAAGAAAGGCTTATTAATAGATATGGCCTAAGGGTACCAAGGAAAAGACAGGATCCTAAAGTAAGCCTAAAGCATATTCATACCCTGGTTCAGCCCATTTTCAATTTAAAATGTCTTCTACTAAAATTTTAAGTGTATATTATTAATAGAGAATTATTCTTTATTACAACTAAGGATAAAGGATTGACGTGAGAAAATATGCAAAAATGTTAGAGTTGAGAAAAAAAAATTACTTTGTAGTACAAGAGGGTTATGCTTCACTTTACTTTGGTACAACATATAACAGTCAAACTTCTATGTCATCTATTACTAATGCCCTTCTTCGAATTTGGGTTCATTAAATAACATGTAGGAAAAAAAAATAATAATGATGAATGATATTGGGAAGGTCAGAATTGTTTTTTTTTTTTTTTTTTTTTTTTTTTTTTTTTTTTTTTTTTTTTTTAGTAAAAGGACTAAAAAGTATTTATATATATATATATATATATAAATAAAATAAAAAATAATAATTTAAAATAAATAAGTATTTTAGTTAAAAACTAGTAATAAATTGATATAAGTGATTGATTGAAAAAATTAACTTGGTATAGATTAAATAAAAACATAAGCCGAACAATGCTAATATGAAAAACTTAGTGTTGAGTAACTTGAGTTGAGAAGGCCAATATATTAAGATGCTCAACAATTAACAATTAAAGAAAAAAAAAAAAAGTAAAAGTGTATTTATGGGTAAGAATGTAACACTACCCTTAATTTATTTATTTATTTATTTAATTTTCTATTTATTTTTACTTTTTGACAAAACTCACCTTCATCTACTTGTTTTATCCATAATTTTTTTTTATTATATTTTTATCTTAAAAATTTTAAACGGTAGACACTCATTTTTACCTTTGATTTATATTTTTAAATAATCTCGAGTCATTGAAATTATTTTCAAAATTCCTATATAGGCTCATTGCACGATATTAAAATAATTAATTAATTTAGAAAACTATACCGTATCAATCAAATTTTAAAATAATTAAATTACAAATTATTTAAATAAAATATAAAAGAGATATAAATAAACGGGCTGATTAAATAAACCAATCCAAAAAAATAAATTAGAAAATATATTTTTTTTAATAATAGAGATATTTATTTATTTTGCGGAATTAAAAAAAAATAAAGTCACTTGATTAACTGGCCTATCATAAATTATTTTTTATTTTATTTATTTATTTTTTTTTATTTTTGCTAAAGTTACAAAAGAAAAAAAAACCTATATGTATGGATATTTTTAGTTGGGTAGAATGGGATTAGGGATATTTAAGTTTTTGTTAAAAGTTACGGAGCGTCACTAGATAATATGATTTAATAATTGAAAATTTAAAAAAATTGGTAAGAATAAAATAATATTTTAAATAAAAAATGAAGTAAATGAGTGAAAATCAAACTACACATTAGTTTACCAAAGGGTTTTAACTATTAATTAAAAAGAAAATACGATGGTATCAAAATCGAGATTTACATAATATTGTCACTTCTAACTTCGTAAAATTTAAAGTTTAAATGAAATAGTAAGAGTTTAATTTGAAAAATATTACTTATATATTATTATTATTATTATTATTTATATATATAATTAAATATTTAATACCTTACCAATTTGAAAATTTTATATATTTAAATAAAAATTAAATAAAAATTAATAATAAGTGAATAACACTATAAAAAATTATATTTACAAAATTAATTATATTAATTTATTTATTTGAATAAATAATAATTTAATTTGAATTTTAAATATAAATTTGTATTTCTTAACGTAAAATCATATAAAATTGTAAAATTAAAATGATTCATAAACTCGTAAAATTTTAAAATTTTATTATAATAAATTTAAAATTATTATTATTATTATTTATATATATAATTAAATATTTAATACCTTACCAATTTGAAAGTTTTATATATTTAAATAAAAATTAAATAAAAATTAATAATAAGTGAATAACACTATAAAAAATTATATTTACAAAATTAATTATATTAATTTATTTATTTGAATAAATAATAATTTAATTTGAATTTTAAATATAAATTTGTATTTTTTAACGTAAAATCATATAAAATTGTAAAATTAAAATGATTCATAAACTCGTAAAATTTTAAAATTTTATTATAATAAATTTAAAATTGTAAGAGTTTACATATTTAAGAGTTTACTTAAAATCAGACTCGTTAACATTTTTGAAATCGTAAAATCGATTTTAAATTTTTTGCCTAAGATGAAACTATCACACGAGCCCACTCAATTTTTTTTTGAACTTTACAAATATTTTTAGATTAGACTTAGTTTCTTAAAGTTGACTAGAATCCTACTAAAGCAATTAAGATTGTAGATAAGAAATTATTCAGGATGTAATTCGATCTTTGAATGAAAATTAGATTTCCTAATTTTAGTCTATATGTTGATTCATTCTATATTATATGTCTTGGTGAGGTAAACACATTCTATACTTTATGGTTAAGATTTTGATCGCTTTAAAACATTTTCTTTTTTATTGTTGTAAAAGTGCCTAAATGTTCCAAAATTTTCTAAAATTTCATTTGTGTGTTCTTGAGCCCTAACTTGAGAACATCAGTACATAAATGTTGCATAAGAGTCCTAGAATGTGTAAGCATGCTTATGGATGAGTGGTTTGAGCTTTAACTTGACTTATGAGATTTTGAAGTTTTAAAATGATCATTGGATTGTTGATGAAATTTGATGTAATATTGTTTAAATGATGAATGAATTATTGTAACACATTTCAATTGCCATCGTAGACTAATTTTTTTTAAAAAAAATTGAGTTAGAAAATCGAAATTTGGTATAAAATGTTGTTTTGTTTGTTGTTAGATGAAATATAGGCTGTTGTTGGATATGTAGAACATTTGAGTCTAGGGTAAGGCCCGAAGTTTAACTTTCGTCCAAGTGCCAAGCCACTCCATCAGTGCATCAGATCTGTCATTAATAACTATGCCACTGCCTTTGATAAGTTGGTTTAGTCAATATCGTTGAGGATCCTGTTTGGTTCATAGGTATTATTAAGATCACGCCTTCATCTATATGTATTAATTTCGATCTTATCAATTTTTTTTTATGTATCATGACGACAACTTAGACTCATTCCCTATAAACAGATTGATACAAACCTTTACTCGCATGAGTATGTTTAAATTTATCTTTATACGCATATAGTAAAATAAATAAACAAAGTCTAAAAGAATTTTTTTACATAAATGACCAAGAGTTTATAATAGAGACCATCATTTAATGGACACAAAAGACATAGCGCTGTCGCCTTTTCTCACGTGTAACCAATCCCCAAACCTTAATCGGAATCTCTTTCATTTGCGTTTGAAAACGCAAAATATATTTTCCCCCAATTTCTTAAAAGAAAATTGGACAACAACTTTAAAAGGTCACCAAATTATTGTTTCAAGTTGAAATAAAATTAGGATTATGAAAGTGTATTGTCATGTTACTCTACTTTACCTATATTAGTAAAAGAAAACTTAGGGATAAAAAAAAAAAGTGATATCCTTATTTTATTTTATTTTACTGTAAAAAGATTGATATCTCCGACCTTAGAGCATCTCCAACTGATCAACAAAACTCATCCCATACTTATTTTTATCCTCCAACCGAACAACAAACCAAAACCCAAAATGCGTTCCTTCATTTTTTCTCTCCAAAAACTCCATATATGCGTTCATACCGTTCATGAACGCATAATTTAATCAAATTTGTGTAACAGGTCCTTCAAGTTTATTAACATTTTAATTTTATACTTCAAGTCTATTAACATTTTAATTTTAATATTTAACTTTTTATATTATTTATTTTAAACATTTAATTCAATCCTTTAACTTTAATTTAAATACATTTTTATTTTTATTTTTATATAAAATTAAGAAATACAAAATACATTCCAATTTATTAGATATAACTTTTTTTTTAAGTTATGTATTATAAATTTTGAATTTTTAATAAATTTTTATAATTAATTTATAATCAAATTTAAAAGAATGGGATGATATTAAAAAATTGTGGTATAATTTATAAAATTGTAAAATATATGGAGTGATATTAAAAAGTTATAAAAGTTGATATAAAAATTATATTATAAGAATATTCTTTTGGGTTTGAGAATGAGTTTTTCGGTTAGAGAAGAATTACTGTTTGATGTGACATTTACACCAAAATGAGTTTGAAAATGAGTTTTTCGGTTGGAGATGGTCTTACGTGTTGGGTTCGAACCAATTAAGCGGCTACGTACATAACCATTTCAATTTGTCAGTTAGGTATGTGTTTAACCAATGGAAATTAGTCGCATTAAACAATACAAACGATAATAAAAAAAAAATCTGAAATATGATTTAGGGCCGATTTGTAGACATGCTATATTTTCATGGACTTATTTAGAAAGTTAATTTAGGGCATTAAACTACTCCTAGTTAGTTAGTCATACGTTTCATCTGAGATGGCTAAGGTAGAGGCTGAGTTTGTTTCGCCGCCGTCAATCTCCGACCGCATCCATGTATTCTGGCATGATGGCATGCTCGATCACAACGCCGGCACCGGCGTATTCGACACCGCCGAAGACCCAGGTTTTTTGGACGTCCTTGAAAAACACCCAGAAAACGCCGACCGAATCAAAAACATTGTTTCAATTCTCCGGCGAGGTCCACTCTCACCTTACATCTCTTGGCACTCCGGCCAACCTGCTCTCATCTCCGATTTACTCACCTTTCACACCCCAGGTTCATTATCTCTAAAAGATTTAACCTTTATCTAGATCTGATCAGATTATTTGAAAATGATAAATACTGAATTTCAGATTACATAAGTAAGCTAATCGAAGCAGACAAGAAAGGAGGCAATAATAATCTGATCTGTCCAGGCACGTTCTTAAACCCTGGTTCATGGTCAGCCGCCCTTTTAGCCGCCGGCACTACCCTCTCTGCCATGAAACATATACTTGACGGCCAAAATGGTAAGATTGCATATGCACTTGTAAGGCCTCCTGGCCACCATGCCCAGCCGGATCGAGCTGATGGGTATTGTTTCCTGAATAATGCTGGTCTTGCTGTTCAATTAGCCTTAGATTCTGGTTGCAAAAGAGTGGCTGTAATCGACATTGATGTTCATTATGGAAATGGGACAGCTTCTGGATTTTATAAATCTGATAAAGTTCTGACTGTTTCACTTCACATGAACCATGGCTCATGGGGCCCGTCTCATCCGCAGAGTGGTCGAGTCGATGAGATTGGTGAAGGAGATGGGTTCGGTTATAATCTGAATGTAATGCTTCCTAATGGAACAGGTGACAATGGATATGAATTCGCCATGACCTCTCTTGTTTCAAACGCGGTTGAGCGTTTTGATCCTGATATGTTGGTTTTGGTCGTCGGACAAGACGCAAGTGCGGTAAGTCAAATCTTAACTCTTTTCTTTAAGTAGGATGACAATTCAGGTAGCTTAGTGTGTTGATCGATACTAATATGACTCGGTTTAGTAATTCGGGTTAAAATCTTTAACATAAATCTTATAGGTTTATTTACAATTGACCCGAACTTGGAAACCAACCAAATTGATTCGGGTTAAAATCTTTAACATAAATCTTGTAGGTTTATTTACAATAAACACATTATAAATATAAGTTTAAATTGTCATTTTAGTGTACCTATCCCCAATTGGGCTTATTAAATTGTCATTCTTGTATGGGTCTCATCTAGATCATAAATTGTTTTGAAACTTGTCTATTATCATTATAGTTCGATCCAAATGGGAGACAATGCTTGACGATGAAGGGGTACGAAACAATTGGATCTATAATGCGTTCGTTGGCCGATAGATTCAGCGAAGGACGGTTGTTGATCGTTCAAGAAGGCGGATATCATGTTACTTACTCGGCTTATTGTCTTCATGCGATGTTGAATGGGACGATCGAAGGGCATCCGGCTGAGTTGGCGGACCCAATTGCTTATTATCCAGACAAGGATGACAATGCCTATGAGGAAGTGATTTCATCCATTAAGCAATATCTTAGGAACACTAATGTACAATTGTGGAAAGATATTTAGTTAAGTGTTTGCAAGAAGCAAGCTTTTGATTCATCTTTTTTTTTTTATGTAAGGAAGAAGTTGCAAACTATGAATACAATTATAACAAATGATCAACTCATGTTTTCTTTTTGATAAATTCAAATTTATCTTTACTATAATGATTATACTATATCAAAAACTCAACATCTATTTGAGTAAATTTGATAATTTTTTTTTGAATATATGGACTTATAAATTAATTTTAATCAATTATTTTATTATTCAATAGGTAGGAGTTCGTATATTTAAACAATATACATTATAAATTTAATTAATATATTTTAAAAGTGTGATAAAATTGGGAATGAATATTTATGTTTTTAACACTGAATTGTAATACTTAATACTTAAATATCCGAATATAAAAAATAAAATTAACAAATAGAAACGTTACTCAATATTAATCCGTTGTTAATATTTAAAATTAATATAAAATATATATATATATATATAAATATAAAGTAACCAATAATCAAGACTTTCATCGAGAGTTCTTACAATATTTTATGACTCGATAAAGTAACCAATAAAATATGACTCGTTAAAAGTCATATTTTATTAGTGATGAAAGGTCGATTTAGATTGATGATTAATTTGAATAAAGATAATAGGTATGTGAAACCACAGTATAGATGTGGATGATATGATTGATGATTCGTTTGTCGAAGTGGTGGTAAAAAAGGTCGTGGTAATGAATAAGTGACCAATAATAGTATAAAACACGTCTAACATTACTTTAGATAAGAGCCAAATGTATGACACAACCTTAACTAAAATCTTTGGATTGATCTATAGTAACTAACAATATAAATGGTGTAATTGACTTGATTTTTACTAAGAAGAAATCCACATTTTTAAAGTATTTTTCAAACTTGTACAAACTAAAATTAATTTTAGATTAATTAAATTTAAATAATATTAATTTATCTAAAAAAATTATTTATTTATATTTTTACTGTCCAAATGCACAGGATTCATGTTAGTTAATTAATAATAATAACACCTTTGAAACATATATCAAATAACATTTATTGAGATTATAAATGAAATAAAAGAGAATTAATTATTATTATTATTATCTTTAACTTGAATATATAGATGCTACATACTAATAGAACAAAGAATATAATCTATTATTTTGCTATAAACACCCATATGTACACATGTGTTACTATGAACTAGGCATAATTAGATACTTTCCATTTCTTGCTCTTCCCGTAGCGGTTCCTCTTCAGATCGTGGCGACTGAGTTCCACTTTTTCCCCAAAGTAGAGTGAACAAACCCACAACAATGAAGAATGTACCTATTAAACTGATTAAAAAAAATATAATTAAAAGTTAGAAATACTTTTTTATGTCTGAATTCAGATTCATTTAAAAGAAATCTATTGAAATAGTTTAAAACCTTCCAACATGAATGCTTTCTCCTAGTGCCATAAAGCCAATAATCATAACAAGAACCATTGATGTTGGGCTAAAGGCCGCCACAAAAACCGGTCCTTTCATTTGTGTCAATGCACTTATCATGTATGCCATCACTCCCGAAACAATTATTCCCTGGAATTTACGATACCAATAAAGTTAATATTTTTTTCACTTAAACTACTCAAAAGTATTACTCACCGTGTATACATATGCCAAAAAGATGACATTCCACCCGATCATCCAAGAAGCGGGATGTTTGAGCTCCAACCCTAAAGCAACTCCAACATTCAAAATTGCTCCCAAGAACGATATTATCGATATTATTGCCAGAGGAGAAGGAAACTCCACAAGAACACTACCCTGGAATGTAACAATTCACCCACCGAAGTTAATACCAAAACAAAATCGAGAAAAATAATCATAAACAAAAAGATGTATATACCATGGTAACGCAATAAACAACATATGAAACATTCGCAATGATGACAAATACGGGACCTTCAATCCAATTCTCTGTAAATCCTTCATGGGTAGTTGATGTTTGAGATTTGGAAGAGAAAGCAATGGCTGGTCCATTGTAAAGGCAAATTAGAATAGCACCACCAGCTGCAATCATTGTTCCTAATAACTTTGCCTGGCTACGCCTCTCTTTGAAATTTACTTGCTCCATTCTATTAAATTCAATTTAAATTATTCAAATTTAATTAAAAGACTAAAATACCATTTAAAAATTCATTTTACATAAACACTTTAATAATAATTATATACCCCAAACTCCATGCTAGAAGAAATATGAGTGATGGAGTGACACCAGAAAGACAAGTTGAGAAACTAGCTGGTGTCATCTTTGCACCAGCATAAAGGATATTTTGGTCTATTACCGGCCTGTATTATAAATTTTATTTTATTTTAGAAAATTTAGATTTTTTTATTTAGAAGTGAAGAAATATCAATGACAATTCTTACTCGAGAATTGTTAGCATTACGATTTTCCACATTACATTCCTACTCATCCTGGGTAGTGAATTTCTGCCATATAAATATAATATATTTTAAATTAATTGAAAAATATTTAAAATGATTAATAAATTATAAATAGATAGAATTAATTAATACCTTTTGAAATATAACAAAGGGATCAATAATGCAGAAGCTATTATATTTCTATAGAGAGCAAAAACAGCAAATTGCATCCCTTTGTTCAAGGCTGCTTTGGTAATTAAAGAAGTTGATGCAGATAAAATTTGAATAAGAATCACTCCTATCCATGGTATCAGACCTTGTAATCCCGCAAATGACCTCATGCTTCTTAATTACCACTGATTATTATAAAGAAATTTATTAGGTAAAACCTGTTGGATAAAATTTAAAAAAATAATAATTTTTTACCTTTTTGTATAGAGAATTGGACAAATGAAATTAGAGTAGAATTAACAAAGGTAAATTTAGATTTATTTTAGTTGTATTTAGAAAATTTCCAACTTGTCAATTTATATTATTATTATTGCAAAGAGTAATTAATAAATCTTTTATTGATTTCTTCTCATGGCCAATAATTAATTATTCTCATGTTAATTAATTAATTATTACCATGAAATAATATATTCTCATATGATCAACATAATTTCTTATATTTCTAATAATGTTAAATCTTATATTGACGATAAATAAAACTTAGTTAAATGATAAAATATTTCTTTGATATTTTTATATGGGAAAGAAAAAAATATTTTATGTATAATATTTTTAAGAAAAAAAAAACTAAAATTTATATGTTCTTACATAAAGTTAAACCTAACCATTCTAAATTATAATTTAAATTCTTACCTCAACAATCAAAAATAAATTTTCTTCCGATATAATATTATTTTCTTACATTAAAACTTGAATAAATAACTTTAGGTATTAAAAGATAACTATTTTGAATTAAAACATTGTATTATTTTAAATTCTATATAAGAAATATATAATTTTGTATGATTTGAATTTGCTAACCATAATATATATTTATTTCTCATCTCTTTTTTCTTCTTAAGTTAAATATATCTAATATCTTACTTGTAACATATTAAAGATTGAGAGGGTAAAAAGAAATTCAATATTTTTGAAATTTATATATTGAACAAATAATTGAGTTAAACCGGTTTAGTGATTGTGGTTTTAGAATGCACATTCAATTAGTTTAATAATAATATTTTAGTGGAACTATAATCATTATAATAATTAATTTAAAAAATCAGTAAAGGATTAAAATGGTTATGGTTGTCACTTTCTATATATATAACTTTGAGGCCATCCTTAACCGGCTTTGACTTTTACAAATAAATCAAAATGATATATTATATATATATATATATATATATTAACTTTAATTATTAAACTTTTCCTCATTAAGAAATTAAAATTAAACGCGGCTAAGCAAACAAAAACGCGCGATTGAAACTATAAAGGATTATCAGCCGCTTCTTCTGCAACAATTTCTACTCCATTAATCATCATCATCTTCTTCACCAGCTCATCCTCTCTCTCTAGATTTCGATCATTAGGGTTCATAAAGCTTCTTCCTTTCTTCATGACCGATCAATCTAGACCGGCCGCCGGTTATCCAGCTACCGGCTACCCAGCTCCCCAACCGGCCGGTTACTCAAACGCCGGCAACGCCTATCCCTACGCCGTTCCTCCACAGACAAACCCACCTTACTATAACCAAAACCCTTATTATGCTCAGCCCTACGACAATCGCCGCGCCCTTCTCCGCCGTATTTTCGCCATTATCATCGCCACATTTATCATCGCCGGCACGATCGCGTTCATAACTTGGCTGATTCTCCGTCCACATCTTCCAGAGGTTCGGATCGATTCGTTTTCTGTCAGCAATTTGAATCTTTCATCATCTCCATCTTTGATCACGGGAAACTGGGACGTTCGGTTTACTGTTCGGAACCCTAATAAGAAAATCAATTTATATTACGATGTAGTCAATGCATATGCGTATTACCAGGGTGAAGAACTATCGGATACTACTTTAGCACCTTTTTCACAGGGGAAGAAGGTCGAGACGCAAGGGAGGGCGACGCTGGCGGCATCGTCGAAGTTCATTGATAAGTGGGTTATTGATGGGATCAATGGAGAGAAAAGTCGAGGTGGAAGTGTGAATTTCAATGTGAGAATGTTGTCTCGAGTTCAATTTAAGGCTGGGTTTTGGTGGGCGAGAAGGCGTTATGTTAGGGTTTATTGTGGAGATTTGATAGTTGGGTTTGGATCAAATGGAAACTCAGGGAACTTGACAAGTGGTGTAAGGCAATGCAAAGTTGGTTAATTAGTAAGTTCTTGATTTCCTTCTTTGTTGGTTGGTTGATTGCTGCTACTAATGATCGATCAGATCATCTTTACCACTTACTAATTGAAAATTTTCAGAAATGAATGTTATTAATCTCTATGTTTTGTCTATCTGTTCATATGGGGATTAGGGTTTAGGGTTTATTATTTTGATTCTTAGTTTTGTTTGCTTGGTTGAAATTCTCATCATTAATGACTACTGTTCTTCATGATTTGGCTATTATAAACAAAGAGATGTTTTTTTATTAGTTTTTTTTTGTCATCATGTTGGCAAGAACAATGAAGTTGAACATATCAATGGGGGAATCTGTACTAAGAGACAGTTGTTTATTGCGACTTTGTCTAACTTGGTGGTGCTTTCTAAGACTTGGTCATCTTGTTGTCTATTGAAACTGATTTTAGTCTGCAATTGGACTGCATAGATATTGAATTGTTTTGCAAGATGCATTACAATCTGGTTTTGCTACAAATGAATAGATCATCCTTTATTCTTTAGAATAGTATAGGTCATTGTTGAATCATCTGAAGCTTAGTTTTGACTGATTTCTCATATGGTAGTAGGTACTAGTGGTCTTTCAAATAACCCTTTTTTTTCGGAATCTTGGAGGTTTAGGGTTTAGGGTTTAAAATCATAATCTAAGTATGTTTTGATGAAGAAAAGCCGGATTAAGTGAATAACCCTAATTCTCATTTGTCAATCACCATTTTACCCTTCATAACTGAAGAGTGAAGACAGAAGTTTGTTCTCTTTTTTGGCTGTCTTGGAGGGTAATTTTGTAAATCTGTCCCCAACATCTCTATCAAACATTTATCTTGGGGATCCTAGAAAAAAAAGAAGGAAAATGAACTTTTCAAGTTCTTCTCACCTCTAGGAATGTTGTAATGGGTGCTATAGGGATATTATTTGATTTACAAATGGGTCTGAAATCCAAGAGACAGTTTGATTTCCAAAATACAAAATGGAATCTATACTTTTCTAAAGGGTTTATTTTATCAATAATACTGCCCATGTGATGTGTTTCACCTTTTGGTATGAACTTTCCTTTTCTTTGGATTGTTTTGAATCATATTCTTTTCTTCAACATTTGGTAATGTTCTAAATGAGGTTAGAATATTAATATATTCTAATTAATTATGTATTATTAGAATTAAGGGTGTATACTCAAACTTAACTAACTGATTTACTTACCTACATTATATCTCTTGATAGATTTTTATTTTGTTTAGAACGTTGTGTTTCGCTTCTGCTCTAACGGACTCGAACACAAACATAGTACTTTCAAGGAGTCAATTGACCTAATATTTGCCACCTCTTTCATATTTTATGTGCCCACATAAAAAGTAAATTTATTATTATTTTTGGTTATAGGGTCATTAATTGATGTTTAGTTAATTATATGGTTATGACAAATTTAAATTTATTAAAAAAAAAGCACCAAACATTCAATAACAATAATTATTAATATATAAATAATAAATTGAGATTTAATTTATTAATTACTATAAAACCTCTAAACCATATAGAACACCAGCATATTTCTCACAACCCCCGTTTAAAAAATAAACTTCTCTCATCCTATAAAAAGTATGCCAAGTCAACAAACTATCAGAACCGGCTTGATGACATTTACCCGGTTCACTTGTAGACAACCAGCAACCCGGTCCAATCCTCCATACAGATTTTGACAAAACCTAATTAAATGTTTCACATCATAAACATTCTTTCCAAAAAAAACCCTAACAATTTCCAAAAAGTCAATAATATCCTTGGGTAATTGCTGCCCACTCAAAATCTTCACCAAAGTATCCAAAATCATAAGCACTATGAAAAGTCACCCAGGAAACGACGTCGTTACATACCAGCCCCGACGACATCATCAGCTCGGCGAACCTCATAGAGTTTATCCCATCAGATCGATTCTTTTCGAAATTGATACCCTGTTTGCGGAGGAGATCGATTGATTGAGGATTGTGAGGATGTTGAGATGGGTCGAAATCGCTGAAGTTGAATTCCCAGATGTAAGATTGGTTTGTATCGAGATCTGGTAGGTTTCCGGTGGAGTCGGTGAGAGTGAGGCCTAATTGAATTAGGTTGAGAAGATCTACGTTGGATTTGAGGAGTTTGTAATTGTCGGAAGGGGGGAGGTGTTTGGATGATGATGATGATGAAGGAGGATGGTGAAAGACGATGCCGGGGAATTCGGTGTCCATGGAGATGTTGGGGAATTGATCGATTAGGTTTGAGATGAGATTGAATTCGGAATCGAGATTTGATGACCAGACTTGTCGGATTACGACCGGTTTGGGATTGTGAACAGACATGATGATTTGTTGCAGAGGAAGATTAGTGAGTGAGTATGGAATGGAATGGATGGTGGTGTTTTATACAGACAGACATGTAGGGTTGGTTGGTTTTACGGCGGCGGGATGTTGCTTGGAAAGTAGGATCGGAGAAGTTTGACGCGTTTTGGCGACTGTTGACCGGTCTCTCCTAGGGTCTGTTTGTTTGTAATTTAGGGATGAGAGGTTGAAAGTTGAAACAAACTAAATTTATTTCCTTTTTTAAAAAAAAATAATGTTTTTATTTTATAAATTTGAATTCTTCACATTATCATTTTTCTTTTTAATGCGGAAGTTAATAATCCCTAAGTGGTTTTAAAAAAAATAATTGAACATGTGAATTTTCTTTTCTTATAAATAAGTTACTGTTTATTTCTATACTCTATACATAACTTAAATTATAATATTCTTTTTCCTTTTCAAACTTAGGCATGGTTTGGATCTATGTTATTTACATAAGAGGTGTTTTTTTAAAATAATTTTTTTTTTTTTAATTTGGAGGATATGTAATTTTTTTAATATTTAAAGGTATTAATAATAAAATATAGAATAATAATTTTAAATATAAAATATTTTAGTATTTTGGGTTATTGAAAAATGATAGTGAAAAATGGGATAAAATGAATTTTTTAGATTTGGGTTATTGAAAAAAATCGTATAAGTAATATTTTGAAAGGGATTATTTGAATAATATGGAGAAAGAAAAAAAAAATTATGATTGTTGATGATTTGAGGATGTGAAAATTTTATTTGAATAAACAAATTTAAAAGTATTAATATATATAAATAAAATAAAATAAATTTATATTGAAATATATTTTAGTTAATAAACTAAGTAATAAGACGAATTATATGTAATCTACAAACACACTCAATCAGATACATTATCGCTATGCTAGAAGAAGGTGGATTAATTTATGCTTTTAAGTTATCCTTGATAAGATAATTTTGGTGGAGGGAAGGCCCTTAGATGGCTAATTTTAATTTTTTATTTAAAACTTTTTTATTTAAGCTAATTAGTGAATTAAGAATAAAATTTTCTATAATAAGGTTTTAAATTTAACTAGCATATAGGCTGTAATAATATAAAAATCGATAAAAATAATATTTTTAATTTACTCTCACATATATATTTAAATTAACCATAACTCTCGATCTAGCAATTCAGACATTTTGAAAATTAAGTATGGGAGATAGATTATACAAATTTATTATATTTAGAAGTGAGAATTTAAGGTGATATAGCTGAATTGGGCCTTGTTCGATAATTTTTTTATTTATTTTGATCTTTACCAAATTAATTTTCTAATCAATCACTTTTCACCCATCATCAATTTCATTAACCAAAATACTAAAATACCATTTATTTTAAATTATTATTTTTATTTTATTTATATATATATATATTAATACCCTTTAATTTTTTTTTATTAAAAATAATTATTACTTTCTTAAAATTAACTCTCACCATTTATTTTTTCTCTCTCATAATTTTTTTAAAAAACCCACCACCAAACAAGGTCTTGATGTGAGTTGTGACTATGACTATATGAGTAATGTTAAAATTTTTTATCAAATAAATCCAAATAATCATAAATCTTATCAATTTACTTTAAATAACTCGGTTGAATTTCCACCCGTGGGTTATGCGTGGCCTTATTATCTTGTACACATCTGGTAATGACGTTAATGTTTTGAAAGTATTTATTATAATTTTGTAAAAGGAATAAATCAATAAATAAATAGGCGTGAAATTTTATTATATTTTTAAGCATTTCTTGTACACATCTTATCTTGTCTTCTCTTCTCTATTTTATGTTTAATTATTTTTAATATATTATTGATTTAACTTACTATTTAAATTTAACTATAGTATAAACAATATTATTATTTTGACATGAGTTTTGGAATAGTCACCTGTTTGGTTTCATAGAGAAAAGAGAAGACAATGGAAATATTAGAGTTTTGATCATAGTTTTGAAACCGGCCTACAAACCCGATAAATTGAGTTAAATCGGGCTGGGTTGATAAAAAAAATTGGAAATGCAATCAACCCGGTTAATCTGTTGGTTGGACCGGAAATCCGACAACCCGGGTTAACCCATCGGGTTTATCGTATTTTTTTAAAAAAATTACTAGTTTTTTTTCACTTATCACTCTCTCAGTCCTCTTTCCTCATTTTTTGGTCCCATTGGGTTTACCTATTTCTAGTTTATTGTGGGTAGATTACCGATTTTTAGTTCTAAATACTAAGAATGACAAATTCGTTCATTCACTTCAAGCTCGTTTGTGTTTATTTTATTTGTGTTGTCTCTAATAAAGACAATGAACCGATCGTAATTGCGAAACAATAATTTGAATTTTAATCTCTACTTTTACTATTATTGTATAAACAATTTGATGAATTTTTATTATTTTTATATTATTTTATTGTTTTATTATTATATGAAATCCACTAGGAGTAACTCAGTAACTCAGTTTTTTCACCGGGTTGTTGACCGGACCGAGTTTAAAAACTATGGTTTTGATGATTCAAATTAAAAAATCTAAATGTAATAAAATAAAGAAATAGGTAAATATATTAAAATTAAAAATAAGCCGTCTTAGCTCAGCTGGTAGAGCGCATGGCTTTTAACCATGTGGTCGTGGGTTCGATTCCCACAGACGGCGGAGTTTTGAATTTTATTTTACATTATATTATGCCCAAGTGCATCTTTTCATGTTATAAGAGTCTAATTAGTGATAATGACATATTATTGAGTTTTCACCCTTATTTGATAACTTATACTTAACATTAAGATAATGAATATAAATTTATTTGTTAATTATATGAATGAATCAGCATGTATAAGGACCTACCATAGAATTAGAATATACAGTGATTAAATCCATTAGAAGTATTCCCTCTCTTGATCAATAAGAATTAAACCCACACTTGGCAGCAAATAACCAAAACACTTACATTTTAATAACTTTCCACTACATACTCACTTGCACAGCTTGCATGCCCTCTACATAGCATACCAGCTCAGTAGGCCACCTTACACCCATTATCATTATTCATTAAGAAAATTCAGTTCTTTTTTCTTTATCAGCAAGATCTAGAAGAAATTTTTTAAAGAACCCTTTCAAGAACAATCAACAATTAGGAATCCTTGAAGAACAGTCAGCCCTAGTAGCCTTGAGAAAAAGCAAGTATCTAGTACAGCCAACCTTAGCAAAGACCATTTCTTTAGCCAATTTCGAAATTAAGGCAAACTCTTTTCAAACCTACTTTTATAACCCATATACAACTATGTATTTCATGTATTTTCTATATAATCTGCATATATGTTTGAATATCATGATTTTATAACATAACATGGTTTTATTGATAAGCATGATTGATAAACAAGTTGTTTCCCAAATATGATAGGGTTACCATGATTTATAAAATATACACAGCATTTATGAAACCCAAATCCTTATGAGTTATGCATATATGGTGACCCTTATTGATAAACAAGAATCGACAGAAATGGGAATTCTAGTCAACTGAATCCAAAATACTTGATGATTATTATAGGACCGGAGTTTCTAGGATGAGTTCTAGTTACTTCTGCCCAAACTGAAAGATGGTCCAAAAAAGTCAAGGGCTTTTAGGGATGGACTCCTAATTGTGCCTAGTCAAATACGACTCAAATGGATTCCTTGACTTCGTTCTGAATTGTCTAGATCAAAATATGGCTCAAGATGTAATTGTACAGTCTTTAAACATGTAATTGTTTATAAACGGATTATTTCCTTTTTAAATTATGAACATTTACAATCCTTTTTAAATCCTTTTTAAATGATGAACATTTTTTTATGCATATGTACCTCTTTTTAAAAGCAAAGCATTCCAGCATGTTTTAAATACTTATTTGTTTGCTGAGTCAATAGACTCACTATGTTTGTGTAGTGTAGGTACACAACCATAGCTAGTATGCACTTGAAGGATTGAGTCTTGGAGGAGAGCAATCTGATGGAAATGATGGAAATGAGTGTGGAAGAAGGGACCAAGACTGATGGGTTTAACTTATCTTTTTGAATATTCACTTAGCTTATATTTTTGGATGTTTACTTGACTGTCTAATGCCCAGGACGGCGGGAAGACGCGGCCCACGGATAAGAAGCGGTCAAGCAACCCACGGTCGAGCCTAGTCCGACAAGACTAGCAAACATGCTACCACGAACCAGTCAATTTTGAATTGAAGAAAGCGATCGAGCATGAGCCTTCGAGCGCACAAAGTATGGGATTTAATCCCCTTCTGATCTGACGAACAAATTGCTCTCTAAGGGAATCCTAACGTGTTAGGTAGCGAGGCACCCCCAGCCAAGCCACATCGCGAACCAGGCCGGGATAAATCCTTCCACATGTCCTTGATCTGGTGCCTGCGGCAGCACGCTCGTCAAGCGAAGTTGCTATCAACGGCTTTAGCATGACAACTATAACAGGTTCACTGGGCTGTTGGCCTATCAAGCACTTGCTCTCCGCTGTTCGCGCCTGCCTTCGCTGCTTTTAGCACTGTGCGTAAAAAAGCTCCGAACCGAAACTGGCTGGAAGAACGGATCCTTTCTTCAAGGTCAAGTGCCAAAGAATTTGACTTACTTTCAGGATGGAATTAAAGAAAGGAGAATGTATATAAGACTTGCATGGTATCATGACAAAAATGATGTGGTTCCCGTGGTGTATGTTTTGGACTGTCAAATGAAGTGTCTGCATATAATAGACTTGTATAATAAGAATGATCAAGTGAAGCATGTGCATAAGATTTATATAGAATCTTCATAGTTGTGATGGAGTTTAGCTTATCTTGTTATAGTTTCTTTTGGTCGTATTGAGAAGCATGTATATATGATTGGTCGTATTGAGAAGCATGTATTGAGAAGCATGTATATATGAATTATATGTTAAGCATGATCACTGTTTCAGTATGTATATGTTCATTTTCATTCTGACAGTAGTTATAATATATGAGTAGAGATGTTTCAGTGTCGTATAATATATGAGTAGGGATATTTCAGTATTTTTTTAATATAAACAAAAATAAAATTAATAATACTTGTATTTAATCTTTGACTGAGAATTTATAATTTTTATCAGAAATAAATATTATAGTAAACTTTGAACACATTATAATATTTAAGTATTAATCCTTAAAAGAGCAAATAATTGTAAAATAATCTATTTTGATATAAAAAGAAAGCACACTAGTAAAAACTATGTTTACTAACATTAGATGAGCTAATTTTTAATAGGATATACGTTTTAAATGAATTTTTATTAATTCATATGTCTAACTCAAATACATATGTCTAGATGAATTTTTTAAAATATTTTTACAAGTAAAAATCAAATTATAAACAAACTTAAAGCCTTAAAAAAAACATAACATAAATTTTCAAAAGTTCCCTTATTATTTAAACCTTCAATCTTTAAATTATTCCAACAACAAACTCATAATAATAATAATAATAATAATCAAAGAACATTTAATGCTAAATTAGCCATCATTTTAACCAAAGGAACAGGACACTTAGTAACAATATCAAACTTAGACCGATTTGAAGCATTCCCAAACAAATTCAAACTAAGCATCCCAAGCTCCGATACCGACAACCTCGAAGAAAGAAACCCATGCCAATAATAAGGATCCAAATCAAAGAAAGCATCAAAAAAGCTCCTCGTCCCATCCAAATCAAGCTTCAACAATGTCTCCATCCCAAACGAATAACATTCCCTAACCGATCTCCTCTCCACACTCCAAAGCGTTTTCCAAACCTTATCCCTAACCGCCTTCCCCCTTATCATCCTCGTCGATCCAAGACACTCTGCTATCGCCTCCGCCACAATTGGAGCCAGAGCCAAGCTCCTTGCCACCATATAGCCAGTTGAAGGATGAACAATCCCCGAACAACCACCAAATGCTGTCACGCTTTGTGGGTTCTTTGGTAATGGACCACCCATTGGGATTAAACATTTCTCATCCTCAATTATGGTTTTTACTCGAATACCCAAATGTCTTAGCCTAGCCGCCATTCTCATCTTCACTTCATTGTATGGAACTGCAGGACGGCTCACTAATGAAGTTTCCTCAAGGAAGATCAAGTTTGAAGTGAAGGGCATCGCGTAGAGAAATGTCGGGTAACGAGAATTGTTAGCTCTAAGATATGGTTCATTTCCTAGATGATCATCAGTCCAATCCATTAGTACCATTTTGTCTAAATCAAAAGGGTGACTTTCAACTTCAGCTAGGATTCCATGGGCAATTTGAAATCCATGATTCCTCGGTTTATCGTATTCCACGAAACTAGAACCGAATCCACTCGTATCGATTATCAAACTACCAATTATCTTATTTCCATCGTTGCAAACTATACAAGATTCAAATTCCTTATGATTTATTTCCCATACTTTGGCAGTAAGAAACTTCACACCATTTGTTACACATTGTTCTAACAATTTCTCTTTCAGCAACTTCCTATTAACTCTCCCATAAGGACGATCTAAGTATTTAGTCTTGTTGGCATTTAAACAAACACTTGCTAGTCCCCAAGTTTTATCTAGACAATCTTCAAGACCTACTGCCTCGAATTCATCAACCCATCCACCGTAATTATTTGACCACATAGATAGAGGAGATGGATCGACAACACATACCTTGATTCCATAGCTGGAGATAAGGGAAGCGAGACGGAGACCAGATGGGCCGGAGCCGATCACGATCGCGTCGAATCGAGATCGATCGGAGAGTTCTACCCATGAGAGATCGTCGATGTCTAGGGTTCCTGGAGATGAAACTGGTTTCAGATCGAGGAAATTGCCGAACTTGCTGCTGTAGTTGAGAATTTGTGGAGATTTTTTTGCAGGATTCTGAAATTTGATTTGGGGGGTGTTAAGTGAAGGAAGTAAGAATGAATTGGCGGAGATAAAGGTGGTCGGCGTCGGCGATAGACTTCCGAGAGTCCCCATTAGAGTGAATTTGATCGGAAAATCAAGACTGTATATATATAGAGAGAGAGAGAGAGATATATATAGAGAGAGAATGGACAGAGGAATCTGGTTTCCAGGTGAAGGAAATGATTCTGTCAAACCTGTTTTTGGCGCAACAGCTTGTTTGATTTGAAATTTGTTTTTCAAATTATCAAATAAAATATATTTTTTTTTAATTATTATTATTTTTTTTTTCAAAAAAGTTTTGGGTTATAATTATCTTCTTTTTTTTAAATAAATATTTTGTGATAGTTACTGTCATAATTAGAGTAACTTTTTAAGAATATTAAAATTAAAAAGTGAGATTGATTTAGTTGAATTAGATAAAATAAAAATTAGGTAAAAAGTAGATGAGATAAAAGTAATTTTTAGATAAGTTATAATTTATTTTTTTATTAAATATATTTTGTTTTGATTTTTTTGACTAGATAAAAAATATCCTATCATAAAAAATTGATTATTGTTTTATTTTTATTTTTATTTAGTATGATGATACTTATCTTCAACTTTTTAAGTATTAAAAAAATTATGTAAAAATCATTTTAAAAAATGGATAGTGATTTGGAATCCGTCATTTTCTAAGTTGTTTGGCCTTTTCTTGCAAAATAGTACCTTTTTTTTCATTACAAAGAAGAATACATTATCAATTTTGATTTCTTCATCTTAATTATTGTACTTGCATAAATTATTCAAATCATTAATTTATATAACCAGAAAAAGTTAATAAATTTATAATTATAATTAAAACTAAATAATATTTCAAAATATTATTTAATATAAATCAAAATTAAAAAAGATATCCGATGAAAAGAGAGCTAAATGACCAAAATGTCACAAATTTGTTTCTCTTCGAATAAAAGCGGAGTTATGTATTTTAATGTACAAAACGACTGAAAAATAACTTATACCCTTACTTCTTTGTATAAATGTAACTCTATGTTTAATGTTATATAAAAGATCCAATTCTAGCTAAATGAACACATGTTTCGAAATGAAAAACCCAATAAAACCGCTAGAAAATGTTAATAATGTCAATCCACCAAACGAGGAACAAAAAACGAAGATTTATAGCACAAATACAACTTTCAATCAAATAACATACTAAAACAAAAAACAGATTTACATAATAACTAACTCACTTTCAAACTATTACTGAAATGTATTTACGCGGCAAATAATCAAATAGACAGAAAACTGTGGACAAATAAGATACGAAAAGAGCGTTTTCTTTTATCACAGGATCGCGAATTTCTAGGAAGCTTTGTTTGTGTGCAAGAAATAACTGCATTTGTATCAAGATCTGCAGGAAGGTAATGTAAGTCCCCCGCAGCAAGCAGAGATTATTAAATACAAGAACACTACGATCAAGCATGTCAATAAGGCCCTGTGGAAAAGAAATTTAAACCATCTTCAACATATCAATCACCCGAGAAATCATATGCTTTGATTATCATGCTGCAGATTTCTTTATTTGCATTTCTAGTTGGAATGTAATCAAGGTAACACATGATTGCAAAATGAAGTTATCATTTTGAGATGAGTTGGTAATTTTTTTATTGGTTATGTTTGCTGAAAGTCACTATGAACCAAAAAGTAATGTGATCATGATCGGAAAAAAAGATCTCTATAAATTGGATCATGCTCTAGTAAATAATTTGTATGTCAAACGATGCAACAAAAATCATACTATAATATGGATCATAATCCAGATAAATCTTATCCCAAATGGAAAAAAATTATCTACAATTTTAACTTTGGCAATTTCAAACGAGAGATCGTAACAAAATAGTAGTTTCCAAATAGACTCATATATTGAGGAATCTTATTGTGACAATGAGGGTCTATGAATCAGAGGATGGGGCTTTTTTTTGGGTGTATTTTCAAACAAAAGGTAATGATCATGATCCAAAGATAGAAGATTGATGTTTTTCTTTCCTAAGAGAAAAAAAGGTTTTAACCATTGATGTTCTAGTAATACTCCAAGGTAGCACAAGCAAGGGAATTTGGTACTTACAAGAGCTTTGCGTTTTTCATCCAAAGAGCTTGTCGAAGACGTTTAGACTGTTTCTTAAAATGAAAGGCACTATCTTGCATAGTTGTGGTTTTGTCAATCAAAAGCTCTATTCTGTCACCCCTTTCAAGTATTTTCTCAATGTTGTCCACCATAATGGTGCGTACCTAATAATATTGAAACCATAAAATACAATAATTTTTTCTTTTTCACACAAAATGAAATAAAATATTGACCTCAAAGTTGTTAAATATATCAAATAGTTTCAGACCAAATGAACTCTTGAGTTTCATCTTCTTCTTAGGCAAACTTTATTAGAAGATAAGCTAAATGTATATCTGGAAAGAGAGAACATTTGGGAAATGAATTAGCATGTTTGGATTCTTACCTCATTAACTTCACTCCTCACTCGACTTAGTGTATCAACACTCGGATTACTGGAGAAGAATTCCATTTGCTGGTGCAGGACCCTTGAAAACTCGTCATTCATCGCATAAGCATGAGCATATAGAGCTACTCTGCTATAATTTTTCATGAACCTCATGTGAATTTCTTCCAAGTATGAGAATGGTATTCTCCCTGACCAACAAATAGAGTAAAACAATTGCAAATCAGTACACAATAACTCTTACGCTCCTCAAACACATAGACATTTCATTCCGAAAACATAAAAACGATTCTTCTGTGTGTGAGATCGATAGTTCAAGCTGAATTAATACTGTTCAGAATAACAAAGCTGTCTATGAAAAAGATAAGCTCAGCCAGATTAGCATATGATCCAATCAACATGGTGAATGAAAATTCAAAATAAAACGACATTGATTAATGGGTCACATACTGGATTATATTCAAAATTGATATAAAATCCATCAAATGAAACAAGACTTCACAAGCAATGCTATTAACAGAAGCAGTTGATAGTGAGTAAACTGGAAACCTAGAAAGTAAGATAATTAGGGTTTCACAGGTAGGAAGGGGATACTGATAACACAAATCCAAATAAACTAGTGGTTAATCTGGCATGTGAAAATTAAACAATTCATCATCGTTTCAAAGCAGCCCTAGAATTCAGTAGTAAAGATTGGAAAGGAAAAACTCTCAAAAGATGATACAGTATCGCGTTCAACCATAATTGGTTTCATCTAGAGAGTAAAGAGTGATGGAAAGAGTTCTTACTTCCGAATGCATCATTGGCCATACAGAGAAAGGTGATTCCATCAGCTCTGAGTATGTGAAATATGTAGCGTTCCTGAGAAAAACATAACCTGGAATCTGCCTCAGACGGAAGCTTCTCAATGATCCTACGGGCGATGGCGCCGGTGTTACCAGTGACAGCGCTGAATTCAGCCAAAACCGTCGTTCCTCTCGCCACGACAGCGTAGAGGATTGCCATAGTTGCTCGATCGATCGATCGATCGATCTCTGTTTGTAACAGTGAAGAAGATGATCGATCAAGTAGAGAGAGATGTATGATTATCGATTTCCAGAACGCCACCGGTGGCGAGTCAATAATACGACTCAAAGAGGTTTTTCTTAATCACCGTTTTAGCTAGATAGATCGCGACTACGAATCCAGCTTGAACCTTATTTTACTTTGAGTTTTTTTTTTCTAATATTTTCACAAGTAAATTGTAATGATACCATGGCAGTCATTAGGGCTGATAAAAAATATATAATTCAATTGAGTCATTCTACGGGTTTATTGATTAACCGGTTCTAACGATTCAAACTAACTGATTTTTTAACGATTAAACGAATCGGTTATCGGTTGAAATATTTTTTAATAGTTTAACTGATAAATCGGTAATAATTTAGTTATATATATTTATATTAGTTTTTTTTAAATATTAAATATATTATAAATAATATTTAATAATATATATTAGTCATTTTTTAATTTTAAATTATAATTTGTATAGAATTGTTTAAAAAAATATATAATTTATATATCTATTTATTTAAAATTAAAAATTTTAAAATATATTATATTATTATAATAATATATTATATTTTTAAATATATATATATATATAATAGTATTATATTATAGTGTATTATATTATAATATAGATAAAAAAATAAAAAAATATTATAAAATTACGTTAAAAATATTATAAAATTACGTTAAAAATTTAATAATTAATTTAAAATTTTGAATTATCAACTCACGGTTAAACCGATTAACTGACCGAAACCAGTAGAACAAAACCGGTAAAACTGATACCAATATTTGCCTGTTAATCGGGGAAATTTGATGAAATGGCCCTCATAAGTGGCTTAATTCCAAAAAAGGCCCGCGCCTACTAATGTTTGCAAAATGGGTCTTTTTGCCCTGCGAAATGTCTATTTTGCCCCTGTAATTGCACTTACTCGAATTACACTTGCGCGTAATACACTTACGCGAATTACACTTACGCGTATTACATTTACGCGAATTACACTTACGCATATTACACTTACGCGTAATATGTAATATGCGTACATTGAAAGACGCATATTACATATACGCGCATTATGTAATATGCGTCTTTCATACTACATAAAGCGCCTAATTTTGATCCTCATTTTAAATCTCCAATTTTTAGGGTTCCGACTCTCTCTCAAACCCTATCCCCTTCGATCCCGCTGCTCCTCTAAGGTAAAGACATTCTCGTCTCAATGCATTCTTATGTATTTTAGGGTTTTGAATATTATCCAAGTGCTATTATGTTGGATGAGGATTTAGGATTTTAAATAAATCTTACAAGTTTATCTATATAAATGACAATCAACTCTCATGGGTTTGTACTTCATTGATCTATGGAAGCAGAAGTTAAACATTTCGACGGATATGGAGAATCCGACGGAGCTTAACACTCTCAACATCAGTAGAGGATTCGCTAGCGTAGGCAGATTGATGAATGGAGTAGGCAGAAAGTCAGATTGGACGATGAACCATGAATTCAATGCTCATTTATATTAAAACATGCTCTTTCATTTTGTCTTCCATCTTCCATTGATGATGAACCTATTCCTATTTTGATCTTCTAGAAGGTGCATCCAATATATTTTCTGTCAAATTTTACTTTTGCTGCAATTAAGTAAATAACTTAACATATAGATTAATTACTATGGTACACATTTTCCATTTCCTGGTTTTTTGAAATAAATATAATTTTTAGTTTGTTTGAACATTATTTTCCATTATTGCAGGAGATTCTTGATGGAATTGAGTTTGCTAGGGGTGACTCCAAATCAACATGGGGTTCTATGCGTGCAGTAATGGGGTACCCATAACCTTTTGACTTGAAATATGTTGCTATTCGAATCATTTACTTGAGATATCATGTTGGCTGCTCGTAGATCTGAAATATTATTTTCTGAATTTGGTCAAAACATGCCCTTCTGTAGAATTTCAACTTTTGATTTCGTTTGTATATTAAGGTTCGAGGTTTTGATTTGCTGACATGGATATATCTTTCATCTTCTTCTGGTAGGTCGGGAAGACGTCATTGATGAATCAATAAGAATCATGTGGTACCCTACATTCTGATAATGATTTCTTTTGTTGAAGTTCTTTGATGTATTTCTTTGTCTAGTGTTTTATTTATTGTTTCGACTCTGTAAGTATGTGAATCGTAAGTTTAGCAATCGGTATAAGGCTATCATTGGAGCTGATTTCCTTAGTAAAGAAGTTCAGCAATATAAAGTTTGAAGACAGAGCCTTCACTTTGCAGGTCAGCTTTATTCACTATTAGATTTTGATTGGATTATTTAATTGGTATGTAATGTCAGCACTAGATTCTTTTTTTCAAGATCCTTAAACACATTAAAAAAATATATTTGGTGGTCACAAAAGGATAATGAGTTAAATTTTGTGCCATTTTCTTTAGGATTTAACAACGGGATTCAAACACCTAATGATTTGCAATGAACAAAATGTTTATGTTGAATATGCCAATATGGTCCTATATACTTGATATAATGGCTAGATGATAATTTATATTTATTTTTCATTCTTTAATAAGTTGAACATGGAAATGTCAGTTTGGTGATGGACTAAATGTCTCACTTCTACTTCCAATTTTCATTACACAAGTTGTTATATATTTAATTTCTCAATATTCTTAGTATAGTAATCAATCCTTGCAGATATGGAACACAGCAGGACAAGAAAGGTTCCAAAGCCTTGGCGTGGCTTTTTATCGAGGGGCTGATTGCTGAGAACGTCTATGATGTTAATGTGATGAAGTCGTTTTTGCTTCAAGTACTAACTATTTTGGTTAAAAAAATCATATATTTACTGAACTAACTATTTTGTTAGTTTTTTGGGGTCTTTTAGGCTAGCCCACATGACCTTGAGAACTTTACATTTGTGGTCCTATGACAACATAACTAAACTAAACCAATTATTTGATGGAGAATTCTCATTTTTCAGTGCAAATCCAAGGATTGGTTTGGTTGACTATATTTTCTTTTGAACATAGTTGCTTCATTCACTCCCAAAGAAATTCAGAAGAATAAATAGGCATATAACTTGGACAAGCTAAAAAATTGTATTTTTATATAAGAAAAAAGGAATTTGTTCGAAACCTTAATCCTTCTAGATGGAAAGCTGCATAATAACAGAAGTCTACGAAAAACTAATAGATAGCTGCTTAATATTATTGTCAGGCACTGTGAGATTCTTGGCCGACTAATGTGCACTGCCAAAATTGTTGCCAAGCAGGAAGGCCTTGAAGATGGCTTTAGAGTTGTGATTAATGATGGACTAGCAGAATGTAAATCAACACCTTCATGTCCATCTCCTTGGGGGACGTCAAATGAACTGGCCACCAGGCTAAGACTTTATGAAGTTACTTATTAGCTGTGTGAACTCATAAGACACCGACCGACCAAGTAATTTATGTTATATGATATTTGTAATAATAACATTGTTAAAAATGTTACATTAGACAGTCATAATGTGAGATAATGGTCATCTGGTTTGTGATCTTTTGTTAAAAATGTTACTATGACAGTGATATCTTTTTTTTAAGCTTGTGGCTTAATTCTATTTTCTTGTTTGCCTTTATATTTTCCAGAATGACTGGTTTGAGATCATTTCTACATATTTTTTGCTTTTTAAGTGGAAGTACTAAAAGAAACCAGATTAATTTTGACCCTTAAATTAGTATGAGATATTTTTCTCAAATTCAAACATAAACAACAGTCATAGAATAAAATAAACATGCATCTGTGCAGTGCAGTCCAAGAGGTACAATCAATAATAAAGAAGTCAAACATATATATAATTAATTAACTACTTTGTAGTGATCATAGTTATACATCCCCCACAATTATTACTGTATTTCGAGTAAGATAGATTGAGTCTTTCTCATGTTGAAAGCATTGACTGCAGTGGCGTTGTCTGATATTGTATGCAGATGGTTAAACTGATCAATTGTCAAGTCTAAACATGTAAACGAATGCGGGGAGATCGTTACATCTATTTTCGTGTCTATGTTATCAAACACACTCTGGATTGGAGCCAACTGCACATTGCAACGAACTTATATATGGGTGAAATCCTCCTTAAATCTGCTGTTCCAGATTATGTGTTCTATTATGTACCACCTTCACAAAATATGTTGACTCTTCATTGGGATCATATAAAAAAATAGAGTATCACTTTGATATAAACACCATCATTAGTGTAATAGTATTATAGTAGACAAGAGTCAAATAAAACATATGCACCTTTTATCATTGGAGTTAACAAACAGAGGTGCATAACTGACCATTGACACAACATCATTGCATTCAAGTATCAAAGGCGAGCAAAGAAAAGTTAAAAATCCGAAAAAGCAAAGAAGATATATAATTGCCCCCTTGTTCATTTTTTGCATATTAGTGGAAAAAAACTATATTTACATATAACCAAGTATTATCATCTATAGGCAAGCTTTTAATGATCTTTTTTTAGAATTATATAAAAAAAACTGTTCTTTTCTACACCAATAAGGAATCCAACTTCAGCTAATGCTGCTAGAAGGCTTCCTTGACCAACATCTTTTCCTGTCACAGCGTATTCACTAACGAAAGCCTGAAATAATAGAGTCGGCCTCAGAACCATCTAAATGTTTCTTGCAACAATTATCTTTTTGTTAATATATATTTATGGAATTAAGTAAATATAAGACAAGATTTAGCGCATACCTTTGGGCCATTTCGTGATGTTTGATCAAACTTATAAGTCTTAGAGAAGACATCATCTGCATTGTTATAAATTTGTTGAGAAAATCAATCTATTAACAGGAAGGAAGATTGTAAGAATATTCAGTTCAAATTCTAATCTATACAAAATTACTTATCTTACATGAAAATCATAAAAATCATCTGGATGATCCAATGGTTGAGAAGAACCGTCACAGATTGTGATTATCTGGATGTCTGGATAGGCGTGTTTTATGGCAGAATAGAACTAGAGGTAATTCCCTGAAACAACATAGGTTTTTGCAATTTCAAATAGATTATGCATTTCATTTCAGAATTTTGCCATTTGATGGTTTCACATTCGCAGATAATTGAATACTAACATATTTTATTACTATTCATAAAATATGGATCTTTTTCAATAAAAAAAAATATCATTGAATAGTAACAAAGTCTTCATTCCTAATAGCAACATATTTCAAGTCAAAAGGTTATGGGTGCCCCATTGCTGCACGCATAGAACCCCAGGTTGATTTGGAGTCACCCCTAGCAAACTCAATTCCATCAAGAATCTCCTGCAATAATGGAAAATAATGTTCAAACAAATTGAAAATTATGTTTATTTCAAAACCAGGAAATGAAAAATGTGTACCATAGTAATTAATCCATATGTTAAGTTATTTACTTAATTGCAGCAAAAGGAAAATTTGGCAGAAAATACATGCATGTACCTTCTAGAAGATCAAAATAGGAATAGGTTCATCATCAATGGAAGACAAAATGAAAGAGCATGTTTTTAATATAAATGAGTATTGAATTCATGGTTCATCGTCCAATCTGACTTTCTGCCTACTCCATCCATCAATCTGCCTACGCTAGCGAATCCTCTACCGATGTTGAGAGTGTTAAGCTCCGTCGGATTCTCCATATCCGTCGAAATGTTTAACTTCTACTTCCATAGATCAATGAAGTACAAACCCATGTGTTGTTTATTGTCATTTACATAAATAAACTTGTAAAATTTACTTAAAACCCTAAATCGTCATCCAACATAATAGCACTTGGATAATATTCAAAATCTTAGAATACATAAGAAGGCATTGAGACGAGAATGTCTTACCTTAGCAGAGCAGCGGGATCGAAGGAGATAGGGTTTGAGAGAGAGTCGGAACCCTAAAAATTGGAGATTTAAAATGAGGGTCAAAATTAGGTGCTTTATATAGTATGAAAGACGCATATTACATAATGCGCGTATATGTAATACGCGTCTTTCAATGTACGCATATTACATATTACGCGTAAGTGTAATTCGCGTAAGTGTAATACACGTAAGTGTAATTCGCGTAAGTGTAATACGCGTAAGTGTAATTCGCGTAAGTGTAATTCGCGTAAGTGTAATTCGCGTAAGTGTAATTCGAGTAAGTGTAATTCGAGTAAGTGCAATTACAGGGATAAAATGGACATTTCGCAGGGCAAAAAGGCCCATTTTGCAAACATTAGCAGACGCGGGCCTTTTTTGGAATTAAGCCACTTATGAGGGCCATTTCATCAAACGTTAATCGGTTTGTAAAATAAAAAAATAAGAGGTAAAACCGGATTTAACCGGTTAACCTTAACCAGTTGAACACCTTAGCATTGATTTATAAAAATTGACAAAGGAAGATTTTATTTATTTTGTTTTAATTTAATTTAATTCTATATAAAAATATAATTAAATAATATTTATTTTTTAGGTAAGAAATTGATAAAATAAAAAAATTATAAAAATATCTGATTTTTTTATTAAATATAATTTATTTCGATTTAAAAAATTTAAATTCAAAAAAATAAAATTATCAATTTTTTTTTACTAAACATGTTTTATTTTATTTTTTAAAAAATAAATTACATGCCTTAAAATTTATAATTTAAGTTCATACTTTAATTATTAAACAAATTGGTTGTGTATTTTTCTTATTTTATGGATATAGTTAAAACATTTTTTTTATCATTTTTTTTAAATGAAAAGGTAAAATAGGGATTTTTTATATTTTTTTATTTGTATATCACGAGATAATCTAACTAAATTAGAAATTCAAATTTAAAATTATTTTAAATGATGTTTTTAAGGAATATGAATTTTTTTTATTTTAAATAATTTTACCAATATGAAATCCAAATTGGAAGTTTTGAAAAAAAAGGTCGAAATTCTAATTAACAACCCAATTTAAAAATTCAATCATTCTTTTAATATATATTGACCATTTTAAAAAATAGCATCCATACAAATTAAAATACTTCTCTTAATTCCTCTCTCCCATCTCCACTTAAAAAGCAAAAGCATTCATTTATAAGCAATTTTTCTGTCAGATTTATCATTTGAACTTGATTTAAAATAAAATAGCATATATGTCCAACAGCTATAATACAATTATTAAAAACTATTATTGAGATCATTGGCAACAGCCTAAACAAATTATACAATATCTAAAAAAAAAATGTCTGATTCATTTGGAAACTCCTAAGAAGATAGAGTTATGGCATGCAATCTTAACAACAATATAAACACAAACAAAGCTGAATCAAAATCTGGTTCAAAATGTTTTCAAAACTATAGTTTGTTTCATCTATGTATCAAAATGAAGGTTCTAACTTGTATAAGTATAACACCATTACAAAAAAAATAAAAAATAAGGAAGCATCTCATTATTCAAAATCTGAATTTTGGGTTAATCCACGAAAGAAGAATATCTAAAAAAATATTCATGATGATGATGATGGGTCAGTTATCTCATTTCAAGTATTCTTGCACACTCTGGTTAATATCCTCGAGAAAGGAGACGAAACCAGTAGAACTTGTGAAGCCATTTCCATCAACATCCTGTTCTTCAATGAGATAGTTCTCGAAAGCAGAACCATCATCCTGACCTCCGCGAATGAAAACTAGTTTCGGAGTTATGCTCCTTTCTTGCTTCAGTTTGTTTATAGTTGTCCTCAACAAACCTGAAATTGAAAACAAAACGTTTAGTTTCTGAATCATAATAAAATATTTCTTTCATACTGAGATTGACAAAGACTTACAGTCTTGAGGTGGAGGGAAAGGAAGCGAAGGATCGGCTGTTGAAGAGTAGAAAACTATTAAAGTTGTGAAGGCATCAAGGAAAAATATCGGGCTGTCGCTTGTTATCAGAGCAGCACGACTCAGAGAATGCCGAGGAAATGCTTGTTTATCTGGAGTTGTATATGATGATAGCATTGGATAAATCGCTTGGTGAAGTGAACTCGGTTCAAGGGCACTGCATGTTGATAACACAACTTAATACTTAATCTATCGAAATAAGTTCATCCATAACTTGGTATTATAGATAATATATAAACTTTAACCCCAGTAAATTGATCAAATTAAGTTATTATAAGGGTAAATTAAGTTCTTTTCCAACATTAATTCTACATTTTATTAATTAACTAAAATTAGGTGTTCTTAACAGTCAAAAATCTTAAATTTCAGTTTTATCTAAGAGGTCATTTGATAGACTATATTATATCCATCAATCACTTAGTTCATTGACTAAAATACCAAAATACCCTTATTTCACTTTTATTAAATTTTAATTTTAAATACGACATTTTAGTAATTCATCCTACAAAATCTAAAAAAATCAACCTTTTGTTTTTTATCGAAGAAGGTTATTTTAGGAAACGCAAAATCAAACGACCTCTAGTTTGATCTTGGAATTAAATTTTAAATACAAAAGGACATTTTAATAATTTAACCCAAATAATCTCACATAATCCACTTTTTCATCAAAGAAGAATTTTAATTCATAACCCAATATCAAACAAGCTTTAAACCACTCAAATACATACATACATACATACATACCTGAAAAGGCATTGTAGATATATTCTGTAGTCAGGGTGAACACCTTCCTCGTGAAAACGAAGTAGAGGGTTACGAAGCAAGGCAAATACCAAACGAGGTAATGACTGCAATTGTGGGCACTGGGAAAACGAGACATCTATTTGATTTCCTGCTGAAATTCTACGGCCATACTCACATGTTTCATTGTACTGAGCTGTGAGGATCACTAGCCAATCATGTAACAGTATCCTTCCTTCACGGACTCCTTGCTCTAGAGAAGCTGATATGACCTGAGAATTAAAATTATAGATGAAAACCATTAAATTTAACATAGCTAAATTGGATTTAAATTTGTCACTGGAAATAATAACAATAGATAAACTAACCTTGTGAACAAGTATCGACAAAACCACATCAGGGTCAACACTGTCATATAGTTCATTCATATTACCAGCAGTTCCAAATTGCATAGTTCTGATCCGTAGTCTTCTTTTAAGGGAATGGTTTTTTCTGCCCACCAAATACACAATATATGATGAATCACATTCTTTGAAGCTCTTGAATTTTACTTCTTATGGATACAAATACCAATATTATGCCAAATAAATACTTTCTTTACAATTTGAAGAGAAAAAAGGCATAGAACAGGCTGCTTTGATACCATTTTTTTTTCTTCATGTTGGTCGTGATATGAAAAATCTACATATGTTATGTTGCCAAAAATCATGATTATCTAAAAAGTAAATTGATCATCATTAAGAAAAAAAAGAAAAACTTTATACTTGAAAAAATTACACCACAATTTGGATCATCGTCGAGAAAATAATTTACATATCAAATGAAAGAACAAAAAATAAACTATAATCTGATTCATGATTCAAAAAAATCTTATACCAAATGGAAAAGAAAAATCAGTTTTAATTTGAACTTTTGCAATTTTATGTCACATAGATTGTGAGAAAATACTAGTTATAATGCATCATAATGTCACATCTAATCTAAACCATGAATTTATACAATGGCCAACTGAATGGTTTCACAGACAAACATGTGAGAAAAATAACCAAGGAAAAAGAGGAATAACATCATTCTTAGATTAATTCAGTTCAGCACCAAAAACTCACTCTTTGAGGAAATAACAATCTGAAATGTACATTTACATAATCCAGAAAACAGTTTTACATGGAATGTGCAATAATTTGTTATATATATGTGTGTGTGTGTGTGTGTGTGTGTTTTTTAAGGAAAAATGAGCGAGTTCGAGTAGGTAATTGGTGTACCTATTTCCAGATCTTGTATCAGAACCAGAAAGCTCTTCAGGAGGTACAACAACAGTGTACTGAAATGCGATCTGTAACATAGGAGGTTCTGATGTGTGTCTGCAAAAACAACCCAGTTGTCATACATTGATAAAATAGAAGAAGAGAGAGCGTACACTCAGACAAATGAAACATTGCAATGAATATAACATCAACAAAATAAAGTACATCGGATTTAATTGTAACTTATTACTACAATCCCAATGTTCAACAAGAGAGAACCAAAAGTAACTGCAAAAAACATATTGGACAAATGCTTTTCATAACTGTTCGAGGAGAGTATGCTTTCACCATAACGACAACCATAAAGGAAACAATTTTCTCATCCTTCTTGTTTACAGTGCAACAAGTAAAGAAGAAGGGGCATCTGGTAATATTATTTCAAATATTCCTCTTTTTGAAATATGGATACATCGGTAATATTTAACATTACGAATGAAAATATGGATACATCGGTGAAACCAGATCTTAAATGAAAATGAAACCAACAAGACGACTAAAAGAATATATACCTAGAAAATCCAATATTATTTGCAAAATCGAAATCATAAGCATATGTGGCATATGAGTCGCAACAAATTACGTGTTGGACATTTTCATACTGTGGATCTGGGAAGAAATGTCCGTACTGCAGAAAACATCCCAAACACCATTAACAGATAATACAATTGACACAAACCTTTGACTGAATATGCCATAACTTACAGAATGACCAGCTTTGAATTCAGAAGACATCCGAAGCCGAAGAATACAGTTAAACGCATATGGGCGACTTAGCATCCGATACCTGCAATCACATCCTTGCACTTGTTTAATGAAATTGATCTGGAATATACACACAAAGGTGCATAGATATGTGTATCCTTGAGTACTCACATGTCCTGTGGAAGGGTTGAGTCATCTGTATTTGAATATAGGAATAGTGATCCTCCACTCTCTATGCTAAGAAACTTCAAGGATGCCAAATCAGTGTACTCATTTGTAACAGCAAATATATCCACACAAACACCTGATTGAACAGCAACAGTAGCCTGTGAAATATATAGCAGTGCTTCAGTTTGAAGCTCATATCACCAAGTTCTATTGAGGTAGGTATGAGTTTACACTTCACCACATTTAGAGCAACTTTCCTAACCATTACAAAAATTATGGGCTTATATCGCCAAATCAATATCATGATAACAAAATAAAATTTACCAAATCCCTGTAGTATGGAGTCTGTTCTGGAAGTAGAGCACGGTCAGCATCCTCTCCTTTACTAGCATATTGCTCCCCGTAACGTCTTGTATCCAGCTGCCCAGATCCATAGTCAGGAGCGCCAGATAAAAAGGCAAAGACTCGAGCTGCAATTATTTCAAAGTAAGCTCTTACATTAATAGAACAAATTTGAGAGGAAAATAGGACACTTGCTTACTAATACTTGTCTTTTCTTTTTAGACCACGATTTTACCTTGGAGGAGGCTAGCAAAACATCATACTGCCATTATCCCCACTTCAATCAAGGTGCTTTAAGTGGAAATTGAACTAAAACCTCAACCTTTTAGTTCAAGATTCTTACCACTTGAGCTACCTATACTTGTTACCCTCCCACCCCTTCTTCTGGGTTTCATCCCCTACTCTGATTCTCATCATTTCTTTGTAAACCCTAGTTTCTATCCTACATTTACTTATCAATATTATTAACCGTTACAGTTTTTCTTACCTAAAGCAAATGTGTTTCCATATTCTGAGCCAAGGTAATTGAATAAGGATTCCATTGCTGCTCCAAAACCTCGTCCACCTAAGAACACTCCATCTAATCCTTGACCTGCAGCTGTTGTCCTTTCCCATGAAGTCGTTGGCCTCAGTGTCTCAAGAGCTGATGCAATTTTATCTTTGCATGTATCCACCTGTAACAACGTAATGCCATTACAGCTTAACTATACTGTATCCTATATACCATCTTTAGGTACACTTCTTTAAACAAAAACTGCATCAAGAAACCAGAATAACTTGAACAGGTGCAAATTGCAGATAAATGAAGTCCCTTAATTACCGGAGCCAAAAAGGACAGCAAGGGCATGACATCTTCAAGCTCAATTGGCAAGGTAACATCTGGATCTGGGGAGATGAAAACATTCTTCACCACTGGAACAGGCCCCTGAACATCATAAAGTCCTAATTTGTGACTAAAAGTAGCCAGCCCAAACAGCGAGCCAGGTCCAAGAGCTGTTTTCCAAAGGGAACAAGCATTAACTCAACCTTTTAGTTATAAATAAAATTTTGAAGCTAAGATAAATGAAGAAAACCAACCTTCCAAAGCTGCTAGTAAAGCACTTTTCACAAGTTCCAGAAACTCTTCTGAAGCTGCACAGAACCAGTGAATAGGATCATACCCTCACAAAATTCAGGTGAGACCAAAATACTAATGTAGTGCAGTCGTTAGGAGACCAATGGTACATAAAGTGCAGTCTTTAAGAGACCAAAACTGGAAGACATGAGACAAAAACACTTATGTAGTATAATTTGCAGTCTGTTACTATTGTTAGACTCCAAAACAGGTTGCAGGAGAAACTGTTACAGTGATTTAGTAAGACAGAGTTTAACACTTACGCACCACTGCAGTGGTAGTGGAAACATATTTCTAGAGGGAAGAACCTTGATTTAGAGGATCAAATGTGTGTGTTTAGGATCTGATGAGTGGGTGTTTGTTTTGGTCATTTGGATGCCTGTATGCTTCATAAGGAGAATTGGTGATCTTTTATTTGATTCGGGTGAAGTGATGTCTGTTAATTCTCACTGGCATAAGTCTTTGGAGGCGATTTCTGTTAAGTCTCACTTGATGATTTATAATGGTTTGTCGTTAATACAAGTTCTTTTGGTTTCAGGAAAAAAAGGATATATCAAGTGATATGATCCATTGAGAAAGATAATAAACTGTTATGTGCTCATGTTCCTCATTTCTTTTGCTCCATAATATACCTACTTAGAGAATTATGATATTAGAAAATCACACATTGCAAGAATCAATTTTACTTTATTAACAAGTATCCAATGCCAATGGGTTCGAAACAAGATAGAGTAACTTCCTCCTTTTTTTTGAGCTTTAGATGCATGCATTAAAGGAAAAGAGAATGTCCTTTGTTAACTAAGCTAAGGAATTGATATGACCAAAAAGCTCACAAAATCTATTTAGAGGGTAATCCAATCTAAGCTTTCAGAAGATATAACTCTCATGCTGATATTATGAAATCACTTTGAACATTGATGTCTGGTCTAACAGATGATCTAGAACATGGAATACACAAGCAAGAATGATCAACTTTAATACACTAGCAAGAATGATAAATGAATTGATTCAGCAAGCTGAAGAGCAAATATTTTGAGAAATTGACATCTTACATGACAAATCAACAGCAGCAACATAAACTGGCTGAGCCTGCATTCCCTCTTCTTCAAACCCTTCCACTGCCATACAATATAAAGAGAGCTCATATGTCAATGAGAAGCGCCAAAAGGCACAAAGAGATTGAAATGAGCTTCAGATTCGAGTTTCTAAAACCTCCACTAAATTCATAGCAAACTACTAAAATCGAGATTATATTTCATTTACTTGGGAGCTCAAGATCTATGAAAGATGAAACGTTTTCAGGACAAGCTTCAGGGAGAGAGTATCGATTAACAGCTTCAGAGGATAGTCCGTTAAGAGTCCCGCAAAGTGAGCAAGTCCATGCCCATTGTTCCTGCTCACAATAAGTGTTGTAATAAGCCCAACAATTCTCGCATCGAGGAAGTAGATGTCCATCCGATCCATACGTTGGAGGATTCCCGTTCTCATCCCTTCCGGCGAAAGGCGTCACCGTCACACCCCACGGTACGCCAGAAGATTCAAGCGCGTCTGGATCGATCGGAAAACGAATTGTCGACGCCCTCACCGCCATTGATCTTTGCTAGATAGAAAGATAGATACAGATTAGATCGAAATTGAAAAGAGAAACCTAGCTAGACTGACGAAGACGAGTTGGACTGATTAGGTTCAATTTTGGAGAAATGAAGGGGTAAAATAGTCTTTCAGTTGTCAAAAGAGTCAAATTACTACTTACTATATAACAGACGATTAACCTTTCACTTTCTCTCTCTACAATTATCTTCTGTATGTATATATCAGAGCCGACTCCATTGTTATGAGGTGAAGCTTTCTTCTATTCTCCTTATATTTACTCAATCTATCTCCTCCTCTGTATGTATATATCAACCATCTCCATTGTCGCGAGGTTAGGTTTTCTTCTATTCCTTTATATATGTGTATATTTATGATTTCATCGATGTGTTTTGCTTCACTATCACATAATAATCTGCGTATGTTTGATTACACGAACTTTACATTCGTCATATTTCGTGGATACACTTTTTATGCACATAAGGTGTTCGATAAAATGCTTCAGTGAAGTTACTCAACTATTTCAACTTGTTTGTCTGATTTGAACGAACTAGAATGATTGCAGAGACTAAAGATTGTTTAGGGTTTTCTGTTGAATTCTCTCTTAAAACATGTATCCATCGTCTGTAGGTAACAACTAGTAGCATTTTTCCAATTGAAGGATTTGTGGGAGAAGAAAGGTTATGGCCAAATTAGTTAGACGATTTCCTCAATTAGGGTTAAGATGCCTGAAATGGAGATATGATATCGCCAGTACTTGTGAAAGTCCAGCTTTTCACTTGATGAAATCAACACTACTTGGCCATTCTCTATTGACAAATAGAAGCTTCAGTATGATTGAGAATCGCAAAGTATTCATGAGCGATGAAACAACCTCAGAGGACGAAGATGTCGACCATCAAACCTCATCTCAGTTCATGGCAAACCGAAGATTCAGTATGACCGAGAATCATAAACGATTTGTGAAGAGCGATGAAACAACCTCAGAGGATGAGGACAAGGATGAACAAGTCGACCATCAAACCTCATCTCAGATAATGGGAAACAATGATAATTGTCAACCTCGGGACAATATTCGTCGAAAAGATAGGGTCAAGTTTATAGTGGAGAACCTAACAGACATGGAAGACAACAGTAAAGAGGCAGTTCACGAAGCACTTGATTCGTGGGTAGCTTGGGAACAGAATTTCCCTGTAGGACATCTCAAAAGAGTTATATTTCTTCTCGAAAAGGATGAACAATGGCATAGAGTTATTCAAGTGATCAAATGGATGCTTAGCAAAGGACAAGGAAATACAAGGGGAACTTATGCACAGCTTATTCGTGCCCTAGATATGGATAATCGAGCAGAAGAAGCTCATCAAGTTTGGGAAAAGAAAATTGGATTTGATCTTCATTCTGTTCCTTGGCAGCTATGCCAACTTATGGTAGCTGTGTATCACAGAAACAACATGCCAGAGAGAACTATAAAACTTTTCAAAGGCTTGGAAGATTTCGATCGTAAGCCACAAGAGAAATCGATTGTGCAGAGAGTTGCGGATGCTTATGAGTTGTTGGGTAAACCACAAGAGAAGGAAAGGGTTCTTGAGAAATACAAGGATTTGTTCTCATTAAGCCCGAAGAAGTTTAGTTCCAAGAACAAGAAGAAACCTAAAGCTGCCAAAAAAGCCGAGTAATGATGTTTCAACAATCAAAGGTACTTTCTTTTGTTCCCTACCTTACCTGTTTTGTTTAAAGACATGTTAGTTTAAAAAACAACATTGATGAATGGAAATTTTTTACCAAAGTTAGGAATAGTGTACAGATTTGATACATTTCTGAAATCAGAAACTAAAAAAAAAACTTGAATTAACAAAGGAATGAGAATGATTAAAGCAAACCAACAACCAAGAAATCAAATTTTCTGAATCCATCCCACCAGATTCATCGCCAAGCTTCACTCCTGTTCCTCTCGACCATTGAATTAATCCGACTCAAATTACTAATCCCCTTTCCACCCTTATCCGGTAGCTGATGAAGATCAGTGTTTACAGGATCTTTAACAACACTTGATTGCCCGATTAATAACAATCCAGAAATGAATGAACCAGAAGATTCTGATTCACATTCTTGTTTAGTTGTGTAAAGGGCCTCCTCCTGATGCCCTTCTTCTTCCTCTTCTTCTTCTCTGACAGTTAAATTCCCCAAACTAGGGCTGTGGTTTCCACTTTGATCAGAAGGTGGCTCAGTACAAACAATGGCGGATTCTTCTTCTTCTCTTTCGCGTAGAGTCTTAGTTATGAGTGACTTTAAAAAGTTCATCACTTGAACAGCATACATCAATGCAGTCAAAGGATCCACCATCTAATAAGCAGCAGAGAAACACAATAAATATTATATATTTGTTGTTTAGGTTTAGGTTCGAGTTTTATTAGTAATACCTGAGTCATGTTGGGTGCGAAAACCATGGCAACATTGTGTGCATTCATCTTGTTAACATGTTCCATTTGAACAACATCAGCCATTAGATTAACAGCCCAACTTAGTAAAGCCGATTGAGTGGAGGGAAGAAGTGCGACTAAAGCCGAACATTCTTCTTCCGATTGAGACTGAGTCACCTGCTCGGGCGAGAGAGAATCGAGTATTCCGGTTGGGAGTTCTCTGAACCAGGCCTTGATCAAACCGGCTAAACAATGAACATCGATTCCTTGTGGAAGTAAACCTCTGTTTAGCTGTTCTCTAACGAATTCCTCTTGACTGTTTTCAGCATTAATTCTAAAAATACCTTCAGCCTGTAATCCTCCTTGAACGTAAAGACGACGTTGCATTAAAAGGAGGATTGTTGGTACGCTGTTTCCTCTTTTGTCGAATGACAATTGCATTGATTCTGTCGAAACCCCGAAAACCGTCGTGCTTCAAAAATGAAGAAAACAGTTATAATAAAGAAGATGAAGAAGATCATGAAGAAGATCATGAAGATCAAACCTGGCGCTAGGTGCTCTTCTGGGTACTTCTGGTTCGAATTCAACAGGTAAACCCAAGAAGCCATTGAATCTATCGAAGGTGACATGTGCGACGTGGCGTACGTTAGTGGGCCAACTGATGTCCATCCCGTTTGAAATATCTTCTTCTCCATCGTTGGTCTTGCAAGAAGCCATCCAGAAGGATTTTCTGAAAAGGGTTAGAAGAAGGGCTAACAGAGATAATTGATCTCTTTCTATTTCTACTTCTCTGTTCTCCGGCGTAAGAACCCTAGAACAGACTTCTTCTTCTTCTCTTTCTTGTTCTTCAACTCTCTCTCTCCTCAATGGGTCTTCGTGTGAAGAAGAAGAAGAAGAGGGTGCGCACGATAAGGAGGAAGATGAAGAAGACTGGGATGAGTGAAGAACTTCTGTCATGGTATAATTCTTGTTTTGTTTTGGGGTTATAGAAAATTGAAATTTGAGATTTGTTTGGAATTAAAGAAACAATGGAGGAAGGACGTGAGAATCATGAAGTTATTATTTTTCTCTGTTCCTTGGACACCATTGAAGAAATCTTGAGAGAGAAAGTAAGCTTGTTAGCTGTATGTATGTATGTATTATACAAATTTAATGTTTGCCTATCTGTCAACCTTCCTCTTCTTCGGAGACAAGACATACAAATTTCTGATTTGGTCCCCAAACTATTATCTATTGGCCCAATAGTTTGGACAAACAAATCTATTTTAAATTTATTTAAATATTTTATTAATTTTTTTGGTTTTTTTGTTTTTGTATTTCAACACATAAATGTTTGAACATCGACTCATCTCAATCTTTAAGAAGGAGATCTATGATCCCAAATTCTTTTACTCCACTTATCAAGTATTTGGAGTTGAGCGAACGGGTGAAAAGGGTTAATTGACCGACATGAATTCATCTCAATCTTTAAGGAAGAGATTGACGATCCCAAGTTCTTTTACTCCATTCATTAAGTCTTTGGCAACTCGTAGTTGGAGAGAAGGTCCCTTACAACATCTGCCTACACAAGCCCGCTTGATCTTGATCAGGAGATAGGTAGATCGAGTGATAGGAGGACTTCTTCCATTCTTTCTCATATACTGAAATCAAGTAAGAAAATATCATGTGAATTTTCGACACTCTCCAGTACCAAAATATACTAAATTTTTACTTTCAAATTTAGTTTCAGTTCCATTTTAAAAAAAAACATATATAAATTAAAATTATTTGATTTTTCATATTCTAACCAAAGAGAATGGACCATTTATATATATATATATATATATATATATATTAAAAATGGCAATTTGGCCACAACTATCTAGTAGGGTCTTGTTTCTTTGGAATTTTCTTATAAAGATTATTTTATTAAATAAATAATATTTTAAAGTCTGAGTTAGGTAAGTTAGCTACTTAAAATTGATGAGTAAATAAATTTGAATATATATAATGATGACACTATATTAGGTTGTTTTGAAAAGTTGAAAACTTTAATGATATGTATTGGCCACAAAGGATGTAATTGATGACAATAAATTTGATTGTAACATTTTTTTATACAAAAATATCTAATATATTGATATTTGACATTAAATCTATAATGAACAGAAATAGGGTTTTTGAATAGGTTGACAAATGTTATAAATTTTATTGTGAAATATATTATTTAGTGTTTTTTAATAAGAAATTAAAAATCAAATAAGTTATTTCATATATAATATAATTTGTAAATAATAAAATATAACATCTATGAATTTGTATAGATTAAAATTCTAATTCAAAAACTATCTATTACAAAAAAAAAAATTAAAAAAAAAATATAGATTTAAAAATTTGTCACCAACCCGCTTAGAGGATATGATGTAATAAAAATAGAAACAAGTCATCTTCTTCGATAGAAAAAAAAAAGTTGAAATTTATGACTTTTCAATTTTAAAGTTTCTTTATAAGGAAAGTTAAGTAAAAATAGCTCTAAATTTACTTTTAAAAGTTTATATATATATATATATATATATATAATAATATTAATAAAAATAAAATAAAAATGGAATGCGCCAAATATCATTAAATTATCCCTTTAATGAGTGATCTATACCCACCTCAATAGGGAATTAAAATGGGTCCTCCAAAATTGCATAAGAAAAAAACAATTATTCCTAATCATTTGATTCTTCTTTTTTTTTTTAGATCGGGATCATTTGATTCTTGTTGAAAAATTAAAGACTCTTTAGAAAATTATAACAATTTTTATTTAGAAGCGTATTCCTGTTTTTATTGGTAGATGAGATCCTTTTAAGATTGAATTTTATTGTATCATAAACAATTGATAAATATTTATTTTTATTAAAACTTATTGTATATCTGAAATGTAATAACACAATAACGCTAAATTTTTAAATGCGATTAAAGAATTCATCTATAAAAAAATGCATTATAACGAAACGATAATTAAATCCTATGGTCATGGAAAGAAACAATCATTATGATTTATTGATATAGGAGATCTCCAAATACATTGGAAATCATCAAGGTTATTCCAATCTTTAAATTAATTTATTTGTTTTTCTTTATCCTCTAAATTTAGTGTGATAAGGGAATTTTATGTATAATCATTGAATGTGCCTCCATGTTGTTTATGTTCATCGTTTGGATGAATGATTGCTTCCAAATTTGCATTGACCAATTAAAAATGAATTATTTTATTTTCATGAAAGTTTTGTGTATTTTTTATGAATGTGATTAGATTGAATTTAGATAATTTTTTTTTCTTGATCTTTATAGTACAGAATGATAAATTTTAAAATAATTAAATAAATATGACACAATAAATACATAGTTACAAATCAATGAGTAAAAATTATGGGACTACACATCTAAAAACAAGCTCTACTATAACAAAAATATTTAACTTAAAAAGAGGTTTATTAACTTTCAACAATACCGAGAAGATCAAGAATATTAAAAAAAAAAATATTAGTGTTAAAAAATATGGTTTCATACAACTCCAACCCTTTATTTATTTTTTATGGTTGAAAGCTCGATAAAAAGCCAACAAAAGAGTATATATATATATATATATATATCAAAATTGTTCAAAACTTTTGTAGGATATATTTACATGTTTGATCTAATAATAGTAATACAATTTAGTTATAGTGGTACAAGTATATCATTCATAATACTCAACGAGGCATATTTGTAAAGAGAATAAACTAGAAATTGATTACATTTCATAACCTTGATTTTGGAAGGACATTTTTTTAAGCATTTTGATTTATCTCCTTTGATATTTATGTATATAATTTAATTATTTTTTTCCTCTTGCAAATTCCAAGCTAACCTACTTATCAAGTCATGTTTGGTATGCAACTACCCAATTTTGTTGTTTTGTTTGAAGAAGGAAAATAACAAATAATTGCGAGAATTTTGTGAAATGACTTCTTTTTTTCTCAACCATGTTTGGATTGAATTCCTTTAATATATGACAATTTATTAGATGATAATAGTAGCTTTTCTATTCAAAAACACTTAAATTTTGAGTTGAAATTGTGTTTGAACGTAAAAATATGTATAAATTTATTTGAAAACATTTGTTATTAAATATTTAATTTAATTATATATATTCAATTACTTATATATTTAATAACATTTTTTAAATCTTTTAAAATGGACCATCTCATTTTTAAGGTAATATAATAATAGAAAAAAAATCCTAGAATTAGAAACACTTTTTTCTTTTTTTAATAGATAAGATATGGTTATGTATATATTTTAATAAAAAAAAATGGAAATGAAGTTTGTATATGTACAAATTAGTCAAGTAAAGTTATATACATAATCAATAATAGTTCAATTGCTTCTTTTTTATTAAATTGTGTAATATATAATTAATTCAATCAAAATAAAAGATCGAGAATTTGGTGTCGGAAATAATGTGACAATACGTAATTCTAATTGAACTTTTCTCTCCAATTACATAATGTCACATCATTCTCAAATCACTCCATCCTGCCATTAAATTTTCGTGCCATAGTGTTGCTCAATAAAATAATTATCCAATAATTTTATTTAAATTTGATAGAATTATTTGTTAATAAAAAGTTGAATTATGTTATTTGAACCATTATAAAAACATAAATAGCTCAATTGATATTAATTTTCCAGATTCTAGAAAAGAGGGGAAGCTTTTCAAGATAGATTATTTCTTCTCTTAGCGGTTGAATGGCTCGTTTCTATCAATCTCAACCGCCTTCCGCACCGCCGGCGCCGGAGGGTTACGGATGGGGAGAACCTTATCCGGCCGCTCCTCAGACCAATTACGGTGGCCAGACTAACTATGGATATCCTTCTTTCCCGCCGGGAACTCCGCCTAACGTCGTACAGAGTTTTCAAATGGCCGACCGTGACCGGAGTGGTTTTATAGATGAAAGAGAACTTCAACAAGCTCTATCCAACGGTTATCAGCGATTCAGCCTTCGAACTATCCGTTTGTTAATGTTTCTCTTTAAGAATCCTATGGATCCTCTTAGAATTGGTCAGTTTTCTATTCAAATTGATATGTGTTTGTTCAAACAGACGAGTTTTAGAATGTTTGTTAACTTGTTGCAGGTCCTAAAGAATTTACTGAATTATGGAGCTGTCTTGGCCAATGGCGGGTAATGATTATTGATTTATCATTTTTTTGTTGTTTGTTAATGTTTTAGTAGTTTAGTTACTTCATTGCTATGTGGAATTGCTGTTAATTACTGGTTTTGGAATGTTGCATAGAATATTGTGTTAGTTCTTGATGGATTTGATTTGGGGAAAATGAAGCAGATTTCATATGATTCTCTGTAGTTTGGATAGACTGGATTGAGGAGTTTTGAATTTTTTATGGATTTTGATGAGCTAGGGTTCTTTTTCTTTCCCATGTCCATGTGATTCATCTTCAAAGGTATATACATACATATATGATTCTCTGTAGTCTTGGAATGTTGCATAGAATCTTGGTTTAGTTCTGGATGGATTTGATTTGGGGAAGATGAAGCAGATTGCATATGAATTATGATTCTATTTAGTTTGGATTGAGGAGTTTTGAATTTTATATGACATTTGATGGGTTAGGGTTCTTTTACTTTCCCATGTCCATGTGATTCATCTTCAAAGGTATACATACATAGGATTTATAGATGTTGTTGTTGTTCTTGTTGTATAATAGGGAGTTTTCGAGAGGTTTGATAGAGATAGGAGTGGAAAAATTGATGCGACAGAGCTGAAAGATGCATTATACAGCCTTGGATATGCTCTTCCACAATCTGTTCTTCAAGTGCTTCTTTCGAGATATGAAAATGCATCTTCAAGGAGGGTTGAGCTCAATTTTGATAGCTTTGTGGAGTAAGAACAGCTTATATTTCATATAACTTTTTCTATTCCAAAGGGGTATCCAAATCTTGATCACATATTTTAACCTTTTTTTGTTTGTTTCATGATTTGCAGGTGTGGGATGGTGGTCAAGGTAATATATATAATCCTATGCCCCATTTTGGGATTTTGTTTTGTTTTGAAACTAAACCTGTTCGAGACAAAAAATCAAAACTTTATTAGTTGTTTGTCATCTGGATCTGAAATGAGGGCTGCATTTCCAATGTGTAATTTTTTTCAAAAAAATGCATGCATAATCTGATGATTTGAAGTAGTCAATATGTGTTTTTCAGGGCATGACAGATAAATTTAAGGAGAAGGATCCGAGATATACTGGTTCGGCGACTATTTCTTATGATGCATTTATGTCTATGATCATCCCGTTTATTGTGCAATACGATGACTGATTCGTCACGGTTTGTTTAGGTCAAGGTAAATCGAATATAGTAATAATAGTTGATTACTATTATTGATTACGAAGAGGGTTAATTTGTCGTGCTGTTGGTTTTAATAGTAGTGAAATCGATTATTATTATTATGTTATTTGATCTGGTTATTATTTAATAGTAGTAAAATTGTGCCATTAAATAGTATTCAATCTCATTAACCATGATATACATGAATGAGTTCTTAGAGGAAATTTTGCCTAGTGAAGGTTGATATTATTTTAACAGCACAAAGCTGAAAATTTATGTGACATTTAATAAATAAAAAATATTAGAAAATTGAAGTTTAGTGAGAAAAATGATAATGGTTTAGATGATTACTGCCCAATTCTAATTGAAAAAAATCATTTTAAAGTGAAAGATCAAAATAGTGAGATGTGCCAGGACCCTCCAAGATTAATCAGAGACATGGACATTATTGATATAAAAAATTCATTTCTGATATTATTTTGGTTCTATTTAAAAATACTTGTGCTTTATCATTTAGATTAAAAAGTCTGTATTTGTAAGAATGGGTGATAGCTTATATTTGTATACTTTGTTTTTATATCTTTTTAATATGAAACTAGACCTATATTTCCGAAAATATATTACAAAAATCTAACAGAATAATAATTTATTATTAAAAAAATATAAATTAGTATTTAAAAAAATTCTTATATCAACTCAATGGATCTTCTGTTTTTATTTTCTAATATAAAGTTTCTTCAAATATTTTAATTAATTAAAATTTAATAGTGACTGAAAATAAAATCTTATTATATTATTTTTTTTAGATTTGAATTATAAAATATTTTCAATTCATTAATTAAAATACTAAAATATTTTTTAATTTAAAATTTTTATTTTTATTATTTATTAAATTCATTTTATAATTTTTATCAAAAAATAATAATTATCTCTTCCAAATCTTTCAAATAAGAGCTTAAAAAATATATTATATTGTGATAAAATAAAATTAATTAATATATTTTTAATAAAAAATTCAATCTGTAATCAAATTAGTATTTAAGATTAGTTTAAATGCTCACCCTAGCAACAAAACAATAACAATCCTTTAGTATTCTTTTCATGTCCAATAAATAAGTCAAAACAGAATCAAGAATAGAACAATCATAATTTTTGAAAAAAAAACTACATTAGTTAGAACACAAAACATTAAAGAACATGTGAAAAGACAGCAAAAGTATTGAATAATTAAAAAGAGCTCCTTAAAAGATCCGGACTGGTTTCCCCATGGTGCTCTTCAAGTACAAGCACCTCACCTATATAATATAGAATGATTAAGAACATAATTTATTTAATATTCAAATTGTAATGTACATTATTAAATAAATTTACAAATATTTTTTTGTTAGTTCTTGTTTGTTAGGAGGAAGGAAGTAAATTACTTACATTTTGCCAGTTTTTCTTCAACAGAGAAACTAGGAAATTGACGCTCATTTGAACGTTCTGAAATATTTGCTTTTCTTCCATTCCGAGGTTTCCAACCGCAACCCCCATGCAGAGAACCTTCTTAAGTTGGAATTTTACAGTAGCTTTGATTTCATTCACTTTAGATTCAAGTGATTCTTGGTGACTGACAAGTGTTGGAAACTTTCCTGCAAGATTATACTTATAAATCTACAAGAAAACCTAAATTATCAAGTTTTTTTGATCTGGGTTATTAAAACTACTTGCCTGCCTTGTTAAGACCAGGACCCAAAAGACGGGGAATTTGTTTGATAACAGCTTCTGATGCCAAAAACGCGTGATATTTCTTTGCTAGCTTCTTAACTAGCTTCTTGTTCTTGTTTAGTTTCTTCAGACTTTCAACATCCATATATTCAAGACTCATTTTCTCAGCCTATTGTTGTTCATCAAAAATAACTATCAGAGACTTACCCAATTAATCAGGATTGGAGTTTAACCTAAACAAATTTGATTACCTCTTCAACATGTTGGGCGTCACCAAGCATGCAGACTTTCATCTTGGGACGAGGAATGTGGGGAAGTTTTACAGAACCACTGAAACGTTTATCTTTCTGAGGATCATAATTCTTCAAACCAATCTGGAGTTCAATTGTCTCAGTGAAGTTCCTCTTTTTTTCTTTTGAATCACTGCTAATTTGAGTGATAGCTTCTCTCAATGCATCGCTTTGAAGCTTACTGCAGAGATCATATATAGAATTAGCTGCTATCAATCAGATAAATCATACTATGGGAACTTTTTTAAGTGATTGAAGAATCTACAATGATAAACATAGACGAGATTGGAACACAGGATTAGACAATTCGATAAATCGAATTTTCTAACTAATTGCAAACTGATTTACTTGGTTCAATCATGTCAAGACTAAGAAGAGCATATATAGAAGAAACAGCTACCAATCAGACAAATCATACTGGGAACTTTTTTAAGTCAATGAAGATGATTCTAAAATGATAAACATAGTCGAGATTGGAGCATTTTTATATGAGAAACAGGATTATACAATTTGATAAATCGAATTTACTAATTGTAAACTGATTTACTTGGTTTAATCACAATCAGATCAAGAACAACATACATAAATGAAACAGCTATCAATCAGACAAATCATACTATGGAAACTTTTTTAAGTCAATGAAGATTCATTCTACAATGATAAACATCGACGAGATTGTAACATTCAGGATTATACAATGCAATGAATCGAAATTACTAACTGCAAGCTGATTTACTTGGTTCAATCACATTCAGACTAAGAACAACGTAAAATGTCAAAAGTAAGCACGTACCTCATGGCTGAATCTCAACTCTTCCTCTAGTCTTTGATCTGTTTCACGGAAGAAGGAAACACAAATTATTGTTTCAATCGGATCAAGAAAACGTAGATTTCACAGTTAACTATAAGAAAAACAACAAAAGAGATCAAGCAGGGAAAATGGAAGAATGAAAATGAGGATCGTTGAGAGAGAAAGAGAGATAACCTTGAGATAGAGAGCGCCGGCGACGAAAGCTGGCGAGCGCAAAAGGAGAGTATCCTTTTGATATACTACTGATTGATTTCTCTGATAGAGATGATGAAGAAGAAGAAGAAGAATCACAAGCTTTGGGCTGTGCCCTAAAATTAACCACGAATCGTTTGGGTCGACAGGCCCGTATATCTTATTTTGGGCCTACATTTTCATATAATTTAAATTTTCAATTTTATTTATTTTATAAATAAAGTGAAAGTCAATTATTTAAAATAATTGAACTAAGCTTATTTGTAATTAATCCGGATCTCATTGAAAATTCATAAAATTTGAAATATATATATATTATATTCATGAAAATTCCGTTATTATAACTCTTTTTTAATTGAATTTTTTTTAAAGTAATTAATTTTTATTAATTCAAAGGAGTTACATATAAAAAATTAAATTACAAAATAATTTTAACAAATCAAAACAACTAAATATATAAATTTATGTGTTAAATAATATGACATATTTGTAAAATTAAATTATAATGATAAATAACGAACAATCCCTTAATTTCTTAAGGCTGACTGAGCTAATAAGGAATGTCATAAAATGTAATGTTAAGTGACAACCGACCATTTCCGTTATGGAGTTATGGAAGGATACCTGAAAAAAAGTCTCTAAATATCTTATTCGGGTGAGTCATTATTAGAAAAATGAAAAATAATTTTAAATTCGGTAATTTCATCTTCTTTGTTCCTGAAAAGGGGTGGACTTTGACTTAAAAAATCATCACTTACACAATCGGAGGATATGAACAACAAACGATTCATCGAAGATTTAGAGAATTATTCGGATCACAAATTCGAAATAAAAAATTCAATCCATCTAAATAAGATACCGCATCCGCATCGAACAAAATATAATACCAACTCAAATATGAGTACTGAAAAAAAAAAATTATATATATATAAAAGACACACTTCCATGCTATGCTAGAAAAAGTTATTGGAGAGACTAGGAAATAATATTTTTTCTTAAAACTAAACCTAATATTAATATATATATTAATACAGAATTACATATAAAAATATTAATTTATAAATAAATAGAACTTCATGATTTATTTATTTTTACAAACATAACCAATTGTATTTTTTATTGAAAAAATGCCCTACAAGTCTAGAGCACGTCCAAATAAGTTTTATCTTTTCAAATAAAATGTACCTTTATTTTAGAGAGGCGTCTTCCCCTTCAAAAAGGATTACTATGGATTTTTTTTGGTTTAAGGTCTTTATTAAGTAACATTTACAAATTCAAAATTTGTGTAAATTTAATATTAAATATTATAAATATAATATATTGAAGCAAAATAATATTTTAGGTTAAACATCATCATTTCACATATCATGTGTGCCCAATTAAGATATGATCACTCTCAAAGACAATAATTATTGGTCATGTGTAAAAAATATTCAAAACAAACAAATTTTCAATGCCTTTAATCATTCAAAATAATTACATCACAAGTCCAGCTATGTATCATTATTTTGAAACAAAATAATTTAGCTACAACAGGCTGGCATCAATTTCAAATATCAAAATCAATATGAGAAGAACCATACAAGAAGAAAAAAATAAATAAAATTTTGAAAACTAACTTAAGTTATTAGGTCTATACAATGGTGGATCTTCTCCAAGCAAAAGCGATCTAAAAATACCTTCACATACAGCCGTATCGTATACCAGCAAGTGTCCACCTTCCGGCACTTCATGGTATCGAACCCATGGCAGTTTATCGGCCACAAACCTTTGTAACTGAACCGGTACAACTTTGTCATCTTTACCTTGCCATATGTGGACAGAAGAAGTTTCGTTGTTCTTTTCGAATGGTCTGCTTAACTCCAATGGATCGAAGTCCCACTTTCCAAATGCCACGACAAAGTCGCGACATAGGGCGTCGAACACCACTCGGTCTTGCATTTTTCCCTACACATTTTGTGGTAAATTCAGATATAAGCGAGAAACAACCAATAAATCTCTTATAAAATATTTATTTATTTATTTTTGTCATAAAAACATATCTCATATGGATAGGATTCAAATAAGAACACATTTTAAAACATAACCAAAAAACATTTAGTCCAAACTCCTCAACCCCCTAACTTAGGGTTGTCCACTCAAACCGATCTGAAATGCCCCACTGCTATACCAACCTAATCCGAACCAAAAACATAAGAAAATTTGTTCTGTTTGATTATAACAATCTTTTTAAAATTAGTTTTAAAAAATGTCGAATAATAATATTATAGAATGGCTAGAATCTTATACCTAACAAAATTATTAAGACAATCTAATATTTAATACATCCAATCAGGCGGGATTTTAGGATCTTGATAAACTATAACCAAAACGCCCGATTAAATTGATCTAAAAACTGACTCAATTCTATCCGCGATCACCCGAAAGAAATGGAAGGTATGCTGCTATACGAACTGTAAGAGATGTTAGGCAAGTTGGCGCCAAGTAGGGCACTAGAAAATAGTATATTTGAGCATTTTTTTGAAAGAAAAAATACCTGACCAAGCAATTTATAACCAGGAGTACGTTTCAAGACCTCCAAATCTTTGTCACTGAAAAAAGCAGGATTCTTTTCCATAACATTGGTGGAAGGGAACAATTTTTGAGTGACCCACCAATGAACCAGACCCGGGGTATAACGTGCAGCCAAAAGCATCCATCTTGACATGTTTTTTCTGTAATCATCTTTTACCAGATTGTTTGGAATCGAAGGCCAATGATAGTTTATTATAGGCACCACCAAAGCAACACCAGCTAACCTGCAATCAACAAACAACCATTTCAACCCCCAACAACTTAAGTCTAAAACAAGGTTTTAATTTGATTCTCAGAATTTGTTATTATTGCCTTTCAGGTATTCTTTTCAGACAACTCCAAGCAGGATAAGAACCAAGTGAGACTCCAAGTATATAAAATCTTGTTCCTAACTGCATTAGATCAGCAAGTTCTTCAATATCAGATGCTTCACTCTTTGTCGATCGCGATGGATTTGGGTCACTTTCTCCATACCCAGCTCGGTCATACAGCAAAATATATATACCCAATTCATCCATTACAGACTGAAACAAAACAACTTTTCTCAGTTTGACATTGTACAAACAAACTAAGTAGAGATTTCTGAATACCCATTTTAATTTCAAACATTGTACAAACAATTCTGAATACCCATTTTGATTTCAAACATTGTACAAACAAACAAAGTAGAGATTTCTTCTGAATACTCATTTTGATTTCAAACATTGTACAAACAAACTATGTAGAGATTTCTTCTGAATACCCAATTTGATTTCAAACATTGTACAAACAAACAAAGTAGAGATTTCTTCTGAATACCCATTTTGATTTCAAATTGATCAAATGTATTATGTATCAGATCAATCTTGTAAACAAAACAAAACCCAACACATACATATTAGATCTAGATATGCAGAAGAAACAGATGAAATGATTATACCTCAGAAAGCATGAAATTCATATCTTTGGAGCTTCCAAATCCATGAACAATAATCACTTTATAGTTTGACTCATGCTTTGAAACTCCTTTCTCTTTATATGCCAAATATCTACCATCGCTGAGTTTCACTCTTAATGTACTAGAAGTTGGATCTTCTAATGAATCAGAAGAAATTGAAGGGGCAGCAGTAATGGCTTGTTGTTTTGGCTGGTATGATACTCCGCAGCAACCCAGAAAAAGATCCGCAAGCCGTTTGAAAACCATGTCTAGATGAAGAAGAAGAACTCAATCTTGAACTAGGGCATTGATCTTTTCTTCTAAAGATTGGATCTTTACAAGATAAAATGACTTTTTGATGAGAATTCCCACAATTGGGCGCTCTGATAAAACTCTGATTTGCAGTCTCTCTCTCTATAGATTAGCCGGCTTTCAAACTTTTGACTTTTAGATTTTGATAGTTATTTTACTTAGGCTCTAAGGATCTGTTTGGTTGTTGTCGGCTTTTGTAACAGTTAAAAAGTAAAAAAAAAAAAAAAATTATTTGAAAAGTCTAGCATGTGCATAATTCATCAATACTTGTAAATAGAAGAATTTGATTTATTTTTTTTTTAAATAATATTTTTGTTAGTTAGTCTAAGAAAGTGATGAATAAAAGAAACAAACAGCCAACCTAAGATTGGCTGGCTTATAGAATATAAAGTTGGGAAATAAGACAGCTCCGACAGATCCAAACATGATCATCAAATGATGTGATCATTATATTAAATAACTAAATAAATACAATTAATCAGTTATGTGAAATATAAGATAAGTTTAATTTATAAAAATGTGTTTTTAAAGGTAGAACTAAAACACTTTATGGTAAATGTAGTGATCATGTGAATAATTTTTTTTTATAAAAGTTATTTCAAAAGATATAATGTTAGTGAAGGTTTTAGCTTTCTTATTAACTTTATCTTAACAAATTTCTATTTAATCCAATATCTCTTTTATATAAATAAATATTTTAGGAGGAAATGTTGAAAATAATGATATTTTATTGGAGCATTGAACAAATGTAATGTAATTATTCAATAGTTTATTGCTGAATTATTTAATATCACCAAAATAAGTTAGATCACCTAATTCATAATTTAAAAATTACTTTTGCTAATTGTTATCCATAAGTTTGATGTTGATATTATATGACAAATATTAAAAGATAAGTGGTTCAGTTAGTTTGTATACCGAAACGTTGGAAAAAATCGATTTCATTTTAATGATAAATTCAGTTTGTCGGTTCCATTAGTTTTATTTGTTTTGCAAGAATGTAATGTTAAATAACTAAAATAAAATTGTATTGAAAAAACAAATATCACTGTTTATATTTGTTCTGAAAAATAATTAACAGCTTATATTAATAATTAAAATTTTAATTATTAAAAAAATGTTTAAATATTAATTATAAGTTATAACTAAATTATGTATATTTTTAAAATTTTAACAAGTTTCGACTACTCTTAAACCAGCTAACTGACCTGTTGAGTTTGGTTTAACAGTTTCATAAAATCGTTATTCAATTCAATTAATTTATTTCAGTTCTAGCAGTTTATTACTTCCACCCAAAAAATATAAACTCAACAATATTGAAGTTTGTTAATTGAATAAAATAAATTTTATTGGTTCATATTTTGGTCAAATTTGTTAATTATTATGAATTGAAAATCACAAATTAGAAAGAAAATCATACATTCTAGTTTTGTTTACTAAGCTACCAAAATCTCTCATGTATGCAAATTGTGTGTTACCTCACAATTCATGGTGTGATAATTATTGTTTTGATAACCATTACTTCTTAAAATTACAAATACAATGTACCATATCCTTTCATTTATTTATGTTTAGAATTTGTCTTTTTTACTTAATTACTTTATTTTTACTTATAAATTTTGTTATATCTTAATGGGTTATAACTCAGTAGTTTAACTGTCAACATTAAATACTTCATATTAAATTTTCACTAAAAAGATCATTATATATGATAATGTGTTAACTTTATAAAACTATAATGAAAATTTGTAAGACATTTACTCAAATGAACATGCTACATTTGGCTCTAAAGTTACATTAACCTCTTTTATACTTCTGTTATAAATTTTATATTAGTTTTAAAATTAACAAAATGGAATAAAATGTCAAAATATACTCTTGAAAAAGTTTGAAGAAGCAAAAGATTACCTAAAGATAAGCAATCACATAATTTTAATAAAAGTTAAAATATTTCGATTGTTATTTTCATTCAAATTGAATTTTACTCTTTAATTTTTAATTTTTTATTTTTATAAAGGGTAAGCTTTTCATTAAAAATGAAATTGTTGTGTAATGTGAATTGAAATAGAAAAGGAAATAAAATCAAATAAAATTATATTCCAATAAACTTACCCATCGCATTCATCATATTCCTTTAGTCTTGATAGCTACAAAGTATGAAAAATTCTTTAATATTTTTATAATTAAATTAAACAATTTTTAACTGAAGCTGTTTAAGAAAAAATAAATAAAAATAAAATAGAATTGATTTAAAATGTTTTAAGAGAAAATTGACCTTAAAACGTTTTAAATAAGAATTACATTCGTGATCCCGTGATCTATGATCTCTTAGATATCGATTCTTATTATTTGAGTTACTAGTTAGTTAACATTATATCATTCAAAATTAGATTACGTGTAATAGTTGCTCAACAATATTCTCCAACTAGGGATATAAATCCAAAATCAACCTTCTATATTTACTTAGTTTATAAGTTAAAAGACTTCTTTAAATTAAGGATGATGCTATTCCATTTGGAAAGTCCTCAAATGCTAATCATTCTTCTTTTTTATTTGTTTTTTCATTTGAGTGTTATTCATTTAATCACTCTTACACAAGTATACCTACAAAGAAATAAATCTTTAATTATTGACATAATACTTAGTTTTTCAAAATATTAAATTCAGAGAAAGATGGGTCATTCTAATATAGTTTGTAGATTATTTATAATGAAATGATTTAAAGATCTATAATAAAAAATCAAAATTAAAATTTTGAAAAAATATTAACACATATAGTCTATTTTATGAAATAAACAAAAGTCATTTTTTTATTCACGATATTATTTTATTTTGCAAATATTGAGTTTTAATTGTTTACCATAAATTATGAAAAATAAAAACTCAAATAAAATTTTATTAAATTTTGTATTTTTATTGAGAATTTAAATATGTCTTAAAAAAGTGCTTTATTTTGTTTCCAAATATAAAATAGTTTCATTGTTTAATTTTATAATTTATTTGGAGAAAAAAGTATTGTTCTTTATTGTAACTTGTAAGCCGTTAACAAAACAATTTAAGCGCCAAATCAATTCGATTCCTCGCATACGATGATCATTCACCCAAATCCTAACTCTGTTTTCTCTCTCTAAAGTGACGATGCATATCCAAATCCACAGGGAACTCCTTGAGAAATTGATCCTCCAGATGAGCAATGAGGTTTCCTATCTTACCTCTCCCGCCTTCTTAAGTTACTCTGGATTATGATTCTTCCTTTTGTTTTTAGCTTATTGATTTCTATAGATGTTAAGTTTGAAGTGATTTCAGTATCATCTGACGATTCTAATCATGCGATACGTGAGTTTGATTTGTTGTTGATTTGGATGGTTGCATTGAGTTTTATAACTGGAATCGGCCACAGAAACATTTGAACTTCTAAATATGCCGATGTTTTCGATAATGATAGGTAATGGATTGAAAGAATCATTACATGTTTAAGACGATTTTTATTTGTACTTCTAGTGAATTGAAAGCATGCTTGTATAGAGCTTTGTTCAATAGCTTTATTTACGATCTACATCTGTTGTTCTGCTCGGTGAGAAAATGATTTGCACTAAATATTCTTCAGTCATATATGATGTAAAAGTGAACTAAATGGATTAGTACACAGTATTATTTCTGCTGTTTGTAGCTGTAACGAACACCTATAATGATTTTACCATGTGCTTTTCATGTGTTGTAGGGCTTGGTTAATAACCAGTTTATCGAGCTCCAAAGCCGTAAGGAACCAAACAGTCCTGAGTTTGTAATCCAAACTGTTGTAACGTACTGTTCTGCAGTGAAAAATCTATTTTTTCTTTTATCTAACGAGCTGTAAGTGGAAATTACCATTTTTCAACTGCGTCTTTATGCTCTTCTAATTAGTTTTCGTTTGAGAAAATTGTTGTTTTATTTTGTCTTTGTAGTAATCAACCTGAAGTAGACTTTGCCAGAGTTGAACTGAATGCGAATGACCTCTATGAAAGAAGCAACAGGTAGTGAATAAAAATATGTATACTTGTATTATTATCTTGCATTTTATCTGTAGCTCCTATGTTGCACAATATATGTGCATACCATTATTTCTCTTTACACTCACTAACAAAATAATCACACCTTTCCTTGGCATAGTATTGGTGTTGAGAGTTTCAAGGCTAGATGTGACCTTCTTTCGAGTTGTGCTCAAGTGCGAGACAGAGAAGAGTAAGCAATAGCCTCCTCTGTATATCTATCGGTTTGTCTCAATTATTTCCTTTTCCTCAATTAGAAATATCAAGAGACTAAATGCTACCTATTCAGTTTTGTTTCTTCTGCTGTGTTAAATATTTATTAGACTATTGTTTCTTTCTATAAAATGTCTCTCCAAGAATTCAAGTTCTTAACTTCCTATTTAAGTCTATGGATGGAAGCCAGTGATTGTCCTAAGCAGTTTCTACATGAGGATTTTGTTTCCATTGTTTCATCACACTATTTCTTATCATACATCATATTCAGTTGAGATACCTTGAAAATATATTTTTCTCTTCATCTTGGAACACAAAATGAATTAAATTGGGGCTTTTATTTAGATAACTTCTCAAAAAGATTAGGTTCTTAATAAATTCACTGCTGCGGATATATATATATATATATATATATATATATATATATATATATATATATATATATATATATATATATATATATATATATATATAGAGGGAGAGAGAGAGTGTGCAATCTTATACCCCATTAGGGTTTGTATAAATACAAGTTACAAGTTACAAGTTACATCTCTTGAGGTACATATTCCTAGAAACTAGGAATTAAGCTTTAAGAGAAATATATGTAGTAATGGATAAATAGTAAACTATAATATTTATCCCTTGAATTAATTAATTACTATTATGATAATCTGATTGTATCCAAGTTATACATAAACAATGACAATTGAAATTCTTTTATCAGCCGATTTCTTAATGAATAGGGTATGGTATGGCTACCCTTGATTGTATCCACATTTGGTCCATAAATTTAGTAAATATATCAAACTCTGCAAGAGGTAATTGCTTAGTCCATATAGGGACTTTTGTAGTTTGCAAACTTGATCTGTTGTAGTAGTAAATTCTGGATGCACATCCATGCATACTTCTTCTTCTATCTCTCTATTTTGTAAAACTTTCATTACATCAAAATGATAAGGTGTACAAAAGAGAGTAGTATCCGAATGTATTGAGCTTGACAGCCAGTACACAAGTTTCTCATAGTCTATGCCATAAGATTGTGTGAATCCTTTAGCTACATGTATAGCCTTGAATCTCACTCTTCCTCCACTAGATCTGTATTTGATAGTCAACAACCATATGCACCCAATTGTTTTCATTCCATTGGGTAGTTTGTGAGTCTCCTAGTATTGTTCTTAATAAACTAAGTTAAGGCCTTGTTTGGTATGAGTTTTTAAAAAAACCCATACAAAATCAAACATCACTTTACTCCCCTTTTATCTATCAAATCACTCAAATCATTAACCAAAATACTAAAATCTCCTCTATTTTAAATTATTATTTTTTATTTTATTTATATATATCAATACCATTTAAGTCTTTTTACCAAAAATAATCATTACCTCCTCAAAATTATTACTCATCATTTAATTTTTCTCTCTCTTAGTTTTTAAAAAAACCCACAACCGAACCACCTCTAACTCCTCTTCAACAACCTTCTTCCAACCAAGATGTTCCAGTGCTTCATTCACATTCTTTGGAATGTAAGAATTGAAAGAAAAGTCGCAAAAGCCTTATATACATTAGAGATAAACAATTACATTTCACAAGAAATACTTAATAGGGTGTTTAGTGCATGTTCTTACTCCTTTTCGTAGTGCAATAAGAGCATCATTTTCATCAACAAGGATATCAAGTGTTTCACTGCATACTAGACTCAACATGTGGAGAGTATGAATTGGAGTTTGGTTCCTCACAATGTTCATTAGCAGTTGGCTTTCTAATCCTTGCATAGACGCGAAGTGGAGTTGATTCAACAATGGGCTGAATCAAGAGTTTGAGGCAGTTCAACTATGGGTTCAACTGGAGAAGTTTGAGGAAGTTCAACAATAGGTTGAACTGGAGAGGTAAGATGCAGTTCAAAAGTGGGTTGAACTAGTGTGTTAAACATTATTTTGAACCAGAGACTAAGATTCATTAGATTTCTTTCCCAAAAAAAGATTCTTTAGATTTCTCCCCCTGAAAATCAGTTGCATGAAAGAATGATTCATGTTGAATAAACATAGTATCCATAGAATTAAACATCTTTCTAATAGTAGGCGAGTAACACTTATACCCCACAAAACACACATTTGAGAACTCTGGTTCCAATTTTAGCAATGTTGGAGAATGATTGTGAACAAAGTCAAGACATCCAAATATTCTTAAAGGAGAGTGGAAAATAAAAACTTAACATGGTTATAAGTCTGTCTAAGTATGCTAAAAGGTGTCTGAAACCTTAGGATTCTTGAAGGCATTCTGTTTATCAAGTTGGTTGTAGTAAGAATGACTCCCCCCATAAGAGTTTAGGTACATCATGGATGGTAAAGATTAGAGCTCTAGAAACCTCTAATGAAAAATTTTCCTCTCAGCTACCCCATTTAGTTTTGGAGTATTCACACATGAACTAGCATGGACAATTCCATTAAGTGAAAGATAGGTTTCAAGACGCATGCTAAAATATTATGTAGCATTATTTGTTTTGAGAACTTGAATAGGAGTTTTGAATTGGGTTTAAATGCTGAAAGATTTGACTTACCTAAGAATTTTATTTCATAAGGTATACCCAAGTCATTCTAGTGTGATCATCAATAAAGGTTATAAGCCACATGGCCCCTGTGAGGGTTTTTATTCTAGATGCCCCCATACATCAATTATGAGTTGAATAGAAAGGTTGTTTGGACACATAAGGAACTTTAGGAAATACATTCCTTGAATGTTTAGCAACTGACATTCTTCACAATAGAATAAACTTGATTCTTTATTGAAATGGTAATGAAACAATTTGCTAAATAAAATAAATTAAGATGTCCCAGACAAAAATGTATTATCATAAATTCTCCCTACTTATAGAATTGAAAGAAATTGAAGACAATAACTAGATTGACTCGATATTTCCAGAACATGAGAGTTTAACTTCAAGGATGTAAAGACCATAAACTGACTTAGCACCGCCAATTACCTTCTACGATTACACCTCTTGAAAAACACAAGCAGTAGGACTGAATTTAGAATTGTAATGATAGTATTCATGATAGTTATCTACAAGGTTTACTATCACGAATAATAATTTACTAATTGAGAAACTAATCTACAACTGCTTATAGCAATCTCTTGCAAAATTAGATTGATGACTTCTTTGGAACATCTCAAGTGAACAACTATTGAGGAACATAAGGAATGCATAGGTTTAGAAGTTTCTCATGCTTATACAAGTGCTAATTGATTTGTTAAGCAGACAATGATCAATTTAATTTCTTTGTCCTCTATGATAAAATGTTCAAGACATATCACCTTTATCTGACCATGAACAGTGACAATCTCTTAGCTTTATTGTTCCTTCTTGGTCATATTTCATTACTGCTCACGAGGAATCCCTCAATTCTTTATTATATGTGTTTAAAGTTCACAACGTTGTGAGTAGATTTCAGAGGCATTCTAGTTTGTAAAAGTATTTGTTACTAGTAGTTCCATTTATGAACTCCAGTTGAATTAGCTTTAGAGGTTAAAAAAATGCCTGGTTTGACTTGTAAAAACTGTTAAACCAATTAGCAGTTTTCCCAGCCAATTAGAGGTCAATGATTTAAAGATTGATAGAGTGAATTGGGTGTTTCTAGTTTTGGGAGTGTGTTACTTTTTTTTTCTGTATTTATGGTTGGCAATTCTCATTTGGCTATTCCTTTCCTAGAGACCTGCTATATTGATTAAATATGCTTATTTTGGTTAAATATGTGTGTTTTAGTTGTGCTCAAGCCCTGTTAGAGGCAAAGAGGGAATTTACAAAGCTGAGAACACAATTTGAGACTCTTGTCAAGGTAATTTGGCTGTGGAAGACTCTTTAACTTTGGCTATTATGATGTTCTTCACTTCTCTTTCCTCGAGTTCTTCTTCTCTAACCAGGTATACATTTAGTAATAATGTCGGATATCTTGTACATCTGTTTCTCTCAGTGTTTTGATTCCTTCTGTACTTTTCTAAGGCATTCATTATTTAAGGTATACATGCACATAGATATCTTCAGCCATGATATGGATTCTGTACCTCTTTCCATGTTGAGAATAAAAGACAGAAAACTTCAATCCCTTTTACTGCTCCTTGTTTTCTTTTCATACAATCTAAACATTTTGGAAAGAAAATAAAAGAAAGATATAATCATGCGGATGAGGCACATATATAGTTTTTGTTATGTTTCATCACATTCTGTTGTATTTAAGGTATTTATTCATATTAGCACTGTTCATTATAGGGGCCAAACTTTTCTCATTGAGTTGACATTCATTATTCTACTATAAGGATTATTACATATATTACATTGGCTTGATCATGTGATATAGTCACATTTCATTAACTTTACTATTTTGACCGGAATTTGATATTTTATTATTCTCATTAGTGTTCCAATATGGAACATTTTTAAGTGCAGATGGAGAGAAACATTATTGACATTGTTAATGGAAATGTGACAAGAACTCTACCATAGAATGGTCCCGGTTAATCTCCTCAATTGAGGATTAATTTGGCTAGATTTCCCCCTTATAGTCTCTTATAGGCCCAGGTTTAATAGTTCTTAATTGGATAAATCATTGTTGAACTTTTTCAGAAACATTATGTTTTGATGCTTATAACGGTAAGTGGGACACATTAAACTTCTCATTCTGAAAATTCAATTTGGATTTTTAGGGTATGGATTGGGATAACATATATTGCCTATCTAGGTTGACATTCTCAACAAATTACACTTATATATCAATTGTTGTTGGCATTTTTACATACTATTTGGACAAGAAAAAGTATTCATGGCTAAATTGTTAATGAGAAATACCTAGTAATTTAGCATATTATTGACGGCAAGAATCTCTTTGCCCCAGACCCGCACTCTTGTTGTTTTTCCCACCAACATTATATTTATCTGAGGCATAAAACTCTTGTATCATAATACAATAAATCGTGGTTAAATTGATAACGAGTTGATTAGTAATTTTAGCACAGAAAAAATCATGTCAGAGAACACTCTGTCTGAAAACCTCATTCCTGTAATGAACATATTCACATAACACAAGTTTTTCGTTTTCAGTTTGCTTTTATGCTATTGGAATCTTCTTGCATTTTTTGATGCACTTTCTGATTAGTTTGTATGATGTTGAGATGCTCCTCATTAACCTTAAAGGATCCTGTTATGACTATGATAATCCAAATCAGAAGAGTATTTCTAGAATGCCAATAAATTTGAACAAATTTCATCTCTATCACTCTACTTGATCAACTTGTCTTCTATTTAGACATTTCATTTCATAAAAATTATGTCAATGTGAAGCTTAAGGTCCAAAGCCAACTAATATGAATTATTTATTCTATTATGCAGTTATACTTGTTTGTTTGAAGCCAAAACTGAAGAACATTGACAAACTATATGAGCCTTTTAGAGATTTTAATGAAGGTGGATCCCATCTGAAGAGGTAACTCAAATATTAGCAAGTTGTTGATTGCAATTAAATTCTATTTATTTGATAGTACAAATCTTGGCAACTTTAAATGATCTTTTTCATGACAATCTGTAATAACGCGTTGTTCTCGTCCTCCTCTACAATAGATAATTTCCTGAAATTATGTATTAAACAGATTGACATAATTAACAATTAACATTAACAGATCAACATAATTAACATTTTTAAAGGAAAAAAATTAACAGCCATATTTCTGTTTACTTTTTCCACTAAGGATCCCAAATATTTTCACATAAAACATTGTTCTATATATATATATATACACGGTTTTCTCATTCAAAAATCACTCAGTTTGATAAATGATAATCTTAGTTAATCACTTTGTGTCCAAACTGTTTATGTTCTTTGGAGTACATATAAATCTAATTAAGATTACTGTATACATATTTTTTTTCTTTTGTGGGCGTGCAGAAACTACAAAAGAAAAATGGCACTGAAAGAGTGATATTATTATAGCTCGAGAGACAATGGTCTTTGATGCAGTAACAATTCCTTCAATATGTTGATGGGTAGATTCTCTTTTCCAGTTTCAGTTGGAATATATGGCTAGTTAGTCATCAATCAGATATATATTTTTCAAATTTTTAATAATTCTATTCGGAATGCTACAGGTACTTAGTTCCAGCTGAGTTGAATGTTGACCAATTTCTGTATGTGGTAAGAAAGAAGAAGTTCTGAGAAAGGCCATATTCGATTTTGTTAAGACTGCTTAATTCCTCCTCCCATATCCATCCCCCTGGTAAGTAAAAGTATTTCTGCTATTTTCTTTATCAAGAGAAAACTTTAACACAGTTCTTACTTCTTACAACTCCTTTCATGGATGCGAATTTACAACTTTTTGACTTTATAAGTGTGCCCATGAGTTCCAGCCAAGCCATAATTATATAAAATCATTATTTAGTCAATTACTGTTGATCACCATATCTAGCTTGAACTTATTTATCTATTAGATTGCAGAATTGATATTAGAATTTTAATTCCAATTCCATAAGAATTGACATTCATTTTCAATTCAATTCTTATGTTTGTAAAAAATATAATAAAAACAAACTGAATGAATATATATATTATCTATATTATTAAGATATTTGTTTGACACAACCTATTAGGGTAACTCAAGTGTCAAATTTTTTGTCTAAGGTTCGATTCTCATTAAGAAAAAAGAAGACATCGGTTCGACACGTTAACCGTGTTGTAAATGATAAAATAATAATATATTTTGTTTTGAAAAAATAAATATTGGAATTACAATTTCGAGCTAAATAGAGTGAAATTTAGAATTACAAAATCACATTGGTTTGAATTTCATTGGAATTCTAATTCCGATTCTTAATCTTAAATGTTGTATAAGTAACAAACATAATAATTGAGATTACACTCCATTCCAATTTCGTGGTTACCAAATAGACTTAGATCTTTTAAGATTGACTTGAAATTTGGTACAGTACTAATTAGAACAAGACAAAAACCTAGCTCAATAAACCAAATAATACATTGATTATGGTGTAGAATGTGTCGTAGAAGAACTAGAGTATATGATGAGGAAGAATAAGAGTGGCAATAATCAACGATCCTACAATTACAGAAGTGATAGGTTTAGAATTGTAGAGATGAGGATTGATTGAATTGTAAGAAATGAGACAGAGAGAACCTTCAATAGATAAGTTAATTCTCAAATAATGACATAACTTTTTTGTCCGCCTTTGTCGATCTTTTATATGTCCTCTTAACCACTTTATTAATAAGCCACTAATTACTAACTGAATGAACATTGTCAGTTCAGCTTATACTTTGACAATTATTTCCCTAACTCTAGTTATTCACTTATAACAAAATTATCATACCTTTCCACAAGATTAACACACTTAATATAGTAATTTTCTGTTTATAGGACTTGAAAATCCCTTATTTTATCTTATCAAATCATAAGCATATAAAGACAATTAAAGTGGTTTTTGATGACCCAGCTGAGGTGGCTTATGGTTATTCAATTGGCTTAACAAATGTCATGTTTCTTAACAAAATAACAAGGAATCAAGAGTAAGGAAATTAGATACAAGTGTTGAGCTAGCTGTATATAATCTCAACCCTTGAGCTAATAGTGGTCCATTTGTAAATGTTTAGCCCACCCAAAATCTGATCCAAAATCCGTACAAATTGTTAATAAAAAACAAGATCATCCATTATCCTTTGTGTTGTTTTTTTTTTATCTGTTTTCGAGTTTGTTAGTCTCTTGTCTCTTTAATGTTATATAAGTTGAGATAGTCTTGCTTAATTATGTTCGATTTTACTAATTTCATATTTTTTTGTTAGCAAAATATATAGTTCAACAACAAAAACAAAGTTAACTATAAGAGAATCATTTGGTAGTTTGAGCATATACCAAAAACATTTCAATTATGCACCACAACCTATTCATTTGTTTCCTTTAATGGAGTATAAGAAACAGCTTCCACTTGTTTTTATGTTAAGATAGACAATCTTTCTTGAACTAGGGTTCAGGCGTCGGGTTTTCTTTTCATTTCTTCGATGCCTTCTTTCTTGAACTAGGGTCCAGGCGTCGGGTTTTCTTTCCATTTCTTCGATGCCTTCTTCCTTGAACGTGTTGAAATGATGATCGAAGACTTAGGTCGATCTCGACCTTTATTTGTTGTTGTGTTGACCTATTGTACCTCTGAGTCTTTCGTGATTTAATGAAAATATTGAATTTTTAAAATGTAACACTTGGAATTAAACTAGATAATCTTGATAAATATCCTTGGAAACACTTTTGTTTGGAAGATAACTTAATTATATATATATTCATAAATTTGTTTATATTTTCTTAGTTCAAATCCAACCCCAGCTCTCTCCAAAGGTCTAGTTTTTCAATGAAATTTTAAAGAAAAATAATAAGCAAAAAGAGAAAACAAATCTCTTAAATTACATCTCACTAACTTTGATATTGTATCTATCCAATTTGTCCATCATCTACTTGTCCTCTTTAATTATCATTCTAATTTATATTAAGTTTACAGCTAAAAGCAGTACTAATACCTAATCCCACTTTCATGGAAAATTAAATTAAAACAAGGGTTGTTTGTTTGGTAATTTCATGCATGCTAATTTCTTGAAAGCCGCCATGAAAGAATAATATTATCATCGAGCCAAACAAAGTTAGCTCTATAAATAAGATGGATTTCAATAGTATATTCTCAGTGCTCATAAATACCAAATATTCACTCTTATTATCAGTCAATCCAGTTCAATGAAATTCCATGTTGTGCCCATTTTGTTAGCTCTAATCCTAGCACGTTTTTCACCTTGCCATGCAAAATTATCCACAAAATATTACAGAAAAACGTGCCCGAATGTAGCTAATGCTGTCGGAAAGTCCATTGCGAAAGCAATATCGCGTGAGCGTCGAATGGCGGCATCTCTAATCCGTCTCCATTTTCACGACTGTTTTGTTCAGGTAAAAGTCACCTAGAAGAACATGATTTGGCTCTCTCGAATGTTATTTTGATCTTTTTTTTCTTTTCATTTTTGAGTAGGGTTGTGACGCGTCCATCTTATTAGATGAGAACGCGTCCCCAACGAGTGAAAGAAATGCATTGCAGAATCTAAATTCGGCAAGAGGTTACGAAGTTATTGATGCTGCTAAAGCCAAAGTTGAGAAGATATGTCCCGGAGTTGTTTCGTGTGCAGATATACTTGCGTTGGCAGCACGAGATGCTTCAGTTGCTGTAAGTTAGCTCAAATGAGAATAAGCTATTAATTAAATGAATAAAGCTCTCGGTTTTAATCTTACTAAGAACATCCTAACTCCACCGAAGAATAAATCCCGACTCACATAGGATTGTTGTCTTCAATTAAGAGGTTGAGGTCTCATATTGAATTATCACTACTAGAATCATTGAAATAAAATGTCATAACAACTAAATGTTGTATGTGATAACCGAAAAAAAAAACATATCTAGAAAAAATTGCTATGCAGTTTTCCTTAACTCTATCAAATTGTTGTTTTTTCTTAAAATTGTTATTAAAGGTTGGAGGGCCGTCGTGGAAAGTGAAGTTAGGAAGAAGAGATTCAACCACGGCGAGTCTTACTTTAGCCGAAAGGGACTTGCCATTATTCACTAGCACCCTTGACGAACACATCACAAATTTTGCCAACAAGGGTCTAAATGCAAGGGATTTGGTTGCATTGTCGGGTTCACATACGATAGGTCAAGCACAATGTGTTACATTTCGGGACAGAATCTATAGCAACAATAGCAACATCATAGACACTAGCTTTGCTAGAATTCGTCAACGCAATTGTCCTAGGAGTGGTGACACGGGCTCAACCAATTTGGCGCCTCTTGATTTCGTGACGCCAAATACCTTCGATAGCTTATACTTCAAAAACTTGATTGAGAAAAAAGGACTTCTTCAATCGGATCAAGTATTGTTTAGTGGAGGATCAACGGATAACATTGTAGTACAATATAACAAGAACCCTTTGAAATTCAAGTCCGATTTTGCGTCGGCTATGGTAAAAATGGGAAACATTGAACCCCTAGTTGGGGAAGATGGGATCATTAGAAGGGTGTGCAGCTCTTTGGATTAATGATAATAAGTTGATTTGCATGCAATAAAATGATATATATGTTGTGTTTATCAATTTACTATGTTTTTGGTATTTGGCAATAAAAGTATTTGGATTGAACTATTAAGATTCTAAAATAATTTAATACAAACTTGGTTGCAAAAAAATGTTAAAAATATATATTGCAAATTTTATTGAAATAAAGACACTTACAAAGTAGCGATAATTGCAAATCAATTTATAGTTTCATTAGGTATAAGTTGCAAATATTGGATCTATCACTAAAAATATTAATTATAAGACTAGGTTGAAGTTGAAAATGTTATACGATTGAACGATTCAAATTTTAAATAATATTATTTATTTTTTAGAATAATATAACAAATTATCAATAAATTTATAAATTGCAATCCCAACTTTTTATTTTATTTTGTTTCATCTAGAGCTTTCTTTCCATTTATTATTTTATTTTGGTAATGATTCATTTATTATGTGTAATATTGATCATTTTATGTTCTATGTTCCGTGAATGAAAATTCTAATTAAAAAAATAAAAAGATTGTTGAAATGTTTACAAAATAAAAGTGTAACGCCTTCAAAAACAAGATATATTTTTAAAATGATAAATGTAACGCCTCTAAGATGTCTTGGATAATATATATATATATATATAATCAATATCTTAGTCAACGCAAAATTGTATTAATTACGAAAATTATGTTCAATTTCTTTTGCGGGCATCGCAATATACCACCTAGATTCGCACAAAATTCTTTCCTTCTTAATACTATAAAAAGCCACCACCTCATATTATTGTCATTTGTAATTGTAATGAAGCCAAACCAAACCAAATTTCAAATAAGGAGCTAAAACTCAAATTGGAACATAAATACAAAGTAAAATCTAAAATCCAAAACAATACATATAACAAAAGAATTTTGTTGTTCAACTTTAAATGCAATGAAAAAGGGTATATAAAGTATCAAAAGATCTCGAGACCTTCTCCATGAAGGTTTCTAAATATAATTATAACAAGGGTACGACTACATGCATGCATAAATCAAATCAAATTTTCGAATAGATTTCCCACATATAAAGAGATAAACTCGAAAAGTTTATAGCACCTGTATTTCACATGATCTGATGATCAGTTGCATCATCGATATTGTCGCTCTCCATTTGACCAAATTCAGATTGTAATTTTGAGCCATTTTCTAATCCCAGTAGATCATCATCATCATCATCATCTTCTTGCATATCATCTTGAAGATCATCTTGCAGATCATCATCTTGAAGATCATCTTGAAGACCATCCTGCAGATCATCTTGAAGATCATCATCTTGCAGGATAGGAACAGCAGAGTTGCACTCCTCTACCTTGATTGGTTGTACATCCAGTTCATCAATGTTTGAACAAGCAATTTGCTTATCCACCACCCCATTCTCTTGTGGAATAAACACTTCTTGAGGAATTATAAACGCCTCTTTAGGAATAAAAGCTTCTTCTCTAACCGACGTCCTTTCCTGCCCGAAAGATATATTATTCTTCGGAAACCTGCACTTCATGGCTTGCTTGAAACTTGCAACAACCACCTGTAACATATCCAAAAAAACTAATTTTAAAATTCTAAAACTATAACACAAATAAATAATTATCAGAAAGAAAAATGGAAAAAAGGGTATGTTTACTTGAACTGGTCCAGCTGCAATTAGAGAGCCTGCCAGGACTCCACCAAAAACTCGGCCATCAGGATTGCCCAGCATTACAGAAAAAATGCTTATCTTGGTTCTTGATCCTGATTCACTTAAAGCATGTGAACCGGACATATTCAAAAGGTCAAACCGGCCCTGTGCATAGATTAATGGTTAATATAAGAACATAGTAAAAGTGAAATGGGAATCATAACTTTTCAAGCATCTAAATCCCCAGGTTACAAAATCATTTTACTTATTTTTTGCAATTTAATCTTAATAGTTTTTATTTTTTTCACAATAATCTGAACTTTTTAAATATGTTTCAGCAAAAAAAATCAATACATCTAGATAATCACTACATTGTTTGAACAAAGTTAATTGCATTAACAATTAAAAAGCAATTTTAGTATAGACATAAACCAAAAAAATTATATATTTTTCCCTTATATAAATCATTTTTTTTTGTAATAGAATTTCCTTATAAACTCATAGTTAATAGAATATTTACAAAAAATATAAATCCATTCCTAAATTACTATACTAAAAAATAATATTTACAAAAACACATAATATATAATGAATCTATTATTATTTTTAATATATATAACAATTAGATGTGTTATTAATGGTATATATTATAATTATCTTTACCAAAATCGAGTTTTCGAAAAAGAGAAACTTTTTCATTACATCCTGCGGTATCTTTATCAAAATTAATATTCGTATAATAAATATTTATGTTAATTTGTTCAAATATATTGACTTGATAGCTCTAAAAGAAAATAGAGAATACCTGATGCTTTAAAACACCATCAAATGAAACATCAGATTTAATCTGAACAGATGAAATTGGACCAATTGCAGAAAGAACACAGATTGATCGAGAAGTGCCCTGGAAGAATGATAGTAACTTTTGGACAATGTCCTGTAAAAGAAAATAGATTCAATTCAAAGGAGAAACAAAGTAATTATAGAAGAAGATGGTTTCTATATCGATCTGCTACTATTTACCTCTCCAGATTGTATTGTCATGGAATGAGGAGTGAATTTTCCTGCAACAGTCTTCACAGCAAAATCGCCTACATACAAAAATACAGTCAAACATTTCCTTCGGCGGTTTCTCATGAGATCTGATCTAAAGTTTCTTTTCTTTCTTCTACGAAATCTCATAATTTCTTGTGTGTAAGGAATCGTTTTCAAAGTTTTCAAACAAGTCATAGTCACAATTCCTTTTATAAGTGAAAAAAGGCATCCGATCTAGCAATCATTTCATGATATCTCATTTCTATGTTAAATCTATCATCAAGTAAGGAACAAACTAGCTGCTAGTTCAACAAAAAGGCATATCTAATTAATCAATATGAACACGTTAATCAAAATCATCTAAACAGAAGGCTAACATGTTACATCTATTGATGACTTCAATAATCAACAGTCAGTTCCAAAATCAGAAACATCAGCGTGAAATTGATTATCGCATACTCTCGTATATCAATTAGGTATTAAGTAAATTACCTATAGAACTGGCGGCCAGCTTTTGAAACTTTCCAGAGCCAAGAGGCCTTCCTCTACCTCGTTTCTGAGGTACAGTCGTCGGTGAAGGAGTAAACTCCAACGGCGCGACTGTAGACAAGCAAACAGACGACTGTTCCTTCCTCGGCCTACCTCGCTTTCTCTTCGTAGACGATTCAAGTTGAGTTCCATCGGAAACAACGGCGTCACTGTTGATTCCTTCGTTCAAAGCAGCGTTTACAACAGCTGTGACTGCCAATGCACCAGACATTACAGCAATTTCACCTGCGCTTGAATTATCCTCCATAGATTATCGAAAAACTATCCAATCTCTGAAAAAAAAAGAGCAAAATGAAGCAAATAACCTAAGGAACTCGAATCGTTACAGCAGAAATGATCATCTATAATAAATAAATATACATATGAAATGAACGTACCTGGTATTCAAAACGCTCAAGCATACAGCAATGGCTTTTTCTCTCTCTTTCTTCACCAGTCCCCCATATTGGTAACTGTCAACATGATATATATACGAAGAAGCGGGATTAGATTTACGTATTCCATAAATACCCCCGTCATAATTGATACGTGTTGAATTACTCTATAATCTATATTTATTTATTTATTTTAATTAATTAAATAAATAAATAAATAAATACTCCATATTTAATTTCAACTTACAGCTATTTAATTAATATTATTATTAATATACAGATAACTTATATTTATGTCCTAATTTGTATTTATTTAAAATAAGACATTTTTTTATTATTTTTTTAATAATATAAAAATCAAATATACATAATAAGTAAAAATCAAATCAAATTATTTTTCCTTTATTATGATAAATAACTTTGAATTTTGATATAAAATCTTCATATTTTATTGTCTAGTAAAATTGGATTTTTTTGTATTAATTTTTTTATTATATATAAAAAGTTAACATATAATATTATTATTTACTTAAAATTTATATTGTTTTAGTGTGAAAGCTTCTCTTTCAATAAATAAATAATATATATATATATATATATATATATTATTTTTAAATTTAATAAGTGAACTTTTAAAATTTTAATTTTATTTAGATAAAAGATTTTACACTTGAACTATTTTTATTTTTTTTTATTTAAATTAATTTATAATTAATTATATTTGTGGATATAAAACTATTTATAAAAATAAATTAAAAAAGATTTTATAAATTAATGAATCATTAAATAAAATTTTCTTGTTTTGCAAAATAAAAAAAAAAATAGGACCTTAATCTATAGTCATAATTTTATTGACCAAATAATATATAATATCTCTCCAAAATCATTTTATCAAAAATAATATATATATCATACACAAATAAAATTATTATTTTCTCACATAAATTAAAATTAAATTAAATTTGGACAAAGGTGCTCATTTATATGCTCATATCCTGATTTAATGTGTTTCTTTGATTTATTAAAATGTATATATATCAAAATAATGATCGAGTTCATGAATACAATTTTAAATAAATTGACTTAGCATATATATTATATTATATAATGGTTTTATTCAAAAAACAAATTCTTAAGATATTATTAATGAAATATAGATTTTTCTTTTGAAAATCAAAATTAATAAAATAATATTACTTTACTTTTAAATTACTCGTTCTTTATTCATTTTACAATAAGAAGTGATAAGATTTTCTTTATTAATTAATATTAGGATATTATTAATTTCCATTTAATTAAAATTTAACTATATTAGGGTAATCAAATAAAATTAAAAATAATTGAAATTAAAAATCTTCTTTTAATGTTTGTCATAATATTTATATTTGCATGATCTGAAAAAATAAATCTATTGATTGAGATAATCTCATCATATTCAAATAAAGGCAAAAAAATATAATTGATATTATATTTTTCCTGTGTTTATTTAAAAATAAATAAAATACATATTAAATTATTTCTATAAATTAAAATTTTTAAATACATTCAAAAGAAGGAAAATATCCTTGAGATTTTAAATATGATAATTTTTCTTAGTTAAAAAGTATATTTTGTGAGTATTTTGGAAATCAAATAAAATATTCATCTATTCTTATTTTTACTTTTTTATTTATGTATGTCTAAAACATTACATTAAATAAAATGTAATATAAATATGATTATAATAAAAAAGAAACCAAAGATTTTCTAATGAATTATAATTACAGTTATATATCCATTATAAAATAAAATATCATTTCTTATCTTTTATTTTTGTATTACATTTTATAGCAATTTGATGCTATATATTAGATATAGAAAATAGATCATTCATCAAATAAAATATCATATATATATATATATATATATATATATATATATATATATATATATATATATATATATATATATATATATATATATATATATATATATATATATATATATATATATATATATATATATATATATATATATATATATATATATATGATATTACTTAATATTGGTTTTAATTATTATAATTAATAAACAAATTGCTTGAATTTTAATTATAATTAATTACTTCAAAATAGGTGAGGGATTAAATGTATTATAGTGGTGGTAGAGAAGATAATTTCTAATTTAATAGATAAAATTTTAGTACTTGTTAAAAATTGGTAAAATTTATATGGTAGAACTTTTATAATTTATAGTATATCTTATATTATTAAAAAATAAAGGTTAATATATTATAAATTTATCATTTATTTTAATAAAAGTATTTAGTCAAGTAAATCAATAAATGATGCAAACTAATTTATTTTAAATAAAAATAGGATAGTTGTATGATTAATAATAATCTTATCTATACATATTCCTTGGAGTTTATTTTAAAATATAAAATAAATCTCATAAAATAGATTAAAACTGATATATTCTATTAAAAATTTAATGTTTAACATATTTTTGGTGTCTTAATAGATATACTATACTTAAAATGTTTTAATAAGAGTGAAAGTATTAAACGTAGATGTCATATTAGTTTTCTATCTTAAAAAACAAATAAATAATAATAATTTTTTTAGCACATTTTTTATAAGCAAGTAAGAATAATGAAAAATTAAAACTATCTTTTATTTGCTGAATTTAAGATAAAATTAAAGATTTTTAATTTTTAAATATGTTTTTTATTATTTGAACTATTCTAAATAAATGTAACCTTAGAAGAATTATTAGTGGAAGTTATTTGATTTGTTAAATATTTTATTCTATTAGTTTTTATATTATTAAATAATAGAACAATAAATAAATTTTATTTTATTAGATTATTTATATTATAAATTATTTAAATTAAAAAATATATAATATATATATATATATATATATATATATAATGTTTTACCAAATAAAAATTAGACCACGAACCATACCTAAATAATTCATAAATAAATGATTAGTGGAGAGAATTTAGAAAGAAGAAAGTTAAACAATTCTAATTGACTAAAAATAATAAAAGGATCGGCAACAATGTACACTAAAATAAAGAAGCATCTTGAAACCTCTAGAAGTTTTATAAAATTAATAATTAAGCTCTTAAAAACAATTGAATTATTTATTTTTTATAATATAATTTATTATTTTTAAATAATTAGTTAATCTATTTAATTTATAAAATATTTGCAATAAGATTTTATAAAATATTTAATAAATTTATGCATATTATTTTAAAGATTTTAATAAATATATCTTATTTTAAAATATTTTATATTAATTTAATAAATTACTAATATCTCATTTTTATTTTATTTTATTTTCTTAATATCATTAAGTAATATAGTGTTTGTTTTAAACAAAAATCATTGTCTTAAATACTACTTATTTTATAGATATCATTTATATTTATACATAACTTGCTTGTTTAAAAGTGAAAGAAAATATTTTGAGTATTTAAAATATTTGGCAGTTTAAAAGTAAAATAAATAAATATTAATGGTCAAAATATTTTAAATATTCAAAATATTTTCTTAATTTTTAAACAAATTATGTCTACATATGAATAATATTTATAAAATAAGTATATATGTGATATTAAGATCATAAAGTAAAATAGACTTTTAGTTATTTATTAAATTAATATAATTTTTTTAAATAATATATATTATTAAAAACTTTAAAATAATATATATATTTAATTGAATTTTAAAATAATATATTACAAATGTTTTATAATTAAATAGATTAATGAATTATTTAAAAATAATAAATTAAATTATAAAAAACTAAGTGATCCTTCTCACTAATCACTTTAAAAATTATTGTTATTTTTTTTAAATTTGATTTTCTTCTTATGTGATTTATTTTCACATATTTGAGATTGGTTATTACGAATCTCCAAACTTATTCCTTCAAATGAAATTATTTTTAAGATATAGTCGAGTTCAAAATATTAAATCGTAACTTTACTTTGTTCTATTAGGAACCACTCTAACCAATTTTGGATAAATTATATCTAAATACAATTTATGAAAAAATGTTATCTTATAGAAGAAAATGTTATTATATCTTTATTGTGACATTTATTTCAATTCAAATATTTAGTCAAATAAATTAAAAAATTATAGAAACTAATTTATTTTATACAAATAGGGTAGATGTATGGTTAGTAAGAAACATAATTATGCACACAATTAAAGTTTATTTTTCAAAAATAAAATATATTAGATGGCTCATACAATATAGTAAAATAGATTAAATATGATAATTCTAACTATTTAATGGTGAACAGTTTCAATACAAATTCATTTGACTTTTATAAGTAAAGATAGTATTTTTAATTATCATTTAACATAAACAAATTCAATATCATTTTAATAAGCTGATTTAAGAAATAAGTGTAAGTTTAAATCAATTTAGATGACTAAATTGATGAGTTGTTCATTCAATATTTATATTATCAATTATTAGAAATAGTTTTCATGAATTCATACAAACTTTAATATAAAACAGAAATATAAAAGAATTGTTGATTATATATAATAGTGAGATATCTTGAATGATGCATTGAAGTTTTTTTTTTTTTTTTTTATAATCTTTCATTATTATTTTCACAAAAAGTTTGTAACTTATTTGTGATTTATTTTTAGTCAAATGCATGTGGATGACCAATATAAATTAATTGGTATATTTATTATTTTTAGAATTCAAACATAATTAATTATTTTACTTTTTATTTTATAATATTTTTTTTGAATTAATTCATATTATCAGTATATCTACCTTTAATTTTTATTTTTATATATAAATATTATGTTTTATTTTTAAAAGTAATATGTAACTTCTTTGTCATTATTTTTAGTCAATGATATATTAATTAGTTCATATTTATAAAATCATTTTTATATTTTTTAAATATTATTTTTATATAAACTTTATTCAGATTCATCTTATTTTTATTATTTTTTTTTTATAAATTATCTTCTAATAATTTAAGAAAATATAATATCATTAAAAAAATTATAATGGTAACTGGAATATATAAACTAAAAAAAAATATTAAAATTAAAATTCCCTAACAGGTGATCCGCGCGAGAGGTTCCGCTTCTTATTTGGAGTACAACTAATCCCCGCAGATTAAACATATAATCCGCAAACATACTAAACCAGTGCGAACTTGTCATTCGACGAGTTCGAGCTCAGGACCTCAAAGAGGCGGAGATATCCACCTCTACGAACTTGTCATTCGACGAGTTCGATCCCAGGACCTCAAAGAAGCGGAGATATCCACCTCTCCGCAAATTGATTAGCACTCCGAGGGAAGAATTGAACTTACCCATCATCCTTACATAGTATAAGATACAAAATTATAATTCATTTAACATCAAACCAAGTCTTCAATTAAACACAAATCTCAATATCACAACCCTTTCTCTATTCCATTTGATCAAAATTTTCTTTTTAACTCTTAGGAAATTAAACCAAAGAAAAGAAAGAAGAACACAGTTGATAAAATAAAAGATAACTTATATTCTATATCCAAATTGAAGGAAAAAAATAACAAAAAACACAATTATTCCATTTGATTCATGCAGTTGGTTATTACTGAACTCCGCTCAACTTGGCCCAATCGACGAACTGCATTCCTCCATAGATATTGTTCGCGAACCTGACACCGACAGTAAACGCCAATGCAACAGGTGGCACCCTCTTTGCAAGAGGAGATGCTTCCACCACTTGTTCCAATCCATTAAGTATTTGGTATCGAGTATTCGAAGAAACCGCAAGAAAAACACCTGATTCAAGATGGAGTACTAACTATTATTATGTTTATGAAACGGTTTACAAACAGTAATGTAATAAAAAGGGATTCACTAGCGAAGAACATGATATAGTAATAGTAGGACGTACCCCAAAGAGCAGCACTTTTCACTAATGGTGGGATAGCGACATCTTCTTCTGATTTCTTAATGTTTCTGAACATAGAGAACCGATTACACAATCAAGAAGCATGATGACAAATGATAGTTGTGTTTCAAATCATTTCAATTTTCAACAGATTGGATTGAAAACATATTCAGCTTTGGATTGAATTGGGTTTGATCACCCAATTCAATGAGATTGTTTGATTGATGTAGGGTTTGTTTTTTAAAAAGTGTGACTCTTTTTCATCAAACCACGACTCAGTAAGATTACAAACCAAGTCATGTTATGAGTTGTCACAAATTCAGCAAAGTAAACTAACAAAATACAATTTAGAGAAAGTCGTAAGAGCTAAAATCGATGTTGATTCTAGATCTCTTAGTGCTTAGATATGTCTTCCCTCACATAAGAGGATCATAATTCACATTGCAGTGAAGTTTTTGAGTTTTTCTTCTAAGTTTTGACTAAATAATCCGATTATTTTGAAGAAGAAAAAACTTGATTGATAAAAGAAAAAGGACTATTTGGGGTTATTCTATCTAATGTTTAAAACAGAAATTATACATATCACGATTCTGAAAATCGCGACTCGCACTGCGAAGGGACCTCGCTGTTAACAAAAGGGATCTGGTTGTTATACAAAAAGGGACATCGCTGTTATACAAAGGGACCCTGAGTCGGCAAAGTCCCTTTTGTATAACAGGAGTCAGAGTTTTAAAATGTTATATGAAGTGGATAATTTGAATGATGAAGTGATTGATGATCGGATAATAGGTTATATTTGGATTAAATCTCATAATCAAATAAGGCCATAGAAACGTACCTTTTGGCAGTCATGATCATATTTGCAATTCCTTGGCCAATAATACCACAACCAAAACCAACTGAGCCATACAAGACACCCTAGAGAACCAAAACGAGCATGTCAAAGATTGGAATATTGTTCTTGTCAAAATGCAACAAATTAGCCTATTTTAAGGATGAAATTTAAGTAAAACAAATCAATAAACCTTGTAGAAATAAGTGGCAATCCGTTGCTTTATCGTGAATTTACTACCGGGCCTTTCTGCCTCAAAAACACTGCAAAAATCAAAACACGCATATACAGTTTCATGTTCAATCCTCTTACATGATTTCAAAAACTTTGAGAATCGATTGATCACTCACCTGCTTGGAAGAGATGAACAAACATGTCGAATGCTTCCAAATAGACCAGCTGATCTAGATGACGGTTTTCCAATTCGCACATAAGGTGCCAATAAACCAACCAAAGCAACATCAACAACAATTCCTACTAGAAGATCTGCAGCATATAACTCAAATTCTGCCCAAAAATCTTTTCCTCTTTTTTGAACTTCCGCAAAAGTTGCGCAACAAGAATCTATAACAACCTGCATTAGATTTAGGGTTAATCTAATAATCCAATTCATCTTGCTTAAATGTTAATCCAATCCATACTTAGAATTTACCATACCTCTGTTCCAACTTTAAACAGAAAGGAAGGATCAGCCAGCATTCTATTACGTAGCATTCCAAAATGTTTCATCAAAAAACTCAAAGGCCAAGATGAACCCTAGAATCATACAATGTATGTATAAACAAACAAAAACCCTAAATCCAATCAAATCAAACTAGTAGTAAAATAAATACCTGCAAATCAAGGTATCGAGTAAGAACAAGTCTACGCAATCCAATCGTCTTAGCAGCTTCCAACATATCAGCAGGAAGAGTAGCGCCGCGCTTTTCCGTCTCCATCATTACTTCCTGAAATGTCGCCAGTGGACCGAACTCATTCTCATCAGCATCGCCATCGCCACCACCGCCATCTCCTCCTCCTCCATCTCCTCCAGAAGAATACCATCCATTGCCGCCATCTCCATTGTCTATTTTAGGTTCCAGTTCCATTTCCGCCGTCTTGACAATCGATCCTGTATCTGATCCAATGCATTTGATTTTGTATATTCCGTGATTGTCATTTGATTGTCGAAAGGAAGCAACAGCTCTTGCAGTAATCACGACTCTATGACTGCATGGCTCCGGCAGACGATTATCACTTCGCAAACAATTCTTTGAGAGATCGAAGCTTGTTGGATGAATTAACATTGTTGATTGATTGATTGATTTTATGGTAGGGTTTTCAAAAAACTTGAATATGAATTAGGAATTTGTAGATGATCAAGTTCGAATGAAACAGGGGGATTTAGGTAAAATACTAGTGGCATTTTTTTTTAAATGTCACAATTAGAATTCCATTTTTAAATGATCAAATATATTATAAAAAAAAAATCTAGAAAAATAACATTTTTTATTTTTGGCAAAGTTAAAACATGATCTTAAAACAATGTGAACACAACTGCACCATTAAATAAAATATATTTGACTTTATACTTTATGATACAGGTTAATAGAATAAAAGTATATATATATAATATATATATATATATATATATATATATATATATAATTTACACACAAAAAAATGATAAATTATCAATATACTTAAATAGTCAACCTATTTGTAAACTAATATATTCACAATATTACAAAAATATGTTAAAGGTTATGTTGGATACTAACTACTAAAGTAGCGAGGCATATTAAAAATAAAATATGCATTTAAAAATATATATATATATATATATATATTAAAATGCTTTGTATGCATTAAAAAAAAATATTTACAATTTTCATACCTTTAATACAAAAATAAATATTTTTGAATTGACTATAAAAAAATTAAACATCCTATTTTTTTTTAAAAAAAGAAGGCCCATAACAAAAAAAAAATAACTAAGTTAAATTATTTTCATTAATTTTAACTTAAATATATTATTATTTTAAAAAGTGTTAAAAATATAACATTTTTATAAATGACTACAAAAACCCATTTATATCTCTAAACTAAAAAATAAAACTAAGTTAAATTAATTATATTATACATATATTATTATTTTAAAAAGTGTTAAGAATATAATATTGTTTATAAATGACTACAAAAACATGTCTTTCCATGAAGATAACATAAAATTGGTCAGCATAAACATGTAACCAATAACCATGAGAGTTGTAACAATGAATAATAATAATAATACATTAGAAATACAATAGCCTTATGTCCATGAATAATTTTAACAGCACGTATATGACATTTCCTCCTCCCCCAGCGGCCAAAATTCTAGATTTTTTCAGCATCATCCGATGTCTGTCTGTTCATAAATACTCTATTCTATTAGTAGTAGGCCACAAACAAATAAAATCATACAATAATAATAATAATAAACCATTTATGAGATGACAATGTTTCTCATGGTGTCGGATTGACGACACAAATGAACCTCCTCAGCTTGTTGAAACTGGTTTCGAAATGGCTTGCTTGATAGCCTCCGCGTATGTTCTGTGTTGATAGGTAAGGGTCGATTCCAGCAGGTCCCAAAGTGATGTCTTTGGGTTCCAACCTATATATACAAAAATCCGAGTTAGCGCATATACAATGGAACAACAAACATTGGAAAACAACTAAATGTGCTTCTTATGTTACCTAGTTGCCTATTGATTATGGTCATGTCTGGAATTCGCTTATCACTGTCATCATAACCTTCACCATAGAACACCTTGGAGCTCACATCAACTGTTGCTACTTCAGGGGTCTCCTCTCCACTCACCTTTGAGTAAACCTGTTGTCAAAAAATAATTGCAATCCAAACTTATAAATATCAAGTTTTATCAATCGTTAGTTGCAATCAATCTGCAATCGTAATTCTTAGTTCACCTGAATCATCATTTCAGCAAGCTGCCTAACAGTCACTTCGTTATTCGGGTTACCCACATTGAATATATGACCATTAGCCCTAGCTGGATTTTCCTGGTTACAGCCAAAAAAAAAATCAACTAAGACCTTTCCCTTGTTTTTTGAAGGTCTAATTAACCAACCCCTTTATCTCATCATATACCAAAACACAATTATAACATTTACAAATTTCCCACAACAGTAGTGGACTTACAATCATCAAATGAACAGCTTCAATGGCATCCTTGATATATATGAAAGTTCTTTGAGACTCACCACCATCCACCAACTTGAGTGGTTCACGCCTGAGAAGATTCTGCAGAACAAATGCAATCAGAATGGATTAATATATACATAGATACACCAATGATGATATGACAACAAAATATTGGTTTGGCATAAACTAACATTACTGAAGCATGCTAGAACTCTTGGCACACCCTCACTAGGACCATCGATTCCGGGAATGAAATCCATTCTTGGACCAATCCAATTGAAAGGTCTCACAATTGTGAATTCAAGACCATTCTCAGCACCTTCAGCTGTTAGAATCAAAACAAATTATGAGAAACATGATTGAAGAAAAAACAATTATATAAGATTGATATCGATGATCACTCACCATAAATCAACCTCTCAATCAACTGCTTTGCACAAGCATATGACCATCTTTGCTTATCAATAGGACCGAATATACAAGGAGATGAATCTTCCGATAGAACACAAAAAGCAGGATCCTACAATCAAATGTATAGTAACAGACTTATGATTCCATAAGAAAGATCTGAAGATCTAAACATCAAAACAACATAAAGGCGTAGCAGATCTGATGATCTGATGATCCTTACCTGACGCAATGGATGGTCAGTTGGAAGGAAGCTGCCAACTGTTTTACCATAAATTTCACATGTAGAGAAGTGGATAAGACGCTTGTTATTTTCTGAACAGTACTTGACCTAAAATTCACGCAACCGGAAAAAACAAAGGGAATCAACTTCAATGAATCTCAACTCAAGAAAAGTAGCGGTTAAAAACACTTGAAATTGAATAATTGAAGGTAAAAACATAAATGCATACCACAGGAAGTGCGTCAATGAAATTACTGTAAATTGTATCAAGAGGACGAGTATTATAATCCGCCGGAGTACAGATCGCCGCCAGATTTATAGTCTATAGATAGATCACAAAAAGACAATGCATAATGAGATAAAATTGAATGAAATCTGAAACAGATCCAGATGATGAAAATTGATAAGAAATGAATGTAGTACCAGATCTGCCATCTTGATTAGTCCTTCGAGCCTGGAATCGTTCTTGATGTTGATGCGATGAAACTGGATGCGATCTGCCCAGGGGAGAGAATTAGGTTCAAGGAGATGTTTAATCTTGTCGTTGTAGACGTCGACCGCTAGGACCTTATGGGAGGTTTCGGACATGAGTTTCTCGCAGAGGTGTGAACCTATGAAACCGCCGGCTCCTATCATGCATATTGTTAAGGTCTTGATTGGATTTCCGTCCAGATCTACTCTCGCCGCCGACGACATTCTCTCTAGTTAGCTTTCGCAATGCAAATCTCTCTCTTTCTCTCTCTCTCTAAATATCTCTCTGGTTAGCGTGTGAAGTGTGTAAGAGAGAAATGAAAGGACGCGTCTGAAGTTAAAGAAGGAGAGACTGTCACAGCTCACAGGATTGGTGCCCCGACTACGACTGTAACGTTCTTTTTATCAAATCAATTATATATATATATATATATTTTACTACATTAAAAAAAATATATAAAAAAAAATATAGATAAAGTAATATAAAAAAAAACAACGAAAATTTTGGTGTAACGAATAATGTTGAGGATATATTAGAACACGTGATTAAACTTAAATATAATAAAAGAGTAAATTTTTATTTTCCAAGTCCAATTACGTGTTATCATATCATTCTCGACACTGTTAATGACACAAAATTCTCGTCATCTATCATTACTTATAATATAAACTATATAAAATTAGAGTGATGATAAAGAGAAAAAAACTTATATCATAAAATGAATGGTGTCAAGAATGATGTGACAATACTAATTTATTTGAAAAATAAAATTTATCTATCTTATTATATTTAGGTTCAATGTATTATCACGTCATTGTCGAGTGCCGACACCCTTGTAACACCAAAGTTTGTCATTCATCTTTACTCAATTAAGATAAACTAGAGATAAAGATGGGCATGATTAATGTATAAAATAAATAATAATTTAGTTATATTACTTTGCTAAGTTTGATAAAATATTTTAATGCTTAACCCAAAAAAATAAAATAAAAAATAATAATAGCTTAAGATTTTTTAAAATAAAATAAATATTTTAGAAGAATTATTTCACTTATTTATTTATTTATTTATAGTAATTTGTTATATATTATTAATAAATTGATTAATTGTTATATATTTAATGGCTTTGGTGGTCATGCATTTACGTGGCATCAATAAATATGATTGAACCAATCATCATTAATTCTCTTAAGAAATCAATAGTGTGTTTCACAGTTTACTTCTTTAATTCTAAAAAAAAATAAAAAATTCATGTTTATTTACACGTTTTATTCATAATTCTTGAAGTTTTATTTTGTTCTAATGTAAGAAAAACCACTATATTGGAGAGCATTTCTTATTATGATGAGGTCCACAATAATCATGTGAAGGGTGATCAAAATGTTGTGGGGCGTTGTTTCCGTGGCAGGACAAATTCTTCGTCGAGTAACCGACAAATGTGTTTTTTCAAAACAATGCAAGGAATTTGTTATAGAATAGCTTTTTGATTGAAGGAAGATTTTTGGTTCAAAGATGTGAGTATTTGAAGCAACAAAGATTGATACAATCTTAAATTTTGATTCTAAATAAAGTATTATAAAATTTAAACATTAAGATATTCTTATAACATGTACTATTTATTATTATGTTACATTGATGACAACTATAATATAAAATTTTCATTAACAGTAAATTCACAATAGGCCAATCCTTATTCTTTCTTTTATTCTCATGTGTATGGCTTTTCAACCAGCAATTAAGCTGGGTAATAGTCCATTGTATCGGAGAAACGCGTTTGGCGAAGGTTCGCGACCTCTAAATTGAACAAAAACCTGAAAAATATTAGAGAACCGGAATAAAAAAAGATTACAAAATAAGAAAAGAACAACACAAGTAAACAACTGAAACAGGTTGGTTGAGCAATTACCTCAAGTGGGGACTTTCCACCTCCAACAGCAAGTACTGTCTCCCTAAATTTATGGCCCAGTTCTTCAATTTCCTGTTGCCGACACGAAAAATTTACAAGTTTTACGCGTAAATTATGAAAAAGATAAAATTATCAAGCGTACCTGGTCATTTTCAAAGCCAACCTCCTCAAACGCGGAGAAAGCATCATAGGCCAATACTTCAGCCCACTGCGAAAAATAGTTTACTATTCAAAGGCTTGAATGCAGAAAATTATAATATGAAGAGAAATTAAGAAATTACATGCCTGATAACTGTAGTATCCAGCTGCATATGTATCTGATGTTTGAAAACAAACATATTAATTATTATTTATATGACATGAGAAGAACATTGCAAGTCAATTTTTTTTTTAAACCTGCAAATATATGACTGAAACTGCAAAGAAATCTGTCTTCTGGAAGCAAAGGGATTAAACCAGTTTTCTTCCCAATTCTTTGATCCATATCATAGATTGATTCTGACCCACCCGACACGTATTTTGTGTGGAGCTCCAAATCTATGAGAGCATACCGTAGCTATGAAAAGGAAAACTGTAAATACAAGTCATTGATGGAAATTAAGAAGAAAAAAAACATTTATCTTTTTCAACCTGTCGAAGCAAAGTTGAACCAGCACGAAATGTTCTAGCTGATAGGAGCTTCGAGCGTATTTCTTCATTCAGACCTTCTCCAGTTTCATAGTGTTTGGCTATGCTCAGTAAGATATCTCTAATTATGAAGAAATAGATACAAAATTCATTTTGAAGGGACAGAATATTGTTTAATAATGCACAAATGATCAAAACCTTTGATAACACCAATTCTCCATGTATTGTGAAGCTATTTCAACTGCATCCCACTCTATTCCTCGACAACCAGACACAAGTCCTTCGTCCTGTTTTGTGAGCATGTGCTGGAGAGCATGACCAAATTCGTGAAAAATTATCTCAACCTGTCAATAACAAAAAGAAAAACAATTTATACATGAATTATGAGAAGAAGAAGAAAAACCTACATTCATAGGACTAGATCATTTCTGTTTTTTTGAGTTTTTTTTTTTTTATGTTGTATACAAAATTATTTTCAAATGAAGCCAGTTTGAATCTTAAGTCTCATGTTGAGTGAGTTATAAAACCTCGCGAAAGGTCATTAGACTTGGCTTGTCTCCAACAGGGGGAGTTTGATTGCAAACTATTACTGCAATTGGCAACCTAGGATTTCCATTTTTAGTAACTGCAACACTCCGGCCAACAACAACATCCATCCATCCTCCGCTTCGCTTTTCTGAAGGACGAGAATATGGGTCAAAATAAAAGTATGCTATCGGTACTCCTTTCGTGTTTTTCACACTGTACAAACTGACATCCTTGTTCCACACCTGGAAGAAAATTCATTACAAAAATTCAGACTAATTTATGTCAGAAAGATAGAAAAAGCATAATCAAATTGACTAAAAACAATAACACAGGTTTAACCGGGGCAAGTCCATCAGCTGGCTCAATCTCAACATCGAATAACTTCTTTGAGAGTTTGTAAAGACCATCCATAACCTTTGGCAGTGAAAAATAAGGCCGCAACTCTTCCTGTGGACAGTTAACTTAATTTGAGGACAATTATTGAAAACCAAATAGTAAGTTGAATTGCATATCAAGAAACATTACCTCTTGTATATCATATCTTGATTCACGAAGTCTGTCACTCCAGAAGTTGATATCCCAGTGATTCAGTTCTTCAGCTTCTGCAGCCCCTTGGGCATTAGCAAAATCTTTAAGATCTTGCATGTCTGTGAGAAGAATTCAAAGAACGTTAAAAAATTATATAAATATTAAAAATCGTTATGATTACATTTACTTGAAAGTATTTTTATAGTTCTACCTTGAACTGCAGCATTCCAAGAGGCATCATGAAGCTTTTCTATAAGCTCTTCAGCTTTCTGTACATCAGCCATTTTCTTTTCCATGCTTACCTGAAAAAAGGAGGTACTTAATAAGCTTCTAAAAGATAAAGAAAATCAAAATACTACTATTTTATACCAAACCTCTGCATAATTTTGAAATCCAAGAAGTTTTGCCTTCTCCAATCGAAGCAATAGAATCCTTTCAATGATTGGGGTGTTGTTACAATCTCCATCAGAAGCACGTGTCACATATGCACGAAAGACTTCTTCTCTTAGAGATCGGTTTCTAACATGTTGCAAAATAGCACGATAAATAGGACCATTTAGTGTAAGAATCCATGGCCCATCTTCAGCAGTAGCCTTGTCATAACCCTGATTATACATTACAAAAATTTGTTCAACAGAAGCAATTACAAGTAATAACATGTAAAAAAATGATACACAACCTTGGAAACTGCTGATTCCGCGGCTATAGCACGAGAGATAGCTGGTAAACCTTCAATTTCTTTCTCATCCAGGATCAGTTTTTCGTACTTTTTAGTTGCATCCAAAATGTTCTCCTCAAACTTTTGAGATAGTTTTTCTAACTCCTACGAAAAAACAAAAACATTGACATGTGAAGGGTGTCAAAATGAATGAATAGGGGTGATCGTGCATCAGCTTGATTTGGTTATTTAGCTAAATATCAATTACCTTACATCGGTTTATACTATTTCAAAACCCTAAATCCAACAGATCAGGGTAGGTTTTTCAACTGTTTTGATATCCGATCATATACATCCATGAATTCACATTTTTTGTGAACTAACTTCAAAACAAATTTGAGATTTACCTGTTGTATTTCATTGAAATGTTCTCTTTCGTCACCCTGAAGAGAAACTCCAGTAAGAATTGCTTCTTTCAGCTGGCCTGAAGATCCACAGCAATGTGAATAAACATAGAAAATCAGCAAATTAACATAAACATTGCCAATGGCCTTACAAAAATCAAAGGAAAACAAAAAAAGTACCTTCCACTACACGTTTACGTGCATCATTCAGACTTTCCCAATTTGGGGATTCTTGAATAGATTTAAACGCTTCATAGATAGGTTTACTTTGACCTAATCTGAGTTGAAACCTGACCTTATCTGTCTGCCAATAAGAAAATAAGCAATAAGACTCTAGTTAGTAGTTACCATCATCAATATCATCGATCAAATCACACCTGAACTTGTTCAATAGCAGAACGGAGCTCCGGCGAATCCTTAACGGAATTGAGATGATTCACAATTCCCCAAACAACTGATAGCTTATCAGTGATCCTTTCTAATGGCTCAACAAGTTTGGGCCATGTTGGTTCAACTGTACTCTCCAATTCATCCAACTCTTTCTCCTGCAATTCCATTCATCCATGATCCATTGACATGAGAAATAAATAACTACAAAGTATAGAAACATCTGGATTGAAGCATAAACACGAACATAAACTTACTAATTTCGTCAATAAGGAGAGTATTGCTGGACGGATGTGTTTAGCTTCAATAACATCATATGGAGGAAAGATGAAATCACGCAGCAGAGGATTCGTATCGTCTTCTACAGACATATTTCCTTTGGAAGTAATTTTGGCTTTACGATCAGATTCATAAGAGAAAGCGGTGCATGGTTTTCAATGAAGCAACTTTTACAGAGGAGACTAAGAAATTAGTCAAAGTTGAAGAAGATCATTTTTCTACCATTCAAATAAAATTCTTATTATTTTTAAAAGAAAAAAAAATATCAAACCGTCAAAACCGTAGACTGAACCGAAAATAAACCGAACCGAAAATAAACCGAACGAACCAAAATGAATAACGACACTATTTTAAACCGTTGAACCAATTAAACTAAATAACCGTCGACTTTTAAAGCCGCTTAATCAAATTCAGCATTTCAGTTTATCGAGTTTAGTTATGGATGAAATGTTCGATTTATAAAAGAAAATGCATAATTTTGTTATAAATTTTAGAACCTAGACATCTTTCTTAATAGTTAATTCTTGAAACTATATACAAAATAATTGATTAAAAATAAATTCTATTACAATTCTATTATTTAATAATTAATCTTGAAGTAGATTAATTCACAAGAGATTGTCTAAAACAACAAAGCCCAACTATTCAGTTTTAATTGTGAGAATAGTGCTTAGTTTTTAAATTAATAAAAGAATAAAAAATAACTTAAGACCGAACAATACATTCAAAACAAATAGTTTTGTTTTCAAATAAACAACATTTTCTTCAAATTATGTCCTAATTAAATGGACAGTTTGTCATTTATCCCCCCATCATATTATTTTACAATTAGTTGAGCAATTACATAATTTTTTTTATAATGATAAATTGTTTGTAATGAATTGAACAATTAAAAATTAATGAATTCTGTAAAATCATTATAATTCATTAGTTTAAAATCTAACTTCTTATTAAGGAAAAGGCAACAAATTATGTGATTTAAAATTAACATGTCATATAAATATTTTATGTTTTTTATTCAACATTTTCAAATGAATGAGTCAATATATAATATTATGAATGATTATAGTGAGCCTTTTTTTTGTATGACAATAACAACCCAAGAAAAAAAGTCTCATTTAACTAAGAAGTGGTTTTTACAACTTTTAGCACATTCTTCTACCCTTAAAAAGAAAAACCAATCACACTACTCTTTGTATCAGATACAATTGAAATCACATTTAACCTTCTATTTTACGAAATCACTGATTACGACAAAATATCATTTTTTTTTAAAACTAATCTTTTTCTTTCAATCCTTTACCATATAATCTTTCTGCTTTTAATAATGCCTTGACATATCCTTCCTTCTTCCATCTGTTGGACTAGTTTGCAACTGATTCATCATTTTGCGAGAGTATCGTGATCAAGCTGTAGCCTGGGGCGTAGCAACTGAAGATGAAAAAGAAGAATAAGGCCAATTAATTATCGCGATCATAACATCAAAATTATAATCCTTTTCAAGAAAATACCTGATTTATCTTTTTCTTGTTTTTGCTTCTGATCCTTTACCATCACTGGCTTAAACTGTTCGACAAATACAAGCAAGATCAAATAACATAAATCAAACATAAATAATTATTACCTACATATATATACCTGGTAAATGGAATAAATGACATTTCTTCTAATCTGTGACATCATGTCTACAAAAAGATTATAACCCTCTAGCTTGTACTCAATAAGTGGATCCCTCTGAGCATATCCACGTAAACCAACTGCTTGTTGCACAAATTTCAATGCTTGCAAATGTTCTTTCCATAATCTATCTATGTTGCTCAGTATTAGAAACCTCTCTGCTTCCTTCATCAATCCTGCTGCTTCTTTCTCCACCATTTCCTGAAATTATCAAAATATTCTCATCAAATTCTCATTCAATTAACCCAACCCAATTCTCGCTTCCACAAACAAACCCACCCTTTTCTGCAAATATGCTTCACGCCCACGAAGCTGAAGGTAATCCCGCATTTCTTCATAATTCGAACAGTTACTTTCCAACATTTCTGGAGTCAAATCGTTCAGCAGATAACAGTACCTACAGTAGTCAGTCACACATGACAAGAGAATTATAGCAGCAGCAGCTAGAAACCAAAAACAATTAACTAAAAACCCAATCTAAACTATTAACACAAAGGCCCGTCTAGCTCAGTTGGTAGAGCGCAAGGCTCTTAACCTTGTGGTCGTGGGTTCGAGCCCCACGGTGGGCGTTTTTTCTTTTTAACTAATGAATACTACTTACTGTTGAAGTTTGCCAATTAGCTTTTGTAGATCCCAGCTTTCTCTAGGAGCATCAGCACCAATATTTGCCTGTTTAGTAGTTGTAGATAGAATCATACACTTTTCCAAACCCTAATACAATAAGAAGTTTATCGTCAAATTCTTACCTCTAAGATGTCATCCATTGTTAGTTCAGCATACTCTATGAGTAGGGATTGAAGACTCTCAGATTCGAGGGCACGTCTTCGTTCTGTGTATACTCTATCTCTCTGGCTATTCAAAACTTCATCGAATTCAAACAGTTGTTTACGAATATCAAAAAAGTAATTCTCCACTTTGCGCTGAGCTTCATCAAGGGCTTTTGTCAGCATTGTCGACTCAATTGGCAGGTCCTCAACTCTAAAAGCTCTCATCAAGCCCTAGATTTCGTAGTAATCTCAATTTTCAACACTCATTTTCTAAATAAGATGTTAAAGTAAACCTGAAATAAATAAGAACCCAAGATCAAATATGCAAGCAAACCTGAATCCTGTCTCCACCAAAAATCCGGAAGATATTGTCTTCAAGACTAAGGAAGAATCTGGAACTTCCAGGATCCCCTTGCCTTCCACTTCTACCGCGTAACTATATGTAAGTTCCATCATATTCAGTTCTAGTTTAAAGGTAAGAATGCTTTCAAACGTTTAGAAACAGAACAAACGAACCTGATTATCAATACGACGTGATTCATGCCTTTCTGTACCCACTACATGAAGTCCACCAGCTGATACCACCTGGAAATGATAATAAGTCAATCTTACATTAGAACTTTAAGAAAGGTGCAATTCGTAAATTAGCTTTTTATGTTTTACAGAAGACTCTTTTCCGAATGAGAAATAACTATTGATATTTTCAATAAATGAAGAAAATGGAATTGGTACAATAAACATGACACAACTGTAAGGCCTTGTTTGATCTAAGGTGATTTGAATAACCAAGTGGTTATTTTCATAAACCTTGTTTGATGTAGGTTATTTGAAATTAGGTTATTTGGGTAAAAAGATAGTAATAAAAATAAAATAGAGGGTATTTTGGATGATGATTTGAATGATGTGATTGATGAGTAAAGTGTTGATTAAATAGTGAGTTATTTGAAATTAATCTCAAATAAACCCAAATCAAACAAGGCCTAAAATACTCCATGAAAGATGAGAGAAAAAAGTCAGCAAACATTTATAGGGGATGCATGATATAACTGTCTGCACTTTCTTTTAGAAGTTTGAACTTTGAGTAGATTTGATTTATCCTGCATTAATGACCAATGTATAAATGAAAATGAATTCCTATATACCTTCTGCCTTTCTTCATCAGTGTAAACCTTGTATTCTTGAACAATCTTCAGGAAAGAAGTGCGTAGTTTTTCAATGACTTCATCTTGAATAGGACCCTGTGTATTACATGTACAGGTTGACAAGCAAAATCCAGCACTATAAGCACCTAAATCCAGAACTGGAAGACGTGTATTTATCAGTCTCATAAAAAAAATCCCTAATTTCTCAAGACAAATGATTTGGATTTGTTTTTTTTATAGAAAATTAAAAATAAAACCTGAACAACTTTAAGCAAACTAAACACACCCTTTAAACATTAATTTGTAGGATGAATAGGTCAATAGTTAGTTAAAACAGTTTTTTACCTTTTCACAAGAATAAGATAATCGCTCTTCAGCTTCAAGTTCAGTTAGTGCTCTTTGTCCCCATGCTTTGACAGCTAACTCTACAGCTTCCTCGGCCACCTTTGTGTTATCTTTGGAGAGTTTACATGGAAATAAACTTTCACTTACCTGGATATATTATGCTGTTCAGGTCAAGATCATGAAATTGCAAAACACAAACAAGAAAAGTATAGAAATCAAGCGAAACCTACCTTCCATGATTTCGTTGGTGGTGGTTTCTTGACCGACACAAAACCTTCAGCAAGTTTAACAACCCTGTAATAATAATCATTTTCTAGTTATCCAAATGGCTTCAGATGGGAATTTGTATGTTATAAAAGTACTGTGTCTAAGATGTCGAGGTAGACATTAATCCACAATGACGTCTTTATCATTTTTCAATATGAAAAGGCGTCATGATTCAATCACAGATGATTTGGGCCTAGGGATACTGCCATAATTGAGAATTCTTTTTTCCAAACAAACAAAGTAATCCAGGAAAATATTGAACCCTGAGAAAATATGATGTTACTCAATCCACTTTCTCACAATTATGCAGTGTCAACTCTAATTGTTGAGCTTGATTTGAGCAAGATTCTTATTAAACTTCACATTAATATTGGTCAACTCCCAAGTTCCATAATGAGTTAATGATCCTACATAGGTTATACAGAAGTGAGTCCATAAGAGCTCCAATTTTTATTTTGAAAAAGGTAATAGTATTATTTCCAAACAAAAAACTCCAATAGTCTTCAGGCTTCTATCTCAGAAGTTTATTTCTTCAATTGCAAACATGTAGAATTCAGATTGCATGACAGTATCCAAGGAAATAAATATTATATTTATTCATAGAACTCCATTTAAGGAATTGAAAGCAGATAACCTACAAAAAGACTCAAGGCATTTAAGCTAGTGGAGTTTTTCTATGGCTTTGATAAATATGGTAAGGTAACGAGTCATTTCAAGAAATCAGATGCAGCACTTGTGATATAAGAAAAAAGTTATGGGTAATTTTTATGGTTACTCAGCATCATGGGAAGTAATATCAAGCCAATCATCTCCATTAATGGCGAGATTAACCCAATAGGATTACTAAGTTACTCTGGCCAAAGCAAAAAACCTTCCTTGAACTGCATAAGACAATTCAGGCTTCTCTTTTTACAGAATATGATGAAGCAATAATTCTTTTTAAAGAGATACTTCAAGGAAATTAATTTCAAAGAATCGAGAACGATTATTATTACTATTATTTTTTTAAATGATCATGAAGGTTCAAACCCACGATCTTATGGCCATGAGCCTTGCGCTCTACAACTGAGCCAAATGATCCTTCTCAATAACCATTATTATATTATATAAGAATAAGAATGAAGAAAATATACCTGGGCATTAGTATCTCACGTAGCTTCAACCTTGCAATAAACTCTGAATTACCACCAAGGATTATATCTGTACCACGTCCTGCCATATTAGTAGCAATAGTAACTGCTCCAAAGCGGCCACTCTGTGCCACAATTTCAGCCTCTCTTTCCACGTTCTCTGGCTTTGCATTTAAAACCTTTACATAAAATGTAACAGTTAAATAAAAAAGTATAAACACTTGGCCCTGAAATATACAAACGAAGTACCATAAATACAATTTCATTTTTAAACCTCACCTCATGGGGAATTGCAGCTTCCTGCAGCAGTTCTGACAAAGCATCACTTTGCTCTACACTAGTAGTGCCAACAAGAACTGGGCGTCCTGTCTTATGCATTCTTGAAATCTCGACCACAACTGCCCGCCATTTACCTGTAGTTGACCTGAATACGACATCTGACTCGTCCTGATAAAAGAATTTTAATATGAGAAACATGACTACAAAGAAGTGCAGGGAGAAAAACTTAGATTTCTATCTTTGTTAATGTTTTTTTTCATATTAATGTATAAATCTGAATTCAAAAGAACCACATTGCTTCATGCAGAAAATTACCTTTCTTAACATAGGTTTGTTTGTGGGAACAATTGTTACTTTAAGCTTGTATATACTTTCAAATTCTGCATTTTCTGTAGCTGCAGTACCAGTCATTCCACAGAGTCTTGGGAACTGAGAATTGTCAAGAGTGGTCAAAGAGTTAAAAGAAGTAAAAGTGACTTCCCAAAAAAGTAAATCATCAAAAGATACACAAAAGAGTTTTGGACTGGAAAGCTAATTTGAAAGCTAAAGAGGTTGTGAAACCTGGAGAAAGAAATTCTGGTAGCTAATTGAAGCCAAGGTCACAGTTTCATTTTGGATGGGCAAGCCTTCTTTTGCTTCAACAGCCTGGTGAAGCCCATCACTCCAACGCCTTCCCTGACATTGAAGATAGGTAACATTAAAGAATCCTAATTTTTGTTACTTCTTCTCATCCACTAACTATTTCTCAAATTAAATAAGAAAATTCATGATGGGTGCACTGCTTGATCGTAACAAAAATCCCTTGATATCGTGGTAAGAACACAATGTAGCAACTGTTTAACAATCATTGATTCATTAGTAAAAGTGACGATGACTCAAGAGATTATTGAATAACATATAGTAAGGCATATTAGATATGGATGAAATGTCTGCACTGATCCACATACTGTTTTCCTCCAGGCCCATATTCATTAGTGCATTTAGAGGATTAAACATTTCAAGCATAGAGCTCCCTTCATGCATACAAAGAAATGTAACACATATACGGCTGTAGAGGAGCATAAAAAAAATCCTCTAAAGAGTGGAAAAACTCAAATAACACTGACTGAACTCTATAACAAAAAAAAAAATACAGACTAATTACCTGCATCACTCGACCAGTAAACTCATCCACAATGAGAACCTCCTTTCCGCGGATTATATAATTAACATCTCTGAGGAAAAGTTCTTTTGCTTTTACTGCATTGAGGATATAAGATGCCCACTGTTCTCGGGGATCATATAAATCCTTTACATTTAAAATTTCCTCAGCATCAGCATAACCTTGTTCACTAAGCAAAACAGTTTTCTGCTTCTCGTCAACCTGCAAAACACTCATGTTTGTTCATAGATAGGAATAATTGGAAAGATTCTTTTCATACTGCTCATCATAGGATTTTTGTTCTCCAGATAAGAGATTGAACAAAATTAGATTAAACTGTAAATACACTAAAGGTTCCAAGTTGCCAGGCAGATCAACAGTGTTTAGATGATATACAGGAGTATAGTCTGTAATAAACCATTCTAGGGCAGTAGCTCGAAGTATTGGAGTGATTGATGTTGCTTCAAGTCACCATAAACAATAGAATGTATACAATTTGACTTCCATTATTTGCAAAAGACAGCCGAGGCAACCCATAAAGGAAGGCATTTTAAAGCTATTGTCACCATATGGAGAGATCAAATGAAACTAATGAGAGGACTCAGTTCCAATAACTTAAAACAATTCTTACTGTGTAATGAATATCTTGCTCAAAGGCAGCAGCAATCTTAGCAGCTTTATAATACTGATCACTTGGTTTTTCAGCAGGCCCGGATATGATAAGAGGAGTGCGTGCTTCATCAATAAGGATAGAATCAACTTCATCAATAATGCAGTAATTGAAACCCCTCACAACTAGCTCATCAACACTCTGTAAACCAGAGATATAGTCAGTCAGCGTAAAGGACCTTTGCAACAGAGTCTTTTGAAGTGTAACCAAGAGACAACAATCAATCTATTAATTAAGAAAATCCAGCAAGAAAAAAGTTACTTACCGTGGCAAGATTGTCTCTCAAGTAATCAAATCCAAGTTCGCTGTTTGTAACATATGTGATGTCACAAGAGTAATTTTCCCTCCTTTGTTCACTAGTCATATTCTCTACAAAACAGAAATCTCATTGTTAGATAGGTAAATTAGTAATTATATATCTCTAAAAATCACATATGATCTATAGTCATCAAACAGGAATTTCACATGCAGATCAGAGAACCCTAGACTTCAACAATCAAAAATCACAATCACGAAGGATTAGAGGCAAATAAACATATATGAAATCTCAGAAGACATTTGATAGGAAGATGCATGAATAGTTAATCTGAGTTTAAACTTCTTCACTTGAGAGTATGCATGGCCATATAGGAAATTAAGCATAAAGAAGTTGTGTAAAAAACAAAAGCAAAGCAGATAATCAAAATATGAACCTTTTTTTTTCAAATTACTGATGTGGTGCAGATATTCATATAAATAAGAAAGAGCAAGAAGCATGCCAATAAGAATGAGCCCTACGTTGGATTAGGCCAACCTTCAATCCAAGAAACCGAGGAACTTGACCAACCCACTCACAGTCTCTCCTTGCTAGATAATCATTAACTGTTACAACATGAACCCCTTTACCAGCTAATGCATTCAAATAAGCTGGCAGTATGGCAACTAGGGTCTTCCCTTCTCCAGTTCGCATTTCAGCTATTTCTCCCTTATGAAGAACCATACCACCTACATGACCCAAAACAACAAGAGAATAAAAGAAATGTGAAGCTATAGTGATAAATCTTTAATTTAAAGGAGATAAAAAATCCTGTAAGTTTCATAATAATCTATGCTTTTTGCATAATCTTGTATGTATAACCTCTATTTTAGGTCATTTAGCATTAATTATAGATTGGTTTAGAATTGTTATACTAAATAAGAAATATATGAGAATTCTCGATTTCTCATCTGGTTGCTGGAATATCAACCAAATTGTCAATCTTCTTGTCACAATTAAGTACAAAATGAAACCAAATAATCTCACCTATCAGCTGCACATCAAAAGGCCGAAGACCTAGAACTCTTTTTGAGGCCTCTCTGACGACAGCATATGCTTCCTGAAATAGAAACACAAAAATGCATTAATTACAGGCAAACTGATAATTCACATTTGGTAAAGCCTGTGCCATTAACTGAAAATACTTACAGGCAAAAGAGAGTCTAAGGATTCACCCTTGCGAGCACGTTCCTTAAGATTATCAGTTCTATCTCTCAATTCTGAATCAGAAAGGCTCGAAATCTGTCCTTCCAAGCCATTTATAAGATCAACAGTCGCAGAATACTTCTTCCGTGTCGATTCACCTGTATCCGTCCCCTTGAATATACCTCCCAAAAGGCCACCCAACGATGCCTTGACCACCGGAAACCGTGTCCTCAGTCTTCTAACTCCAATGTTCGACCTAGAACGCAGTCGATTGCCTCCATAAACGTCGAACACACGAAGGAGAAGTTCGCGTGAACTTGAATACAAACTGAGGTCACCAGATCTCAATGAAGCACAACTGAGTTTGCAAAATGAGGAAGAAGAGGTTGAATCGCAATACTGCCTCACCGGAGATAGAAATGGAGCTGCAACTGCAGACATTATAAGCAAGGATCGAAGCAACGAATAACGAATTTCGCGGCAACCTCAATCAGTGACGATTGCCACTCGAAATTGTTCAAATTCAAGAATTACAAACTATAAGAATCCGAAGAACAAGAAGAGAATTGCATCGATTCTTCAATTTCACGAGCAAATGGTCAGTTAACAGAGCATGAAGTAGAGACCGATAGAGAGAGAAACCGGGAGAATAGTGGCGGGGATAAGGTTTTAAGACTTCGTGGACCAGTGAAAAAGCATATTATATATCTTTTTTAAACATAAATAAATACATTACTAATCCAGGATATTAATATAAAAAAATCACAAGAATATAAAGTTATTTATTAAATATTATTAGATTTTAACTTTTATATATTATTCTACAAATTATTAAAATTAAATGATTGATTAAAAATTATTAATAGTTTTTTAACCAAATCATACGATATTTTTTAATTTATCATTATATTTAAAAGCGTAATCAGTTCGGTTTGGTCGGTTTATTAATCAAAATGAACATCAGTCGGTTCATTAATCGAAATGAACATCAGTCGGTTCGTTTGTTTTGATCAGTTCAATTAACGGTTATAAATCGATTTAATTAATTGACAAATTTATTAAAATAGATTATATATGTGTATTAATAACAATCTAAATATATTTTTATATACATGAACAAATATTTATTATAAATAATATTCGGTAACATAATTTATAAATCACAAAATACATTATACAAAAACAATTTTATTAAACATCGTTCAAAAAAGTGAGTGATTAATAATAGTTAATATATTTGATAATCTATTAATAAATTTTTATGTTTATGATTTCTCTAATTATTATTACTTTAAATTTGTGTTATTATAAGTTAGTTATAATACAGTTACTATCGATTACTTACACAAATATTATTAACCAAACAAATATGTTCATAATAGGATAAGTTAAAATTTTTGATTTCTTGTATATTATTTAACATAACTCTTACAAAGTACAAACATTACATATATAGTTATGTAATCTCAAAATTCATCAAAAAGACCAGAAAATGGTACTTTATAAATATAAGAAACGACCAAAAAAAATAGAATGAAAAAAATGTCACATTTGACAATTTTACAATACATAAGAAACTTGCTTTTATGATGTAGAAGAACTCATATGCAATGCCACTAAAGAAGAGTAGAAACCATCTTTGATATTTATGAGCGTTTCATGTCTTCCTTTCTCCACAATGACCCCGTTTTTCACAACAGCGATTACATCCGCATTCTTAATCGTAGACAAACGATGAGCCACCACCACAGTGGTCCGATTAACCATCACTCGGTCTAGCGCATCCTGAACCACCTTCTCTGATTCAGCGTCAAGTGCACTAGTTGCCTCGTCCAATAACAATATCTTAGGATTCTTCACTATAGCTCGAGCTATTGCCACCCTTTGCTTTTGTCCTCCAGACATCTGCACTCCTCTTTCGCCTACTATTGTGTCAAATCCCTATAACAAATCAATCGTTAATTCAAATTATCAATTAAAATATTTGGTATTTTGTGTGCTGTATTTAAACTCGAGAAATTACCTGGTTTAATCCACTGATGAAAGTTTGGGCATTTGCTAATTGAGCAGCAGATATGATCTCGGCCTCGGTTGCATCACCTCCTTTGCCATAAGCAATATTGGCACGTATGGTGTCATTAAAAAGAACAGGTTCTTGACCTACAAGTCCCATTTGCTGTCTCAGCCACTTTAGTTGCAGACTCTGGATGTCAACTCCGTCAAGTGTAATATTACCCGAGTCGGGGTTGTAGAATCTCTCTAGCAACGCGATCACAGTCGACTTCCCACTTCCACTTTCTCCTACCAAAGCCACAGTCTGTAAACAATAATACCAAGTTAGCCAAATCTTAAAAAAAAAATCATTGTGCATGTTTTTAACCACATCCAATGAAAAACTTTAGTAATTTTTCGAATAGAAATTGAGATATTGGGTTCTTTTCAACACAATCTATAACTAGTTTTTGCAACTATAAGCAATACAATATGCAACTTTTTCTGGTTAAATATTTTAGTTGAAATCTGCCACCTTTTTTAGAACATATTACCTTTCCACTGTGAATGGTGAGGCTGAGGTCGCGAAAAATTTGAATGTCAGGTCTAGTTGGGTACTTGAAGCTAATATGTCGAAGCTCAATCTGACCCTTAACATCGTCTGGAACTATGCCCGATTCATCACTCGGGTCAATATTTGATTTTCTATCGAGAATGGCAAATACTGAAGCTGCAGCCTCCTTGGCTTTGATAGAATCAGGTGCCATACTGCTCGATTGAGAAAGGCCCATGGCTGCCATTGTCAAGGCAAAGAAAACCTACAAGTAGAAAAACGTAAGCCACAAGATAGGCTAAGAATCAACAATCAACATGATTAATGTATATATAAACTTACTCTAAATACATCCCCAAAGGTTATCTTGCCGGCTTTAACAAGAAGGGCTCCGGCATAAAAGCTTAGTGCATAAACCAAGAATAGCAATGTAAAAGAAAGACCAAAGCCTATCCCACTAACCAAACCTTGCCTTATCCCAGTTTTCCTTGGTCCTTTACACTTGTCTTCATACATTTCCATTATTTTCTCTTCAGCACAATAAGAAGCCACAGTTCTTATGCTTCCAACAGCATCCGTAGCAACTTGGCTTGCTTGTTCATACATAGCCTGCATTGCAATTTGCAACCACGGGTATTAGAAAAAATGTAAGATTTTTTTGTTTTTTTATAAGAAATCGAACCTTTGCATCTGCTGAAAACCCTTTCATGAACTTCATTTGAATCAATCCGCTACCCGCTATTATAGGAAGTAACGCAAGGATGATGAGTGCTAACTCCCAACTTGCTTGAAACGCGATTATCAGACCGGCGGCGGCCGATGCAAAATCCTGAACGGTTTGGGCAAGAGAGTCACCAACCAATGCTCTAACAGTGGCTGCATCTGAAGAAAGTCTTGCACCGATGGTACCACTTGAGTTCTCCGGCTGATCAAACCAACTTACCTCCATGTTCACAACTTTCTCAAAGCACAATGCTCTAATTCTTTTTATCAATTTATTACCCGCTACTGAGAAGAGATATGTTCTTATTGGAAACGCCAAGAATGAAGCAAATCCGAGGATAAAAAACATGATTGCCCAGAATCTGGCATCCTTCCTTAACTCGTTTGGTGGCTCAAAAAACGACTTGATCACGCCAGAGACCAGTAAACCATAGATGGGTAAGATTGAACCGTTGATAATTGCAGCCAGTGCTCCACCCAAAATGAATGGGATTTCAGGCTTGTTGAGGCGAATGAGACGGCTAAGAGGAACGGGCGGTGGACGATTTTCCGTAGGTTCGATTTCAGAGTCATGAAACTTGTGGTCTGCCGATGGGGCTTCATTGATTCCAATGGGAAGACCAAATGAGACTGAGAGTTGGCGGCCACTGTTGCTTAATCTTGAGGATCCCCTGCTTTGGGAGCGTATTAGCGACAGACGTCTACTTGATCCTCGACTAGAAGTCCTCGTAAGCTCTGCTCTTTCATAATCAGTTTCTTTATCAGATACCTTGTTTAGTTCTTGAAGTTTTATTAGTTGAGAATATGCTCCTTCTGGATCTCTTAGTAGTTCAGAATGAGAACCTATTAAACAACAACCAATTACAATTAAGATGAAATGTGTCAAATAAGTTGCAAACTTTCATTTTTCTTTTCTTTACCTTGTTCAACAATCTTTCCTTTATGAATAACAGCAATCATTTTAGCGTTTCTGACTGTGGTCAAACGATGGGCAACAATGACAGTGGTTCTATTACCCATTATTCTGTCTAAAGCCTCTTGAACGACCCTCTCTGATTCTGCGTCAAGTGCACTGGTTGCTTCATCAAGAAGAAGGATTCGAGGGTTTTTCAAAATTGCTCTTGCAATGGCAATTCTTTGCTTCTGCCCACCAGACAATGCAGTTCCATGCTCACCTACCATAGTGTCTAAGCCCTGTTTTTTGGTACATGATTCTAAACTTTAGTAACCAAAGTAGAGATAAAAGATTTGAGTAAAGAGATGATTAAAACCTGTGGCAATTTATCAATGAACTTGGCTGCATTTGCCAATTCAGCTGCAGCTTTAATCTCTTCCACAGTAGCATTTTCCTTCCCATAAGCAATATTATCTCTGATGCTAGATGTGAAAAGAATTGGTTCTTGGCTGACAAGACCAATTCTTTGCCTAATCCATTTAAGTTGAAATTCTTTGAGATTAATCCCATCTATAAGAACCTCTCCAGCCATTGGATCGTAAAACCTTTCGATCAAACTAATCACAGTTGATTTCCCACTTCCACTCTGTCCAACCAAAGCTGCAGTTGTGCCATTAGGGATCACCAGTGAGAATCCACTGAATATTGTCTCGTCTGGCCTGGCTGGGTAATTGAAGTAAACATCCTTTAACTCTATATCACCCACGATATCATCTAGCTTCTTCCCACTTTGATCATACGGGTCAATTTCAGGTTTTCTGTTAATCGTCTCAAATAACTTGTACGCTGCAGCCTGTCCTGCAGCAAATGCACCAACACATGGAGATGCCTGCCCAAGAGACCTAAACAGATCAAAAGTGCACAAAAATTCATTAAGACCTAAAAGTTTGATTGATAAAATTAAGTTAAGTTTTAAGCATTAGAACTCACATTGAACCAACTAGAACAGCAATGATTACATTGAGCACATCACCTCCTGTATACCCCTTCTCTATAATCAACTTTGCGCCATACCATACTGCTAAAGCGTAACTGCCGAATACAGTCAGCGTAACAACCCCTAATCCAAACCCTGAAGCTAATCCTTCTTGGATGCCTGATTTATAAGCTGTTAGAAGCGATTTGTTGTAATTAGCTACAGCTTGTTTTTCTCCCGTGAAAGATGCAACCTATATATATATATATGATGAATGAACCATTAGAACCATAACTTTTTTCAAATAAGATCACAAAAGAAACATGTTATGTACCGTTCTGATTGAGCCGATTGTTTGTTCAACTACATTTGCGGCTTTACCATATGCGGTTTGCCCTCTAGAAGCCATCTTCCCTAAAATGAGGGCCATAATCGCACCAGTAACTATAAGCAAAGGAATGCAGGATACCATGACTAACGTTAGAAGCCATCCCTTGATGAAGGCAACCACAAAACCTCCCACAAATGTAGAAGTTAGTTGTATGAATTTGGCGACCTGCATTAAAACAAACAGTCAAGAGATTATCAAAACATGTTTGAATTAGAATTAAAATTAAAATTTCATTTTCTAGCCTAAAATTCCGGTCTCCTTGAGAGGTTCTTTGAACCCGTGAGATGACAAGTGTTTCGCCTGGTTAAATGTGTTTGTGAGAGCTATATGCTTAACCCTTTTGCCACATTTTTTAGAATTAAAATTAAAGTGAAAACAGAGCAACCCACCTTCTCTCCCATGGCTTCTTGAATGAGGACAGTATCTCCAGACATTCTACCCACAACTTCGCCGGTATTAGTCTCTGTATCGAAGTAGCCAACATCTTGTCTGAGAATGGCTTTCAAATACAGGTTTCTTATTCTAGATGACTGCCTCTCTCCGGTCACCATCCAACAAGACACCTCTGTTAAGCATGAATAACATCAAACCATTTATCCATTTTTTTCTCTTCTTTATAGAATTTCTTCATTGTTTTTAATATTATTACCCCATTTATCAAGTTTTCGTTGTAAAGTGAAAATTTCAATTATGTACTTCACTTACGCAGAAAAGCAGCTGTTCCGGTTCCAATTGACAAGTAGACAAAGTTCAGAGATACCTGAAGTAACAAGGTAATTGAGTATAATTTATAAACAAAAATCAAGGTCTTGTTCTCTTTGAGTTTTTTAAAAAATTCACTCAAAATCAATTTTTCAATCAATCACTTCTCAACAATCACATAACTCATTTCATTAACCAAAATACTAAAATACCTTCTATTTTAAATTATTATTTTTTATTTTATTCATATATATATCAATACCCTTTAAGTCTTTTTACCAAAAATAATCATCACTTCCTCAAAATTATCACCAATCATTACCTTTTTCCCCTTTAAGTTTTTTCAAAAATCTCAATCCGAACAACGCCCAAAGGTTTTTCTTCAAGTTTTTTCATAACAATAACATTTCAGGTATTTAATTAATTATAAGTTCATAAAATGTTACACAAAATGGAATTTTTAAAACTTTACATAAATATAATATGACATTACAAGGAAAATAAAATACATACATTTGTTCTAGTGAAAATTAATAATTTTATTTTTATCTACCATAATTCATATACTAGTTTTTTAATTTAAATTCATAATCTTTTTATAAATATCATTAAAAAAATATATATATATATATATATATATTCTTATTTAAATTTGAACTATAATTTTCATATTATTTAATTAAAAGTTCATCGGCATGTTAAATAAATAAGTAAAATATTTAAGATACTAATTTAACTATCAAAATTTTTGATAATTAAGTTAAAATTATGTAATTAAATTAGTGATATAAATATTTAATAAGTAAATAATAATTTAAGACTGAGTAGTTAAATCGTTTTGATAATTAAAATTATAAAATAATGAAGTTTAACTTTTTTTTTTTTTTTTTTTTTTTTAGTGTTATAGTTATAGATAACAGAAATAGAGTAACTGATCGGGAAAGAAGTTGTTACCTTGGATACTACGCGAACCACGTCATTAGTATCATCTTTAGTTTGGCCAAAAGAATTAATGAGCTGCCCAAACAATACAGTCATGAGAGGCATGGATATCCCGTTTCCAACGGCGCCAATCGTGCCGATGATCATCAACCACAGATCCATCTTGTCTGCAAACGAGAACAGCTTTGAAAACGGAACCGTCTTAACCTTCTCCTCCTCCTCCTCTTTCGAATCAGTCGCCGCCGCCACCTCCTCTGTTTCCATCTGTTGACCTCCTTCTCGATCTTCTAATTCCGTAGTATTCATTTCTCTTCTCCGAAATCAATCTGAATCTCAACCTCAAAGTTTCAGTTGCTCAGATTTCGCCGATTTATATGTATATAGCTGAAATGTGGAACGAAAGAGATTCAAACGTTGGATTATGATTCATATACATCTACTTAGGGTTTATTATTAATGAGATGTTCATGTTCTAGTGATCATAGATTAGTCTCATTACTTTATTTCTTCGTCTCTGTGACTCTGTCTGTATGACGACGACTGTATATATTAATAATTATATGCAATGATCTTGTAAAGTGATCATGAGTTGTTGATGATTGATATACATCATTCGACTCGATTTCAATATTCTAATAGGTGAAATGATGCATGAGCTGATGTCAGATGTGAAATCAATGCCGACTATATTATTTATATATATAAAAAACAGTACTAGATCGAATATTAATGATGATTGACTGGATCATTAAGATATATAGATAGATAGATCGATCGAGAGAGAAGAACTGTTCGTACCTGAAGGAGATTGCTAGACCTAGAATTTGAAGGATGATCTGAGCATTTGAATCATCATCGATCCGTGCATGAATGATTGGTGCTTCTTGTTGTGAGCAGTTACAAGAGTGGTTTCCATTATTGAATAAGAAGAATTATATATATATAGCTAGGGGCAGAGGAGTATAAATATTTCAAACTTCAAAGCATGGCCATTTCTTTAATCCGAAATATTTTAAACATTATTATTTTATGCTTGCACATCAAGAAAATCAAGGTCCTCGAGGGTGATGCAACTTTTTTTTTTTTTTTTTTAAGTTTTATGATTTTAGAAATTTTTTTCATTTTCAATGAATATTTGTGGTGTTTTTAAAATATACTTATAACTTCAACCTGCCAAACTATTTAGAAAAAAATTTACCAACATTTAAAAAAAATACGTTTAAATTAATTTTTTGAATAACATTTGGTATTTGGTGTAGTGTCAAAATTCTAGTTGTGACGTATTATGAGTTTGCTTATATTGTTAAGTGTAAAAATATCACATTAATGACATGTTTGATCATCGATCTAATGGTTTCACAAACGGATTAAATATAAAAGAAGATTAAACATTAGAAAGAGTCATTCTAATCGAGTTTTACTTTGAATATAACGCAATCAAGTGTCCTCGTCTGAATAAGACGTTATGCGTTGTCAAGACATGAATAACTTCAATATGAGACATTACTACAATTTGTTCGCTAACATAATTCTATATGATTTTTATTGTGAGAAACTTTGGGAGTCAAATATTCAATCTAAGATCTTGTTCTTTGGATGAAACGTTATTCACAATGAAATTCTTACGGAATATATGTTACATGAAAAAATATTGTATTATGGTAAGTAAGTGTCGTATGTGTTAAGAGAAGGTTGAATCGACTAGTATCTGAAGTCTTTTGTGGAGTATTACTAAGATTCATTAGATGATGTTCTAATCTTTGGATAGTTGTTAGAAAATTTGAATTGATGCGACTGATATGTCAGACCTACATATTTTGTTATCATCCCAATTATTTTCTGATATACTATTTGGTCATAGAGAAATCGTCAAATTTTCAATGATTCATAGTTGTCCGATGCGTATAGTTCATAATGTTATTATTATCGAACTTTCTAAGATTCGTTCCAAAAAGTCGGTAAAGTTGGTCGGGGAATTAATCGTTCTTTTATAGGATTTACGAGCTCGATAACTTATTGGACAACATTATTTATTTATTTTTTCATATCATGTTAAGATTACAAGAAGTGAATGATCATATATCTCAACTTTTTTTTTTTTTTTTTTGTTACTGTGTGCTTAAACGATTATTATCATTTTAATTTATATGCACCTTTTAAAAAAAAATACATTTAATATGACTAAAAATGTGAAAAATTGATACTTAAATCACACATCTCAAAATTCGATTGAGGGATAATTAGCCTATCTTCAACCCTAAAAAAGGGGAGGGTGGAATTGTTACATTTTTTAAAATCAGTTTGAGTGCATGCCGACAATTGGTCAAAAATAAATAACACATAACAAATTGTCATAAGTTCATTTGAATAGAATTAGATATATTAGAGTAATAAATAAATAAAATCTGGTCAATTTGCTGGAATTTGTCATGATGGGCTGTATCTTAATAAAATAACATTGGAATATGCTTTTCAAATAAACTGATTATTTGTTTATTTAAAATATAATCCTAATCTTGGAGAGTACTTAAATGCACAAAATCCGCAAGGTGACTTCCATTAATATTTAAAATACTGTATAGAGATTAGACATCAAGCATAAACTATTAATGAAAAGGACACCTGTTATGTAACAAATTAACAATACATATATTTTCTTCTATAAATCTTCTTGGATATTGAACATTTATTTTGTTTAATTGAATGTTATTCTATTCCATTCATTTAAATTTGAATTTACCCGCTTAAATTTACCCGCTTGAATTTACCCGCGAATCGAATTCATAATAATTTTTTTTTTAACTTTGATCCATCCAAAACTTTAATTGAAGGATGAAACATTATTCAAGAGAATAAAAAAAAATAAAAGTTGACAAAAAATGATGGATATCAAAGGTGTTTGGTAATAATTTTTATATTAAGTATGTTTTAAATTTAGATTAGTTGAAATATAAAATTGTAGCCTCCTATCATCATATGTATAAGTCAAGGCATTATCTTTAATTCTTTTACCATTTCTTATATAAAAAAAATTAATTAAAATTTCCACCAATTTAATTAACATATTTTACAAAATTTTAGAAATTACTATATAAGTATACTGTTCCTTTTAATTTATATTCTAAGAAATAAACTGTTTCCACATTTATTATATTATATTTATCATATTGTTATATTGAAAATATTAATATATTAATATATTTTAATTATTGGTATATATTTATTTTTACATTCAATAAATTAATAATATTAAATCATTTTTTAACCTGAAAATATATATTACAATCAATTTTTTATTATTTAAAATATAAATATTAAATAAATATAATAAAATATAAGTAAATATATATATATATATATAAATATATATATATATAAGAACATTAAAAAAATGTAAAGTCTATCATTATTTAGTTAAAAAGTAAAATTATATTTTATTCTATACTAAATTCTTATACAAATATCTATCAAAGATAAACTTATAATACTCATATTAATTATTATACTTTAATCATCAATAACTAATACAATATATAATATTGATACCCTAATTAATATATACTTTATACATATATAAGTGAATAGTGATGGCTATTATATATATATATATATATATAGTTTATTATCTATTGAAACCATAACTTGTTAATGGTAGTTTTTTATTGGTATAGAAGCATCTATCAAAGTAAAGATATTGAATTTTTAAAATAGATTGATGATATTGATTTTTTTTTAATAAATAATTGCTAAAATGGTTGGCAATCACATGGTGAATTAAAAAAACATAGCTCTCTTCTAGAAGCTAGCATAATAGGGCTAGCTTGATTTCCGGATTTTCTTTGCAAATAAGCTGTAATTTCAAATAAGTTACTACAATATTTTACACTAATAAGTTATGAATCAAACCCAACAAAATGGTTAATGTTATGAAATATTCAATTTTTAGTTGAATTGTCAAATTTGGGATCTTGTTATTTTATTATGGAACAAAATAAATAAATTATGTTAACAGTTTCAAATATCATTAATTTATTATCTATTTTTATTTATTAATGTCATTAATTTAACTACTTAATTTAAGTTAAACGATAATTTTTTTACTATAGATTCTAAAAAAAAATGAAACCCACTAAAATTTTGCACCACAAATTTGTTGTATATGAAATAATTCAGCTTAAAGAACCAATTATAAAGCACATTAGTTAATTTCCCAAAAGTTACACAAATACATTGCATACAAAAGTTTATACATAGAAAGCAAATTCTTAACCATTTTAGCAACTATTTATTCCATTCCCTAGTTTTTTTTGTTCAAATTCATTCGAGGCCTGCCACCATGAAGCTCATACTAGGCCGAAAACCTGGTTCTTCTTGTACACATAACGCCGCAAGCGCAGCCACCTGTATCCCAATCGGAAGTAAATTATTTAAGTTAATCAATCCTAAAACCAACCAATCTAACATAAAAAAAAAACATGTCTTTTGTTTGACAAGATGAAGAAAAGCCATCAAAATTAGTAGTATTCATTACCTTTGTTGCATGATCAAGAGGATACTCGCCTTCTAATCTCGCATCAATGCACTCCGCGACTTTATCTTCATCAATTTTAGGAATTACCTACAATAAAGTAAAATGTAAAAAGTAAAACTCAAAAAATTCAGTCTTTTCATAGATAAACTGAAAAAAACATTACCCATTCCACTAGATTCTTTTGTTTACGAGGTAATGAATGATCGACAGGTTTATGCCCAGTCAGAAGCTCGAGCAAAATAACACCAAGACTATATACATCAGCTCTATCTTCAATCTTTAGTGAAGTCATTACATAACTGCAAATGAAACAACAACAAAACAGTTATAAAAAAAAACATCCTTTTATCAAGAAACATATGTAAAAAGGAGTTGCTTACTCATAAGATGTAGTGTCAACAATTTCATTTGATAGATCAAAGTCAGCAATCTTAGCAACATCATCATCAAAGAGTAGTACATTGCTTGAATTAAGATTTCCATGGAAAATTTTGGGATCTGCTTTCTTATGCAGATATTCAAGTCCTTTAGCAATTCCTACAGCAATTTTTACTCGTTGATCCCATGACAGAACAGGGCCAGGTTCTGATCTTTTAACACCTTTCTTTCCTAAAGTATAAGGTGTTCAAATTAGGGAAAAGAAACATACATTTCTAGCTTTATTAAGATTCACCTACCGTGAAGAAGATCATGCAGATTACCCTTGGATGCAAACTCATAGACAAGGACGCGTTTATTACCCTCAACACAATAGCCAAGCAATTCTACGAAGTTTTCATGTTTCAGCCTAGACGCCATGGAAACCTGCAGATAAGTTGCAAATGTATCATTACCATGAAAATGAAAACTTATGAGAGATGACAATTTAAGATCATTGTCAAAACCTGGGATAGAAACTCATCCTCCGGTTGATTGTTTGCATTCAACTTCTTGATGGCTGCTTCTCTTCCGTTGCTAAGAAGAGCGCGATAAACTGTTCCGAATGAGCCTTTTCCGATATAAGTTTTAGGTCCAAACTTGTTAGTAATTTCCTTTAACTCGTGTAGTGAAATGGAAGGTACTTCGATTGGTAGAACTTCCTTTGGTGGACCTCCATTGAGTCCAGCCAAATATAATGGATCCATTTCGAAGCTCTCCCCGGAAAAGCTAGTGGCCATATTTGAACTAACAAAGTTTCCTTCAAAATCAACCTGCCGATTGAATCTCGAACTCAGAATTTGCAGTGACTTGGATTTCGCCTGATTTATGATAGAGCTGATTCAATGCCGAATGATATTATAGAGAGATTCAGTTATATGATCCAAAATTTCACAGTAATAAGATGTCGTATTCATGAATCAGTCAATTCAAACTATATTCGATCTCTGTGTGATTGTAAGTATGAATACTAATTTGGATTGATCTTATACTATATCATGGAATCGTTGATCATATGAAGTGATTTCTAGATAGAAATGAAGCATGAGTGAATCTAACGACGATTATGATGATCGACGAAGATGAAGTATAGTACCTTTGTATCTTCTTCTTCTTCTTGTGAGCTTTCCTTAATTGATCAATGAGTAATGAAGAAGCAGGTTTTGAAGAAGTATATATAGCCTGCAGAGATGGGCGCCATTTTCTTTCATTTTTCAATTGTCAAAGATAGTCTTCCAAGAGGAAGATGCAATATGTGAACTATTTTATATATCTTCATATTATTTCAGATAATCATTTATTTTTTATTTTTTATTTTTTTTTATTTTTTTTTTTATAGAGAAATGATTGGGGTAGGGAATTTGGGTGTTTATTTTTATTTTTTTTAGAGAAATGATTGGGGTAGGGAATTTGAGTGAGGGAATAAGAGAGGGAACGAAGTGGTGTGATCCGCAATATGATTGGTTGAAAAAATCAAATAATTTCTATTTTCTCTCTTTCCTCCCACTTTTCTCTTTTTCCAACCAATAAGGTGATGCCAAGTTATTCTCTTTCCTATTCCCTCCTTCAAATTCCTCTAACTATCCTTCCTCTTTTTTTTAATTAGCAAACTAGTGTTACATAAAATCATTACTTGTATTTTGATTTAATGTATTTTTTTAATAAAAATTCACCTTTATAAATTATACATTTTTTTTTGTTGTCTTGATTTTTTTTTTCAATGAGAAAAAGTAAAATTGTAACAACCTAAGTTGGGGTGTCCCACAATATGTCTTAATAGAGGTTCCTTATTTAATATTATTTCTGAAATTATTCTTTATCTCGATGAAAAGTTAGTTTCTCTATATGATTTTGAAATATTTTGAATAAAGAGACCGTTAATAGAAAATATTGCGGGATAAACCCAGACGTTTCATATATATATATATATATAATATAATATAAAAAATGATAATTGTAACAAAATAATTTTGAAAAAAATAATGGCAAAGATTATAAAAGGTATAATTGTCATGGATCCTTATTGGATCAATTATAATTTCAAACATTTTTCAACAGTAGTTAAAACCCTCTTTTCACTTAAAATTTTATAATTAAATTTGTTATGATATTTTATTCATTTAATACAAAATTTTATTTTTTATAATTTTAACCCTACAAAATCTTACAAAACCTTAGATTGTAAGTTTTGAAAAAAAAATGTCTAAAATTTTCAGTTGGTATCTCAATTTAATGATTCGTTATAAATATAATAACAACATAAAATAAATATAAAATGAGGAGAATTTATTATTATTATTATGTGATTGAATATTATGGGCACATATTATGGGTAAATATTTAAATGAGTTAATTTTATCTGTTTGAGAATGATTTATTTTAAAGTAGTGTAATTATTGGATTTTTTAATTGGAAATTTTATTTGTGTAATTTAATATAATTTAACATCTAAATAATTAATTGTTTATTTTGATTTTTTAAATATTATTTTGTATTATTTACTATTTAATATTTTATATAGCTCTCAATAGAATTTAAAATTAATTAATTTTTTATAAAAAAAAATATTTTAAAAGAGAATTCAAGATATTCTTTAAGGGTTTATTTCAAAATATGAGCATGTTAATCTGAATACAATATTGAGTTAATTTTAATTTTAAAATAATCATAATTAAAATTTCATTTGTGTTATTCTTAAATAATATTTACAAAATTATGTTGTTTAAATTATAAATGATTATTAAATTTATAAATAAACTCATTTGGGCTTCAACCATAAAATGACATTTTATTTTAATCTCATTTAGTACTTTTTTTTATATCAAAATTTAATTTTTAATTGTTTGATTAGTTGCTTTACAATAAGAGTTCCAAATTAAATTGCAACTACAGCAGGAATAGTAGCAGCCACAATTAATATTTTAGAAAGATTTATTTAAAAAAAAAAAATTATTTAAAGTGTAATTTTTTCACTTTTGTATATTATTAATAACAGATTCCCAACATTACAATTTATAAATTAGAAAATGTTGAATATTTAAATATATATATATATATATATATTAAGGGAAAACATTTTTAAAATACACTCAAATTATATTAAATCAATAATAAGTTTGACTTTTATACTAAATTATATAAGTAAAATTAGGGTTAGGCGGCACAAATTACAAATGCGTCTTTTTTTTTTTTTTTAATATTTTGGCACGGAGAATTGTTACACACATAGGTTTATAAAAAATGTAAAATATTTAAAATAAAAATGTTTATTTTGAAATATATTTATTTTTTTATTATTTAAATTCACATTTAAGTGTAAAATATTAGTGCTTAAAAAAAATTAATCTCACAATTTTGATTTTCACTTAAATCGCCCTAATAAATTAAAGTGTAGGTTAACTTTTTAAATTAAAAATATATATATATATATAATTTAAAATATAAAAAAGAAAAAAATAAATCAAATAAACTAATATAATTATCTCTGCAAACTAATTTTGTAAAAACAGAAAATTGACGAGTATGTTTTAAGCTTGTATAAATATTATTAATAGGTAATTTAAAAGGGGTAAAAAAAAGAGCAGAATCCTATCAAGAAAGAATTGAATCTGTAACTTCTTATTAATTTTTAGATCATAAATAATATTTAATTTATATATTATACTACAACCCTATAAACAAAGTTTCAATTCATGTAGATTGATAATAGATAAAAAAAAAATAAAAAACTACTGATAATTAGTATTTTAATTTGTGCAAAAAAAAATATATAATTTGAGTAGTTGTTACACCGGCAAGGGCGCCTTCTTCGTCGGATTTGTTCATCACTAATATTTTGTTATTGGCTAGCTTTGATAAATCTTTCATCGTTTTATTGTTGTTTAGTTAAAGTGTAGATAGTTGTTTCATTATTTTGAATAAATGTTTGATTCTATATTTGGGTTAGGAGGGTTAAATAATACATTGTTCTCTTACGTTATTCTGTTTTTTTTTTATTTCAAAAACGTTTTATTTGATTCTAAAGGTATGTGAATGATCTATCTCTTGGTATCATCAATTAATATATAAATTTTATGTGAATAGTTTATGGACGATTTGAAAAAAATAACCGTAAATGAAAAAATAGATCTAGATCTTTGACGATTTCGATTAGTTTAGGACATGCATTGATGATTGATAGACGTTTTTTTCAGTCAAGAACAAGGCATTAGCAACACAAACACGGCACGAATGGAATGACCCGTAATAAAAACAGTGACCCCCAAATTCCCATTTTAAATAAAACCCAACCAAATTCATGAATATTACTATGGGTTCACCATTACTGCTAAATGAAACACTTATAAACGACACAAGAAGAGTATATTCAAATCAAACTCAAATTCAATTTTTCATTTAAAAGACATCCCAAAAAATCAAGTTAATCTCGTATAAAATTGTGAATTAAGTAAAAGTGGTCTGAAATTTTAATTTTATTACAAAACATTTGTTTGATGAAAAATAAATTATTGAACACTTTTTAATTTGCATGTTGTTTTTAATAAAAAAACAAAAATTCACATCTACTTTGATTTGCTATGTTTTTAATAAATATTAACTAATAAATTTCCTGTAATAAGATTATTTTGATTTAATAAAAAAAACTTCTTAAAAACACAACTCAAATATATACTTGTAGGCCACTATACTAACTAATTTATTAAGAATTTAACACCTTAATATGTTGTTGTTGTTTTTTATTATCTTTTATCTGAAAAGTATAAAAATAATATAATTTTGCATTCATAAATATGTTTAGTATATATTGAGCCTTTTACCCAAAATAATAATAAATTCTCCTAGCTCATAATAAAACATACATTTGAAAAAAATAGACAATGCAAAAGAAATTGGCATATCCAACACAAGATAAAACATTATCTAAAATTATTAGCAAACATTCAATAATCATTAATCACCTTGTTTTCATACAAATATACAAAAAAAAAAACATTCATAATTTGTTTTTTCAGATTCATTCTGGATTTAGAAGTGGCTGTAAAGCCTTAACCATGATGCTCATGTTAGGCCGGAAAAGTGGTTCTTCTTGTACACACATCCCAGCAAGCGTAGCCATCTACATTCAAAAGAAACGAAGTCCATTTAATTTACTCGATCCTAGAACCAACCAAGAACAATGACAAAAAAAATAACGTTTATTACCTTTGTTGCACGACGTAGATGATACTCGCCTTCTAATCTTGAATCAATGTACTCCTCCAAGTTATTAATTTTAGGAATTACCTAAGAAAAGTAAAAAAGTAAATCTCAAAAGTTTTAGTTATTTTATTGAAGGATAAAAAGAACATGAATTAGCAAATAATATTAGTACCCATTCCACTAGATTCTTTTCTTCACGGCCAGTTAGAAGCTCAAGCAAAATGACACCAAAGCTATATATATCATGTCTGTCATCAGTCTTTAGTGACCACATTTTATAACTGTTCATGAAACAAAACCAAAAAACAGTTAACAAACAATAACCTTGTATTATGAAACAAATGCAAAAGAAGTTGCTTACTGTTGAGATGTCGTGTCAACAATTTCATTTGATAAATCAAAGTCAGCAATCTTGGCTACATTATCATCAAAGATTAGTACATTGCTTGAGTTAAGATTTCCATGGAAGATTATAGGATCTGCTTTCGTATGCAAATACTCAAGTCCCTTAGCAACTCCTACAGCAATTTCAACTCGTTGAATCCATGACAGGACAGGGCCCGGTTCTTCTCTATTAACACATTCCTTCCCTGAATTATAAGGTGTTCTAATTAGGTAAAACAACCCAACATTTCTAAATTCAGTAAGGCTAGTTTAGTTAAGATTCACTTACCGTGAAGAATATCATGTAGAGAACCATTAGGTGCAAACTCATAGGCAAGGAAGCGTTCATTACCCTCAACACAGTAACCAAGCAATTCAACAAAGTTTTCATGTTTCAACATATACGCCATAGAAACCTGTAGATCAGTTGCAAATGTAATTTTACCAAGAGAATGAAAGTTGGGGAGAGACGACAATTTAAGATCATGGTCAAAACCTGGGATTGAAACTCGTCATATGATTGATCATTTGCATCCAACTTCTTGATGGCTGCTTCTCTTCCATTACTAAGAAAACCGTGATAAACTGCTCCAAATGAGCCTTTTCCAATTAAAGTTTCAGGTCCAAAGTTCTTAGTAGTTTCATTTAACTCGTGTAGTGAAATGGTAGGCACTTCAACTGGTACATCTTCAGCCTCTTGTAATGGTTCCATTTCGAAAGTCACGCCCAATTCTGAGTCTAGAAGTGGTTGTAGTGCTTTAACCATGATGCTCATGTTAGGTCGGAAATCTGGTTCTTCCTGTACACACAACCCAGCAAGCCTAGCCATCTGTATCCAAAACCAAAGGAAGTCCATTTACATTACTCAATACGAAAAACAACAAGTCATTTGGCTGTTTGACAAGATGCAGATGCAGTATTTATTACCTTTTCTACATGACTGAAAGCATACTCCCCTTCTATGCTTGGATCAATGCACTCTAAGACTTTGTCTTCATCAATTTTAGGAATTACCTAGAGAAGAAAAACTCAAAAGTTTTAGTATTTTAATGAATGTATTGAGAAAACAATGAATTAGCAAATAGTATTAGTACCCATGCCACCAGATTCTTCTGTTTACGAGGTACTGAATGATCCATAGGTTTATGCCCAGTCAAAAGCTCGAGCAAAATGACACCAAAGTTATATATATCAGTTTTGTCATCATTCTTTACTGAAGTCATTACATAGCTGATCATGTAACAAAATAAAACAACAGTTAACAATCTAGGTCTTATAAGTTTCCATTTTATTATGAATCAGATGTAAAGGGAGCTGCTTACTCATAAGATGTTGTGTCAACAATTTCATTTGATAAATTAAAGTCAGCAATCTTGGCTACATCATCATCAAAGATTAGTACATTGCTTGAACTAAGATTTCCATGGAAAATTTTAGGATCTGCTTTCGTATGCAAATACTCAAGTCCCTTAGCAATTCCTACAGCAATTTTTACTCTTCGAGTCCATGAGAGAACAGGGATTGATTCTTCTCTTTTACCACATTTCTTTCCTGAATTATAATTAGGTGTTCAAATTAGATCAAATAACCCCCAACATTTGTTTTCATTTCAGTATGGCCTAGTGTAGTTAAGATTCAATTACCATGAAGAAGATCATGCAGAGTACCCTTAGATGCAAACTCATAAGCAAGGACACGTTTATTACCCTCAACACAATAACCAAGCAATTCAACGAAGTTTTCATGTTTCAGTCGAGACGCCATAGAAACCTGCAGATCAATTGCAAATGTAATTTTACCAAGAGAATGAAAGCTTATGAGAGACGACAATTTAAGATCATTGTCAAAACCTGGTCTAGAAACTCATCCTCGGGTTGATTGTTTGCATTCAACTTCTTGATGGCTGCTTCTCTTCCATTACTAAGAAGAGCATGGTAAACTGTTCCAAATGAGCCTTTTCCGATGTAAGTTTTCGGTCCAAACTTGTTAGTGATTTCCTTTAACTCGTGGAGTGAAATGGAAGGTACTTCAATTGGTAGAACTTCCTTTGGTGCATCTTCATTGAGTTCAGCCTCATATAATGGATCCATTTCCAAAATCAACTTGAGCAGTTGAATCTGGAATTCAAAATTTCAAGTGACTTGGATTTCGCCTGATATATGATAGAGCTGAATCAATGCCGAATGATATTATAGAGAGATTCAGTTATATGATTCCAAAATTTCACAGTAATAAGATGTTGTATTCATGAATCAGTCAATTCAAACTATATATACGAAGAAATATACTCTCAATTCGATCTCTCTGTGTGATTGTAAGTATGAATACTAATTTGGATTGATCTTATACTATATCATGAAATCGTTGATCATATGAAGTGATTTCTAGATAGAAATGAAGCGTGAGTAGATCTAACGACGATTATGATGATCAATGATGATCGATGATGATGAAGATCTAGTACCTGAAAGAGATATGGCTAGACGTATTCCTTTGTATCTTCTTCTTGTGAGCTTTCCTTAATACAACAATGGCCGCCATTTTTGCAGGTTTAGAAGAATTATATATATAGGCTATAGCCTGCAGAGATGGCCGCCATTTTTGCAGGTTTCTGTTTGTAATGGAAAAAAAAAGTTGGTGCTTGTACAGAGCTAGTTCAATTTTCAACGGTCAAAGATAGTCATCCAAGAGGGAAATGGTATGAACTATTTTTACTTTTTATTTACTAATTTAGAAACAATCATAATTAAAAGTTCATTTATGTTATTTTAAAATAATATTTACAAATGTTAAGATTTTATTTATAGTATAATTTAGAATAAACTCACTTGGCTGCCAATAATAAAATCAAGGAATAAAATGTTGAGTTATTACTAAGATTATGATTGTAAATGAGTCGAGCCGACCAGTTTTAGGCTCGAGCTTAGCTTGTTTAGCATATATTCGAGCCTCGTTAAGATAGCTCGTTTAAAATTTAGAAGAATGTCTTCCATTGTTTAGAGAGGTCATTAAAAAAATTATATTTTTAATTATTAAATATTATTTTATTAATAAATATTAATATATATTAAAACAGATAAAGATGGCAAAAACAATGAAGAAATATAAATTTACCGTAGTTCACTCAAATAAAATTTAGTTAGGTCTAAAAAGGAGAAAATATATATATACTAACACTATATTAATAAATATTAATCGAGATTTTAAACCAGTATCTAAACGAACATGTTCACTACCCTATAAATGAGCCTCTAAACGAACATGTTTGCGAGCCCACTAACGACCTCTAAACAAATATGTTCGCGAGTTGACGATCAAATATCTAAAAGTTCTAGTCTATCTTGTTTAAATTTTCAATCTCTTAAACAAACTCGAGTTTGGCTCGTTCAGAACGAGCACAAACAAGTTTTTTACGAGTCAAGATTCAAAGAAATCGCGAACTGCTCTAATCATTTACATTGCTAACTAAAAACGGATTTAAAAAAAATGTAAATACTGCAGCGGTCATATTAGCCCCCTCCAAAAAAACTCAAATATGTTGATTTAATATTAAGTTTAAAGAGTGAAATTAAAACTTAACATGATTTAAGGTCAAAATGTTAATTTTGTATTTTATCTAATATAATAATGACCAGCCACCTAATATCCACCAACCTAATATATATTATTGGGCACATGGTCAATGACTCCATGCATAATATATCTTTAATTTTTATATAATAATTCATTAATAAAATAAAAGGGATAAGGTAGTACCAACATGTACAATACATAAAAATAATGAGCTTATTTCAAAAATCATATTTTTCTACAAATTTAATTGTTTTGAAGGATTAAGGCTTATATTAAAAAGTTACAATTCAGAAGTCAATCCATTGAAGGAGGTCACTATATTATACCAAGTCAAGAAATTATTATGATGTGCTAAAGTTGATCCAAACAAACTGAATCTTATATAAAAATATAAATATATGTCTATTTGAAATACAAATATAAATAATTGTGAAGTTGAAATCATATCAATATTATTTTTATACAATATTGCAACTAGCCATGATAATAGATAGAAAGGCCAAAAATTGAAATTAAATCAAATATTTCTTTTAGTTTTGAGGGAAAATAGCAAATTGACTCTAATATATATTACAACAAGCCATAAGCCAATAATAGAGGGCAAAAAAATCAAATTACCCTCAAAAGTTTAGTAAACTGTTTAAACAACTCTTATACTTTAAAAGATGATATATGTTACCCTAAACTTGAATGGGATATTGAAAGTGGCCATTTTTAAAAAATTAATTGTGTACAATCAAGAATATCTACATTCCAAATGAAATATAGGACAAAAAATATATAACTCAAATACATTTCTAAAAAGTATTTTCAAATTGTCTAACTATATAAACCTAATTTGAAATACTTATATTTTATAATCTAAGAACAAGATTGAAAGGAACACCATAATACTCAGATTCAGATCCTCTAAATTTTGAAAGAAAGAAAAAAATTCTAGAGCAAATCAATAATCAAACCTTTTAACTTATCTTCCTAAAGAGTACCAAAGAATTCAACATATCAACAGCACAAAGTACCTCATAATATTAAGATTTTTTTTCTAAAATAATCCCCCAAACAATGGAATAATCATTCGATTACAATCATACCAAGACAAAACAATTTTTCGCACTTTTCCTTTTTGGAAAGGAGTAACCGAAAGAGAGCGAGAGAGTTCACAATTACCAAACAACAATCATGGATTGGCAGATTCACCATTCACGGGGGGTCCAACCCGAGTGTTTAGAAGTGGCTGCAGGGCCTTCACCACAATGCTCATGTTAGGCCGGAAATCTGCTTCATATTGTACACACAAGGCAGCAACCGCAGCCATCTGTATAAAATTCCAAACCGGATTTCTTATAACTTAACATCATAAAGCTAAAATCAACCAATTAAGCTAGGAATCTAAAAAAATAGTTTACATCATCTCATGAACTTGTATTTCAAAGATAAATTTTATTCACTAACCAAGGAACGCAAAGCATATGAACATGATATTTAACCAACTAAGGTATTATATACCACACAATATTCGAAAAACATTTTTTTTTGCTTAGGGTACCCCAATCCTCGGGGCAGGCCCTGCATGACACCTCCACTTCAACCTAGGTTTTCTTAGTAGGACTCAGTAATTGAACCACGAATCATGTGATATTTGTGTTAATATTATCCTTTACAAAAGAAATAAAAAAGTAGTACAATACCTTTGCTACAGCCTTGGGAGGATACTCGCCACCCAATCTTGCATCAATGCACTGTTTGACTTTGTCTTCACTAAGTTTAGGAGTTGCCTTAACAAGTCAAGAAAACAAAACTCAGTTTTGATCCATTTATTGGAAAAAAACTAAAGAATATCTTGAAAAGCTCAAGCAATAAAGAAATGATCATCAAAATATTAGTATTACCCATGTCACAAGACTTTGTTGACCACGAGGTAAAGTATGATCCACAGGTTTACGTCCAGTCAGAAGCTCGAGCAAAACAACACCAAAGCTGTATACATCACTTTTCGCATTCATTTGTCCAGTCATTGCATACCTGCGCAGGAAAATAAGTAGTCAGCACAAAATCTGAAATTAATTGCTAACCAGGTCATCCTCGGGAATTTAGCTAATTTGGAAAGTTGGAGAGAAGCCGTTTCTCAAATGCATCTCATTAAATAAGCTATTGTTCAATTACCCAATTAAGCATTAACTTTATCATAAACTTTTCAGGATGAGAGGGCAAAATGGGAAGAAGATAAAAAATTACGTCGTTTTTCAGCGAAAAGCATCTATGTACGACAAATAGAGTTAATAGCAGCTAGTGAACAAAAAGTTATTACTCCTTCCAACTCAATAGCAACAGTACAAACATGTAAATTTATTGCTTTCAAACAAACTAATTAAGAATCTGTGTTTGGTAGCATATCATCTAATGATTAAGCGCATCTAATAAATGTTACTTAAAATCACTTAAATATTTAGATGCCTCGTACGCTAAAAAATAGGTCAAGCTATAAACAGGTTTAATTGGGTAAGCTATTAATACTTAACTCAATAATCTAGTAAAAGCATCCAATAGACAACGTTAACCGTAAAAATTAATCGATTTACCTCATTATAGGTAAAATAGTCTTTAGGTATTTTCCCAACATTATTTCCACATTTTATCAAATCAACTTCTATAGCAAATATTTAAAACTTGGATATTTTTGTTTGGCTTATTCTAACATTTATTTTTCAGATACTTAACACATCAGGCACTTCAAATTCAATATTCAACATGCATTACTCAATTTTCAGTTTCATCAAACACACCCTAAGCTTCCCTTTACCGGTTTATCTTTTAAGAGTCACCTCTTTCTATCCTAAACAACACTTCTCTATTTTCAGCATATGGTCATGTTATAGATTGTGATGATTTCTGAACTCCCTTGCAAACATTGATGAGCTTATTCATAAATGAAAGAAAAAAAAGAAATGTATTCAACTGACAAAATTTATGATATATATTTTACTTTTGAAAATAAGAACTTATCCTGTTCAACATCTTATAAAAATTATGTAAATCTTTGCATTATTAATACAATGATTTTTCCTTTTTGCAAAGAAAATGAAAAGTAAGGAAAGGAGCTTACTCAGGAGCATGATAGCCAAATGTTCCAAGAACACGGGTGGAGTGGAGACGAGCTGCCATGTCAGGAGCTTGATTTGATAAATCAAAGTCAGCAATCTTAGCAACATCATCATCAAAGAGTAGTACATTGCTTGATCTAATATCTCTATGGATAATGTGAGGATTTGCTTTTTCATGCAGGTACTCCAGGCCCTTAGCAGCTCCTGAAGCAATTTTAACCCGTTGAGCCCATGAGAGGACAGGGCCCGGTTGTGCTCCTTTAACACCTTTCCTTCCTGAAATAGAAGGTAAATTAATTTGATGCTCAATGAAAAAAATTGCAAGAATAACTCTAATGGAAACAAGGATATGTTAGCTAACCCAACCAGAAAGATAAATGAACAATTAGATTTTTCTTTTATGATGGGTCAAAGAATATAACAGTTTGAGCCTATTTGGAAACTTGTATTTTGTCACAATCAACATCTCATTGAAAAATTGCCAAAGTTAAATATTTATTTTTTTGTCTGGTATAAGAGCTTGTTTGATCTTGCTTTATTTGATTATTTAAAAAAAAATCCTTTATCACGTCACTTATCATTTCAACCATCAAATCTGTTAATTCATCCACCAAAATATCCTTACTTGGTTTTTTATAAATTTAAATTTTAAATACAAAAGGACATTTTGGTATTTTTAAACCAAATAATCCAACTTTTTTATCAAACAAGATTTTGTCAAATAACTCAAAAATTTTCAAATAAACCAAGATCAAACAAGCTCTTAGAACATTATCCATCTCAAATAAGCTTTTTCGGATCTTGGTTGGCAAGATTCACGTACCATGACAACAACAAATTTAGATTTTTCAATCATGATCAACATGTTGGTAAGATTCACATACCATGAAGAATATCATGCAGAGAACCATTGGATGCAAACTCATAGGCAAGGACACGCTGATTTCCCTCAACACAGTAACCAAGCAATTCAACAAAGTTGTCATGTTTCAGACGAGACACCATAGAGACCTGCAGATCAGATGCAATATATAGACATTAAATCACAGTTTTACCTAGAGAGTGTTGCAAACAACATGGGGGGTGTAAAAATCAAGATCAGAACCTGAGCTAGAAAGTCATCATCTGGTTGCTTGCTAGCATCCAACTTCTTGATGGCTGCAGCTCTTTCATTCTTCAGAAGACCATAATATACTCTTCCATATGACCCCTCTCCAATTAAAGCAGTAGTCCCAAAGTTATCAGTAATTTCCTTTAACTCATCTACTGAAATGGTAGGGACTTCAATTGGCTGAATCTTCACAGTTGGACCCTTAGGAGCAGCTTCAGTGAAATGATATCCCCCATGATTCCCTGGTAGTGGAGAAGGGTTTTATTTATTTACGCAGCTAATAAAGAAACAGTAATAGTTCCTCAAAAAAGAAATAATAGCACATCTTAAAGAAAATGAGAACTTGCACTAAAGGCTGCAAATCTCTAATTTAACCTCAAATTAATTTGACGCAGCCAATAAACACATTCAATTGACTAAAATCACTCATCTCCAAATATGGTTAAATTGGCTTAAATCATCCGTCTTATGATTATTTTTCTTAATATCCATATATGGTCCGTTGACGTGAAGAAGAAGTAAACAATGCAAACTGTGACTTGGAACCGCTGAATAGTGAAAGAAGGTAATAAATACATCATTAACATAGTTGAAGAAATTTGTATCTGCGTAATTAGACAAAATGATAATTGAATAAGCTGGATAGGCAATTGAGCCAATTGAAAGTTTGGTAAATGATTTGCGACATTTGTACAAGTTCAATGGACTTTTGAACTTGTTTCTAATACCAAATATAGGGATAGAATTTAGATTATGAAAAACTAAATGATCACCTACCTATTCGTAAAGAAGTGGCCATCACAGAATAACGTGATGGTGTAAAGCCAATGGAAACACGTAGGCATATATCAATGTGATTACGAGTAAAAAATAGAAGCAAAGCATGCTGGTGAATCTTGATTTGGAAACATCTACAGAAATTTTCTACAAATTTATCCATCCCACCAACCAGGTTTGGCAACCCTCTTGCAACAAAACTATTCCAAGGAATGGACTCCACCTTATAAATTTGTTTTTTCCCATTGAATGCAATCAAATACAATCAAGTAAATTTAGATTCTGATGCAACTAAATAATAATATATAAAAAAATCCGAAAAAAGGTGAATGTAAAACTTATTAGATATCAGAGTTTATGCGTTTAAAGAAATTTTATGCTCATGCTAATTCACCTGGTTGGTTTCTACTGTATTGCGCTCCTCCTTCAGGAGGTCTGTTGAAATCATCATCCCCGCAACAGCTAAAACAGCCCATAATGCCTTTGAACCTGCAACAAAGAGACGACTATTATCAGAAAACAAACAAGTCTAAAAAGTCAAGGTATACTTTACAAGTATGTAGATATAATGAATTTGGAAACATATTCATCAACTCGCGTTTAACACACACATTTCATTTACGTGCTAACCACTTTCGAGAACAGTAAACGTGTATACAAAGCTTCCGCAAACACTCAGATAACAGAAACAAAGGATCCAAGAAAAGGAAGCTCACTCTGAGAAGAGAAATCCTACCTTCACCAGCCCAACTCAATAAACATGCTCTGAGAATCCCAAACACTACTTCTTATAAAAACATACCATGCATAAATATTTCACAGAAAAGGAAGCTCACTCTATGAAAATAAATTCTACCTTTACCAGCCCAACTCAATAAACATGCTATCAGAATCCCAAACCCTAGTTCTTATAACAACATACCATGCATAAACATTTCACAGGTCTAATAAAGTCCAATTGACCGTCTCTACATACAATAAACGTTGCTAGACAAAACAGGAATGAATAAAACTAAGAAATGAAATCATTAATCTGTATACAATGCCTAGGGTTGAAGGTTTTGTCAATGAAAGGTAAAAACAAGCATCCATACATATAGAGAGCTGCGAAAGCCAAATCAGATAGCGATTCATGTAATCTAAGCAATGACAATTCACATCAGCCGCTCAAATGAGATATATCTAAGTAGATATGATTATACAACAAACTAAGCTTCATTCGTTGTATCGAAATCGCTATATACTACTCAAATAACTCGATATATCCAATAGAACAAAGAAGACGCAAGATCAGTAACAACTTACTATCAAACTCACCGTTTCAAGCGATTTTGTATCTAATCTATAAAGAATACATGAAACAATCAATTCGATACAGATCTAACAGAATTGAACGGTGAAATTCAGTATCCTGAACGTTATAAGCATTTTATACAAAGAGATAGTAAAAGATCGTCGATCAAAACCTCAGATGTGCGTGAAAATCAGTCGACTCCTTCCAGTTACACCGACAGAGTGATCTCTCTCTCTCTCCTCTCTCTCTCTCTGCTGATACTTGCTAAGAACACGAAGGAGAAAGAAGAGAGAAAAGGTCTGAATATCGGCCGGCGATAGATTATGATAAAAGAGACCGAAAATTCTTTGATAATAAAATTGGTGAGTCAACCGTACGTCTATTCTCTCTCTTCTTTCTCTCTCCTCAAAATCATTAAGCTTGTTTGATTACATTATTTATTTTGTAACAATTAAATTATTAATTAAAATATTAAAAGTGAAATTACTTTATTTTTTTTATATAATTAAAATATAAAATAAAATTTTGAATTGATAATTCGAAATTTTAATATAAAATCAAACGAGAAAGAAGAATGGGTGGTCAGTAAATTGACTTATTGGTCACATAAAGTCACATTTTTATATTAGGTCTTAATTGGTGGCTAATAATAAGGGCGGATTTAACCCTAAACTCAATTTTATTTATTTTATTTTATATAAATTTATAATATTAAAATAATATCACACATTTTTTTTATTTTTTTTTTAGTGTTTTTTTTTAGGGTTTTAACCAAAAACTCATTTATTATACTTTATTTATTTTCAATTATTAAAATATATTATAATAACCCAATATTTTTAAAAACTAAAAATCTTGTCATTTATCTCTATATTGATTACATTAATCAAATTATTAACTAAAATATTAATATTTTTACTTTTTTATTAAATACAAATATCATATTATCAAATAATTCAACTTTTTTTAACCACAAAATTATTTAAATAATCCAAATCTCATTAGTCAATGATGTATTCAAATTATTTTTTGATGACAGAACAAGTTTGGGTTAAAGGATTAATTAATAACTGACACAATGTCATTTGTAAATTAATTTGACATTCCTCACATAGATTAATCTAAGTTGTTTTTTTAATCAAACATATGACATGTTTGAAAAATAATAATCACAACTCACAATTTAGTATTTTAGTTGTTGCTTTTATAATTGTCCTCTTTTGACTTTACTTAAAAGAAAGGTGTTTCAAATTGCCTGCCAGCCATACACATTATCATTGAAGATAACTTCATATATAGTTCACACAAAATTGTGATACATTGAACTTATTTAAATATATATATTTATAGATAGTTTGTTCAAGATATAATACTTCTTTGGGTATAATGTGTTATTATTTACAAATTAAATAATTTGGAAACATATCTTCAAGATAATTTGTTTTAGTTTTAAAAAAATAACATTATAAATATAAGTCTAATTAAGTTAAGCTTTAATGCTTTATAATATTATAAACAAAATATACAGCCACATAGAGTGATCTAACCCGGGTTAATCTTTGGAACTTTCTCTAAGAGAGGACTTGAATATTTGGTGCCTTCACCTTCACGCGTTAGAAATATTTCATTCATAAGGACAAGATATGATTTCTTATTGAAGAAATTCTTCTTATTTAGATTAATATCTAAATGAGATACAAAAAATAAAAGAATATAAAACAAACAAAAATAGTAACTAATAACTTTTATTCATAATGTGATACATTTAGAAATACATGATGGGTAGATTTATACATGTATAATAAGGGTAGCTGAAAGATTTGAAAAGTATAATTGATTACACATTAATAAAAAGAATGATTAAAGAGTTACATAGAACAAACAATTTGACGCAAATTATTTGTTAAGGAAATCAAGAATTTGAAAATGGATAGGAATGTATCGAATAAAAATATATTTTTGAGAAATACGTCAAAGACAAAAATAGAAAAATCAATATTTATATGTTTTCATTCCAATATTAAAAACTGAATTAACGGTCATATAACGATTATGTGAAACGTCCCTACTCATATAATATAACTACTCTCAAACATCTATATCTATTTAACATTGAGATCCCTAGCAGAAGCCATATACAACTTGTCATGTTCAAACATATACTTACTATATACATGCTTCTACATACAGCTATACAGCTATAAGAAGCTACAACAAAATAACTTATACTCCATCATAACTATCATGATTCTGTACAAGTCTTATATACATGCAACATTAGACAGCAAGTAAAGACCCAAAAAATAAGATAAGTGTTTATACAAAAAGACAAGTAATTTAGCAGCATCGGTCCCTCCTCCCACACTCTTTCCATCAGTTTGCTCCTCTCCAAGCCTCATCCCTTCAAATGTATAAAAGTTAGGGCTGGGTACCTACACCACACAAGTATAGTGAGTCTAATGACTCAACAAACAATTAAGTATCTAAAACTCGCTGAATGTTTTGCTTTAAAAAGGAAGACATATGCATACAAATGTTCATCATTTAAAAAGAGATGATCAGTTTATAAACACCAATGGAATTTTAGAAAATATGATTTCATGTGGTCTGTACAGTAACATCTTGAGCCATATGTGACCCTACACCATTCAGAGTTGATCCTGAAGACAAGGAGTCCGTTTGAGCCATATTTGGCTATGCACAATTAGGAATCCATCCCTAAAAGTCCTTAACTTGTTTGGACCGTCTTTTAATTCGGCAGCAGTAACTAGAGCTCATGCTAGAAACTTTGGTCCCATAAATAATCAGCCAATAATTTAGAATCAGCTGACTAGAGCTCATGCCAGCCAGCCTCCTTTCGTTTCCGTCAATACTCATTCATCAATAATATGCCCCCCATGTATGCATAAATCATAAGGGTTTTTGTTTTATAAAAGTGTATATTTAGCTATCATTTCTAGAAAAATGATGACCCTTGTCATACTTGAGAAAAACAGATTGTTTATAAACCATGTTTGTCATAGAAACATGTATTTCAAACATAAATGGAAATTATATAGAAAATACTTGAGATACATAGTTATGTGTGGATTTAAGAGTGAGTTTGAGAAAATGCTTGCCTTAATTTCGAAATTGGATAAAGAAGGTGGTCTTTGTTAGGGTTTGCTCTTGTTTTTCTTCAAAGCTTCTAAGTCTTGCTTATATAGAGAGAACTGAATTTCCAAATGAATTAATGAATTATAGTAATGGGGTAGGGTGAGCTAATGGCTGCTATGCTAAATGGGAGGCATGCAGCTGGGCAAGTGGAGATCATGCAATGGGTTAAGGTGGAATGTTATTAAGCTACCAAGTATTTTAATTTTATGATAAGCAAGTCATGAGTTTAATTAGTGACTAAAAAGGGAATTAAATTAGGATTGTACTTATCCTAATTTTCTGACGGATCCATTACATGGGTCCCTTCTACTTACTGTTAAAAATCCTAAGTATATAAATTATAATCTCTTCTACATATTGTCCCACAATATAATTGACACAACATTTTTATATCTCAGCCCCTAATAATAATAACAGGTCTATTCCTAAGTATGACTTATAAGTGAATACATAAGGGTGAACATTCAAGTAATGCACTCTTGACCCTACTAGCCTTTTATAACAGAAAAAGGTGAGCTTGGGCATAACATTATGTAACGGTGATTTGAGGCATATGAGCTCAGTGGCATGGACTATGACTTAATATTCGGGCTTTTGAACTGATGGTAGTATCTAGATAGATGAACGAGTGTGACGAAGATAGTAAAATATTATTTTTTCCAATAGAAGTAGGTGTCTGCTTGTGACGAAGATAGTAAAATATTATTTTTCCCAATAGAAGTAGGTGTCTGCTTGAATTGATAAACATGATCGACAACAAAAACAATTTCATCTCGAGTATGTGTATACGACAAATAAATGGTTGAGGTGTAAGCGTTCCAGTTTTGGTCGATTTTTCATCAAATTTTATCATAATTGTTGCCATTGATTTTCTAAAAGTTTTAACAGTTGGTTTGTAGGTGATCATTGATTTGATTTAGTCGATTAGACGATCGTTACGGTCAGTTTAATATTTTTAGTTGTTCAATAATATAGTTAATTTAAAATAAATAGTTCAAGCTAATTCAAATTTTGATTTTTTTATTCTCTACTATAATTTGCTTACATTTTCATATAGGGATATGATAAACTCTTTTTTGTTTCTGCCAAATAAGAAATAAGTGATGTTTGAACATTCAAGTGTTTTAGGAATTTAATTATGAAGGATATAGGGCTTAAAGATTGGATGATAAATGAGTTGTTTTAATTATCACTAGACACACGGATAAGGATAAAAATAAAATAAATTAAAAAAATTATAATAATATTTATTTAATGTTTAAAATTATTAAAATAAAAAATATAACGTTCTCATTTCACATTTTATTCACTTCGATAAAACAACTTATTTTCTCACATGTTTCATTACATATTTTTTTCGAATGAATCTCTAATTTTGTGACTTTACACTTTCACTTTGTCAATCAAATATTTGATTCATATTTTTTAATAATTAGCATCGTGACCTCACACTTTGGTCAATTAAATATTTGATTCATATTTCTTTAACCACTTTCAAATGATACCGGACTATTATTCCTCGACAAACCACATCTCAATCACATTTGGTTAAAAGTTGTACTTGTTTTGTTAGGTTGCAAGTTCGAAACCTACAAATAATATTTTTAAATTTATTTTTAACCGTTTTAAGTTTATGGGCAGGTCAACTCACAATCCGACCCAAGTATCCATTTACTCTCACATAAATATTCAAATTAACCACAACTCTCGACCCGGCAATCTGGACACTTTAAAAATTAAGCATCATTATATATATATAGATTAGTTAGTTAAAAATTTGAACTTTTATTGTTAAAATGTCTCGCGTTCATCAAATTTGGCGTTAAATCTTAAATATAAAGTGTTGTTAGCCTAGTTGGTTAAAGGGTTGTATTTGTTTTGTTATGTTGTAAGTTCGAAACCTACAAATAACATTTTTAAATTTATTTTTAACCGTTTTAAGTTTATGGGCGGGTCAACCCACCATCCGACCCAAGTATCCATTTACTCTCACATAAATATCCAAATTAACCACGTCTCTCGACCCGGCAATCCGGACACTTTAAAAGTTAAGCATCATTCTATATATAAATTTGTGTAGTTGATATAAGAAATTACCAACAAATTACTAACTAACATAGATATAAGAAATTAATAAGAAATTTAATTATGATATGCACTTAGCCCTTAGGTTTAATGAAATTACTAACAAATTTCTCAATTTCTTTAGTTGATATGAATGGTATTAGTAATTTCATCTAAAAAAAGGTATAATTTTGTTTGTTTATGAGACTTGAATCCATAATTAAATATTGTTTTTATTTTTCAATCTAAATCACTGTTATACATATTTTTATGTTAAAAAAATAATTAATAAATTAAATGAAAATTTTTATATTATTTTATTCAATAGATTACTCTAAATGTTGGGTTGCCATAGCCCGTTGGGCTTAGAGCCGGTCTGAACGGTAGGGATGTCAATTATAATGAGATATTCAGTCCATTATCGACTACTTTCCAGTTTCACTAAAAACATCATTAAATATATAACATTACAAATATATTTAACTATTCATATTTTTAAGAGTTTTAAATTTATTTATAATTATATTATAAAATATAATACTAAAAAATTGGTTTTATAAGTATTATTTACCACATTGTCATCCCTGATGGTAGTCCGTTCCGGTTTATTTTATAAAACCGCACCCTGCCCCCAAATAGGTTCAGATCAACAAATGACAAAGACAAATTGGCGGTTTGGTGTTATTTTTATCTCATCGATTTTTGTAGCAAATGGCTGCCAGATTTGGTGTTAGCTTGGGAAAAAAGGTTGGGATTTCAATTGTTTCCAATGTATTGATATAATTATTTATTTTACTTTAATAATTTCTTATAACAAAATAAAACTATAATAATATTTAGAATGAAGAATATTACAATTCATACTATATTATATAAAATGAAGAAAAAAAAACATATTACTTTTCAGTTTCCTCCAAAGTGAAAACCAAACCAAATCAAATAAAACCAAACATTATTCATTAGTCATTACCAGGAGTATAATTGATGGTAAGAATCTCCTTTACTTAAGCTTGAGGCTTGTCCCATTTAAGTGGCTTAACAACCTCCCAAGTGAAATCAGGATCATCCCTTCCAAAATGACCATAAGCAGCCGTCTTCAAAAACCTATCATTCCCACCTCTTTTCAAATCAAGATTAATCGAAATCATACCCGGCCTAAAATCAAAACTCTCCTTAACAATCTTCAGAATTTCCTTATCGGGTATCTTCCCCGTTTCATAAGTGTCGACAAATACCGACAATGGTTCAGGCACACCAATTGCGTAGGAAACTTGAACCAAACACCTCCTTGCAAGATCACTCGCAACAATACTCTTAGCCGCCTGTCTAACAATATAAGCCCCACTCCTGTCTACCTTAGTAGGATCCTTACCCGAGAAAGCACCGCCTCCGTGTGCCCCCCAACCACCGTAGGTATCGATGATAATCTTCCGACCAGTCAGACCGGCATCCCCGTGGGGGCCGCCGATGACGAATCGACCGGAAGGGTTGAGATGGAAAATGGTCTTCTCGTCGAGGTATTTCTCGGGAATGACGGGTTTGATTACGTGTTCTTTTAAATCGGCTGCGATCTCGTCGTTGGTTACGGTTTCGTCGTGTTGGGTTGAGATCAAAACTGTGTGGACTCGGATTGGGACCATGGCTCCTTTGTCGTTGTAGTATTCGACAGTGACTTGGGTTTTACCGTCGGGTCTTAACCACGGGCAGGTTCCGTTCTTCCTGACTTCGGTCAGGCGGGCGCCGAGTTTGGTTGCGAGGACGTGGCTTAAAGGCATGAGTTCTGGGGTTTCGTCGGTGGCGTAACCGAACATGTGGCCTTGATCGCCGGCTCCGATTTCCTCAGGGCGTTTCGTGAGATGGCCATGGACACCTTGAGCGATGTCGGGGCTTTGTTGCTCGATGTTTACGAGAACTTTGCAGTTATCGGCATCGAGACCGACGTCGTCGGAAATGAATCCGATTGAACGGCAGGTGTCGCGGACGATTTTTTCGTAGTTTATGTCGGCTTTGGTTGTGATTTCGCCGAAGACCATGACCATGTTGGTCTTGGTGCAGGTTTCGCAGGCGACTTTGCTGTCGGGGTCTTGGGAAAGGCAAGCGTCGAGGACTGCATCGGAGATCTGGTCACAGAGTTTGTCAGGGTGACCTTCGTTGACTGACTCTGAGGTGAAGAGGAAGGTCTCCATTCTGTGAAGAAACAAAATGATCAATGATTCTCCATATAATGAAAAGATGATTCTTAGGTTCACAGATTGGACAGATTCTTACGTCCTTTAAACAATTTTCAAAGCATGATTGGAGAATTGATTCAATTGAAGAATTCCGTAGATAAAACAAAAATGCATACAGTACAAATTGAAAATAACAAATCAAGACCGTAGAATCACAATCACTTGACTAATAGGCAATTTTCAATCATGAATTTGAAAAACACATCGAACAAGTCAACAAGAGCCATAAGCATACAGTACAAATCGTAAATAACACAGATCGAGAACTATGAAGACCGTAGAATCACAATCACTCGAACTAGTAGGCAATATCAATCATGAATTGGACAAATAAATCGAACAAGAGCCATAAGCATACAGTACAGATAGTAAATTACACAGCAAGAAGACATGATAATCAAGAAACGAAGACCGTAGAATCACAATCACTCGGACTAGCAGGAAAATTTCAATCATGATTTGGACAAATACATCGAACAAGAGCCATAAGCATACAGTACAAACTACAAATCGTAAATAACACAGCAAGTAGGCATGCGAATCGAGAACTACGAAGACGGTAGAATCACAATCACTCGGACTAGTACTAGTAGGCAATTTTCAATCATGAATTGAACAAATACATTGAACAATGAACATGAAGTTATACATAACAAGCTCAAATCAGCGATTCAAGTAAAGAGATGCGATCAATATTGTACCGTAGATCTAACTTCTAAGCGATCTCACTACAACTCTACAGCCTCTCAAACACGTTTCACAAGCAACCAAAAAGCAGAATAACATGAAAAAACTTTCAGATCTAGAAAAAGAAACACCGCAGATCTGAATTCTGAACCGTTTTGGCGAAACGAAGAGCATATAGCAATTGAATTGAGCAAGACGAAGATTATTTGAAAACAAGTAATCAATCACTAGTTCATATCTAGATGATTGAACATAAGTAAATGCATACCTAGATTTGGCTTGCTTGAATTCAGAGACGAACACTCCGGTTTACACAATGAACTCCGATTTGCCTCGACGAATTATTCTGGTTTAGAGAACCGTTATTTATACAGGGGAAAAATGAAGGCTCACCAACCATTGATGACCGGTGATTTGGAATCTGGATCTCATTGCGGATTAGATACATTTTAAGGCCACTTTAGTCAATTTTTAGTCTTAATTTTTCTTTTTTTATATTAGTTTGGTTGGTGAAGTTGGTGAAATAATTTTATTTTATAAATTACTTTAAATTAAATTAAATTAATTATTATTAGAGTTTCATATTAAATTTAGAGGAATGATAGAGAGCGCGACTCTGAGACAGCGACTGGGAGCGCGATGCCTATGCCTACGTGGTGTGCTACGTGGGTTGACAGGTAGAATATTCTCTTTTTATTAATTATTTTATCTCTCTTCTTATTAATTAATTTCTCCCTCCTTTTATTAAATAATTTTTCTCTCTATCTCTACAAATTAATTTATCTCATTTATCCATATTCTCACAATTATTATTTTACTCATTTATTTGATATTTACTATCTCTCGTGTTAACGGTTAAAATAAATCAATAATTTACAACAAATTCTCACATTAAATATTTTAATAATATGTTTAAATAAATTCTAAACCCTAAACCTTAAACCCTAAACTCCAAATCCTAAACTCTAAAACCTAAATACTAAATTCTAAACCCTAAACCCTAATTAATATCAATAATTAGTTGAATTATGAATTTATCTCTTTTATTTTTATTTTATTTTTATGACTTTTCAATTCCTTTATTTATCAAATATTTTTTATGGCCTCTTTTTTTTTTTTTTTTTTTTTATATTGACTTATTAATATTTTTTTTAGTTTTATTACTTATAAATAAATGTTTATCTAATATTTCTATTTTCACGATTAATTATTTTCTTTCCAGTAACTAATTATTAATAATAGGAGAGAGAAAATAATTAATAAAAGGAGAGAGAATATTCTACCTGTCAACCCACGTAGGCACACCACGTAGGCATCGAGCTCCCAGTCGCTGTCTCAAGTCGCGCTCTCTGTCATTTTTCTTAAATTTAATATTGAATTACGGTACATCATAAATGATAAACATTCCGTACATAAGATCGTATTATAATTCTTAAATAAATAATATTTGTTTTCTTCTAAATAACTTGAATATTATTTGATTAACCTAATATTAAAATATATTTATTATATGAACTATTCTAGTAGTTTAAAATATATATTTTATTAATTACAAATGTGAAGTTATTATTATCATGACAAACTTGTTAGTTTGGAAGGATAATGGGGATTGTTTGAAAATAACAGGTTCTTATTCTAAGATATTATAAAAATAAATTAATATATATTTTTTTTTATCAGTGATTAAACTTAATCAATTAATTAAATAATTTACACAAAATAATTTACACACATGGATTAGAATTATATTCAAATAATCTAGGCCTCTAATCCAATATCTCTATTTCAATCCAATAATTCAAATCTCATCTCAAATCTTAAAAATAATATAAAATATTAAAATATTCAATATTATATTTTTATATTTTTATATATAATATTAATATATTTTAAAAGAGAGTTCATGTATATATTGGAAATGAAAAAAATTGTTTAAACTAAACGATAAAACATTACATGAAAATAAAAAAAATAAAAAAAACGGTATTTAAAGTTTTTGAGTTCGTATATCATCGAGAATAACGATTAACTCATTGACATACTTTACAGATTTTTCTAAACGATTCTCAAAAAACGTCATAATAATAGTATTATGTATAATACGTATCGGACGACTACGATTATTGAAAATTCGACGATTTTTTTTATTATAATATATCTGACTATTATAATAAATAATAGGATTAAATTTTTAATTAAAACGTTTTAAATAAATAATGATAGCTTCTTAAATTATATATACATATTCATGAAAAAAAAAAATTAATATATAACTATAATTCAAGATATAAATTGTCAAAATAATTAAAATTTGTTAAAATAATATTATTAATGAAGTTAACTTCACACTGTCAGTGGCATATGGTATGTCGACTCTGATCTGGCATTGCACTGCCGACACTAAATATTAATTTAAATATTTGGAAAGAAATGTCATTATATATGTTTTTTAAATAATTAATAAATTAAAGTTGGATGACAGATATTTCCAGACATATAACTGATATTAATATTTAAGTATTTGTTTTTTTTTTATAATAAAATAATTTTTATTTATCTTTAAATAATTAATTTTGAAACATTATTTGTATTCAATTTTACTTAAAACTTATAATTTCATTCAAAATAAACCTCAGACTTTACAAAAATTAAATTGAACGGCTAAAATCTAACCAATATCAATTGTAACTTTAATTCATTTTAACTTAGACAATTTTAATAAAATTATTCTTCCAAGCTCCAACTTAAACATTTGGACAAAACTCTTTTGAAATTAGCATTAAAATTGTATTAATACAAAGTCTGATATTTAAAGAATATTTGTATTAATTCTTTACAAAGTCTTTGAATCCTTTTGTTCTCAATATTTTAAGAAAAATAAATTAGTAAAAATTTACATATTCATTATAATAAAATTCAAATTTTGTACTTGATACAAAGATAGTAGTGGTAAAACATAAAAACTCATAAATCTTCCGATAATATTTATGATTCTTTTATTGCAGTCTGACTGAAATCAAAACTAATCTCAAATTTTATTGCGGAATGAGTTTAGAAAAGTTTTATTTAAAAATCCATTGAAGGACAATTTATGTAAAAAAAAAAATTGAAGGATGTGAATGCAAGTCCAAGCTAACCTCATCCATAAAGATAAGGAATCGATCAAACGTTCAATATTTGTTTCAACCAAAATACAGAACTAGGTTGAAATATTGTTTCAGTATTGTTTATTAGTTGAACAAAATAATTGATAAATAATACAAATATAACTAAATTTACTTTTATAAAAAAAAAAAGTAATAATAATAATAATGAAAATGGCATAAAAATTGATTTAGGACAATATTTTTATTTTTATTTTTATAAATTTTCTACTTATTATATAATTTTCAAATCCTTATTGTAGTTTAATTGTTGAAAACTGTAAACATGTTTGTATATTTGAATTTTATTTATAAACAAATTATACTTTAATTTTTAAATTTTAATAATGGTTGGTATAACAGTTTGACCGTCAGTCATTAGACAGCTTCGATTAAACTGTATGAATTATCATTTTTCATTCGATTTGATATTTTCAATGATTTCTGGTTCAATTTAAACAAATTTCATTATTTAAATATATATATATATATAATGATGCTTAATTTTGAAATTGTTCGGATTGTCGGGTCGAGAGCTGTGGTTAATTTGGATATATGTGAGAGTAAATGGATACTTGGGTCGGATTGTGGGTTGAACCGCTCATAAACTTAAAACGATTAAAAATAAAATTAAAAAATGTCATAGGTATGGTTCGAATTTGCAACCTAACAAAAACAAATACAACATTTTAACCAACTAGGTTAATAACACTTTATATTTTAAATTCAACCCAAAATTTGATAAACGCGTGACATTTTAACAATATAAGTTCAACTTTTTAACTAACTAACCTATATATATATAATGATGTTTAATTTTTAAAGTGTCCGGGTCGAGAGCTGTGGTTAATTTGGATATATGTGAGAGTAAATGGATACTTTGGTCGGATTGTGGGTTGACCCGCCCATAAAAATTTTACCGTAATATTTTCACGATTTTTTATATTATTACTCGTACAAATACAGGGTACATACTAGTTATCTTAAAAACTAGTTGATCTTCAATTTAAAAATAAGTTTGGTCACTTATTTGAATATTGGGAAGTGGTAAAGTTGGAGCTTCAAAAACTTGGATGGGTGAAATATAAGTAGTTGTGTATATTTATAAAATGATAGCAGAAAATTATGAATAAAATGAAAAAATTATTATTTTCTTATAATTAAATAGACAAATAATTAATTAAATTTAAAAAAATTTAAAGATTATGTCACATTTTTACATAAATAGAAATGTTGTCCAAGCTATATCCGTCCTCAACCAAACATATATCCTCTCCCTTGGTAGGTGAGATTTATATTAATTAGCATTAAACTTTTTAAAGCACTTATTGAATTCGAATCCTGAAAATTAAAATTCCATAATAAAAATAATAAATTATTTTTAATAAAATTAATAGTTTTAAAACGTTTTAAACTAAAGTGATAGATTATACTAGTTTCGAATATTAAACCAAAATAATTTTCCACGAACCAACCTAATATATGAATGATAAACTCAACGAAAAAATCAGCGAAAGCAAATTTACGAATCCGCCGTGACCTGCTTGTCCCGAAATGACTGTTTCGAAACATTTTTATTTTTCTCTCTTCTACCCACGTGCGTTTCGGGACCCAAAATTAGCGTTTCGAGACATTTTTAATTTTCTCTCATCAACCCACATGCATTTCAGTACATTTTAAAAATTTTATCTCTTCTATCCACATGACATGCCAAGTCGATTTGTGAACTTGTTTTTTCTGAAATTTTCATTGAGTTTATCATATTTAATAATAATAATAATGACACAAATTTCATAAAAAAAAAAAAAAAAAATCCAAAAAATCAAAGAAAGTCTTAAACAAAACAACAATATTGAAAAAAAATAAAAAAATAAAAAATAAAAATAAAACATCAACACCAACACCAACCCTACAATAAAAATGAAATCTGAAAAATATGTAAAAAAATAAATAAATGCTTAAATGACACAAAATAACACAGATCAGATCTTCTGCTACCGAATGGGGTGTTCCCCTGTTGCGAACCAATCAAAACTCAGCATTATTATTATATTAATAAATTAAAACTGGGTTGAAAGGAAGAAAGAGAACCCGGAACCCGTATTTTATTCCGGGTTCAGTAGAAATAGAAATGAGTGAAACTTCCTTCGCTTCACTCTGTTTTACATGACCATTGAAGAGACAGTGTACACTGTTTTACATAAAGTTGTCCATGTAAAACTAATTGATATATATTCACTGTTGAGTGAAGTGAACTTCAATTGACTCTAATTTATAAATTATGTTTATAAATTTATTTATGATGTATTTAAATGATTAAATAATAATTCATATAATTTTATTTCTGATATATATAAAATAATAATTATGAATTAATATAATTTTATTTAAAGATCAATTTAAAATAATAATCATAAATTATGTGATTTAAGATATTTAAATTAATTTTTATGAAAGATTATAATTATATGTTATAAATTCAAATGAATTTGTACAAATTATTTTATAATGTATATATTTATATATTTAATATGCACAAATTTCTTTATAATGTATTGAAATATATTTTGACAAATTATTTAAAAATTTATATAATTATATAATTATATATTAAATATATACATATAAAAACATATTTTTAATTATTTTTGAAGATATTTAAATTATTTTGTAAATATATTTAAATAAATTTATAAAACAAAAATATTTAATTTTTTTTGTAATATATTTAAATAAATTAAAATATTATAAAATTTATTTTTAAGATATTTAAAAAATATATTTAAATTATTTTATATTATATAATTATATATTAAATATATATAAATGTTCATGTAAAACCACTAACATATTTATGTAAAAACATTTATACGTTCATGTAAAAGCATTTATGCCTTCATGTAAATTTGCAAAAAATAAAAAAAAACAAGCGCTATCAGGTGAAGCTAGCTTCACCTGGTAACGCTTGTTTTTATTTTTTTAAATACCTAGTGAAGTTTACTTCACTTCTATCAGTGTTGTAAATATTGAGTGAAGCAATCTTCACCTGGTAGTGCTTGTTTCACTCATTTGAGCGCTGTAAATACCCAGGTGAAGCTAGCTTCACCTGGTAGCGCTTGTTTTTTTTTATTATTTTGCAGACTTACATGAAGGCATAAATGCTTTTACATGAACATATAAATGTTTTTACATAAATGTGTTAATGGTTTTACATGAACATTTATATATATTTAATATATAATTATATAAAATAATTTAAATAATTTTTTTTAAATATTTTAAAAATAAATTTAAAAATATTTTGTTTTAAAAATTTATTTAAATATATTAAAAAAAATATTGAACATTTAAAAAAATACATTATTGTAAAAAAAATATTTTAAAATTTATAAAATTTTTAAAACAAATTATTTTAAATATTTTAAAATTTTAAAAATTTTTAAAACAAAATATTTTAAATATTTTAATATATTTAAATAAATTTTTAAAACAAAATATTTTTAAATTTATTTTTAAGATATTTTAAAAAAATTATTTAAATTATTTTATATAATTATATATTAAATATATATAAATGTTTATGTAAAACCATTAACACATTTATGTAAAAACATTTATATGTTCATGTAAAAGCATTTATGCCTTCATGTAAGTCTGTAAAAGAATAAAAAAACAAGCACTACTAGGTGAAGTTTGCTTCACCTGGGGATTTATAACTCTCAAATGAGTGAAACAAGCACTACCAGGTGAAGATTGCTTCACTCAATATTTACAACGCGGATAGAAGTGAAGCAAACTTCACTTGATATTAAATTTGTAAGATATTTAAATGAATTATTTTAATTATTTTATATGATTATATATTAAATATATATATATATATATATATATATATATATATATATATATATATATAAATGTTCAAAGTTTTTTGTAATATATTTAAATAAATTTGTAAAAAAAATATTTTAAAATTTATTTGTAAGATATTTTTTAAAAAATATTTAAATTATTTTATATTTTATATAATTATATATTAAATATATGTAAATGTTCATGTAAAACCACTAACACATTTATGTAAAAATATTTATACGTTAATGTAAAAGCATTTATGTCTTCATGTAAGTCTGCAAAATAAATAAAAACAAGCGCTACCAGGTGAAGCTAGCTTCACCTGGGTATTTACAGCGCTCAAATGAGTGAAACAAGCACTACCAGGTGAAGCTTGCTTCACTCAATATTTACAGCGCTGATAAAAGTGAAGCAAACTTCACTTGATATTTACATTTGTAAGATATTTAAATTAATTTATTTTAATTATTTTATATGATTATATATTAAATATATATATATAACAATATGTTCAATATTTTTTTAATATATTTAAATAAAATTTTAAAACAAAATATTTTTAAATTTATTTATAAGATATTTAAAAAAAATTATTTAAATTATTTTATATAATTATATATTAAATATATATAAATGTTCATGTAAAACCATTAACACATTTATGTAAAAACATTTATATGTTCATGTAAAAGCATTTATGCCTTCATGTAAGTCTGCAAAATAATAAAAAAAACAAGCGCTACCAGGTGAAGATAGCTTCACCTGGGTATTTACAGCGCTCAAATGAGTGAAACAAACACTACCAGGTGAAGATTACTTCACTCAATATTTACAGCACTGATAGAAGTGAAGTAAACTTCACTAGGTATTTAAAAAAATAAAAACAAGCGTTACCAGGTGAAGTTTGCTTCACCTGATAACGCTTGTTTTTTTTTTATTTTTTGCAAATTTACATGAAGGCATAAATGCTTTTACATGAACGTATAAATGTTTTTACATAAATATGTTAGTGGTTTTACATGAACATTTATATATATTTAATATATAATTATATAATATAAAATAATTTAAATATATTTTTTAAATATCTTAAAAATAAATTTTATAATATTTTAATTTATTTAAATATATTACAAAAAAAAATTAAATATTTTTGTTTTACAAATTTATTTAAATATATTTACAAAATAATTTAAATATCTTTCAAAAATAATTAAAAATTTATTTTTATATGTATATATTTAATATATAATTATATAAAATTTTAAATAATTTGTCAAAATATATTTCAATACATTATAAAGAAATTTGTGCATATTAAATATATAAATATATACATTATAAAATAATTTGTACAAATTCTTTTGAATTTATAACATATAATTATAATCATTCATAAAAATTAATTTAAATATTTTAAATCACATAATTTATGATTATTATTTTAAATTGATTTTTAAATAAAATTATATTAATTCATAATTATTATTTTATATATATCAGAAATAAAATTATATGAATTATTATTTAATCATTTAAATACATCATAAATAAATTTATAAACATAATTTATAAATCAGAGTCAATTGAAGTTCGTTTCACTCAACAGTGAACATATATCAATTAGTTTTACATAGACAACTTTATGTAAAACAATGTAGACTGTCTCTTCAATGGTCATGTAAAACAGAGTGAAGCGAAGGAAGCTTCACTCATTTCTATTTCTGCTGAACCAGGAATAAAATACGGGGTCCGAGTTCTCTTTCTTCCTTTCAACCCAGTTTTAATTTATTAATATAATAATAATGCTGAGTTTTGATTGGTCCGCAACATGGGAACACTGGTAGCAGAAGATCTGATTTGAAAATAACAATTCATTACTAAATGTCCACACGTTATTCCTCCGTAGTTATTCCTCCGTAGATATTCCAAAATCAACGTTACACCCTGCTGGATTAGTCGACTTGCAACTCTAAATCTCTACTTAGACAAATGACATAGTATTATTTGACACAAATGCTTAAGCTTATTTAAGGATACACAAATTTTATAATATCAAACAAAATATAAATGAGACAGTAAAAAATAAAATAAAATAAAATAAAAATGAAAGGTCAGAAATGAAACCAGCTAAAAGTTGAAGACGGTGTCGTATGAGCAGGGGAAACCATACCAGTTGAAGTCAAGAAAGCGGTTTACAGAAGACAGAGAGAAAGAGACGTTTTGATCAATCCTTCCTCAATCGATCATCTTCTCCGTCTTCTCCTTTTCATCCATCCATCCCTCAACAGTGATGAAGACAATCCCCTTCAAGCAAGAGTTCTCCTTCGGTTCGTTTATTTTTACCTTCCTTTTCAATTACATAGTGCTGTTAACGTTGAAATTCGTTGTCAGATTTCAATTTTCTTTATTACAGATGAACGCCTCCGTGAATCGCAAGACATCTTAGCCAAGTATCCCGACAGAATTCCCGTAAGTCATCAAATTCCAGGGTTTAATTCGTTCCTGTAACTGTAATGATCTGTTTTAGCTGAAGAAATTAGGTCATAATTAGATTATATACTGAAAGATAAGTCTTTGATTTTGTTTCTGTTACTTGGAACGATCTTCTGAACACGTTTGGCAAATTTGAAATGAGTTGTTCTTTGTTGCTTCTTTGCAGGTTGTGGTTGAAAGATATTCAAAGACTGATCTACCTGAGATGGAGAAGAAAAAGTAAGTTCTTTGGTTTGTAAGTGAATGAATTACTCACATGATATCGATCCAAACCATGGAAATCAAATCCATATACATTCTGCAAGCTTAAACATAATTCAATCTCTTTAAATATGCATTCACCTGATTCAATGATCATCAATGTTAGGATGTAATAACTCTGTTTGTTTTTAATGTATGAATGCTACTAACCAGTTTTTTTAAGGTTTTTTTGATTGTAATCCTTAATTATATCTAGAGTTTGTTTAGCTTTGATTTCTGACCCTCCCACTTTGGGGATTTAATGAAACGATTTTTAACCGTTTTCCAAAAAAATGTTAGGCTGTAAGCTAATAGCCATTTCTGTTCTTGGGTTGCTGCGAGTTCTTACTATCAAACTTGAATTCACTGTTTGTTATTTCATACTTGAGAGTTTTTCTATTCTGATCTGATGATATTTCTCAATCTGTGATCGACTTGAGAAAAGGTGCCTAGCACCTCGGGACATGTCTGTTGGATTAATGTTTATTCACATTCTTCAAGTTCTTACTATCAAACTTGAAATCACTATTTCTTACTTGAGAGTTGTTCTATTCTGATCTGATGATGTTTTCTCAATCTGTGATCGAATTGAGAAAAGGTACATGTCTGTTGGATTGTTTATTCGCATTCTGCAAGTTCTTACTATCGAACTTGAAATCACTGTTTGTGACTTGAGAGTTTGTTCTATTCTGATCTGATGATATTTCTCAATCTGCGATTGAATTGAGAAAAGGTACCTAGCACCTCGGGACATGTCTGTTGGATTGTTTATTCACATTCTGAGCAAAAGAATGGAATTGGAACCTGGGAAAGCTATGTTTGTGTTTGTTCAAAATACACTGCCTCAAACATGTAAAGTTTTTCTTCCCCTGTCTTAACATGGTCAAACCGCTTTCTTTCTACTTTGCGCTACTAATGGGTATGTTCTTACAGCAACGTTAATTGAAAACATATATACATCGTTCAAGGATGAAGATGGATTCCTTTACATGTGCTACAGCAGCGAGAAAACCTTTGGCTGATGTTTATTATTGTTCATTTTGTGTTGAAAAATGTTAATATCTAGTTATTTACTTAGCAAACTGTAATAAGATAACATTGACAACATTTCTATATATGATATGATGATATATTAATTAATGAAAAGCTTTAAGGGTAGTTTGTTTCATGCTTAATCAATTCAGCTTAGAACGCATTTCGCGCACTATGTTTGACCTAATAGAGTTTAAATGACCCATTGCTCTCGATGTTTGGCCAGTAGTGTCTAAATGATTTATGGTTGCTAAAACCCTTGAAATTGAGGACCTTTTCTTTCATGCTATCTAATATGGATATCTCATCTAACATATATATAGGGATGGCAATTTCAACCAATGAAAACCGAGTCAAACTGAATTGAGCATTCCTTAAGGCTGCTCGTAGTTTGACTCCTTAAGGCTGCTCGTAGTTTGACTTGAGTTTGACCGATTCGAGCTGACTCGTTTAATATTCGAATCAAGTTCGAGCTCACATAATATTTGTCGAGTTTTTTCGAGTCTGAAAATAAATAATATATTTATTTTTAATATTAAAACATAAAGTCTAAAACAAATATTTTTTTCTTCACAAATATTTATAAATTTAATTTTAGTTCAAGTTTTTCGAGTCGAGATCAAATTTATAAACTCGTTCGAACTAAAAACAAAATACTCGAACTAAAAACAAAATACTTAATCAAGTACTTACTCATTTGCATCCTTATACTCCACCTAACTCTAAAATATGTATAAAAATAAAAGATAGGTAAATTCGGTTCTAAATGAAATAGGAGGAGGAAGGAATTTGAAACCACTAATGTCCCTAATTATAATAATTATTTTTGCATTTATTTTCCCTATTATTTATTTATAATGTATTAATTTTTTTTTTGATAGTGTGAAGCATGTATAGATCGTGAACCCATCAAATTTTTGTCAGTCTTAAACACAAAGTATTCAGAAAATATAGTTTACAAACTTCTTCTATTTATTTATTTATTTATTTTTGACAATTTCAAACCTTTTTTCAACTTATAAAAATATTGCCTTGAAAGTTAGGAGGAATCTATACATATAGCACGGTTAGAAGTAATATATTATTGAAATCAATAGTCAAATAATATATAGGTGTCATATTAATTAAAAAGTAATATATATTTTTTTAATAATCATTATATTTTAAAAAATGAGAATTATGTAAAATAGGGGAATTCTTTTACATTCTGATAGTAAAAAAAGATAATACATACAATTATCCATTATACTAAAATTGTGTTAAAGCAATTATTATTTTAAGTTTGTAGTTATTGAGTTCTACATTTTGTAATGAGTTAATTACTTATTAAACTTTATATATAAGTAATGAATTTTAAAATATAATAAGATTAAAAACAATTGCTTACATCTCAGCACGTTTTCATTACTCTCATAACATATATACCAAACTAAATTATTTTATTTAAAAATCACAATATCAATTAATCACTCTCCATCAATCTTGACAAAGAGAGTAAATAATATAATCTTGTCTCTCTCTCTAAAACTGTGTAGAAGGAATAGAATGATGAAGTGCCAGTACCGGAAAAGGTGTGGCCGGAATTATCTAGTATTTTTTATAACAATAGTATTAATAATCTCCGGCGCCGGAGCAGGTAGGGCGAAGAAGGTAAAACTCGTGGAGAACTTTTACCGATCAAGTTGCCCTCCGGCGGAGTATATAGTGAGAAGTGTAGTCAACCACTTTCTCTCATTAAACCCTGGCCTCGGCGCCGGTCTTCTTCGTTTGCACTTCCATGATTGCTTTGTTAAGGTAATTAATATCTTCATTTATATTTACGTATGCATGGCCAACAAAAAAAAATAAAAACATATTTAGGAAAAAAATAACACCAACAATAAAAACATTTATTATAAAATGTAGGGTTGCGATGCATCGGTTTTACTAGATTCAATAACCGGACAACCACTAGTAGAAAAAGACCATCCAGCCAACAATGGCAGTTTACGTGGCTTCCAAGTAATCGACGCCGCCAAAACAAAACTCGAAACAACATGTCCAGGAATCGTTTCATGCGCCGACATCCTCGCTTTCGCCGCACGCGACAGTATCTACAAACTCGGAAACATATGGTACGAACAACCTTCCGGTCGCCGTGACAGCACAATCTCTCTCTTAACCGACGTTTCCGGCAACCTCCCTCCTCCTTTCTTCAACGCCACCCAAAACGCCGCCATTTTCGCCAACAAGGGTTTCAATGCCGTCGAAATGGTAACCTTATCAGGTGCACATTCAATTGGGATCGCCCATTGCAGTTCGTTTGCTAGCCGATTATATCCGACCGTCGATCCGACGATGGATCGGTCGTACGCGGCGGTTTTGAAGAGAATTTGTAAAGGAGATATGGCGAAGACGACGGTGAATCAGGATGGGATTACGCCTGATCGTTTGGATAATAAGTATTATGTGGATTTGATTGGTAATAAGGGTTTGTTTGTTTCGGATCAGAGTATGTTGATTAATGAATCGATGAAGAAGGAGGTGGTGAAGAATGCTAGGTATGGTTCGGATTGGTCGAGGAAATTTGTTACTGGTATGGTGAAAATGGGGAAACTTGGGGTTTTAACGGGAAATAATGGAGAGATTAGGTTGAATTGCCGTGTCAAGAATACTAATTAATCAAGAATACTAATTAAGGTTACTTGTGGAAATATCATATGTCTGTTACATATTTTATAATTATTTTTGATCTATTTCTAAAACAACTAATTATATACTTATTTTAATTTGTGTAAAAGACTAATGATAAAATATAAAATCTACAAGTAATGACGAAATATGTCTAAGCACAAAGATTGAAATAATATCATGAGTTTTTGTTAACCTTATTAGAAGAATGAACGACACATTATTCAAATAATGTATAGATAAAAAAAATTAGAAATAACATGTTTTTAGCTAATATTCTAAAGAATACATTTCAAATTATAGTATACCGTATATAGTTTTAAAAAATTGTAAGAATGTTATAAAAAGTAGACGATTTGTCGAGATATTTGGATCGATATGAATGATATTATTCCCACGTGAAAATGAGTCTCGATCATCCAATTGAATATAAAAAAAAATGTATATGTCTATTGATTATGCAAAAGTGAAAAACAAAACTCACTCAATATACCTCAAAATAGTTAGATTAAATTTATGTATTATTCTTTAACATTACAATTACAATGCAAATGCTTAATTATATGTGATTCTGAATATTAATCAAATGTTTGTTTTGTTCAATGAAAACGATTAATTTGTCTACTTTGGAACATTTAATGAAATATAAAAAGACGTATATGATAGTTTCAAAATTTACTTTCCACTTTGTACCACTTTCACACTAATATGTGGATTTTTCCTTCTTTTTATTACTTTTGACTTATTCTTTAAATTGTGAAGGTGATACATAATAGAACCTATCATTTGGAACCGACCTCAAATATAAATTATTCTTAAAAAAAATTAATTAAAAAAAATATACTAAATTATATATCTTTATTATTTAACTAATAAAATAGTTATTTTTGAAAACATTTGGTTTTAATAATTTTAATATTTTTTTTAGTTGGATTATAATATTTATTAATTGTATTATATGGTAGATAAATTATTTAGTCAATTTTTAAAAAAACTCAAGTTGAGGCCCAATACTGTCTTAAAGAAAACATTTCAATTTTGAGGTTGGGCTTTTGAAAAAGGCCCACTTAACAGATAATAATCTTAACCTAAATAGGGTTCACAACTATATAACCTATCTTTCTTCTCGCAGCCGTCGCCATTTCTAACGAAGCGGATAGAGATACATAGAGAGAGAAATTGTGAGAACGAGAGCAATCGAAGATGCAGATCTTCGTCAAGACCCTAACCGGGAAGACGATTACCCTTGAGGTAGAGTCATCCGACACCATCGACAATGTCAAGGCAAAGATCCAAGACAAGGAAGGAATTCCTCCAGATCAGCAGCGTCTGATCTTCGCTGGAAAGCAGCTCGAAGATGGACGAACCCTAGCTGATTACAACATCCAGAAGGAATCAACTCTTCATCTTGTTCTCCGTCTTCGCGGTGGTGCCAAGAAGAGAAAGAAGAAGACCTACACTAAGCCAAAGAAGTTGAAGCACAAGAAGAAGAAGGTGAAGCTCGCTGTTCTTCAGTTCTATCAGGTTGATGAGGCTGGCAAAGTTCAGAGGCTTCGTAAGGAGTGCCCTAACGCTGAATGTGGAGCTGGAACTTTCATGGCTAATCATTTCGATCGTCATTACTGTGGTAAGTGTGGACTCACCTATGTTTACCAGAAGGCTGGAGGCGATTGAATTTAGGGATCTATCTAATATTGCCCCTTGAAAGACAGTTAGTAAACTTTCTTTAATGTCTGTTTTGTTATTCGTATGAGGATGTTTTACAATTTTTCTTTTTTTGTTGCAAATCGACTTTGGTTAAGTTTTGAATGATTGGTATGAATCTTTGTTCTTTATGGTTTCAAAGGTTTCTTTTTTACTTGATTGATTATATTTTGCAACCTAATTTAGTACATCTTAGATTGAACATTGAAGGAAGGTATATGATGTCTCATAAACTACCTTAGATCTGTAATTTGGAAGATGCTTGCTGATAATAGAAGTATTCATCTGGTACAGAATTGGGGATGTATATTGAAAAGAGCCTCTGTTTTGTCTGTTCTTCTTCACATGTACTAATCATGGAAACCTTTGGTTGATTTTTTATTTTTAAAGGTTGTTTATAATGAACTATATCAACCATAAATTACAATGACCAACCAAGTTGATTAATTTTCTTTTTTGATGCAACTTTTGAATGATTTTTATGAATGTTTGTTCTTTATAGTTTCGAAGATTTATGTTTTACTTGATGATTATATCTTTTCCAACCAAATTCATTATATCTGAGATTGAACGAATGTATATGATGTCCCATAAACTACCCTAGGTTTGTAATTTGGAAATTCTTGATCATACTAGAAGTATGCATTTGGTAGAGAATTGGGCATGTAAATTGTAAAGATCCTCTGTTTTTTCTGTTCCTTCTTCACATGTACTGTTGGCTGATATTTGGACAACTTACTTAGTAATCATAGAAACCTTTGTTTGATTCTTTTTTTTCAAAGATTGTTTATTAACAACTATCAACCATAAGTTATAATAACCCATCAAGTTCTTGGTCTAATTGCTTCTTGAAATATACAGATATTTGCTTATCTGGTGTTGCTGTATTTTTCTAAGTTTTGAATGATTGTTATTGATGTTTGTCTTTTACGGTTTCAAAGATTTATTTTTTACTTGATGATGATCTTTTGCACCTAATTCAGTACATCTGAGATTGAAGGAAACTAAATGCTTTCCCATAAACTACCCTAGAATTGGCGATGTAAATTGAAAAGATCCTTTGTTTGGACTGATCTTCTTCATATGTACTTGTTGGCTGATATTTGGACAGCTAACTTGCTTATCATATTCACCTTTGTTTGATTCTTTTTTTTCAAAGATGGTTTTTATGAACTAAATCAATTATAAATTACAATGACTAATCAATTTTTTTGTTAATTTGCTTCCTGAAATATACATATATTGCTTCTCTGGTTTAGCTGTTTTTGTTGATTTGTTTGTGATCTTTTATGTTGATTGAGTAGATTTTTGATCTGTTTGGATTTTGATTGAGTCAATAATGCGTTTGATCTAATGCCCTCAATATTCAGTTCATTTAGTATTGTCAAAATTTGGTCCCAAGTTAAGTTGAATTACATTTAACTAGTTCAGTTAGCTTTCATGATTATCATATTTTTCCTCAAAAGTTTATCTTAAAACAGATGTTTTCTTGCTTATTTGAAGGTCAAGGAACCTCCACATTCTTCCTTTGTTCTATTCTCACCTTGTAGAGTATATTGTCCTGAAATTTCTCGTGTTGAGAACTAATCATATTTTCATACCAATGTTTCTTAAATTTACATTTTTTTTATCAAATAAAATTAAAATTTAGTTTTTAACTACTATTATTAAAATGTATGTTTTCAATATTTAAGCTAAATTTGTAGTTTTGGAACTTAAAATTGATAGTCAATACCATTATTATCAAATTTCTACATAATTATGTATCTATAAATGTGAGTTTGAAAACTAGTACTTATTCTATTTGGGTTATTTAAATATTTCAAATCAATTCAATATAATTTTAGTACATTTCTTCTATTACATCAATCAATATATATTTAAATATTCTTTATTTTTATTTTTTCATATTTTATTATTACATGTTTATTACCTTTCTAAGTATTTACTCATTCTTACATTTTTTATTCTATATTGATTAATTGTTTATTGTTTGAACTAATAATTTTGTTCTATTTTAGTGTCAGATTAGTTTACAAGATTCAATTGTTTTCCATTTGGTGCTTTGCATCATGTTTTAGTCTTGCAGTATTATTTATGAAAGATTATATATATCTCTAATCTCTGTAGTGACGTGAGACCATCGAGACTATCCAAGATGTAGGTAGTTTAACCCAACCTCAAACCCTTTTTTCCCGTTATTTATGTGGTATCCCGAAATTGACCATCCAAGATGTAGGTAGTTTAACCCAACCTCAAACCCTTTTTTCCCGTTATTTATGTGGTATCCCGAAATTGATCGCAGTTATTTAGGTGGCATCTCGAGATTGAAGAGATCGCATTCCTCTCTGAAACCTGAAAGAAAGAGATGAATTGGGTAAATAGAAATGGAAAAGAGATTTTAAATTGTTAAGGGTTCATGATTTTGTTGCAATTAACCTACAATATCCAACAATTACATGTGATGTGGTCAAGGTGATATTTGAAGTCTATTTTGATGTAATATATAAGTTTAACTTAAAACCTCAGTTTTGACTCAAGTTGGACTTGTAGTAATTCAACCTAGGGTTAAAGGTTGGTGGTGTTCACACTTCATTGAAATCTGATTTGACAATTGATAAAAACCAGTCAATTTTGGTTGTGCTTATATCATAATTTCAATTAAATGTATACAATATAATTGAAGGAAGCTCATTTTTCTCATAAGAGGACAATAATGAGAAGTTATCTTAATAGTGAAGAGAAATTTCATGGAAAATGTATAGAAGTTGTGAAATTAAATATTTATGTTTTCTTATACTTTATTCTAAGTTATTATTATTTTAGTTTTTTTGTACTTTTTGAGGAAATTCAAATTGTCTGGTCTTAGAAACTCTTCATCAATTGACATAAAAATACAATTTAATTCTAAATTATAAAATATAGTTTATTGTATATTTATGCTAAAGATTTTTTTGAAAATATAAATTTTCATTAAACTATTTATAGTTAATTTTTCATTTCCTTTCTACATAGTTTGAAAAAATTACTTTGCTTCACTCTTATAACTTAATTCTTTAAGGGTTTGTTTGAGTAAAAGGTTTTTTTGAGTTTTACTTGGGTTTTATCTTAAAAATACTTGTTTGGTAAAAATTAAAAAAAAATTGATTTTTAAAATTTGAAGACTAATTTACCCTTTGACTTTAAAGAATATGGTGTAGGTGAAAATATAATGGTTTAGAAAGAGATGGAATAAAATTTGAGAGTAATTTTGGTATTTAAATAATAAAATTATTTAATTTGATGGTTGATAAGATGTTTGAGTTTTGGAATAAAAACTGTATTTTATCCCAAAATATTAACGAACTCGAACTCTATAATAATTTCAATTCTCAATTATGTTTGGTAAAGTTTCTATTAAAACTGGTTTAATGTTAAAATTTTATTTGATAATAATAATAAAAAAATAAGTTTATTAAATTTTTAATTATTTAAATTATTATAATATTTTAATATTATAAAATTAAACTATTTTAATTAATAAATTAAGTGATTTAATGATTAAAAAAAAATAATTGAATGATTTAGTTTTTGTTAAAAAAAAGTTCTAATAAAATTCAATCAAACCAACACTTGACATGATCATCTACTAAACCAAATAATTTAGATTTGATATAATTTATTCTTTAATGGTTTAAGTAATTTTACGACATTGTAATTTATTGCTAGCTTATAAGTTATATGATGCCGTTATTTCACTCATTTAGATAAAATAAAAATAGATAAAGAAGAATAAGTGTTAGTTTTAGGAATTCGATTTTTTTTTTTTTTATTTGGGTGTTTCTCTCCCAAAAATTTATGTTTGTTCTAATAAATAAATAAATAAAATTTGTTTTAAAATTATTGACCAAATTATCTCAAAATTATTAATATTATTTTTTATTAATATAAAATATAATATTTAAGTAAAGGTTAATTTCAATATTTAAATTAATAAAATAATTGATATGTTTGTTAAGTTTTGAAATAAAAATATGTAAATATTATAGATCAAACAAGTCAATGCGTATCTATATATGCCCACTTCGAAAATAAAATAATATAGAAATTACTCTCTAATTTCTTAAAACATTTCAATTTATTTATAAAAAAAATTTAGTTCATCCAAATTACTTTTTAATTCCAGAAATTTTGTAATTTTTCTGACCAATCATATTGCGCCACGTCATTCCCTCCATAATCCCTAATTATTTTGATGCTATCCACATTCAGGTAGTGTCTCCATTCGATGTTACACTACAGGTGTATCCAACTCATGAAATGACACTTATATACAAAAGTGAAGCATCACCTCCCTTATTTGTTGATTTTTTTCCTCTTTGTACATGTGGCGCTTTCTTAATGAATAAATGCACTACATGCAGCATCAAACTAACTTATCTGCATGTATTTCACACATAAAATGATATATATACAAAAGTGAAGCATCACCCTTCTTATTTGTTAATTTTTTTCTCTTTTACAGGTGACGGTGCCTTAATGGATACATCATACATGCATTATGCATTGCCTGTATGAGAGCATCCCCATCGGTAAGTACAAATCTGATGTGGACAGAATTTGTACCTGGGTACACTAATGGGGAGATGATTACAAATCTAGAGAAAGAAAGATGAGTAGCAAAGTTTTGCTACCGGGTACAAATGAGAAAAAACCCAAAAAAGTGGTCCTCACCCCACTTTTTTATGCAAAAAAATATATTGTATGAATTAGATGATGTGGATGGTGAGACCACAATTGTACTTGAGATGGTTGGGGAATAGAGATATAAATTGAGAGGTATAATTTATTTGTGATGTGGCTGCCGATGTGGCACATATTTGTACCTATGTATGGGTACAAGGATGGGGATGCTCTGAGGGTTAATTCGATGCTACCACCACCAGCACTGATCCCACTCATGAATTGACACCTATACACAAAAGTAAAGCATTACCTTTTTCATTTGTTGGTTTTTTTCTCTTTGTACATGTAACGCTTTCTTAATGGATACATGGACTATATGTACGATATCATCAAACTAACCCTTTAAGAGTAACATTAAACTAACCCCAATTCTATCTCATATTCATTTCTCTAAAAAAACACAAAAATGAGACCAACCATCTCAAATTGCTAACGTTAATAGGTGATCGTAATAGATGAATAGATGACGTGATGATGATGCTTTAGTAGCAGTAAAACGTTGAGAAATTGCAGGTTTGACAAAAACATGCGAACTGAGTCAAATTAATATAATACCCAAATGAGTGAGTTCTCACCACCGACCATCAGGCGGCTATATAATGACATATCTCTCTCCCCGCTGTCTCTCCCCGCTGTCTCTCCCCCTCTCTGTCTCTATATATATAAGGCCCCGTTTGATCTTAGATTAATAATTGTCTCTCTTTTGCAGCAATGGACGGTGAAAATCATAGGATGGAAAAGGGAGAAATAGATGAGGAATTAGAGAAATTCTTATTTCTCATAGATAACTTTCAACAGGCTCGTGACCGGCGATTGAAAGAGATCATGAAAGAGCGGCAGCAGGAAATGACGGCGGCCCAGAATCTGCCGCCGGCGAACAAGAGGATTAAGATTTCTTCGTCGGCGTCGGCCGCCGGAGAAGGGAAAGTTTCCGGAGAAGTGCAAGTCATTAGTAAACCGATTAGTAAACCGTTGAATATGGTAATGAAGAATGAAGAGGGAAAACGTGATGGGTTGGATCTTGAACTCACACTTTCTCTCTACAAATAAATAAATAAATAAATAAATACAGATCTAATAATTAATGAATTGGTTTTACAAAATTAATAAATAAGATTATTGTGAAATAAAGTATATATTTTTAATTATTTTTGAAATTTTATTAATCATTCTTTAAATAAATATCGACTACAAAAATATTACCATTAACCCAACAGAGTAACTTAATAATAAGAGTCGGCAAAAAGACAAAAAATTTACGAATTTAATTTAATCTGAAAACGTTTTGAGTTGAAACGAAATTATGGCGTTGAGAAATCGGGGAGTCATTCTAGTACTCTTTATTAAAAAAAAATACAATTCAAACCATTACAAGAAAAAAAAAATCAAATTCAGGAAATTAAGCATTGAAAGGGATATCAAGTATCAAGATCATTAACAAGGATAATAAGATCTCTTTTCGAATTTCTTGACAGCATCATAACATAATAGTACTATAGGCGATTTGTGATTTCTTTGAAGTCAAATATTTAAAAAAATAATTGAGATATAAACATTGAGTTCAATTTCTAGTGACCTTATTGAACCCTCTTAGAGCTTACAATTGAAGTAATTTTTTTAGATATTTTATAAGAGAATAAAAGCCATAAATTCAAAAACTAAAATTGAGTACTATTTAATAATTTCATAATTATTTTGAAATCATATAATATTTTATGAATTTACATTCTATGGGCTGAATTTGAGAAATGGCTTTTGTTTATATTAAAGCCCATGGACCATGACTATCATAAGAGATTTTTTTTGTACCTTGGACAAACTTGAAACTAATTCATGACCTTAAACATTTTTTTTTATCTTTTATTTTAGGAATTTGGAATTGTGAAATATCGAGAAGAATATATGAACATATATTATAAGTAAGTTTTGATATAATAAAATCTGAAATATTATGATTGAAAATATATTAGATTTAAATAACTGAATTAATTCGATTAATCTGATTTGTACAAAAGTTGTAAAGTTAATTAATAACAAATTCGATTAAAATTAATTTACATGTCATTCGAATAGGTAGGGTTTGCAAAAAAACGGTAACCCAATCGAACCGATAGTTAATCGGTTTCATTTTAACGGTTTATTGATTAACCGGTTCTAGCGGTTTCGGTTAACCGGTTTTTTACTGGTTAAATGGTTCGGTTTTTGGTTTACCTATTTTTTAACGGTTTAATCGGTAAATCGGTAATAATTTAATTATATATTTTAATATTTTATAATTTGTATTAGTTATTTTATAAAAAATATTTAATAATTTATAATTTAATAATTTTTTAATTTTAAATTATAATTTTTATAGAATTATTTTTAAAAAAATTATAATTTATATAGAATTTTACAAAAATAAATTAAAAATAAACTGAAATAATTTTATAAAAACAAGTAAAATTATTTTTATAACGATACAATAACGTAATATTATAAATTCACAAAATCAAAATAGTTAAACAAATTAAAATTTGATGTCTTAACATTCGAGCTTCTGTTTTAACTTTCTGTCCAACACTTGGTTGGGTTGGTAAAAGACTAATTTTAATTTCAATATAATAAATTTTAATTTTCTCAAAAGAACCTATAAAAAGCTATTAAAAATAGCTATAAAATATATTATATTATTATAATAAAATTATATATTATAATATATTCTTAGATATATCAATAAAATATATTATAATAATATAATATATTCTAATAATAATATATTATATTATATTATAATATAATATATTATAATAGAGAAAAGAATAAAAAATAGTATATTAGGAAAGTAAAAAAATTAATTAAAAAAAAATATTTCATAAATTTATTACTTTATTTAAAAAATTGAATTATCGGTTTATGGTTAAACACGGTTAACCGATCGGAACCGACCAAAACCGGTAGAACTAGAACCGATAAAATCGATACCATTAACGGCCGGTTAACCGATTTGTAAAATAAGAGATAAAAGCGGTCTTAATCAGAACCGTTTAACCGACCGGTTGAACAGCCCTACCAATATGAATTATAATAAAATATTTTAATTTTTTTATGGAATAATAAAATTAGGGCTTTAGCAAGAGTCTAATGAAATTTCGAATATTTTTTTTCAAACCTAACCATTTGAGATTTATTATTATTAAAATTATAAAAAATAAAATTTTATCTTAACAGTTTCAAACGTTATTAACTTATTATCTTACGTGTCATTTATAAATAAATGGTAAAATTTATATCATAATTTAATTGATTTAAAAAAAAACAAGGTAAGATTTATAATACTAATTTAATCGATTTTCAGTTTTAACTAGGGTTTTGACTATCAAATCTCAAAGAATAGGTTATCAAAACTCTTCCTTTCTCGTTAAAATTCTAGTTAAATTAATTAAAAATATATTTTATTTATTTATAAAATGTTTGAAACGTTTAAGACAAAATTTCATTTTTGTATAATTTTCACGATAAAAAAGTTCATAGTTTTAAAAAAACATCTAAAATCTCAATTTGATCTTTAACAAATTATCGCATTGACTCGATATCTGATAAATCCGATGTAGATTACATTTAAATAAAATAAACTCAAAAACCAAAATATTTTGTTTAAAACATATTTGAGCTTGTAATGTATGGGACAAATTAAATAAATTATAATCCTCCTAATTGTCATTTCATTCATAAGAAATATATAAAGATTTATTTTATTTCCCGTCTTAAACTTGCATAATACTATATAAATATTTTCTGCAGTAATAATAAAAATTATTGCCCAGATCATCATCTTCACTAAATAGTCTCTTTGCGTCATATTTTAGCGTCAGAAGAAATAGCGTCGCAAAATATTTATACATTTAGACTTTAGCGACGCTTATTTATACGGTATAAACGTTTGGAAAATACCATTTTTCTCGACGCTTATTTATGAAGCGCCGCAATTGAACTGCGCCGTACATTTATCGACATTTATTCATATTATTTGAGCGACTAAGTTTGATATTGACAGATTTAGTTGAAATAATAATAACACACTGAAAAAGCCAAATTGATAGGAAATACAAAGCAGAAAAGATGACAAAGATCTTGAAATTATTATTACCATGATTAATTTCTCTGAAAGTGACATCAAAAGCTATCTTTGAGCTTCCATTTTCTGTAGCTTGGTCAACTCCTTTCACTCTCTTTAGAAGCATCTGGTTAATGCAGACCGACCACTCCTTTAATTTACTGTTCTTGGCATGCAGAAAAGTGCTTTCTTTTTAACCTTATCTTTCAAATTCAACGAACACAATCAAAGAACATCATTAATCGAGAATGAAACTCCACCACTCACTTGCGACAAATAGGTGAAAGATGTCATTCACTCTTTCCCGATCAACTTATCTTTGTGTTGTTTTAAACGCAATTCTATTAAAGACTATAATATCATCAATGCTAAATAATCGAGAATCAAACACTCATCTCTTAAAAATTGAGTAAAATCACGACGACTGTTGAAGTATATGCATGCATGCTAGTGAGTATGGATTGGAATTTGGACTAGTATTATTAATTAATCCATAATGATCCATGAAACAGAGGCACTTAAATACACTTGAGAATTTACAGCATAACACAGGTTACTCTAAGGAAGAAACCTAGCTATTAATATTACACAAGCAAAATTACAGCTTATTAAAATAAGGATTTCATTTTACATCAAAACAACAGCAACAACAACCATAGCAACACCAAAATCAAATTTCTGACTTACTCTTTCCCAGGTTAGACGATCTCACTTCTCCGGTTCTTGGGCTTTTTATGGCTCGTAACTCATTAATCCGAGGACTGTATGCTCTTTCCGACATTCTTGGACTCTTTAAGTCTTGAGCTGGTGTCGAAGAAGAACTCGTCACTTTCGGACTATTTATCCGCCTAATCTCGCCTCGGCTTCTTGTTATCATCTCATTCATAATCTCTCCATCGTCAGCATAAGTAACTCTAGTTCCACCAAGTGTCTCTACTTCCTGCTCCAAACAAATTCAACGATTACATTGAGAAACTCTAAGTATTAAAATTCTAAAGAAAATTAATGCAAGCAAATGTTTGTAATTGCAAAACAAGAAAGAAATATTTAGATGCAAAATGGAATCTATAAAACAAAACTCTAATCATTTGAGTTATCAAAGTAAGACATAGTTACAAAATTGTGTTGACAAAATGCGTTGAATCCTGTGTAACTTTTCTAGGAATCGTTTTTGTTTTGGTTGTAAATACGAGAAGCTGTTCTAGTTGCAAAGTAAAATCGTCGCTAAATAAGTGAAAAGATAAGTAATGGTTACCGTTGCAACTTCGAAAGGCAAAGCCGGGGATTCTTCGAATTCAGACGCGTCTAGATCCTGAAGAAACGCTCCCTTGAATAACTTAGGCATTATGTACTGTCTGACAGGTACTAGGAGCATGATCATAAGAGGAAACAAAACCCCGGCAATTGGCACCCATGTTATCCCAAAACAAACAAGCAAGTACGCCGTTTGAAATAAGGTAAACAACGCAATAGTCTTGAAAGGAACAGTCTCCACGAAGGTGGCGTGGTATTCCTCAAGAACCCTAAAAAAACAGTAATTAGCTCGACAATTCAAATTAAACCAAAACTAGGCCTAGCATGAACACGTTTTAAGAAAACTATACTTGTATCGTCTGCCCGGGGAAGTGAAGAGTAACAAAATCCTTTCCCAAAATTGGTTTCCGGGCAAGCTTTCGATTGCCATGAAAGCGAAGTATCCCCAAAGAACCGAAGTGGGAATCATTTTAAGGAGAGGCATGGCGGCAACACAAGCTCCAACCATTGCAGCTTGAAGCAAATTGCTTACACGTTGTTCTTTTACCTCGACAGGCAGTAATTCATCGATCTCTTTATCCACATCGAAGATGGTTTCATCAACAGGAGCATCGATATTCCCCATGCTTGTAGCTAACTGGATGGTTGACTCCTTCAATTCCTTTAACCCCTGATAAAATTATAAACAAGATAAGTTTTCTGCATTTATTGGAATTGCGTGTGTATCATAAAAACTTTATATGAAATCGGAAAAGTATTACTCCTGCGGATGATTGCTGCTGGTAGATAAGAGGAGTTTGCATTTGCTGATAAGCTTCTTGCATATTCCCATACAATTGTCCCAAGCTTGAGTTCTTTGCCATGCTCTTCTTTGCTGTCCCAACAAGACGGTTACGAAGCAACTGCACATTTGAATTATTCTACAGTTATTAGTCTCGAATAATCTGTTTAAATGACTGTTAAATTAATATAAAAGTTTCATTGGTTTTGCAATTTCAGTTCAAAAAAGAATTTCATAAAAATATTGTCAACATGTCTTACAACTATTTTTATGTGTCGCTAAATCTGCAACTAATCTTTTGCTACTTGCAGGTTTATTTGAAATCTGTATGATTTTTAAAGTTTCAAAAACTAGTTGTTAAATGGAAGTTGATTTTGTAGTGAAGATTCTTTCAGTCTCTTTCATTAGATTCCGAAAGCAACAAACCTGGTGTTTGAGAGTGGCCAGACTCTTTGTATGCATCGGAGACTGTGGAATCACTCCGTTTGCTGGAGGGATTCCGAGCAATCCACACATTAAAGTCTGTGAATAGGAAATTTAGCCATACAACATATATACTTGGAGAACAAAAATAATGGACGAGTATAAAGAAGAGACAGAAAATACCAAGAAACCAAGAAGAAGCAAATCATAATGGAAAGAAGGAGGTTTTCTCAGATTGAATTCCTTCTGCTGTGCAAGTTGGGAAGCCACACTGTGGTCGAAATAGTAAAGAACCGCAATCATTGTAGCCGGAACGAATGCTCCAAGAATGTAAATAACCGGCACATCCAGCATATCCTAAAGTAGTTCAAACCGAGAAAATTAAACTACATTTTTTTAAATATATGTCAAAGAAATAACAAAATTTCACTTTTTTTAAGCCTTGCCTTGATTACGGTCCAATTCTGGTATGCACCAGGAGACCATGGATTCGGGCTGACAAGCCTTCGAGGAATCCCTTTCGGAATAGACCCCGATGGTATGTAAGAAATGGCTGTCCAAACAAGGACCATTATAGGAACTCCATAATCTGCTATAAGACTTCTAAGCCAACCTATTTGGAAGAAATCAATCAATAAAGGTATTATACAAGAGAAAGTACTAATGGGTAAAGGAAAACAAATATATTTACCTGTTCCATATCGCCACGATCTTGCTTTTCGGCTTCTTAATGCTGTCAAAAGAAGACCAAAGGATAATACCAAAGCAAACAAACCATTTGCAAATCTCCATGAAGGTATGAATTCAGTTAAACTTGGATCTTCACGTTTTGGTATAAGAAATTCGTCTATGAGTCCCTGCCATCATTCAAAATTCGTCTCTAAGCCCTGATTCACACTTATAACTACTAATTGTTATACAAAAATAAGAAGAAGCAAACCTTGATGGCTTGTTGCATGAAGAGCATAGCAATAAGCAAACCAAATAATTCTCCAGCCAAACGGGTAAATCGGTTTATAATGGAGCAAGCTCCTAAGATAGCCAATAAGAACAACAGGATTGATGTCCAAACACACACCCTGAAAAATTTCAAATTTTAAAATGGGATCGGTATGATAGAACAAGATGTATTTTCTAATAGTTACCATCCGGTCCATGCAAGAAATAGGCCGCGACCCAGATCTTGCCTCTCTTTCGCGAAATTGAACATGAACGTGTACATTATGACAGTTGGCTCAGCAACTCCCAAGATAAGTAAAGGCTGACCTCCAATGATAGAGTGAATGATACCACAAATCGCGGTTGATGCCAAGGTTTGCACTGCTGTAAGTACTCCATCTACAAAAAAAAAACACATAAAGATTGAGCATTGACTATGAGGAAATCTTTGAAGAAATTGAAACTTACCAGTATTTCTCTCAAGCTGTTCTCCAAATGAAATGACTGGAATTGCTGAGGCAAAGAATATATAGGTTGTTGGAGCCAAAATCCTGAACAGACATTAATTTGAAATTATGGATCAAAAGAAACTATACATGTCAAATCCAAGAGTGGATGATGATGATGATACAATAAGTGTATATGCATAATTGAATATGCAAAACCAGAACTTTATAAATAGAATAAGAATATTAACTTCAGTTCAGTTCAGTTAGCTAAAAACTTTATAAATTATTGATGATTCTTTAGAGTATGAAAAGACATGTTTAATTACCTGAAACCAGCTTTGATCCCACCAGTCCAATCTTGTTTATAGCACTGTAGTCTTCCTTTAAGATCGTTTTTTATTCCACGAAAAGGGACGAAAGATTCATCCATGGTCTCCCTTTTAATTATTTTGTCAGGAATGAAATGTAAGGTGGGTCGAGAACAGAATTAGCGATGGGCTTGAATGTACATTGCTATGAACATGAAGATGAAACACGAAATTACATAAGATGGGTTGAATCAGGGACAAGACAGCGAAGAGGGTTGTTTTGCTTCGTTGTTGTTCAGACGTTTTGTCGAACAGCTTGCGTGCAGAGAAGGAGTGAGGAAGGATCTGATTTATATAAGGTCTGAAACTGATGCAAAGAAGGAGAGAGAAAGGGTATTTGGTCAAAAGGAATAGGAGGAGACTGGGATCTTCATTGTCATACTGAGAATCATACTCTCTTTCTTATTACAGTAGTTAATTCATGGAAAGAAAGGTTGAAGACAAGCTGGCATAGATTCCATCTCATTCCTATTGGATCAGACATGTGGCCCTGCGAGTTAATCGTTATTAATGTCTCCCTTTCCAAAGTAGACACTATTTTATAAGATAAAATGAAATCATCAACAATGCAAGATTAATTGAAACATTCTATAGAACAAGCTTCAAAACCCTGTTTTTTACTCATATAAAAACATTACAAGAGAAAAGTAATATTTCAAATTCATTAGGGAAGGTTTTTCGTGTCTAAATTCGATTATCATATAATACGTTTCAAGTTAAAGTGAAGTTACGACGATAATGGTCATACGAAATTCACTTACAATTTGTGAAGAGGGTATAACATTGTCTGATTCATACAAGTTTTGGAGACGTGAAAGACGAAAAATATAGTTTTTACACTAAGAGGGTGTGTTGGAAGATTGTTCGTCTTTTGTTTTGTTTGATTTTTCTTGTATTTTCTATATTGATTCATGATGGAAGTCATGCTTTTGTCTTGTTGGTGGATATATGTTAGTTTTGATTGAATCACTATAATTCTCGATGTTGTTTCATTGTTTGTATGCTTGTTTTTTTATCCGAGTTCTTGTAGAGTGGAACTATACAGTACCAGATACGAAATAGATCATTCAAAAAATAAGGTTTTTTTAAATAAGTCAATTTATTTGGGATCATGTCGATCTACTCTTTTTCCTATTCAAAGATCACCCTTTTGTCTATAACCTTCAAATTGTTGATTAATCGCGAGAAAGGAGTGCATCTTGTTGACACCAATTGTTCTCGTTTTACTTTTACAAATTAAACAATTGATTAAGTGGAAACTTCTAACTTACTCATAGAACACAATAACTCATCAATTTCAAATTTATATTATTTTAATAAAAAATGGGAACTTTGCTTCTTGTTTTTTGATATAATGTAATAAAATAATGATATAATATAAAGTTGAACTAATTTAAAACTCTATATTATTACTTTTGACTTTATTTAATATTAATGAATCAATATTGGGCAGAGTTAGTGTCAGCTTGTAAAAGCCATGATTTCTCTCAATATTATATTATTGATTACAACAAGTAAAAGAGATAAAAAGAAAAAAGTTGGCACTAATAAATTTAACCCAATAAAAGATTGATTTTTTTTTTTATGTAAAGGGTGTTTGCATGACAAAAATAATAATAATAACAATGGCCAATGGCCAACAACTATAAAGGAAAGCTTACTTGACCTCAAAATTTACATGCAATAATTAAAGTGCCCATTGGAATTTGAAAGATACCCTAAGATATATTGGATCTATAAAAGTTTATTGTTTTTTTTTTTAAGAATTTGTTGGTTAACTATGCAATTTGAATTAAAATTAAAATTTGGAGTTTAATTCCAATTTTTAGGTTGGATAGAACATTTAAGATTAAAAATTAAAATTAAAATTAGATCAAACCAATATAATTTTATAATTCTCGAATTTATTTTTTTAAGTTAGTAATTCTAATATTTTTTCAAACAAAATATCTTATTTTATCATTTACAACATGATTAACATGTTTAACTGATGATTTTTTTAAAAATTTATAATGTGAAAATGTAGAACTATATACATATATATTTAATTTAGTAAGTTAATATTTTTCAACCGATATATGTTTTTTTTTTTTTTAATTTAAGAAGTAAATATGTCGAACCTTATTTTGTTTTGAATTTAGGAAGACAACCTATCCTACATATATATTTCTTTTAATTTAGGAAGTTAACATGTCGAATCGATATTTTTTTTTCTCTAAGAAAAATTGAACCCAGACAAAACTATATCATAATTGATTGTATCAAACAAATAGATAATATATATTAAAATTACTTTTATTATATTCTTGAAAATTGAAATTGAATCAAAATTTTATAATTTTTAAAATCATAGAATTAATTCAAATAGAGTATTTTGTAATTTTTACTACTAGTTTCTTCTATAATCTAACACATCTTATGTAAAACACAGGCCTACAATGATGAGATAGAATATACACCACAAAATAAAAGTAGTTTTTTTTCATGTATAGTTAATTAACCAAAAGACCTTTCAAAACAGAACCATGGGTTTTTGTTTGATGGAGGTTCCTATTGAAATGATGTTGTCTAGCACCTCCTGCAAAAATTAAAAAGGTTTATTCTCACACTCAATGGGCATGTAGAATTATTTGGGGGAGGGAAGTAGAAGTGTAAGGTGAAGACAAAACCATCTGTCAATGAGATAATTTTCAATTCACCTCCTTTGATTAAGTGGTGGGTAGGCCACTTTTTTATGATTGATCATTATTTCGCCTAAATTCGAAGATCACTTTGGCAAATTTGTTAGCAACTTCTCTTCTCAACACATGATCATGATCCATGTGGGTTCTTGGCTTTTTCTAAAAGTTTAATGCTTTAAGATTAGATTAAAGGCAAACCCCTCTTGGAGGTTTTATGTTAAATGTATCAAATGGGGGGCCAAAGTTTGCCATGATTAAGCCTAATCAATTTCATTTAATATAATGCTAGTGTGTTCCTATTTTTTGGGTACCATGTAATAGCAAGTGGAAGATTAAGTGCTTGTTTGATCTGGGTTTATTTTAAAATATTATCAATAATAAAGCAATGATCATATTTTAATATTTTAGCTAATCATTTGAAAAATTAAAGCTAATTGTGTGTTAAAGCCTTGTTTTACCTTAGTTGTTGGTTGGCTCAAAATTGAAAAAGACACCATTGTGAGAGTTGCAAAATCATTTCCCTGTAGTGGGTATTGCTAACCCATATATTATATTTGTTTTCAGATATAAAAGATAGATATTTAGTACGAATGATAACCAAATTATGAATTTCCATTCAGAGCGCTTTAAATGGAAATGTAAGATTATTATTGTGGGTGTCATGCTAGTTCACCGCAATAAAAAATAATAATAAATGATAATCAAATGAACTAACAAACCATTCTTTGAATCTTGTCCAATGTCAATTGTATATAGCAGGCTTTCATAGGAAGAGATCAAGGTGTATGTTAATAGAAATCATAGTCATGGTGCCAAAACTTAACAAAGTGTCTCCTCTCAAGTAAAAAAAACTCAACCATGGTGCAAAAACTTAGCCATGGCGTCTCCATCTCGGTCAGAAACCATGCTATGGTGCCAAAACTTAACCAAGTGACTCCTCTCAAGTCAAAAAACAATATTATGATGCAAAAACTCAGCCATGGTGCAAAATCTTAGTCATGGTGTCTCCATCTCGGTCAGAAACCATACTATGGTGCCAAAACATAGCCAAAATACATCCTTCTAGATCAAAAACCATGTCATGGTGCAAAAAGAGAAAGCCTAGCATACTTAGAATCAACAGAAAACATAAAACAAACCCATATTAAGATTCAAGCTATATATTAAGGAATTTATATTCCAGAGGAAACCATGTCATGGTGCAAAAAGAGAAAGCCTAGCATACTTAGAATGACATTTTGATTTGGATTCTATACTCTACAAAGAAATGTGAGCTTAAAGTGTCTAAATTTGATTGAGATTCAAGCTATATATTAAGGAATTTATAGTCCAGAGGAAACCCACAAAGATGGGTTGTTTGTGTTCATATGCAACAGTAGCTAACAAAGCCAAAGTTTAATCTGAATCAACCAAAATAGGCAGACAAAGAGATCAAGAAACTTAAAACAGAAAAAAAGCTAGTCAAGAACTCTTCCTTTACAGACGCATTATCCTAAACTGAATCAATGGTTTCTTGTACCCAATCGAGAAACAGACAAAAGAAGAATCTCAGTATTGGTTAGTGGATTACACCTCTCAAGTCTCATCATCTGATGAGGAAGAAGAGCACAATGATAGAAAAAAGCCATTACTAAATTAGGCAAGAGCATTTCGTCGAGCAATTTTTCTGCAAAATAAAATAAAAAAATATTATGCGGTGAAGGTGGATCGAACACCTGACCTTCAGATCTTCAGTCTGACGCTCTCCCAACTGAGCTATCCCCGCGAATGAGTTCTAAATGTAATTAAACTTATTCAATTGCTAGTAATAAGATCCTTGTAATCCGGCTCAATCGTCACCAATATTGTTTGATGAAATCGGGGAGGACCAGATCAAATCTTTGAAAAGTTCTATATTCTCAGCCTGCAGATTCTCTTACTACGGTAATGAAAGCATCATTCTCTTTCTCTTTCTTCATGTAAATATGCTGCGAATCTCTTGAATGAAACGCATTGTCTTGAATCGGATGTTTATAATCATTATAGGTCTAGTTTAGATTGTTTTGCTTACAAACATTCAGACCTAAGATATTTCGATCCATTTGACTGGTATGATTTCATTTCAGATCTTATTATTACAGCTTAGATCGATGTTTCAGTATAACTGTATGATTTATGAATATGTGAATTGAAATGCTTTCCTACATTAGTTCTGATAATTCATATTTCTAGAGATAATTCATAAGCAGGGTAGAGATGGGGTTGTCTTTTACCAAGCTTTTCAGTCGGTTGTTTGCGAAGAAAGAGATGCGTATTTTGATGGTAGGTCTCGATGCTGCTGGTAAGACTACAATTCTTTACAAGCTCAAGCTTGGGGAGATTGTTACCACCATTCCTACTATTGGTGAGTATATGAATATACACAATCGAAATCTTCGAACTTACTGTTGTTTTCTAACAGAGGAAAATAATTTTAATTATGGTGGTTAGGGTTTAATGTGGAGACTGTGGAATACAAGAACATTAGCTTTACAGTTTGGGATGTTGGTGGCCAGGATAAGGTGTGTGGTTCTTATTACTTAGTCATATGATATGGGTGTCTCTTCCTTTTCCTGTTTACGAGACGTTTGTGTGATGTGGTTGACTTGTGTTGCTCGAGGCATTAACCAAATTGATCTTGTACTTTTCATAATCTAATGCCTGAAATTGGTAGCCTAAACTTAAGATCATGTATTAGTTTCTAGACCATGATATTAATATTCAGATTAAGATCAACAACATATTAACCCATGACAATCTAGAGCTGTACTCGTTGGGTGCAACTAATTAGTTCTTATATTGTTGATAAATTTGAAACTAGCTGGATATACATGTAATCCTATATTATATACAGCTCAGTGCTGTGTTTCGGTTTGAAGATTGAAAATGGCATCCATGTTAATATTTGGAAAGACCCTTGGCTATCTTACTTGCCTGGTCCGTTCTTCCACAACCGCACAATGCTAACATAAACATCATCTTAGTCTCACAATTGATCAACCAATTATCTACCCAATCTTGGAACACTCAATTTATCTGCTCAACTTTCACCCTAGAGATTGCATCATTCTCCAAATACCAATCTATGCTGAACTCACTTTTGATATATATATATATTTTTCTATTGAAAATGGTCCTGAAGGTTCTTACCCACGACCTTGTGGTCACGAGCCTTGTGCACTATCACCAAGTTAAACGAGCCTTCATTTGCTTTTGGTATTACCACATCCAAATCATCTTGGCTTTGTACATCTTCCATTTCCAATTCATTAAATCCAACATCACAAAGTCAAATCGCATTTGGGAAGCTCTATGGAGAATGAGAATACATGGACGGTTCAAATATTCCTTTGGAGTGTATTATCTATTTATTCAAACACACCATGTCACTCCATATACAAGTTCTGTAACCTTGTGCCTGATTCTGACTCACATATTTTCCTTCACTGGCAATTTAGCATGCCAGGCTACTGAGAATTTCTTGAACTTATTTTGTATTAGGATCATCTCCATCTGGCGAGCCAGGATTGAGTTTGTTTTCAAGGATTTAACTTCAAATGTGAACAAAACAATCCATTTTATTAACACACTATGTGGCATGAGCACATACTGTTTACAAAGTCATATTCTTCACTGCCAACCCATAATCTCATCCAGCAACTCTAGAAGTCCAAACTACATAACAAACGATCATTTGTGTTTTTCTGTGATGGCAACTCATCCAAGTACCAATCATATGCTGGTTACCTTCCTTAAGGCCAGGATTAGCTAGGACTGGGAGGCACAAAGAATCGTTAACAGAATTCAACCAGAAATCTATCTAAAGACAAATGTTTCTCAAATAATTGGGCCTGGTCAACTCAATTAATTGGTTATCAATCATTTTGATATACCTTCTATATTACTGGCTAACTATTTCAATGCTTGTTTTTCATTGTTTTTGCAATATAAATATCAAAGTTGTAGCGGAAAAAAAAAAGTCAGTCAATCATTTTCTTAACGCTGCTTCTTCCTTTCAAAACCTTTGGTAGTTTTGTAACTTTAGATATTTCAACATCATTTAAAGATTATGGTCTAATGTTGTTTTTATCATTCTCATAAAATGAATATGTATTCCAGATCCGACCATTGTGGAGACACTACTTTCAGAATACACAAGGGCTTATCTTTGTTGTTGACAGTAATGACCGTGATCGTGTGGGGGAAGCAAGGGATGAGCTGCACAGAATGTTGAACGAGGTAAGAAAGAAAATTTGTTTATTAGACCAATCATGAAACAATTCTAACCTAAAATGATTTATTCACACGATCATGCGCAGGATGAATTGAGGGACGCAGTACTGCTTGTATTTGCTAACAAGCAGGATCTTCCAAATGCAATGAATGCTGCTGAAATAACTGATAAGCTTGGCCTTCACTCACTCCGCCAACGCCATTGGTAAAAAAACAAATTATAAATCCCTAATCATTCAAAATGAAACTCATATTTGCGTTATATATATAGACCCCCATTTGGAAACACTTTGTGTTTTAGATCCTGTTACCAAATATGGGTGTTTTCAAATGAACCAATAATTTGAACAACAAATACATGTATGATAGGTACATCCAGAGCACATGTGCAACATCTGGTGAAGGATTGTATGAAGGATTGGACTGGCTATCAAACAACATTGCTAGCAAGGTGAGTAGTTCTCAATTCAAATATCAAAGATGATTTCAGAATCATTTGAAATCAAATCTGGCATCTAATATCCCTTGTAAATCATTTTTTGCAGTCGTAAGAGTTGAATTATTATCGAATTATCCTTAAGTTTGTGGAATAAAACTGCTGGAAGGAAGAAAGTATCGGGTTTGGTTCGTATTTAGTGTCTTGTTTCAAACCCGATGAATCTGTTGAAAACTTATGACAATGATATTGTTTTTTTTTTGTTTCTCAAATAGAAAAAAATGAAGAGAATCTATCACCTTATATTCTTTTGGTTTTCATATTGCTGATCCCCTTTGATGATGCCATATGATGTCACTTGTATAGATAATGAACCAAACAAACTTAATGCAAGACAGTTATCAAGACTATATAACAAAGGCAACTAAAACCACCACATGTTATAGGAAAGGTAAAAAAGAGAAAAGGACAAGTAAATAAAATCCAAAAGTGTATTGTTTTGGGAGTAATAGCATTAAATTTAGAAAATGTGATCTTGTTTGATGTGTTTTTGAAATTTTTGTTTATTTAAAAAATAAAAATTTTATACGATGAAAAAGTAAGTTAATCTCTAATTGAATAGGTTGAACTTACCATTGTAAATTTTTTTCGATCATGAAACTAATTATCTCACTCTAACTGAATGCGTTTTAAATAGGAATCAAACCCAAACCCGTAATTTTTTTTATACATTCCCCGTTACCAACCACTTAATTGCAATATTTTTTAATAAAAAAAATATATATAAGATATAGTGGAGAATTAGCTTGAGCACACTTAAGAGGAGCATAGTATGACAAGTGTTAGCTCTCTTCCACTATGTTGCCGTGTGGGGTTTTATTTGAAACTGTCTCTTCTATCCATCTCATTATACAAATAATATCATTCCATTACAATGGGATACAGCTCAACTGCATTCTCAATATTTTTTTTATATCAACATTCAAATTCAAAAAACTTTTTAGTTAAAATTTTTGAGGTTCTACACCTTCTATAAGATTGATTCTAATGAGATTAAAGTAAAAAAAAATATATTCTTATCTGATCTTGCTCTTCAACCAGAAGAGATTTTTTTAGAGTAAATAACAAATATTGTTATTATTATTTTAAGTTAAAATTTTGCATTAGTTACTATGGGTTGAAGATCAAGAAAAACACAACTTATGATATCCATGGTTAAGAACCTAAAAAAATTAAACACAGAATTATCATAAATAACAAGTATTATTCTTGAATTATTAGTTTTTAAGAGAAAAAATATTACGAGTTTAATTTTTAATTAAAACTTGAAATAAATTAGGATAAGTTTGAAATTGAAATGAGGCTGAGTTTTACGGATACATATTATTAAATTTGTTAAGATATATATCATTAAAATATTTTTTTATTTGTATTAATATTCAAATAATATATTTAAAATTAATTATTTTTTTTTTTCAAATTCAAATCTAGCTTTGAATCTAGAAGTTTTCCATCAGAATATTTTTTAAAGTAATATATTCATGATGTCAAATATGTCATGGAGTATTCTTAACATTCTTCAAAATTCTAAGTGATGTCAAATCAATTAGCTTCCAACTTAATACACTTGTTTTTTTTCTTAATTAGTTAATGTTTATATTAATTGACATGTCTCACTTTTAATAATACAAATCTAATTTGACTTTTTTTAACTAATAATAATGTTGGACTTATCTTAATATTGAAACCTTTAAAAGTTTTGATTCAATAAAGTGATGTTTGATTGTTTTATCTATGGGATAAACCCATTAATTCTTCTCCAATTTCAGGGTAGAATAATTCAATTTAGATTAATTATTTAAAAGTAAATTATAACAAGGTAATACCAATAATGCATTATTTCATATCTATATATATATTGGGATCACTGAGATTTTGATAGTAACACCCACCCAACAACACTAGTTCATTTATATACTCTAAATAATTGGTATATTATTGAATCACCAACTTTACAAAACACTTAATTCCATGGCTTCATCTAATGATCATCCCTTATTGATCTTCATTTTCATTCTCATCATCTCTTTCACTCTAGGATCCTCTTTCGATCATCAAAACGATTTCGGAAAATGGGTATCTTGGAACCTCGAAAATTATCGATCCAAATCAAACATGGTCTCAATAATGTCGTCGAAGTCGGAGTCTTCAATTGTTGGCGGTGGCGGGGAAACTGCCGGTCTTGATCCAAAGCTGGCGTGGGCAGAGGCAAATAGGATGAGAATAACGGTCAGCCAAGACGGAACCGGCGATTTCATGACGGTCATGGAAGCCATTGCCAGCCTTCCATATTATAATAAGAAGAGGAGAGTCATTATTGATATTAAACCTGGAGTCTATAGGTACGTATAATTATATTACATTATATTATAAAATCATAATATATTAATGAGTTCATTTGCTCCAAGCTAATCAAACATTGACTCGGTAACAAGCAGAGTTCGAACTTGTTTAAAATACTTAAAAAATTAAGCGATTCAAATTAGAGTTTTTAAATATTTGTTTAGTTAGTTCGCAAACATCTTCCTTTAGAAACGGGTTTGCAAAACATGTTCGTTTAGAATTAGTAAAAATATTGGTTTATAATTCGCGAACATATTCATTTAAAATCTCGTTTAACATTTAACATTTATTAATAAATTAATATTTAATAACTTAACAAAAGATAAACTCTTTTTCTAGGTCAAAGAGTTAATCTATGTAATTATTATTTTTATTTTACCATAAAAATGTGATATAACATCATAAATTTTTAATGAATTCATTATTGTCTTCTTTAATTTATAAAAATATAGGTAAAATTTATGTTTATTTATTCGTTTTATTCATAATTTTTCTGTTTTTTAAGTATACACAACTCAAAATCCTAGATCCGTCTATGTTATAGGTTATACAAGAATTTGATTATCTTGATCCAGATGGTTCCCTGTTCCCCACATATGGAGGGGCAAAATAGTCATTTAATTTTTTTTATTTTTTTTAAATGACTGTTTTGCCCCAGATGCGAGGGAAACATAGAACGGAAAGTCGAACTAAATACAAACGATAAAAACTCGAGGTCTACTATAGATTAAACAAGCCAAAACTCTTCTACTCTGATCATTTACATAAAAACGAAATAATTGACAATTGGACAGGGAAAAGATCTACATTCGAAAGGGCTTACAATTCATAACACTAATGGGCGATTCCGACAATCCTCCGACCATTACAGGTAACGACACAGCATCCACGGTTGCCGGAAGAGACGGAAATCCAATGAGAACCTTTCTCAGCGCCACCGTTGCCGTTGATGCTGATTATTTCATAGCCGTTAACTTAAAATTCGAGGTTCTTTTTCTATTACTAATTAAATCACATATTTCTTAAAAACAAAACTAATTCACTTCTCACTCACGTGGCAGAACACGGCGCCGCACGTGATAGGTTCAAAAGGAGGACAAGCGGTGGCGATGAGAATATCAGGAACAAAAGCTGCGTTTTATAATTGCAGTTTCTACGGCAGTCAAGATACTTTATACGATCATCGTGGACTCCATTATTTCTCAAATTGTTTCATTCAAGGTTCAGTCGATTTCATTTTCGGCTATGGACGTTCATTTTACGATCGCTGTACACTTTACTCTGTATCGCCAAAAGCCGCTTCTCTCACGGCGCAAAAACGCTCTACCGCATCTCTAACCTCTGGATTCTCCTTTAAAGACTGTACGGTTACCGGATCCGGCGCCGGAAAAGTGTATTTGGGAAGAGCTTGGGGCGATTTCTCTAGAGTCGTTTACTCTTTTACTTATTTGGATAGAATTGTAACGCCTCAGGGTTGGAGCGATTGGGGAAAACGCAGCCGCGATTCGTAAGTCCTTTCCTTTCCTTGTTTTTTTTATATAAAAAAATTAATATTTATTTATTGTTACAGGAGAGTTTATTATGGAGAGTATCAATGTAGTGGGCCGGGGTCTAATATGACAGGGAGAGTGACGTGGGCTCATATATTAACGGATGAAGAGGCCCAGCCTTTTCTTGATACTTATTTCATTAGTGGTGATAGTTGGATTGTTAGCCCATAAGTTTGGGCCCAATATTTTTATTTATTTACTGGTTTGGGCTTGTGTGTATGTGTGTGTTTGTTTGTCTATGGAGAGTATCAATGTAGTGGGCCGGGATCTAATATGACAGGGAGAGTGACGTGGGCTCATATATTAACGGATGAAGAGGCCCAGCCTTTTCTTGATACTTATTTCATTAGTGGTGATAGTTGGATTGTTAGCCCATAAGTTTGGGCCCAATATTTATATTTATTTACTGGTTTGGGCTTGTGTGTATGTGTGTGTTTGTTTGTCTTTTATTTCTATTTGTATGTGACTTTCTTGAAGAAATGTAATCATCATTAAATAATGAACATTGTACTATTAACCTTGTTGATAAGCCACTTCAAAATTAATTAATATTTTAGATATAATTATTAAAAATGAATAATTTGAATAAAAAAAATCAATAAAGTTAATTTTCTTAAATAAAAACTAATTTTTGTATTTATCAAATATTAATTATTAAGAAATTAATGATTTAACCTACAAAGTAAAAAAAAAATATTAGATTCTAACTTTCAAGATTAATATTTTAGAAAGTATTAAAAAAAACAGTATAAAACATGGAGCTAGGGCTGCAGATGTTAGATTAATATTTTCAAAACTATTTTAAAAAACCAGCATAAAACATGGACCTAGACTCGGTCTAAACTTGATTTGATCAATTCGGCCGAGCTCACTCGAACTCATATAATGCATTGTTCAATGGGTTGTCGAGTTTTTATCGAGTCAAACAATATATAATATATTATTTATATTTATTTTTAATTATTAAAACCTAAAACAAAATCTTTAAATTTTTGTGAAGATAATAGAAACCACTGCGCTTAACTCATTTGCAGCACTACATGGACCATTTGAAAATATTTTTGAAGGAAATTTATGTTCCAAAATATATTGGGATGTAAAATATTTTCAAATGAATTTATAGAAGTTTGATCAAAACCCTTTAGAAGTGTTCCAAATGGATTCCATAATAAATTTTCAATTAGGGTCAATGCAACCATCATATCATTCCTTAGTTGGTGATGTTTGTTCTTATCAAGAAGGATAGGGGAGATAAAGGGATAAAGTATTATACTAAATAAATAAGATGATGAAGCACTATGAGATGGATCTAGACTATATCTTTATGTCTGCCAAAGTTTAGTTTTCCAAAATCCAAACACAATCTCATCTGTATCCAAGTGATTTGAAATGGAACCAACCATTACATAGAAATTGAATGTAATAATATGATGCATACACAATAAATATAATGTCCAAAAAGTAATTTAAGATTTTAAGAAAAATAGGATTAGTGTAAATGAATGAGATTGAAAGAAAACCTTAAAAAGTATGCATGCTTCTTCTTATGACAGATAATAATAATAAACACTACACCAAATTCCTCTACCCATCATCATAATAACCCTCATTCACCCACAACCCAAAATAGGGGGGAAAAAAACAACAGACAGTGCACAGAAGAAAACAATCTCTTATCTCTTCTTCTCAAAGGGGGGTAATAAGCAAATTACTAAACTCATTTCTCTAGTGTGTGAGAAGATGAATAATGTTTAACTTTCTACTTTTACTTTCTCGACGATTTGCTTTCTTCCCTACCCTTTTCCTTGCTCTTGTACAATCTCTCAAGAACGCGTCTAGCTTCGCATTGTGGGAAGTTTGCCAGATCAAAGTAATGAGGTGCCAAGTCTATCAACCTGAACCAATTCATCATTTTTTTTTCAGCACTATTCTATTTTATTCAATTATATTTATTGCATGCATGCATGATAAAAATCGAGAAAGATGTTAAAACTTACCATTCCCCTCGAACATCAGTTACTGTCCTGATGAAATTTCTGCTAGTCAGTACGAATTCGTTGTAGATGACCCACTCAGGCTTGTGGTCCAGACAATTGGAAGGATGAAGGTGTACAACCTGATGAAATACAACAAACAATTAGATTTCATTTGTTAAATGCATTCATTTAATTTAAACTTCCCATTAATAATAATAATGTTAATAACCTGATTGTCCTTGACAGTCAAATAGTGTCCAGTTCGTTCGAGATGTGCCACTTGCATGAAGTATCCAGATAGCATGGCCTTTCTTATGTTTATATAGTAGTCACGGCTGTTGAAATCCGTGCTACACATTTTGAGGCTGAAACGAGACATGATTCGTACTAGTTGTGATCTCACGTTATCAGCTGACTTCATCGCCCTCTGGTTTACAAAGTTTTCGTAACACCATGACTGGTCTTCATCTACAAAACCCAAAATATATATTATATTTACACTTATTATTAAGAAAAACCCTCCAATGAACATAAAGAAATTCATAAACTAATTCTCCCTTCAAAATCACTCCTAGGCCTTTTGTTTATTTAAATATTAAGGGAATAACCTTGTTAGATGTATGTCATTAAAAATCAGGTTATTTGGGGTCATTTGAATAAAGAATGACATAATAAAGGGTATAAATATATAATAAAAATTTGTTTTTTATAAAAAAGGAATAGAGGGTATTATGGTTGATGATTTGATTGTATGGTGAGTTATTTGAGATTAATCTCAAATAACTTACATAAAACAAGGTCTGAGAATTTGAAGATGACCATATTTATTAAAATATATAATCTCAAATAGTTAGTAAATTATTGACTCCATAACGAGGTAAATGGAGCTAATCTCAAATAACCCACATGAAATAAAAGCCTAATTTCTAAATTATGACTTATTTCCCTTTAAAATTCAGGCAGATTGAATTTGAGAGCAGTACTGAGACAGACAACTTTGAAGACAAATGAATAGTTTTCTTAAGAAAAAAACACTTACTGTTCTGTTTATAGGCATGGTACACATTGAGAAGCGTCAGGTGATCCCCATCGATATGTCCAAACCGAGATTTAGCTTCATCTGCAGCTTTTTGAGCCTCCCTAGGCCGCACAAAGCAATTGGGTACTAGAGAAAAAAGTGGTTATCACAGAGACAGAGGCCCACGGTAGGTCAGCAGATGCATAGAGAGGCGAGATGACGCCATTTGCTTGATCAGAGAATACTGAGAAACTGCAACTATCTGCATCAGCACTTACTCAGAACTTATGTGGTGCATGCCATCGAGGGACATGGGAACCAGACAAGACAGTTGCTGATGACAACCCTAATGCAGACTCTTATTATTATTATGTTTAACCGCATTCACAAGTACGTTTGTACACGCAAAATGCGGTTAAACAAAATGCAAATGCAAGGCTGGCCTTGCATTTGCATTCTATAAAGTACTAGACACATTACTGAATAAATACTAGACAGGAGGATAAAAAAACATACCCGAAAGCATTGCAGATATTGACAGGATCTCATTCGAACAGTTATAGTCGGGGCTAACGACGAGCATTTTCGACATCTGAGGATCGAGTGGGAACTCGCTCATCATCTCGCCCAACCTTGTCAAATTTCCTTCGTCGTCCAAAGCTCCCAAATAATTCAAGACCTCCAAAGCTCGCATCAAAGTTTCTGGAGCGGGAGGGTCCATAAAGTCAAAATGCACAAGGTCATCTATCCCCAACTTCTTCAAGGTTAGAACAGTGTTCGCAAGATTAGATCGTAGAATTTCAGGGTATGTTTGAGGCTGAAGATCGTTATTGAAACTTCTTTCAGTATAAAGCCTAAAACATTTTCCAGGCTGAGTTCTTCCAGCACGACCCGACCTCTGGTGAGCACTAGCCTTTGATATTGGAGATACCAATAAAGATTCAACACGAATCCTGGGATTATAAACCTTCTGTTTGGCGAATCCAGGATCTATAACATAAACAATCCCATCTATAGTCAAAGAAGTCTCAGCAATGTTAGTTGAAATCACAATCTTCCTTCCAACAGGACCGCCTTCCACTAGGGGAGGTGGAGCTGCTTCAAATATCTTTTGTTGCATGGCCGGAGGAAGTGTAGAGTATAAAGGCACAACTTTAATTGGTCCATAACTATCTCCCATATTTGCTATTTCTTTCGTGATTTTTCTACACGCATCCTCAATTTCCTCTTCTCCAGTAAGAAAAACAAGCACGTCACCAGGAGGCTCGCACATGTGAATCTGCACGACTGTACGAATAGCTGCTTCAAGATAGTCTCTCTCGGGATCTTGTGTGTAAAAGATCTCAACCGGATGAAGCCTTCCAGGAACTTTCATCAAAGGTGCGGAATTGAAATATCCCTGAAACTTTTCAGCCTCAAGTGTAGCACTCATAACAACTAGTTTCAAATCAGGTCGGTTTTTCAAAACCTCCTTCAGTAGACCAAATAGAACATCTGTAGCCAAGGTTCTTTCGTGAGCTTCATCGAGTATGATCACCTTGTACCTTTCTAACAAAGGATCTGTCATTGCCTCTCTTAAAAGCATACCATCAGTTAAATACCTGTCATGAATAATATAATCCAATATGATTTAACAACATTGAACATTGAACAAAGGATAGTGATTTAGTCAACTTACTTCAAAACTGTTTTCGGGCTACTGCAATCCTCGAAACGAATACTGTAACCAACTTCTTCTCCAATTGTCACATCCATCTCCTCAGCAACCCTACGAGAAACCGACATAGCAGCCACCCTCCTTGGTTGAGTGCAACCAATCAAATACTTTCTACGTTTATCTGGACCCTGTACATCTATAGCATCCAGAACAAGTTGAGGAATCTGTAGAATCAACAAGAATACATCTTTATACTTAATTCATTCAAACTGTATGTAAATCAAGAGATACAACAAGAATTAAAGAATTAACCAAGAATTAAAGAATTAACCTGAGTAGTTTTACCACTTCCAGTTTCCCCAACCAAGATTAGAGTTTGATTAGCATGAAGGACTTGAAGAAACTCATCTTTCTGCAACCAAACAGGAAGAGTCTTCCTTTTCTCCAATATCTCATAATACCTCTGCGAAAACGGACGTCCATTCCACTTATTGATGAGAGATGAAGCGTTGAGGTTTGCTCCGGCTGCGATACCATTAGATTTCTTGAGGGCACTATCGTCGACGACATCGAATAAACTGACCTTTCTCTTCCTTTCCGTCCCCATCTGGTCTTAAACCCTAATTTGATGTAAGAAGAGGTTTCAAATTTAGGTTTAAATGAAAGATGAAATCAAAGAGGTAGGGAGGATATTCTAATAGTCAGTCCCCACACCGGCGATTTTGAAACCCTAGGGAGGAGACGGAAGGAAGCAAATTTTAGGTTGGATCGCCTCAGTGTAATTTTACCGTTTTGTCCTTGGCGGTGGCTTATATTTCAGTTTTTTTTTTTTTTTTGCGTAATGCCCAAACTTCAGATATTCTAGAATGGTCCTTAGAATTTCTAATGTTTATGAAATAGTCCTTCAAATTCTTACAACTCACACAACCATGTTATATACTTATATACCATTTTTAATTAACAAATAATATTACTAAATTTATAAATATATGTCTAATTAATTTATATTTAAAAAAAATAATATGAAAAGAATCTTGTCTAAATAAAAAAAAAAATTAGTTCATACTAAGAAACATTTTCCAAGGCCTCCAATTTTAGTATATAATATTATATATTATATATTATAAAATATTTATTTTATTGTATATATCATATATTTTTATTTATTTTCATATAATATATTAATTTTTTCTCTCTTAATATTATATATAAAAATATATTATTTTTTTCTCTATATTATATAATAATATATTATTTATTTTTCTCTCAATATTATATATAATATAATAATACACTATTTTTTTCAATCCATATTGCAATTTGTAAACGTTTTATTATTTTTTATAATATTTTTTATCCTTTATATTAGACTTATTTTTATTTATCCTTATTTTAAGTATTGTGAAAATCATTTTGAGGTTACATTTTAATATTTTTAAATTTAATTAATAGGAAGAATTCTTTAGATTTTTATTAAATAAAAAATTTAAAAATGTTAATAAAAAAATAATTATTAAAAAATTGTACTAAATTAGAAAGTTTATTGAAACACAGTAATCAAAAGGACATTTGTATGAAAAAGTAAAAAAAATTGCTATACTAATATCAATTGAAAAAAAAATATTTAGAATTTTGAATGATTATGATATATTTTTTCGTTTAAAATTTATTATATTAATATTTTTAATATATATATTGATATATTTTTTATACTAGTTAATATTGTACATATTTAATATAATATATAATTATTATATTTAGTTTAATTTTGTGGGCCACAAAATTAGAATTTGTATTGACCTCCAACTCTTGGGTAATGAAGTATCCGTCTCCCCAATTTTTATTTTATTACTTAAACCTAACGAGTATATATATTTCTATCCTTGATTCTTCGGATACTTGATTCATGACGGGTCTCCAATTATCCGACTACATAGTAAAAATTTAAGTAGAATAAGATAACTTTAAAAATTTTAAGATACCTGATTACTTACCTATTTAGTATATTACTTACCTATTTAGTATGTATTAAAAAATATAACAAATTTAATCAAGAAAAAATTAGAATAAAAGTGAAAGAAAAATTAAAAATAATAGGTGAGAAGCGAGAAATAACGAAAAAGTATTGAATTATGAGAAAGAAATAATTTGATTGAGAATATTAAAAAATAAAATTGAAATAAAAGTGTGAATAAAAGTAAAATAAATTATATATTTGTTGTGCTATTTGTGAATATTTGAATGATAACATAAGTATTACTAAAAAAAAATATATATATATATATATATTTTATTTTTAATATTAATATAATCGTGTATCAAGTTTGAGTTTCGTTCATCCCAACCCTGAACGGCTACTTTTAAACCTCTCCATGCCTAACATGATCACAATTTAAAATATTCGAACCCGACATCCAAGTTGTCCTAACTTACTAAAATTAATTTTTTTTTATTTTCTCCTCAAAACTTAATTATTCGGAAAATATTTTGAAATTGACTAATTATTGCAGCTAACTTTTGGACACAATTAGGATTATTGGTAGATAATCTAGCTTGTTTGGCGTAAGAAAATGGGTAAAGATCAAATATCTAAAATATTTAACAAGTAGGGATGAACAAGATGGAAGTTGATCTGAAATTAATCTAAAATAATCCAAATAAAACAAAGACCTGCTAATGTCATATGAAAGATTGAGAAAGAACCTGACTAATATGAGTACAAAAACAACAATTGAATTAGAAGCCATAATCTCTACTCTAATAGTGATGGTTAGAAGAAGTTTATGGCTTAATAAAGACAACAAATATATATACATACAACAAACTCAGGCTCAAAATTAATTCCTTCTTCAATCCAAGCAATCAAGTTTTATCCAGAATCCTGCTCCACAGAGCTGCATTCACAAACAAAGTAGAAGAAGAACAATCATACAACAAAATCAAATAAAATAAAAAATGAATTTTGGCAAATAATATGTATAGTATGCAATTTAAGTTGAATGAATCATGTTATTATTATTATTATCAAAATGCATAATGCAGATTGGGGGGAAACGCACTAAGGAGAATCCGAATTGGGTGTATTGTCATGATTCCGAGATGGGTTATCGAAAAACTTGATTAATATCATACTGCTTGCAGCCATCGACGGCTCTGGAGACCCTTGAAAGCTCACATTATGGGAATTCACTTTTGAACTCAACCCTGCTATACAAAGAGGAGCAGCAGTTGTTAAACATGCTAATTCTATTTCCTTTGAGATTCTTTCACTATCATCACCCTTCTAAACTATTGTTTTTCTTTTGTATAATCTTCATGAATATGAAATTGTAAGATCTAGACACCCAAATTCCATTTCAGCTTTCCTTAGTTTCTAAAATCTACCACAAAGGTTAACTGACAAAAACAAAAGATGGTCCAATATAGACAATGCTTTCTGTTATGCTCAGGTTTCAGGTTCGATTCATACTCAAACACATTGATTGATTGAAGTGGGTGTCTTCTAAGTCCACTCAAAATTTGTTACTTTCCATGGAATGGACTATTAAGGCTTCTAAAATGTTATTTGACTAGCTTTGTTGTCTGAGTTTAGTCTTTAGTCCTGTTTTTTTTTTTCAATTTATTTGAAAAATGTAACTAGCTAGTCATAGTTTCTATTTATTAATGCTTAAAACAAGTATTGGCAACTTCAAAATGTTGAAATTTTATAGTAATCAAGAGGGTGGAACAACGTTTGAAGGTGACACAATTTTCCTAGTTAGACCTACATCCAGATACAAAACCATTTGAATGAATCCTAGAGAACATGTAATAATGAGATCAACAAAGAAATAGCCTATCCTGAATGAATCTCAGTTCAAGAAACATGAAACCACAAGAGTAAAAATGAAATCATACATAGTGCAATTGAAAACTCGGGATGAAGATGGTTGGTTACCTTGAAAGATTATCACGAAAAAGAAGAGTACTGTAATGGCCATTGCAGATATGCTACTCCTAGAAGGCTTAGATGATTTAATCTCCTTCATCTTCCTCAAAGACTTCATATGTTCAATCCTAGCCCGTTTCTTCATAGCAAGTTCAGAGATTTCCTTAATTAACTTCACATCAGCTGCATCAAGAGCCGGTCCTTTAGGAGGCCGAGGAGGTTTAGAAGCCTTTTTATTGTTAGACCTTTTATGTTTCTCCTTCTCAGGCGTTGTTTTCGCAAAGAAAGCCACTTGTTCTTGAATCCTCTCTTCTCTTGTTGTACTACTCACATTATTACCATCATCAACACAATTCAAACTTCTCAATATACTATACATCAACGGCCTTTCGTGTCTTTCATCCACAATGGAGACTCGATTTGTCGTACCACTCTCGAGATCAACAGGTGATTTTTCAGTTGAATCTGTTTTCTCCATTTGAATAAACTCAACTAAAGTTTTCTCACTAAATTCTCATCAGGTAAATGAAAATGAACTCTGATCACAAAACCTCCTAACATCTTCTATGTCATAAGAGAAACGATAATCATCCAGATCTCTTCCATATGTTAGGTTTTCAAATAATCCTTCACATAAGATTCAGCATAAGACCATACACGATTCTGAAAAGAGCAACTGATCGAAAACATACATGACATTAGATTCCTAAAAAGTAAAAACCAGCTACATTTCTGATAAACTAACATTTGATCAAATAACCCTAGGCAATCGGCATAAAACGTGGAAACGCAAGAAGAAATCATATCCAGCAAGGAAAACGTCGAAATGAAGCAAGTATTGAATGCGATTACGTACCTACTTCTGCAAAAGGCGGACGACGACGGCGACGGCGGCCGGCCGCGAGTAGAGAGAGAAAAGGAGATAGAGAGAGAAAGAGAAGGAGATGAAAATGAAGTGATTGGAAGAGAAGACTAGAATCGGCGATGTTTACGCATAACCCCCAAATATAGAGTTTCCTCCCTCCATTTGAATTCTACTGTTAATCAACACTGTGATGATGAATGAATGATTCTTATATTTTATTTTTTCAAATAATTCTTTAATTAATATTTTTATTTAGGGTTAATAATAAGTTTAATCATTATAAATTTTGAAAATGATTTGTATTTCCTTATAATCCCACCAATATGGATTGGTCAACGGCTAGTGATTTTGGATAAGGTTTTTTCTCTCATTGGACCACACCATTTGAAATAAATTTTGAAAAAGATATTTAGTTTAAATATTTAATAATAATAAAAAATGTGATTTTACTTTTTTTTTAAAATGTGGATACTAAACTTATTGGAATTTGTGATGAAATTTTAAATTAAAAATAAATAAATTTGAGTATGTATTTTTAACAATGATGAATATTATTTTTTTTACTTTGAGTTATTAGGCGACATTGAATTTTTGAATTTTATTTTTTTTTATCAGTGTGAAAAATTTGAATTGATGCAAGTAATATAATATATATATATATATATATATATATATATATATATATATATATATAAATTAGGATTAACATCGTAATATTTTCTGGTGAACTATATAGTTAAGGAGAAATCGTTAAATTTTCAAAAACGTAATTTCGATACATATAATTCATAATTATCATGGCGAGAATATAACAAGAGTCCGCAAACATCAATGATAAGTTAGACCCCAGTCCCGGTCCTAGGATAAGCCTAACAAGTCCTCGGTATGAGGACTTACTCCCCATTGCAACTCATTTAATAAAAATAATAAGATATTTAAATTAAATTTATTGTATATGTTAAGCATAAAATGTTGTAGCATAAAATTTTGAATTTTTATATGGTTATTGTTTCAAATCTTTATAAAAAATAATTTTTTATTAATTTTTTAAACTAAAACTGAAAAGCAATAAAAAAATTTCTCATTTTTTTTTAACAAACTTAGGTCAGATAATTTTTTTGATTCATTTTGAAAAGTTGGTTGAAAAACTAATGATTTTTCTCGAGTAACTTTTGAATTTATTTTTTTATCATTTTAATATATATAAACCATTTAAAAATATATATATATATTAAAGTTTTGAATATTTTGATTAAAATGAGCAAAGAAATTTCTACAATCTAACATAGATATATATTGGTAAAATTTACTCCATTTTTTTTATCTCACCATTAGATTAAAAAATATGAAATTAGAATAATTAGAAAATATTATAATTACAACTCCTTTGCATCATATCAAATAACTTTTATATAAAAAGAAAAGCTTTTTATACCACAACTATGTAGAAATCAAACCTAAAATCGTGAAGATTAACTCTTTCCAATATAACACAATAAGAAACCAACAATTTTCTAATTAAATGGTTAAAAAAAGTATTCTAAATGGATTATAGTTTAAGAAAACACACACACAATCATCAACATCATCCCAAACAGATATGAATCCATATTTCGAAAAAAGAAAAAAAAAAAAAAAGGTTTTACAAGATTTAAACAAATAGAAAAAAAACTGAATACGTTTGCAAACCAAATAATCCATGAAACATCCACATAACAACAAGAATCCACCAAGTTGAGTTTTGAATTCAGAAATCTTCACCAGAATCTCACTTGTAACCTTAAACAAACAGCTGCATAAATAAACACAATTCAATAACACTTTCTTCCAACACCATAACATGTTTCTCATTTAAAAAAAGACAAGATAGACTTACCTAACACATTATTGTGCCCCATTACTTGAATCAAACCAAACAGATCTCACCCTGAAATTATTTGCAATCAAATTTCAGCTTAAGAAATAATTAACACCCTTCTATTGTTGCTATATATATATATTATACACTTATTTTTTGTTCATAAACTTCAAAACTATATATCTAGACAACTCACCAAACTGAACAAGGCTTGCCAATTAGTCTAGTAACGATCGTAAGCTTTACCATAATCTTCACGCCTCTGACGTTGAAACTGGCTATAATTGTCATGAGGCCGAGAAGGATGATGATAATTATCCATTGGACCAGGATATCTTCCCCCCCTTGAATCCATAGACATATTATTAGGTCCACCACCACCATAAGATGATGCATTACCCGCATGATTCTCATAGTCAGGATAACCAGATTGCTTGTAACCGCCAAATCCTGAAGATGACATCTGTTGTCGTGCTTGCTCGAGCCTCCTTTGAGCATCGAGATGAAGAAAATCTTCCCATTGTTTTTCATGACCTCCTCTTAGTGCAGATAACTTCTTTATATAAGTCTCTCTCATTTCCTTCATAGCCTTAAATTGGTATAACACCAAATCATGAGTTGCATAAACAGGAAAACAAAATTATATGCTAAAGAATACCTAGAGGAAATCTAGCACGACCCCCTACTTAAATCAGGGATTTCTTAGTGAAAATAGAACCCGAGACCTTTTGTATTATGAGAAGAAAAAATAGGTTATTTGAATACAAAGATATTAGGGTATGAATACATACATGAATTAATAGTCTTGTTTTTTAAAAATAGAGGGTATTTTGTATTGGGTTATTTGGAAATAATCCAAAATAACCCAACATCAAACAAGACCCTAAATGAATGGTGAAATAACTAATGCTACAATAATGTAATCATAAAAACTGTAATGGTTGTTTAATGATAGAAAAATGGATCAGAAGCCAAATATAGTGTATACGCACCTCACGATGCTTGTACTTTTCTTCATCTTCTTCTTTGTCCCGGATTTTTTCAAGCTCCATCACCTCTCTGTTGTATTCCATTTCTAGTTCTGCCAACTGTGGGAAAGCTGGACGTTCAACAGCCTGTCCAGATTGTTTGTCCGACACTCGTCGTTCAGCATGTCTTTCAGCATCCCATTCATCTGTTGCCCTGTAAGCCCCCATCCTTTGGTTAAGACCATCATACGAGCTATATGAGTTACCTCTGTAAGGGGCAGCACGTGCAGGGGATTTTGAGTGGTTTGAATGACCTCTGGCTCCATCCACACCAAAAGCTTCAGCAAACGAAGAGGGTATTAAGTTCTCATTGCAACCCATCTGAAGCAAACATTTCTGACATACTCCCACACTAAACAACTATCTTTCTCAGATATTCTGACCATTACAGATTCCCCCACAAAAGTAACTTCAGAACCGAACACAAAACACGTGAAGATAAAAACTTACCTCTTGCTGCAATCAAAATCAAAAGTTGAAAGTATTATCAACAAAAATGCAAAAGCAATGAAACTTTGATGAATTTCCTCCAAATATCCAAAAGAAAAAGGAAATATATATATATATATATATATGCATACATTGTGGGGAGCCTCTGCTTGGCTTTTGAAGATCCTCCCGAATTCGGCTTTCCATTGTCTTATCTTGTCCCCCAAATCTATGTTGGAACTGAGATGTATTGTGTGGACTCGAATGAGACCTTTGAGAATCTGAGCGGACATATTGAGACTTTAAAGGGCTTCTACGCTCAGGTGATCTAGATCTACTCCTGTGAGTGCTGGATGAACCTTTTTTCTCTCCCTCTTCTTTAATCTTATGAACTGCATCTACACCTTTTTTCAAAATCAACCTATCCTTCCCACTGACGATAATAAATTTCTCGTCCATTTTGATAGTACACCCAAATTCTTTTTCAATCTTTTGCACGACCTTTTCTGTAAATAGAGCCCTGACATGCTTCTCTCTTGCAGGTATCCTTTCAAGGAAATCTTGAGATTTACGATTGGTTCCAAGTGTTGATGGACAACCCTGTACAACACGTGAACAATGATTTTGTAAGTGACATTTTCTCCGCATTTCTAGGGTATAAATGCTGGATCAAAAACTACACTCTCTCGTGTATGGATCCATTCTCTCAAAATCCCATCAAATGGGAAAAACAAATCAATAGCACTCCAATAATGTAAGAAAATATGCATGTGTTGGATCTTTTAGCCAGAACAAGCAAAAAAAACAGATTAGTTATTACAAGCACAAATTCTCTCATATACGGATCCATTTTTCCATAACCACAATTAGACATTTGTGAGAGTGCATCCATTTTATAAAAAAAAAAATCTCAGCAGTGAGTGCAGTATTGAAGGAGATGTTCATCTAACTACAGTACTACAAAAATCTGAGGTGCAGAAAAACATAACACATATACAGTGGAATCTCTATTACCATTCAAGACTGCAATGGAAAGCTCAAACGCATAGACCAGGTAAACAATATGCATAAACCATTTGGAAGTGAATAATACCTGAGTAAAATGACCTGGGATTCCACATATTTTACAGATCATTTCTTCTTCTTTCCTCTTTTTCCAATTTCTCTCTGTGGCTTTAGACTTTGCCTCCCAAACCTTAGCTTCTCTGCTTGTAAAATCAGTTGGAACAGCATTTGGATCACGTTGTTCTTCCTCATCAGAACCTGCATAAGATCTTACGCTTGTTTTCTCTTTATCTTGTACAATGGAGGCATTAGAACCCACAGGACCAGTATATGCTTTATAAATGTCACTGAAATCATCGTCAATATCAGGATTGTGCCTACTTTCCATTTCGAATATGGAAACAGATGGCTCCTGAATTAGAGAAATATTAAGAAGAAAATATTTTAATACCATTTTTCAAAAGAAAATTGTTAAACCATGATATCTTTTCCAAAATATCTAGTATTAATTATGTTTGAAATGTTTTAAGATTTGCGCATCACTTGACAGGCAAACGGAATTTGTTAGGATGTAAATAAGTAGGTTAAGGTTAGGGCATTGAGTTTCAGAAGATAACTTTACTTCCTTCTAAATTCCGTCACCCTCCTAAATGCAAGGAGGGCATTGAGTTTCAGAATACTATCTAATTCATTTATTCAAAGTTATCCATTCAGCACCATATGCTTTTATCACAACAAAATAGTTTTACTAAGGAGAACACAACTGTCCTATGCTTTTTTACCCTCACTACCTAACAATTCAAGGGAAACTGTGTAAAAGACTGCGCTGAATCTTCTCAAAAAAATGTGGAAAGCAAGATTACACACTGCATGGTCAGTTTATCAATTAGTCATATGTCTTAGTTTATCATTTTCAGTTACATAAAGAATAATGAAAAGTAGACGACATTTCTCCAATATATCAATAATGATTAGAATAATACTATCAACTAAAGCCCATCTAAAGATGTGAAGATATATATTAACAAAATTATGTCTTGTATAATTGAAATACTTGTGATGCTAACTAATTAGATACAAAATCCAACATAACCTATAGAACACAAAACAAAATACAAGATCAAACATAAAATAGTCATATTTGAAAATAACACCAATTCTTGTTTCCTGTTTCTCAAATTTCACTAGTAAGATTCTTCAAAAAAATGTTTCTAATTGGGGAACAATACCTAGAAGAAACCAAGAACACCATACTAGTGTGAGTTTTACTAAGGAAAACATCTTAAAAGCTAAACCCCACACCTAAACCAATTAGGTCATAGATATCTCCAATTGCTAGAAGCTCGTAGTTAAAAGAGAAATGATTCTCCATATGAAGAATCAAAATAATAACGTACTCAGTCTTGTCCATCTTATCTATGACAGATTAATACAACTTAGAACTTCAATATACAACGTAGAAATGCAGATTATATGCGATTAAAACACAATTAAAGTGAAAGAATGCGAAAATGTTACCCCTTAAGAAGCAGGATGGATGAGAGAGAAAGACGACGATGATGATGACAGAGAAGCTAGGGTTCATACGCACTTTCCAGCCCCTGGTGGTTATGGTTTTACTTCTTCGCCGGCAGCTCGGGCCATTCCTTTTTACTCAAAAACATATTTTTTTTATTTATTTATTCAGATTGGGCTGGGCCTCTACAATAAATCAAGCCTATTGGAAAATGTTTCATTTTATTTAAAATCCAATAATCAAAATGACTAAAAATTAACCAATTTGATAAAATTGAATAAAATGATTAAAACTTATAAACATATTTTAATGTGTGGAATTAAAATGGGTATAATTTGTAGAAGAAAGAAGTGTAATTTTTTGTTAGAGTATTAATTAATTTCATTCTCAATAATGTTTGAATTTTAAAAAAAAAATATTATTAATATTATTTTGTAATTGAAAAAATTATCCCTTAAAAAAACTTGTTCACTGAATATTCAAATTTTTACCATTTTATATTTTCAATTATAATCACTAAAGTTTTGTTCTAATTAGAATTTTTCAAAAAATCTGATTAAATTTAAAAAAATGAAAAGAAATTAACCACAACAATCATTTAGAATTTCACCTCAACTATTTACATTTTCATTCATTCTTCATAAGAACAAACCATCATCATTCATTCTTCATAAACATCTCTTCTTTTAAGCAACAAATGAAAGTATAATATCTCATTCCAAGTGTCAGGAACCCCTGGCAAACACCAATGGCTACAATCTTGAACTTTCGAAGACTTCTTACCATACACAGACGGGTGCCCTTCGATTCGATATTCAGACATTTCCGTAATATCCAAGAATGTAACGGGAGTTTTCATCTGCTTTATCACATCCTCCACAACCCGATTCTTTTCTGGATAAATTCGGTTTTGAATATCATTAAGCGGTTTAACATACTCGGTGCAGTGACCACCTGAGTTCCATTGCCCACCCTTGAAGTGGGCCGGGGAAGAACTTCTAAAGAAAACGAGTGTCTTTTTTGGATTGACATATTTATCGACCCAAGATGACCAAGTTGTTAGGGCTGTTTGAAAGGCTGTTGAGACATCTAGATGAGGATGAACTTGATCACCTTCTTGGTAATAGTTGATCCTGATAATAAAAGAAAAATTGAATACCCCTTAGGATTTTGATTCAACTATTGAAAAATTGGTAAAAAGATGGTCATTTTGTGTACCCACCCGGCTTTAGTTTTGAAATGTGTCCACCAATGTGCGGTGTTGAATATCAAGATGTCGGCGCCTTTCCATCTTGATGAGCCGCGGTCCATAGTATCGATCCTCAATGTGGGCATTCTTTTCTTGCCAATTCTTGTCTTACTTTCATGAACCAAAAAATGGGTCACATGGTATTCAATTGTACACTTGTAGTCCTGATGATCATAGACATATATTAGGGGTTTCCATAATGAAATACTAAAAATACCCCTCTATTTAATTTTTAAAACTATATTCATTAGGACAATTTGGTAATAGAACCCCCAAATAACCAAAGATTATTTGAATGAATATGCATAAGACTATTTTCATGAACCAACAAAATGGTCACATGGTATTCAATTGAAAACATACATTCTACTAGGTCTTGTTTGATATGGGTTAATCTCAAATAACTCAAAACCTCAATCATGAATCTTCTAATCAATCAGATGAAATACTAAAAATACCCCTCTATTTAATTTTTAAAACTATATTTAGGACAATTTGGTAAATAGAATCCCCAAATAACCAGATTATTTGAATAAGGCTATTTTCATGAACCAACAATTTGTAACCCTAGGTCTTGTTTGACTCAAAATCACTATCATGAAGTCATGAACACATACATTAGGGTCTTGTTTGAAGTGGGTTAATCTCAAATATAACTCAAAATCTAGATCATGAATCCTCTAACATGCAAACCAAACAAGGCCTAGGGTTTAACAAATTACCTGAAACTTGAATGCGTAATCTCCTTTCTCTTTAGTAATTCTTCGGCCATGAGTCTCAAATACTTTTCTTGGATCCTTAATAACTCCCATTAACATACACAGCATTGATTCCCATTGATTTCTGTTTATCGAATCACCAACAAAAACCACTCGTTTTCCTCTTATCAATTCCAAGAATTTCGTTGCATTAAACCTACAATACAAATCCATCCATCAATCTCCATATCAAGAAATCAGTTTCAAATTCACTCTAGTTAGTAGTTACCTGGGTATTTGACAATCTCGAGGTTGCCATCTCCATTTCATGTAATCTTGATCTAATCTACCATTACTTTGACAGTTAAAACCTTCATCTATGAATGGACACGAATCATTTGTATAAAGAGGATAGTTATTATCATCAAAAACCCATCTCCCTTTTGAAACATCACAAGTCGATATCATCCTCTGTTTAAGAATACTTCTTTCTGGTTTCACAAATTCGACATGATTCGACACGTTCCACTTTCTTTTCTTAATCCTAGGACCTTTAATCGTTGAGATCTCGACAAACCCAGGAATGTTTTCCGGCGGCGGTACATGGGTTTTTCCGACGGTCTCGTTGGCGGCGGATTCTGATTCGAGAATTAGTGGGTTTTTCGTCATTGTGAAAGTGATGTTGGTTTTGTGGGCGTTTGAAGAAGAATTAGAGGTGAAATTGAAGGGTTTATCAATTTGGAAATGGGATTGGTGAGAAACAGGGGGAGAGATTATGACCCAGATTGAAAAGAAGATGAGAAAGATTAAAGAAGATGAGATTATTATGGAAAACATCAAGAATCTTGTAGCTTTAAGTGAGAAACTCCTTTGCCTCTCCATCTTTTCTTCTTCTTCTTCTTCTTCTTCTTCTTGAAAGAAAGAAGCTCCTTGGAGAAGTTGCAGAGACAAAAATCAATAATGAAATAATGGAGGACTACTGTTAACAGTCTATCTGATCTGGCTGAAGGAGAGATAATGCGGCATTAAAAGCGGAGAGAGAGAAAGAGAAAGAGGGAGAGAGATGGGCAGAGAAGACAGGCGAAGAACATGAATTCTTTCTCTCTCTCTCTCTGATGGAAATGGCCTGGAGCGAACGTGGCCCGTTGGGGATTGATTGATTTTGTTTTTTATCATTATTAATCTCTAATTTTATGATTAATTATTCATTATTATGCATTTATGCTTTATCATTCTGAACTTGGTTATAAATTTTCAACTTCATTATTTTATTTTTAATAAAGATAGTATACATTTGTCATTTCACATGCATTAGTTTATTTGAAAATAATATTTTTTTCTTGCTTTCCATTAAAAACTCAACCACTCTATCCTATTAAGATATGATGAGTAAAAATAGATATATTTGTTTGTTTGGATTTGGGTTTTTTTAAATAAAACTAATTATTTAAAAAATAATGAGGAGCGATAATTTTAAAAATTTATAATTTTTTAATAAAAATACTATATAATAATAAAATATAAAAAAAATCATGTTATTTTCCATGAATAAATGAATTGAGTAAAATAATATTTCATTAAGTTGAGTTATTTAACCGAACAAGTCCTAACATATAATAAATTATCCTATTTAAGTATTTTAAGATTTTAAGTTCAACTTTTATTATAAACGTTGTAATTTTAATGAAAATCATACTCCTCAATTCAAAAATTAAATTGAGTAAAACAAATTAAAATTGATTAAGTTTGGTACTCACTAAAATAAGTAAGTGTTAAAAATGGCTACTACTAAATCAAATAATACCATAAATGAATTATTACTTAAATAAAAATAAAAGTCAGAATGTAAAGTTATATTAGTTTTTTACCTTAAAAAAAACAATAATAAAATCATAAATGAGTGCGGGGACATGACGGTGTCGTCCTAGTTAAAAAAAAATAAATCATCACTTTTAACCTAGTGATAATAAAAAATGGATACTAAAGTTTCTAGTGGATTCGAATCCGTCGGGCGGCAAATTCTACGCTTAACCGTCTGATTAAGTAAATCGATTGACGAATTACCTACTTAATCCGTTGTCCTATGTTTTTTATTTTAGTTAAAAAAAAATAAAATCATAAACAGACAAGGGCATGCGGTTATGTTATTTAAAACTTGTAAATTAAAAAACTATAACAGAAAATTACAAAATTGTTGCGGTCATATTTTAGGTATAAAGTGGACCCAAATTGAAGTCCATTATGGTTTAATAAACTGTTTTGAAATCAACTTCAAAGACTTTTTTTTAAGTAATAAATTTGTTATTCTAACTGATACTGTACCTAAAACTTATTGTTTAAAAATTTATAAAGTATACAATATAAAGAAAAAAATTAAAATAAATAGATGGAGTAAGTAATATCAATGATTAAGGGATAAGCAATAGTCTTTAATTAATAATTCATTTTAGAATCTTATCACTTAGATGACAATACAAAAAGTACTTTATTCCATAATTTATTCACTTTTATTTCGCTTTCCATGCAGATGAACAATGTCTTGTTTGATAGTATATTTAATTATAGAGAATCAACTTTATTTTTTAAAAAGCATTATTATTATTATTTTTTATGTAAAATGTGAATTTGATCTTAAATTTTAGAGATTATAAGCTATATTTTCTATGATTTATGCATCAAAAACTTCTAAAAATATATGAAATTATTCCTTATGGGATTTTTTTTCTTTCTAAAAAGGTACCCCTTGTATAACATAAAATAATAATGGGATTTATTTTTATTGATTGATCACATATTTATTTTAATTTTATAAATAAATTAATTAAAATACTAAAATATCACTCTTTTTATTTATAACATTATTAGTTTAAGTCTAAACTATCTTACTTACAAGAATAGCCTATGTGTAAGGGATTAATAAAGTTTCCTAAATAATAATAAAAAATACATTTTAAAATATTAAAAATATATATTTTAATCATTATAACTTAATGTTTCTTGTAATTGAAGTGATGACTTATAAAAAAAATAAAAAAATTGAGCAATTTCCAAATAATAATTTGAATTATTGGTAGAGCCCTGAAAAAATGGAGCCATACCATACCGATCTAATAATTAATATCATGTTACTAATTATTATTTGTATAGTTTGAAATCATCCTCTTTTTTTATTATATATGATAAGTTTTCACTTCAGTTTAAACTATTTTTAAGTAAAAAATAAATTTAAAATTCTTTTAGATAAAACTCTTTTTAATTACTCTAATAAATTATTTTAAAATATAGTGTCTAATATAGCTAAAAAAACATTAGAATTCCTTGTAAACAACAAATTATCTATTTAACTTTTTATTTGTCAAAATTCAAATAAATAAAAACAATTAAAATTTTAATAGTGTGTTCCCCAAGTATGGGCAGGGTCCAAGTAATTCGGTTCAAGTAACCCAGGCATTCCCCCGGTGGTCGGCCACGGTCACGTGCATTCAAAAGTATTAATCGTCCCTAAACTTTAGTAAAACTTTAATTTGAACCTTAAATATATTTTAATATTGAAATCTAAAAGTTATATTTTTAATTTTATAGAAACTTACGTTTATTAGAGGTTATTGTGTAGTGTGTACACAACACACTTGTTAGTTTGTATAAATAGTATTCTAACTAAATACAATTTTATAAAATGTTCTTTGAAGAAAAAACTTGTTATTAACTATTTAATTTAACAATTTAAATCTCTAAATATCATTATGTGCTAATCCTACTCACAAATATACAAAAGAATTTAAATTAACAAAATGTTTTAGAAATTGGTAATCATGGTTAGTGCTGCCTAACCATTCCAAAACTTAAAAATAATAAAAAATAAAATAAAGTTAACCTAAGACAGATATTGATGTTTCAATTTTTTTTTTTAAACGTAAGTTCGATAACCTATTAAACACATCAACTACAAACAAACAAACTTAACTATACACCACAATGTTTTTTATTATCATTGAAAATAAAAATTGAGGAAAATATTGTATGCTCTAAAAAGTCTACAAAGAATAAATAAAAATACTTCGCAATTTAGGGTTAGAGAATGTGAGGGAATAATAGAACATGATTAATTAAGTATCAATAAAATAAAACTCAATAAATAATTTAATAATCTAAGTGGTTTCACACGAAACTAAACATAGTTCATCTTTTTAAGAAAGAAGTTCACTGTTTGTTTATTCACTTAATCCAGAGCAGAATTAACCTTATTTCGTGGACACACTTTATTAATTATGAATTAAAAAAGAAAAAGTAGTGTGATGATACCAAAGTGGCAATATGGGAGATGGTCCAAGCTCTATCTCTTTTTGTCTAACCCATTCCATTACAACAACTATTGCCAAGGTTAAGTTGTTGCCAAAGCAAACTTAACCGCGAAGTTTGATGGGATCCGTTGTATTAGTAATGGTATAATAATGATACCCAATTTGTTTAAATCGTAAACTTTTGTTTATGAATTGTTGACACAATATTTTTGCAGCCAAATATCGGTTTCCCACAAGACATGCATTATGCTTTCTCTAGCAACATAAGCATGACTCTCAAAAGGAAGAATCACAAGCCGGCTAGCTGTGCCATGACCTTTTAGAGCATTATAGAATCGATCGGACTGCACCAAGTACCATCATTTCTAAAACTTAAACTAACAAAAACAAAATATGAAGAAAAATATTCTTTCTTTGTTTCTTACCTGAAAAGTCAAGGTTCCGGGATTGCTGTCATCTTCTCCATGAATAAGCAAGATAGGCTTTTTAATTTTGTTAGCAGACATGAAGGGGCTCATCTCTATATAAGTTTTAGTAGCTTCCCATAATGTTCTGTCTTCATGCTTTATTTATTTACACCACCAAAGAGTGTTTATTCCCATCATCATTATGAAAAATGAAAAATCAGCTACAAGTGTTTAGTACCTGAAAGCCAAAAGGTGTTAGAGTTCTGTTGTAAGCTCCAGACCGGGCAATGCCACAGCTAAAAAGATGAGGGGCATGTGCCAGAAGATTTGCTGTCATGAATCCCCCATAAGAATGTCCTCCCACCGCTATTTTGTTCGGGTGCGCCACCTATGTTTGGAATTTGGATGGACATTAATGGAACAAAAGACTTTTGATTCTATAAAAAAAATGGAATCAGTTCTTTATGTTTGGAAAAATAATAAAATTACAATTTGGAAGTTGAAATGGTAGAACTAAAACTCAAACGTTTCAATTCCATTGCAATTTTTGACCTTTTTGCTCACTGTCACTATAATTCCAATTCCAATTCCAATTCCAATTCATTACCTTTTATTTATCTTTTTGTAGACTTACATGATACATATCATCCCACTGTCACGACCTCCCCAATTCGTGTTTTCAGTGAGAATTAAACCTAAGATCTCAACCTATTAGTTAAATCATTCTTTTAATCCATATAACAAACAATTAATTTGGAATTAGACCCCAATTTTAATTCAAATTACCCTAAACATTCACAGTTATGACAAATGAGTGATATGCCAACAATAATATCAAAGTGGAATATGAAAGGGGTATAGATATTTCAAAGATATTGCTTAATTACTTTTGTTGCATTAGTTTAGTTTTTAGTCTTTTTCTTCATTTTTTTTCACTTTATTTGATAAATGTAACTAGCTAGTAATATTTTTTATTTATTTGTTCACAAATTTTTTTTCCCTTTCTTTATTAATAATAAAAGGTCATCCGTTTCTTGAAAATGTAAAAGAAATAGAAAGCTTACTCCTCGTCTGATGACTTCCTCAACTGCAGCCTCCGCACTAGCTACCAGTTGTTCCACATAACTGAAGAAGGAACAATGAATCAATATATATATTAATATATATATATATATATATATATAAGCAAAAAAAAATTAATTATTAGAAAGGTATAAAATTTCAGATATAGTTTGTTTATGCATGTAACAATTATGGTGGGCTAGCTTTGATTATAAGAGGAAAATATCCAAATAAAAATATACCTATCATTTGCCTCTTCGTCACCTTCTCCAATGATAGGAATAGTCGGGCCCAATAGAACAGCAAACCTGAATAAGTTCGACCAATACTGACTTGATCAATTAAAAACAGATGGTGGGATCATCCAAATTGAATTTTAATGTCAAGTGAAAAGCAGTTCCACCAAACAAATAAAAAAAATGATATGTTTTCTACCCTCTTGCCAGCCAGAGTAGGGCAGATTTTGGATCAATGGTTGAAAACTCATTTGGTGATTTACGAACTTGCCCAGCTGCATCTTTACTTTTGAATTCTCCAGGATAAGACCAAATGAGACAAGGAAGTGGTCCATCCCGTGTTGGATCAAAGCCTGGAGGAAGGTATAGAGTTGCCGTGAGATGAACACCATCATTCCTATCATATCTGATCATCTCTTTCTGCATTGATGCCAATTGTGGGTATGGATGAGGAAAATTAGTAATTTGACAAGCTTTCTTTTCTGGCCAGCTCTGTATGAAGTACTGGGTGATTTCAGTTTTGGATTCTTTCGATGTAAGTATTTTCAACCCTTCAAGGGAAATTTCCCCTGAAGCATCACCAGACAATAAAGCAACAACAACTTCGTAATATTTTTCTTTGTCACTCTCCCATATCCGATCTTTCACACCTGTATTTCTGAACGGAATAAAATATGTGTAAGCAAATATGAATCAAGAGGATGAAAATGATATTCCACAATGGTTTAAGTACTGCTTCATGTATTATATGTGATGCTTTTGAAACAGTTTGATCTTCAAAGTCTTGGTATGGAGCAAAATGCTGGTTCTCAAAACACTTCAAAAGCCCCGGGGTTGAATTGTTTTTTCAATGATATTCTCCGCCAAGGGATTACAATTATATCAATTTTAGTGACTCTGTGTAGCTGCTATCATCTATGGATGATAGTCAAGACTCAAGACACATTTACTTTTGCACTTTTTTTGCTCTTACTTTTCTTCCTCGTAAGAGTGTAACACCTACCCATTAACTTCATATTTTCCTAATTGCTGCTCGTAACTTCTTTATTTTGACTCTATTAATATATGTTTGTTTGTAGGAAAAGGAAGAAGATGAAAATGATAAAAGAAACTTACATGTCAAGCAAATCCAGGAATGGGATATTCCCATTGGGTGTAGCACCATGTCCATTTAGTAGAATATATGTGCCAGGACAATTTTCCTTCTTTACTTTGGCAATTACAAAACTTCCAGAAAGAGTCCTGCACATCATAGGAGAACCAGGATCCGAGTACACATCTTCAGAAGACCTGTCAAACAGTATGCGTGAACACACATTGTCTGATTCAGGAGAAATAACCCATGTCCTTGATCGCCTCTTCTTGTACCAGGACTCATAAATTAAGGCCAATGAGTCATCACACCAGGAAATATTCCTATGAGACATAAGCACGTCACAATCCTTTTCTTTAAAAAAGAACATAAGGAAAATGAAAGTCATCTTATATTATATTCCTTACCCATAACGAAAATCAAGTTTGCACAATATTCTTGGATTTTCTCCTTCAAGAGGTTCAGCAGCTTGAGCATACACTATGTCACGAGGAGAAACTTCTATTTTAGCATCACCACCATCCTGCGTCTCCACCCTAATAATGCCAAAATGAACAACAGTACGCAATAAAAAATATACACAATATTTTTTTTATTAAGAACCGTCTGAGAATTATCATATTTATACCAGCAGAGAATAGAAGGTTTATCAGCTCTCCAATGGATCGATCTCATTCCTTTCCTTACACTGTTTGATGCTATTGGGATGTCCTCAGCAAGAGGCAAATCACAGAGTTCTCTAACAAACATCCCTTCAGTTGTCCAGACATCAACCTTCTTTGGAAATCTTCTAAACGGCAAGGTAAATGAGTATGGTCGATGGATTGATGTAAGTAGAATATATTTCCTATCGGGTGAGGGACTTATTGATGTATATATAGCAGGAGGTCCAATTGGCTTGAATATTCCATCCAGATTGACCAAAACAAGCTGTGTGGTGGCATAATATTCAAATAAATGCTCATCGTAATCATCCTTGAGCAGATTCTGAAAGGTTCTCACTTGAGAAACACTTTTCTGTTCATTAGATTGAATTTTTGGACCAGTTGGAACAAATGGCTTCTTAGGTGGATTTCCACGAGATAAAGGAACAATGCAGATCAAAAGACTCGACTCATTCACCCAAACAAGACTGACAATGAAAAACAAAATATTATGTTAGCAATCAGAAATCTCAGAAAGTTTAAATGGTGTAACCATGTATACTTATCAAAGATCGCATTCAGGTAAACATCTGATGACTGAAACAAGGACCGTGATTTCCCAGTTTGAACATCAGCTATCCAAACTTTCAGCTTACCACCATCTTCCTGTTTGGAACAGTTTCTTACTGTAAGACAAACTCGAGTAACTGAATGCTTCTTTAACATAAGAGATTACCTCATCAACTCGAACACTAAAAGCAATATGTTTCCCATCATTTGACCTTATAAATTGAACATAAAAAATTCATAATCAGCACCAACTAAGGATTTAATATGCTAAAAAAACTGATTTAAAATGTACTGCATTTCTCAAATGTATGTCTCAAGAATGGATCATATATAAAACAAAGCTTCATGTAATACATTCGAATAATAATAACAAAAAAAAGGTAGAGAATCTCTGATGTGGAATTTACCAGGTGACAAAATTAATCTTAGCACCTTCAGGAAGGCCACACACTTCAATCTCCCGACCTAGTTTACCATCAGGCAATAGCTGGTGGATTACAATACCAGTATAGAATGACCTAACATTTGAGAAGACAAAAAAGCTTCGATTAGATATTTCAATTGATTTTTGATAAAGGAAGCGTATGAATAAGTTTGTGGAGTTCTCACAATCGACTACGGCAATTACAATCAGCATCAATTCGAATACCAGCAAGTTTCAATTCCGGCCTGGCCAATTCCGATAGAGGAGGTATAGAACTCCGTCTTAGAAACAGTATATTATCTTTGCATGGTGACAACAGTAAGATTGGAAGTGGAGGAGCATCAACGATATCTCTAATTTCCGGTGGCGGAATACGATATCCAGTATTCTGATTTGAGTCTATGACAATAACTCAATTTAAATATTCTCTTAATGAATATTGAATCAGCAATGTGTTCATTCTATTAAAATCAAACTAAGTAGCAGCAAATATTGAATTTCATGTAATGGAAACAGAAACTAAAACTTCGCTCAAGGTGTGGATAGAGAAGAAGAATACCTTCATTCTCGCAGGGAGGAGGAGAAGAAGAAGAAGAAGAAACGGAGTCGTTCATGCCGGCGCCGGAGATACTCTTGTCAGCAAGATCACTGATAGGAAATAGAAGAATTGAGTATTTAGTGAGGAAGAAGAAGAGAAGATACCGTTTAATCCGTTTGAAGAAAGAGAAATTCTTTCAACCAAGTGGCGTGGAAAATAAGCAAACCGTCTATTTACTTTTTAATACAAAAAAAGCCACTTCTATTTTATTTTTTTAAAAAAATTACTAGTTTATTATTTGAAAATAATTTATCACTAATTATTACAACGGTTATATAAAATTAAAAAAACTCAGAATGGTCAAATCCAGCTCTTTATTTGGAGTCAACTGAAGTGATTCATATCTTATATTTCAAATCTCATAATTTGGGATAAAAATTTTCTTAATAGTTTCAATTGTGAAATTTGAAAGAAAATACTGGAGTTTAAATGGATTAAGATTTTTTTTTAATAGTTTCAATTGTGAAATTTGAAAGAACAGCGGAATTTAAATGAATCTAAAAAGAGTTATTTTGACAATTCGACCCTAATACGGTGGTAAATGTTAAAATTAAAATTCTAATAAAAAAGTTCTAACAGTCTTACAATTTGAAATCGAATTTGTTTGAACTTCGTAAAATCCTTTAACCACAAGTGATGTAGTAAAGCAATTCCAGTAAGTTGTGCTAAAAGAGTATAACCAAATATTATAAGTTCAAATTGTATTTTACCATTCATGTTAAACAAACATTTATATATTTGGTCAAATAAAGTGACCCTTTATAAAATAAAGGAGAGAATTCTTATCAAATGAAGATAACTATAATGACTTTTATTGGACAAAGAAAAAAGTGTTAGAGATTCAGTAACTTATTTTTTATGAATAAAAATCCGTAAGACAAATCCGATCCAACTAAAAAATGAATCGTATAGAACAAAAGCACCAATCGAATGAATGAGTGGTGAAAAGTCAAACAATCAAAGGAAATAAGAAACAAATCATTCACCTTGGCAACAAACTATATTGCTTTGCTTTATATAAATTATGTAAAAAGAAATGTATATCAACAAACAAAAAAACTTGAAATAAAATTGTAGAGTTTCCCAACATGAAACTATTGTTCATGGTTAGATAAGATAGATCAAAACCCAACTTTTTTATCCTAGTAACTTTAATGTCCTTTCATTCAAGTTGATATTTTGCATCATTTCTTTATTTTTCTAACTTTTGTGATTCAACCTTACCAAATTTTGCATCTCTACCAACTCAGCTATACACCCAAATGACCAAATCAAAAAAAGATCTCATTTGTGATCTTATCACACTTTATAAAGAGTGACATAACAATTTGATCATCTCAACCACAAAGGTAGAGTAGTAAAGCACAATGCTTGAAATTCATCGGCAAAAAGACCATTTCATGAACATCTGAACCACACAATAGGAGTAAAGCACAAAGCTTGATTGCACACTTTCACATATTCATTACTAACATTTAAACAAGGCTAGAACAACAAACATGATGAATTTCCACTTCAACATGTAATGTTGAAATCTTTAGTCCAAACCTGTTATAACAGAGCGAAATCATGATCTTAAAAATGCACAAACTTAAATTCGAACAAAGCCAATTATTGAATTGATAGAAGCAACCATATAGGCAGTACATAACATAGCACACTGAGTACATTTGCAAAGCAATTAAAAACACATTGAACAACATTCTAGAAACCAAATCTTAAGAAACAAACAACTTTAAAGACACAAATCCAGAAACAAGAAAATTCAACTTAGAACAAAACAGTATAGAACAAACAATCAAACAAACAAACCCAGAAACATAACTGTTGGTTTCAATTCAGCACTGAAACATGCTTGAAGTATGCTGCACCTGACATGGAAGTTGCCATGGCTCAAGCAGAATTTGTGGCATTTCATGGATATCAACTGCATGTCCACTAACTTCACCAACTATCTCCAAAAACGAATTCAAAGATCGAAGCCTATCAGTCAATTCATCATATTGTGCCTTCAAAACCCTGTTCTCAGATTCAAACTGAAAGTAATTAGCAGCCACCACATTAATCTGATCATCCAACTGCTTATTCTGAGCTTGAATCTGCGTTATTTCACTAAGCAACGTATCAGAATGCTGTTGCTTCTTCATCCTAGACCTCCTAGCCGATTCCCTGTTAGAGATCATCCTCTTCCTCTTCTTCTCATCCACTCCAACATAACGAGGATCAACATCGGATCCGGAACTCAGCTGTTTCATTGAATCCATACAAAATATATCTCCTTTCCTTTATAAAATTGGCTTAATTGGACTCAACAAAAGCGAATTCGATCTGGGTTAGCGTTGTTCTCGGTGTTTAATAAATTCTAGGGTTAGGGTTTTAGAAAATAATCAGGTATCAATTGAATAAGAGAAAACAAGATGATCAATCAATCAATCAAGTTAGCTCATGAAAAGTCGTAGAACCAGTAGAGGAAAACAACGGAGAATGAATGAAGAATTCGGATCCGACGCTTGAGAATGGCGTAACTCATTAGAGAAACAAGATCATAGCATCTGATGTTGGAAAAACTAATCAGAATCGATTAATCCAATCTGGGTCAGATCGAAATCGAAATCGGGTGATGGAAAACTGAATCTGATTGGATAATCTACAGATTTACAAAGAAGATGAAGAAAGATCAATAACAAGCAAGGCTGAAACAGAAAGGAAAAGTCTAACGAAGAAGAAAAAGAAAAAGAAAAGGAAGAGAGAAAGAAAGAACGCACCCGGAAGGAAGAAGATAAGCGATTGGGCGAATGAATGAATTGTTCAGCGAATGGAAAGAAGGTTTGTAATGAACACCATGGCCGCCATTTATAGGCTCAAATCAGATCGAATATTCGGTAGATGGTAAGGTTCCGAGAACTTCATTATTACTTTATCATTTTATATATTCAAGGGTTTGTTTGAATTAGGGTTTAGGGTATTTAAGTCATTATTTTTAAATAACTTTATGTAAATTAAATCAGTTGAATTAAAATGTTATAATTACATAAAAATATATATATATAGAATAATTTAGTATTTTATTTTGAATTTTTATTATTTCTTTTTGTATATTATAAAACTATAAGAATTATTTAATCATAACGATTAAAAAAAATAACATGAAAAAAAGAATAATTTGAACATGTTTCCCATTGTGTTATAGAAACTCTTCGACTTCGTAATAATAACATTACAATAATAATTGTTGATGTATACTTTAATTTAAATTTATAATATGGGTGGTTTGATTTTAGCAAGAAAATTATGTAAATATATTAACTTAAATATTTATATATACATATGGGTGGTTTGATTTAGTTTACAAGTTTTAACAAGTTTTTTTTATTGCTTGATATTATTATTGATCGATTAAGTTAATGACTCTCATGTTAAAAAAATTGAAGAACATGTGATTTTAATTTCTTAAAAATCACTTTTTTATATTTGAACTATTTTAATTAGTTAATCAATCGATTAAATTATTGCTGATAAATAAAATCAAATATGGTTAAGCACTTAAACGGTGAACTATATAGGTTGGTGTCAAATAAGTTTATTATCAAAAGTTTAATAAGTTATATATACATATTCATAATTTATTCTTGAAATGTTTTATTATATTTTAAAGGTAAAATTAGTTTTTAATTTTATTATAAATACTTAAACAACATATTAAAGTAATGTGAATAATGTTTAAATATAAATACCACTTTATTTCGTTTTTAAGTTTGACATAATTTGTTAAAAAAAAAAAAACTAAAAAGTTATTTTAATAATTTATTATTTAAGATCTAGACGTGTATAAAATAATGGCTGACGTTATCAATGATGTCAAAATATGTTTCTGGAGACAGCCAGTATTTAGCCTTAGGCCAGACTGTAGATTGAATGGCTTTTAAAATGTGATCTTTGACCACTTAAAAGTTATTTTAAATCTTTAAATTAAATTAAATTACAAAGTGTTTATATATCAATTTTTATTCATTTATTTATAATATTATATCTTTAATTGAATATTAAATGTTTAATACATCTAATATATATATTTTTATTAAAATAATTAGTTAAAAGCATAATATTATTATATTAGGACTTTTTATTTTAATTATTATTACTACGTGTCTTAATTAATTTGCGCACGCCTTTCATGATCGAATTTTTTTATTTATATATTTGTTTGTTTAAGTTAAGACTTATTTTAACACCTTGTTTGGTTTGGACCATGTAATGCTATTATTTTACTTTTAATAAATCAACAAAATTATATATTTTCAAAATGTAATTTTTAAAATATTATATACAATCACAATAATATTTTTAAAATTAAATTATTAAACCATTTCACACCAAAATAATCTCTATAGATGACTTTGTATTTTAGTTTGTTTGTTTTAATATATTTATTGATCATGTTAGTCCTAAATTTTTAACATTTTTAACGTATGAGAATCATTAATCATCAGAGTTGTCACCGAATTTTGACTGCCCAAGCCATTATAAAAAATGACAATATTGCTTCTTCAACTCTCAGTAAAAAAAAATGTCAATATTATTTTGTTGATTCATGTCTAGTTTTAAAAAAAATGATTAAAAATAATTTTTAGTGAAATTTAAACTTATAACAAAATAAAAGTTAAAGCTTCGGACTGACTGGACTTACTGAGGCCGGTCCTGCCCGGTTAACAATGAATTTGTTTAATATATATATATATATATATATATATATATATATATATATATATATATATATATATATATATATATATATATATATATATATTAAATTAGCTGTGATTTTAATTAGCAAATCACTTTTCTACATGATTATTTACATGTGACTATAATAAATAAAAGGGGTTTTCTTATCTTAGTAAGTCCAAGTGGGATTTGATTAAATTGATAAATCGGGTTAATTTGTTACAAAGGCCCACTATGTATCCGGCCCATTACTCAATTCATGATTACATCACAATATGGATTTTGCACGAGGTGTAATCTGTTTTTTTATTTATTTATTTAGACTTGTAACTTTTTATCATGTTATTATTATTTTAATTATTAAATTATTTATTTTATCAATTAAAATAATTTCATTTTAATTTTATTATATTTTAATTTTAAATAAAAAATAATAATTAAACAAATTAAAAACATAAATAGCCTATTTTTTTTATCAAATAAGTTTTTTTTTCTAAAAAAGAAAAAAAAAAATCCAAGATCAAACAAGCTCCAAAGACACGTTACCATATTATTATGAATGGAAAGTTTAGTCATTGATACACTTTCAACAAAAAAAAATAAAAAAAAATCAAATCATATAACATCAAATAAAATGAAATAAACAATAATATATAATCAAATTTATTTTCAGAAAAATTAATATGATTCGAAAGTAAATTTCTTCAACTTTCAACCTAATATTTTTTTTCTAGTAAGAATCGAACTTAGACAAAATTATTTTAATTTTAGCATATAAAATAGATTACCTGAATAAATAACTAAAATATCATCATCAATTATTTATTTATTTTTGAGAATTTTATTATGTCGAAAGTTTTAGTTTTTTTTGTGCAATTCATTAGCTTGCTATGCGCTGACCCTAATATAAGGTCAGTTAGTTGTCCGCGCATAGGGTATTCTTCAACAAAAAAAAAAAAAAAAAAAAACATTAGAATTCTCTATAACCACTTTTAATCATTACACCCTTTGTGAGAGAGTATAGACTGAATTTGGTCACAGAGAACCCTAATTGCTCAAAAGACACCCAAAATAAAAAAAAATACAAATTAATAACACTAACAAGATGTGATCCACATGTCCCCCTATATGTTAACCTAACATCTAACCAAATAAATTATGCTATTTTATTTTTAAAAGTAATACTAATTTATTAGATTAATTAATATAACTATTAAATAAAAAATGAAGAATACATTTTTATTTTTCGATTTGGACACCCCCGATTCTTAGGGTCGCTAAAGATACAAGTATTGTACAATATTGATCGATGTATTTCATTTCATAGACACTTATTCACGATGAAATTATTAATGAAAATAAAGAATAATAAAAAAATTGTGCTTGAAATGTTCTAATATTTAAAATCATTTGGATTCTTAGAACAGGGATCATTGTACAAAAACACATAAGGGACCTTTAGAAAAAAAAAACTGGGAGAAATTGTAGGTGTAACCGTCAAAATATATAAGTTGTAACAGACAAGATTGCTAAATTAAGAAATAAAAAAGTGGTTAAGTAGTATAATGGCCGTTGAACGGTTCCCTCCACCCATAATAACCTAAATTCCTTAGTTAGGTTCGAAATCTGGTCATTTCGATCATATCCATTGCGGGTCCCATTCTATTTCTTCACGCCACAAATTCATCCATTTTTATCTTTTACTTCTAAACATCTATTTTAACATTTATTTTATTTAAATAATATGTTAATTAATAACAATATTGTAAAGTTTTACTTCGTTACAATCAACAAATATTGTTATTTTACTTTATAACTTTCTTATTATATATTATAAATGTTATAAGATATTATATTATGCATTTTTAAACTCTCTTAATTATTAAGTTTAATAATTATCTAGTTCTATATAAAGTTGTCCTATATGTTTTTTTTTCAAAATAATACATGTACACTAAAATGATATTAATTGTTTAATAAAACGATAAATCGTGTCATAAAATATAAATTAAAAAATTCACAAAATAAGAAATAAGAAAAAAAAATAGACAAACACGTTACCCAATAGTAATCAAACTCGTAGATTCTCCAGAAGAACAAATAACTCTCCGATCGATTTCACTAACTTTTCAAAACGAATACTAGAAAACGTCGTATTAATAAGTCAATGAACGGATCCATGATTCTGAGTTGGGGTGGGTTTGAAAAAAAATTGTGGTGACTTAAAAATATAAGGATAAAATTCTGGATAAAACGAGTATATAAAGTTAAGTTTTACTATTTTTTTAATAATTAAATTAACAAATAATGAATTAAATTTATTTTTTTTAAGAAATTATAGGGAAATATCACATTTTTACCTTAAATAATTTTATTTTTATATTTTTCGAAGTGGACACGGAGCACACAATCTCCTGATAATTATCACACAATTAACTAACTCCTTTGAAGATTCGACAATTCTACCTAGCTATATAGTTTAATAAAATATCATCGATGTGCTAACCAAAATATGTATTTCTATCTAGATGTTTTAATCCAAATTTTATAGTAACTATCCAAATACTCCATAAAAGATTGATTTGTCTGCCGATGATGAGTCTTCCTTTTTTATTGTGTAGGTTGGCTATAATTTCTCCTATATGTAATATATATGATACAAAAATAAAAATTGACATAATATTTTAATAAAATAAACAGTTACAAAAGAAAACAATAGTAATAAATTAATACCACACTATTTATAAGTTATAACCATCACAAGATGGAGCGGAGCGGTTAAACGAACTCTTCTTCTCTTTCTAAACGCCTGCTTTTATTCATCTCTATAATGGGCAACGGCGTTTCTCACCGGCCGGAATCTTCATCCGGAAAAGTAATCCTCTCCGACGGCACAATCCACGAATACGACACACAACTCACCGCCGCAGACCTCATGCTAGATCATCCTCGTCACATGGTCGTCGAGATATCTCACTCCGGCAAAGATATTACCGTTAATTCCAAACAACAGCATCGTCGGCCGATCATCCCATTACCGGCGGACAAGAAACTAGAGAAGGAAAAGCTCTACTTCATGATGCCGATGAAGAACAGAGGAAAGCCGGCATCTTTTTTACTTGAAGAAATTCAGAGGTTACTGTTGAGATCGAATTATAATTCAAATTCCAAGAACATCTTATCTTCAACGACTGGATTTGTTCCGTTGATCGTACGATTTATCTGTACGGTTAGGTCGGAATCGGAGATTCAGAGCATTGTGCAGATGAAGAACGTGAAAGGGAACTGCTTGGAGGATAAAAAGGAGTTGATGACGTCATCCTCCGACGAGATTTTGGATGACCGGCCGGAGTTTATGAGCCGGCAGTTTTCCGGGAGAGGGTGGAAGCCTAGTTTGGATACGATTATTGAGAAGGGTGTTAAGCTAAAGGTTCGCCACTGGTTACTTTAATTATCTACCACCCCGAATTCATTAAAAAAATGTTTTTAGATGAAATCAAATTCACATAACTATTCTCGTGGGTTCGTGGGTTATGGTATAAATATATTATTATTATTATTATTATTGTATAATTTTGAAAAGATTAATAGTATTCCTCTTTTAAATGATTATGAAATATTTATCTATTAGAAAAGACAATTTTACAATTAAACAACCTTTATTGAGTTGAGTTATAACTTGTATTCACTGTTTGTTTAGTCTCGTGTTTTGGGTAACCCAATTTTTGTTTAAAAATATTAAACAAGGGTGTTAACTTGCAAGATAGATTGAGTTTGTGTATGTTCAACAACTACTAATTATTCAATGAATTAACTATAATAATTATCTTAGCTAATTCCACCATTTTATAATTTCATAAAGAATAAAGAACAAATAAAAATTCAAGGGTTTTCCCAACTTCCCATTCTTAAAACATGTTAAATATATTGCTTAATAACATGTGTGTACATATAAGTTGTCAACTTAATCAAATAAAATATTAAACTCAATACATTTTTATTCAAAACTTCTCAAACACATAAGTGATTGGCCCTACCACTTTGTTATATGTTTTAACTATTTATATTTTATATTCTAAACTAATAAATATAGTTAGTGACAATTTGAAACCATTGGTTGAATCGATAGTTAGAGTGATTAAGGATGACAATTTGAAACCCTCACGTAATAGCTAAATTGAATTGTCTTGTTTGGAGCATTTTTTTTCCGATTTGACTGGTAATTGATCGGAGATGGAATATGAATGATATTTGTGTACCCCGTTCAGATCCGTTCCGATTTCACCCCAATTTTATTCTGAATACTATAAACACAATTAAATATTATATAAAATTACTTGTTTATTTATTTATTTATTTATTATAATTTATAAGAATTTTAAGTTTATTTTTTATAATAATATAAATTTTCAATATACTACAATATATATTATATTAAAAAATTCGTTTATATAATTTTATTAATAAAAAAATATTTTTTAAAATAATATGGTATAAACGATGCACCGCGAGCATTCTCCGTAATCGAACGTGACGGGATGGTAGTATAACAAATCTCCGAAAGTAAAACGGGATAAAAATGATAAATACATTTTTCGTTCTGAACCGTCCCATTACTATCCTACCCGCCATGTGCAAATTAACAAATTTTCTATTACTCTAATAAAACGGACGTACCATTCGTTTCTGATGCGAAGACATAATAATTTGAGAAAACAACGTTTATATATATATAATTGATGTTATTTTAAAATATAAAATCCAACTAATATAACATTTTAAAATTATATAAATGTAATGTGACATTGTTATTAAACTTTATATTGATTTAAAAATATAAAGTAATATTAACTTAATTAGTTAAAATGTTTTATTATGTGTTATGTTTAAAACTTTTATTTATATATATATATATTATTTTTTATTTTATTATTTTTTAAATTTAATAGTTTTGTATTTTGGTTTGATGACTCAATGAATTGAAAAAATGGTGGATTTATATATATATATATATATATATATATATATATATATATATATATATATATATATATATATATATATATATATATATATATATATATATATATATATATAATAAAAATATAAATTTATGGATTAATTACATATTTCAACATAAAACATTCCTGATATAATATATTATGAACTCATCCTCAAAATTGTATTACCTTGCAGAAAAATATGAAATAATAATTATAACAACAAAATATCTTATTAAATCAATAAGAAAAATGGATACATATTTTTTTTATAAATTAAAACAAAGTAAAACCAAAATGCAGGAAACTTCATCATTTTTGAATCTTCATTTCTTGGTAAAATCTAGTAATGAACTGTTCCGCCTTTAAATCAATTTCATCATCTTCATCAACATAGTATGAACATCCAAATCTCTCTTGATCATCATCATCTTCATATTGATCATGATCAATATAATCGAAATGAACTTTAGGCGGTTTTATACATGGAATGTTGAAGATGGTGACTTCATGACGTGGTCGGTGCATCTTGACATGAATAATGGGTGTTGCATCGAAAGACATTTGCCTTTCGCCGTAGCGCCTGAGAACCGCCGGCGAATCAGATTTACATCCGACGAGTTTGATGAATTTGCGAAGATCCATTACTAGTGTTCTTCTTGATTCTGCACCTTTTCTTAACCATATCAGAGCTAGACGAAGAAGTTTCCATGATCTGTTACCTTTCTTTTGCATTTTGTAGAGAGAGAAAGAGATCGCCGGAAAAGTTGATGGGTGAGAGAGAAACAGAAACAAAAATGGATATTTATAATGAATTATGCCTGCGGTTTCTTATGCGCGTAGGGAGGGGGACAAACTTCCGGCGGAAGGACGGTGGAATTTACAGGGAATATAATATTTAGGTTGTACGCGGTAATCTAACAGCTGACTAATTTATGTATTCCAATTTTACCCTTTCAATTTTTTTTAGTTGCAAATACTTTTGCAAATTATTATGATTTTTTATTTGAATCTCAAATTTTGAATACTCATCTATTTAATTTTAACTATTATAATTGTAATTATTAATTTTTGTTTTTTAATTAATTAGTTATATATATATATATATAAATTAAATGATATTTATAGACATGTTGAATTTATATATTTTAAATTGAAAATTTCAAAATTGTCTAATTTAATTCTGATAACTAAAAAATTTGATGTGTGATAAAGCTTTGGGAAAATTGGGAGAAATAAATTTTGGGTTTGTTCGGATTTAGGTTATTTAAAATAGAGATTGTGAAATTGTGTAATTGAGTTTTTTTTTTTTAATATTTGAAGGGTATTAATATATAATAAAATATATACATATATATTTTTTAGTTTTTAAATACTGAGTATTTTATAATTTTGATTAATGAATTTAGTGATTTGATAAAAGAGTGAAATGATGTTTGATTATGTTGACTTATTTAAATAACCACAAGCGAACAAGACTTTGTATTTATTTTTCATTTAACTTTATACAACATAACTTTTTGTATGGTCTACCAGTTATTGTATACTGTTTTAATTTTTTTTTTCAATATGAAAACTCGAAAATGACACAATTTAAATGTATTAAAAAATGTGTGATTGATAATTATCCTCTCACTGTAAATCCCTCTTTTTTCTCTCACATGAAAGAGATAAAATAATTATATTATAAAAAAAAAATACACTTTTGCCCCTTCCTATGAAAAAAGCATAGGAGTAGAGGTGATTTGAGAAAGAAAAATTGGTAAAAATAGTTGAAAATAAAAGGAAGATAATTAATATACTTTTAAAATTTGATAAAATAATACGATAAAATAAGAAGAAAAAATAAATTTGTTCGTTTGAGTTTGAGACAAACAAATAATTAAAATGATGATTATTCGAATATCGTGTAACATAATTTAAATTTAAACTAATTTAATAAAAATGATCAAAATTCAAGTTTCAAATAGTATTTATGTAATTTTAAAAAATTAATGTATAATAAAAATGATAAAAAAATTATTAAATAGAAATAAAAATATATTATTTAAAATATAAATTTATCTGTTTCAAAATAAGTTGAAAATATTATATTTTGAATTAAACTAGGCTTATCAAAAGATGATTTATAGAAAATAATTATATATTGGTAACTTTAAATAATTTTCATGAGTGTTGAGTTCTTGTATATGGTGAGGGCATTTTCGCCATTGTGGTATGAGTCAATCATTGACGCGGTGACATCCATACCTCTACCTGAAACATACAAAAATAAGGGTCCCATTATGTGCTAAAATACACAATTATATGTGAAGAAGCTTTTTAATATTTTAATTTTATTAAATATCTGCACAATATTTAATTAATAAAAAAATTATAGTTAAAATAATAATATAATAGTAATAATTAAAAAAATAAAGTTAATCTTATTTTTTAAAATAATTTTATTTCAATTTAAAAAGCTAAAGCAATTTTTTTATGTTATATTTTATTTATATACACATTAAACAAAAGTTAATGAAATATATCATGTTTTTTTATTCTTTTATAACTTGAGTTTATTTTGTGTTAATAAGAATACCCAACCTCACATTTATTATTATATTCCTAAAAAAACTTAAACAAGCATATTTATGATTTTGTATTTTCTTTTATTTATTTTCTATAATTATTCTAGATTAAGAAAATATATTGAAATGAATAATATGAAGTGTTTCTTTTGAAAAACATGTTTAGAATGAATTAAGGTTTGATATGATAGAATAATTTATTAAAGTAACCTAAATAAAAAATAATTTTCATAAGGATTCTTATTAGGAATATTTTAAATTGAAATGAAAGGTATTGACTTGAATAATGTATATTTAAATGAAAATAATATTAAAAAAATAATAATTATGCAACTGAAAGCCATACAAATAAGAACGAATTAATCGTTTTCTTAAGAAAATAAGATCTCAATAATTTATTGGGTAACGTGATTATATTATATTCTATTCTTCTTAAAAAAAAATTGGTCAATAAGTTAATCGTTATTTTCGAAAAACAACGATATCGAAAAATTAGGAATGATGATGGGCAGCTCAGGACGGGGAATTCATTTATCATTCCCGCTCTGTTTTACTTCGGAATTTTTTTTACTACCATCCCTATCCCGTTCGATTTCGGAGAATCCTTGTGGGACATTATTTATGTAATATTTTATAAAAATAAATAAATTATATAAACAAATTTAAAATTATTATAATGAAATAAATTTAAAATTTTTATAAAATATAATTAATAAATAAATATATTGTGATTTTATATATTTAATTGTGTTTATAGTTAGGGGTGAGAAAAATACCGATATTAAAGGTATATCGAAAATATCGTACCGCAATATATCGAAAATATCGATTTTTATGGTAGACCAAAAAAATGTAAGATATGATACCGATACCGAAATTATTAGTACGGTAAAGGTATGAGATTTTTATAATTTTGGTATATCGAGATATACCGAAATAATATTTATAAGTTAAAATATATAATATATATAATATTTATAAGGAAAGAATTAAATAGATTTATATTAAGTTAATTATAGAAATATAATTTTTGAAATATTATTCAATATATGTCATCTCTACCTTACCGATGATGAGATTGATTTTTTTAAAGTTAATATGGTTTTAGGTATCAAAGGTATAATATTGATACTGTACCGAAATTAAGTTATACCAAAATTAAGGTAAGGTAAATGTATGAATTTTTTGTATACCGAAATTAAGGTATATCGAAATCAAGGTATACCGAAATCAAGGTAAGGTATGTATGCATTTTTTGCATACCGAAATTTTAGGTAAGGTATAAGGTATGGATAAAACATTAAGGTATACCGTACCGAACCAACCCTATTTATAGTGTTCAGAGTGAAGTTGGACTGGAGAGACAAATATCATCCCTTGTGAAACCAAACTAGGGGAAAGTCGCCCCCAAATGTTATGTTTTTTTTTGTTGGGATATGTTTAAGCCATTTTTATTATTTGTAATATATATGGATCATTTATAAGAAAAAAAAAATACAAATATGATGAAGAATTAATATGAGTATGTACATCCATCAATAATTAAAAATATGTCACAATTAAATACATTATTCTAATGTTTTAATTATTTTTTCATCTATGTTTGAATGGAAACACTATATATATTATTATTATATATCAATCACATGAACTGATCTATAACCGCTTCAATACATGAACGTTTTCTTCATTCTTCATTCATCAATCATCATCTTCAACCTTCATTTGACTGTAAAACTGGGCAATGAAATTATCCGCTTTCGAATCAATCATCTCATCTCCTCCCGTCTCACCAACCTTCGTCTTCTCATCATCGTCGTCGTCTTCATTCTCGTCGTCGCTTTCTCCGCTGCTATCGCTGCCGAGCTGTAGAAGACTCATGGCAGAAGCGAAAGATGATAGAGGATATTTCTTAACCAGACCTCCAGATTTGTTTCGGTCCAGATCTCGTAGATTAGGGCAAGATCCGCAGCGGTTACGAGTTAATCCTTTAGGTTCGAGATCCTGTAGATTGTTGGTGGATCCGTAGATAGTTGAGTTCTCTCCGATTGATGAGGCGGATGAAGGGGAAATGGAATCGCAGATTGGAGACATGAGAGATTGATTGTCTGGAAGGTGAAGAGGACGAACAGATCCGACGATTGTATTGAGAACGTCATGGGAAGGGATTGGATGAGGTGGTTTTGATTTGTTTTTGTCGATTGATTTACGGCGGATTAAGGACATTGCTGCCTTCATGAGCGTGAAGCTCGGCTTTTTCTTCATCATCATCTCATCTCCTGGCGGTGGTGCTGTAAGTTCTTCCATTCTTCTTCTTTAGAAGTTAATATGGTAAAAGAAAATGGCGAGATTTGCCCTGCAGGCTGCAAAACGCAGGGCGAATCTGGAAGGGCCTATACCAGTGTTGTTTGAAATGAAGAACCCTAAAAGATTGATTGAGAATAATCCTGTAATGAAGGACTGGAATTGAATTTGTAGTAGAAATATCTGCCGTTTATTTAGGTTTAGGGTTTTTTAATGGAGGGAAACCAATCCATCTGTTAGGTGAAAAATATTCATATAAACTTACAACTCCATATTATGATAGTGAAATTCAAAAATAAAATTAAGTTAAGAAATAATCAGCATTATAAACCAAAATTATTTATTTGTTCAATTATATTAGTATATTATTCAGCTTGGTTCATAAACATTTTTTTGTTTAATATGTATAAATTATACAATAGTATTTTAAAATGGTATTTTGCTAAATTTCTATTAGTATAAATTTATAACCCTATAGTACAAATTGAGTACACAAATAGTCTAATATTATAATTACATTTATATTTTATAATTATAATTTTATTAATTATTATTATTTAGTATACTTTAATTAGATTATAAATATAACTGTTTATTATATATATTAATTTAATTTTATGCTTATTTTATTATATTTATTAATAATATTTAAATGAATTAAATATAATTTATTTATAATATTATAATTAATTTTTATATTTTATTTAAAGTTACATTAATTATTAAATATAATAATTATAATATTAATAATAGTACAATAATTTATAATAATAAATAAATTAAAAAATAATAATTATTAAATATTCATTATATAAAAATAATTTTAAATTCATATTTTCACTCTAATTAATTTAAAGAATAAAACTGTCATTTTATTCTCATAGTATATACCTAACACAAAATTATAAATTATATATAACTTATATATTTTTCTATAGTTTAAACCAAATAACAATAATCTATATATAAGATATAGATGTTTTTTGGATTTCTTCTTTGTTACTAACCCTAAAGTCATAATTTATCAAAATATGGAGACTATAGAGAAAGGTAAATCTGTAGGAAGGAACTAATTCGTTCGTAGGTCTTTGTATGTATTCGTCCTGATCTATCAGAATTTGGGCTAAGCCATGTCCGGAGTAAGGCGTAAATAGGGTCTTTGGATCGATTGAGAAAACATTTAAAAAAAACTACTCCATTTAGGAGTCGAGAGCAGCCAGCCCTACAGGTACCACAGCGACATCCCAACCTGATATGAATCCCTACCCTCTATCCACAACCGACCCACCATTTCTCAAGCTTATGGCAGGAACAACTTCACTATTTTTCCAGGATGCTTTCCTTGGTATTCAGTCTCTCGATTATGATTAGCCGCCAACCCTTCGAATTAAGTACCATAATTCCACTGTTTCTACTGGATTTTCCCCTAAATATCCATTTTATGGTTAAAAATGAAGAAAACAACACAAGGACATTTGACAGGTATCAAACGATCTATTAAAAACGGATAATATTATTCAGATTATAAAAATTTGAAACGAAAAAACTGATTAAACTAAACAAAATCTGAATGTAAAAAAAAAAAAAAAAAAAAAAAAAAAAAATAGATTAAAGAGTGAAAAAAAATGAATTTTGATATGATTTTGAGAGAGTTAAAAAGATAAAAGATATTTTAAATAGGTGTTAAAGTTCATAATTATATAAATATTTTTCTTCAAAATAATCTAATTATAAATAAATAAACTGCAATTAGATAATAATACAGTTAATTAATTAGGGCTTATTTGTTATACAGTATTGGATTTTGAGTTAATAGTACCCTCATCTTCTTCTTCTTCTTCAAGTGATCAACGTTCTTCAACCCTTTCCAGAATCAAAAGCCGTCTGCGGCATCGCCCTAGCTTTCAACCAAGAGAACAGAGCAACTCTAATCTCCCGAAGTTCTCCAAATTACTTTTGCCATTATTATCTATTAACCTTGACAATTCTTCCATTTCGCCGCCAAATTGAAGACGTAGAGCCGAGACTTACACGTAAGATTCCAGGTAACACCTACTACAGAACGTCTTTCGCAGCTATACCATTGATCTTTCTCGACTCCTTTGTATGTAGTTAATTTCTGAAATTATTGTAGATTTTATATAGATGCGGAGGTTATATACATGATTCATCAGGTTAGGTTTTCTGGAGCGTGAGTATCTGTATACGTATGTCCTCTTGGTAGCTTATTGCTCAATAAAATTGACAGTCAATGTGTTTAGGTAGTTTTGTCGATTCTGCACACCAAATGTTTGATGAAAATCCCCAATAGAGTATATATATGGTATTGTGAGATAACACAGTATCCACCTGTATTCGAGAAGGAAATTGGCAAGGAATCCTGTTTTTTAGAGATGATTGAAACAGCCAACTGTAGTTTGACTACAAATGCTTACAATTCATGTGTATGAGTCCAATTTATGACCTAATTGTATAGGCGATGATAGATTCATTAGATTCATGTCAAATAATGGTTTAACCTTGTTTCATGCCCCTGCAATCCTTTTATAGTTTCGTTAACTGTCTTATTTACTGTTAGCCGAATAACTATAAGATTGAATGACTTGTTGGTTGCAGCCGCTTCCAAATTATTCTAAACTAGGCTATAACGCCTTATCAGCTTATTCTAGGGTTAGTTAACCTAATTCTTAAGTTTTCCTCGTAAAAGAAAACTTGAATGAGTAATTTTTTATGCTGATTTAACTGTAATATATCATTTTTAGTATGGCTAGATCGATTAATGTCTATTTTCCTAGTAGGATCTATATATATAACTGACCTATGGCTAATGTACTGATCAGGTTATTACACTTGCATCACATGGCGGAATCTCCATTTTTCGATAGAATGATGATCAATCTTCGATCAACCTGCAAGTATGCTTAATTTCATGCTTTAATGTATACTGTTGAACAATGAATGACCCATTTCTTTAGACTGTTCTTCAAAAGAGGAGATGTCATTAAGCACTAGCTTTGAACTGTTGGAAATCAAAGCCTTTGTTTTCACTTTGATTGTTTCTTGTATGCAAAGGTATTATACTGGTTATCCCAAGGATCTTGGGCCATCAAAAGTTATTCATTTCACCTCAGAGCGTGAATTTGTCCAACTTCTGCATGAAGGTCATCCAGTGGTCGTTGCTTTTACTATAAGGTGGTTTGTTTGTTTGTTCGTTCTATAAAAACAAATGACAAGATTTAGGTAGCTTATTTTAAATATCTTACAGGAGCAATTATTCACAACATCTTGACAAAGTGCTTGAGGAAGCAGCTGTTGAATTCCATCCTAATGTTAAAGTTGTTCGTGTAAGTCACGATCCAATTCGACTTTGCTATATATATTTCAGATCTCTAAATGTTTCTGTTTTCTGTATAATCTTAACGGGTTCTATTTTCCTTCTAATGTTTCTTTTCAGGTCGAGTGTCCAAAATATCCTGGATTCTGCATGTCTAGACAGAAGACTGACTACCCCTTCGTTGAAATATTTCATAGCCCTGAACGAGTAAGTTTGGCCTCGATTGAAAGTATTTTCATCGAAAACTGAAAGACTCAAATGGAACTTTACTATATAATGTATTCTCTCTACTTCAGACTGCTGCCAGTCAAGGAAGAGCAGTTGATCCAAATACTACTAAGTACTCTGTCAAAGTTTTGCCTGTAAGTTTCATCTTCTTTTAGTAAAATTTTACTGTTTTAAGAAATATCAAGTATTGATTATGTATATTTTGAAAAATTTGCAGTTCAACTACGATATGAGTACATATGGGTTTCGGGAATATTTCAAGCGACATGGTATTCGAACATCATCTGACCAGTAAGATATCGATTGAGAAACCCTGCCTAGTGCTGCTTGAAGTGGAATTTGATTAATAAAATAAAATTTGTATCATGCTTTTTGTTGCTTAAATTCAAATTATTTTGATAAAGAACTAAAATCAAAACATTTTATGATAGTTGGTTCATTTGAATTTTTTATTTTTTTTTAATTTAATTTTTAGTCTAGATTTTATGACAATTTTTCAACATCAAATTTCATGAAAAGATCTAAAACAAATTATTCTCTCTACCTCTATAATTATGAATTGTCATATGCAGTTTTCAATTTGAATGGTCCTAAGCGATTTTTCCACAATTTAATTGGTAGTTGATCAGGGTGGGATGATATTTGTGTCTATTGTCCCCATATTAGGGTATGATATATTTGTGTCTTCTGTCCCGATCTCACCTTGATTTTGTTCCGCGCACTAATATATAACATTACCAATATACACCCTAGTGGTAAGAGTTGGATTAAGAGATCAAAGGTCACGGGTTCAATTCTATTTGGAAGCATTTTAAGCTTAAGCGGGGACAATGTCAGTGGGGTCTCATGTTAATGTTAGTTCTCTTTTATTTAAAAAAAAAAAAAAAATACATTACCAATATAGGGATGGTTGAAAAAAAAATTCCCAAATAAGAAATGCATTTTACCTACCCGATTTGCCCTATTGTCTTTTCCCATAACCTAATAGTATGGTTAAATCAATTTGGTCCCACCATTAGTACCAATTCTCACTTAATTGCCAACTTCACCGGTTGGGCTGGTCCCCAAGTCCCAACTCTATCATACATTATACATAGTCAACACTCAATCCCCAAATTTGCTCTATTCTCACGCATGAAAATGGCTTTATCTTTTCCCAATAATACAATCCTCATCATGTTAACTTAGAGCTTGTTTGATCTTGGGATATTGTTGGGTTCTTATCATAGTTGTAATAAAATGTTTCTTTTACAAAACTATTAAGAAATAAAGACAACTAATGATAATAATAATAATAATATATAATGATGATACATGATCAGTTTGTCCAAATGGGTATCAATTATGATTAAGGAAAACCCAGAACATTAACAAAAACAAGAAAGATTAAAAAGAGAGATATAATCAGCCTGCTGCATGAGAGAGTTTAGAACAATCCTTATTCTTATAGTATTTGTTGCCGCGAATTCATGGTTCGATTGATTCAATTCTCAACCGGTTAATTTCTTCCGTCTTCTGTACTGGTACGTACACTAACTAGTAATCAATCAATGGATCATGATCATGATAAAGAACATGGTCATGGTGGTGAAGATAACAGAGAAAACAGCAACCTTGAGTTCCCGATCAGAGGCAGCAGAGACGAAATTAGACCCAGGTGGGGTATAATAATAATAAGGAAAGTAAGGAACAATTGGATTTGGCGGCGGCGGATTTCCACCGCCGGGATAGTACCCTCCGGCGTCAGGCGGCGGTGGAGAGTAATAGCTAAATGTAGGAATCGACTGAGATGGGGGTGGTGGTGAGTAGTAATTAGGAACAGGCGGCGGCGGACAGTCAGGCTTCACCGGAGGTGGTGGTGGAGCAGGCGGCGGCGGACATTCTTGCTGCACCGGCGGCGGAGGAGATGGCGGCGGAGGAGACGGCGGAGGAGGAGAGAATATGGGTTGACATGGGTTTTCACAGGCGTCACACATAGTACAAGTAATTTGATCTTTAGAAACGGTGTGAGTTACCGGCGCCGGCGAGACATTAATAATTAGGTAAGAGAAATTGAAAATGAGAAGTAAGAGAGAGAAAATTAGAGAGTTGGGTTTTGTCATTTGGATCAGTGAGAGAGAAAAATGAAGAAGAAGAAGAAATGGGAGATTGATGCATGTGTATTGGTATTTGTTGGATTTAATTTTGTGAATTAATATTATTTATTTATTTATTTATTTATTTATTTATTTATTTATTTATTTATTTATTTATTTATTTATTTATTTATTTATTTATTTATTTATTTATTTATTGTGTTACCTTCTCATTACGCCACCTTAACCCATTAACATAACAGAATTTGGCTTTACTTACCTTTTATTTTCATAATATATTTATTAAAATAAAAAAAGTTGTATTAAAATACAATCAATTTCTTGATTGGAACGTTTATGCTGTAATTAGTAATTAACGTATGATTTAATTATGTAATATTTAAGTCTACAAACTGAATAAGGAACATATACTTTCTTTTAAAGTTATGAAATTAAAATCTTATTATTTTTTTATAAATTTATAATTATTTTAAATAATTGTAGAGGTTTATAGTTGACTAATAATATTGTGAAAAATATAAAATAAAATATGTATAATGAATCCAGTTGGCTTTGGCGGAAGAGAGAAGTGAGGTTTCATGTGGGTGGCGAGCCTCCTTCTCTAGATTTTTGTGCCAAACAATAATAATTACAAAACCCCTTTCATTAACATTAATATACCTAAAAATATAAAATATAATAATGTCATAATTATTATGACATCTAAAATTATGAAAATAAATATGTCAATATATAATAATTGTCTTAAAAAAAAATAAAATTAGGATTAAGACACTTAGTACTCCTTATTTAAAAAATATTCATTTTCCTTAATATTTAAAAAATATATAAATAAAATAAATGTGTTTACCTCCAACCAAATTTTTATTGTATTTAAATCAACATTGAAAAACGTTAACATTTTTTCTATTATTTTAATATTTTTGAGAAATTTTTTTAATTTTAATTAAAAACCTAACTTCCATTAATATAAAAAATGAGGAGGGATAGAGAGAGAATTTCAGAAATGGAATGTAAGAGATAATGATGTGTTAGTACATTACTCGTTGAAATAAAGATAAAGGTTGATGACAAATAAGAGAGAGAAAATTTGTTATTTTTTCAACGAATTGAGCCACATAATTATTTTCAAAATTCCCTCTCTCAATCATTTTTCATAAAAAAATATCAATATTTTAAAAATAATTTTTTTTAATCACTTTTAATTTAAAGTTGTTACATTTACTGAAAATTTGGTCTAAATTAAACATATTATTTGTGTGTATTTTATAAAAAAAAGGCAAATCACCTGGTTTCCACGAGGTGACAACTAGAGATAACAAAACGTAGATATCCTACAAGGTCCTGAGTTCAAGCCCGTCATGCACCTGGTTAAATGGGAATGTGTACTTAACCTACGAGGATTAGTCGCACTCCATAGGAGCAGTGAAACCTAACTTTTTTTTCTCAAATAAAGGTAAATATTTATTTTTTAAAACATAGATATTCAAGTGTATTTATTTCAAAAATATATATATTTATTAGTATTGTTTTTAATAAGTTAATAATTTAAAAGTGGAAAACTATTATTGGGCCATGTTAACGGAATTTCAATACCGTTACAGGCCCGTTTGGTAGTGAAATGAAGGATAGAGATCGCCGGTAGCTTTACCGCAGTCTACTTTTCCGATCATCTCATTTCTCAGGTAGAACCGCCGTTCGTTTCTTCATTCATTCTTCCGCATTCTCTCGATGTAAATTCTAATGTATTATATGATTTGAACGAGAGATTTTGTTTGTTGATTGTTCTAGTTTGTTGTAGAAGAAAAGGATGGCGATTTTCATTGCTTCACGTAGGTTATCATCTGGATCGACAATGTCATCTCGCTTAATCACTTCCTGGAGATCGTTTTCCACGTCTTTCAGAGAAGAAAAGGACACGTTTGGGCCAATTCTCGTCCCTTCCGATAAGTTCGTATTATCTCTTACTTCTTTTGTCTAATCCGTTAGAGTATTGATCAAGATAGATACATCGCGGTTCTAGGAAGGATGAATTTTACACGCTTCTTAGTTGATGTAGTGATTGTTTGACAGGTTATGGGGAGCTCAGACACAGAGATCGTTACAGAATTTTGATATTGGAGGCGAAAGAGAACGGATGCCTGAGCCAATTGTTCGTGCTTTTGGTGTTCTTAAAAAGTGTGCTGCTAAGGTTTTGATTGCATTTTCAAATGTGTATTCTTAATTTTCACATATCGAGCTTAAAAGGGGCTGTTGAACTTGAATTATGCGTTTTTTAGGTGAACATTGAGTATGGTCTTGATCCAGTAATAGGAAATGCAATCATGCAAGCTGCACAAGAAGTGGCAGAAGGAAGATTAAATGATCATTTCCCACTTGTTATCTGGCAAACTGGAAGTGGAACACAGAGTAACATGAATGCAAATGAGGTAAAAATCAACGGTGTGATTTCATTTGACTAATTTTTATATAGGGCACAAAATAAAACATACTTACCTTATTTACTTTGGTATTTAGATTTGTTATTTTTTGTATACAGGTAATTGCAAATAGAGCAGCTGAAATTCTTGGCCATAAACGAGGTGGAAAATCTGTTCATCCAAATGACCATGTGAATAGATCACAGTCTTCTAATGATACATTCCCAACGGTATATTGCACTTTTCTATAAGCTGCATGGTTAGTTCATTTTGCATTTGAATACCTGATCTTCATACATACTATGGTCTATATTTGCAGGTGATGCATATTGCTGCTGCAACAGAAATAAATGACAGACTAGTACCGAATTTGAAAACTCTACACTCTTCACTACATTCTAAGGTTTTTTTTCAGCCTTTCATAACATATATAAAACCACATATCTAATTAGTTTATGCTTATGCGATCTTTTTTAGCAATATGATTTGACTGTTTTGTGTTATAAGAAATACAATATATTTTATTCACACGTTCAACAAGCATGTTTCTAGTTGGAGGGGATGGGTAAAGGTGTTTATTTCTGAATCAGTGTTTTGGTTAAAATAGCAATCGATAAAAGGTCCCTTCTCATAGTTACTATGTAAATGCTAAGCCAACTGTAGTTTGCAAGCATCTAAAATGCTACATTAGAAAAGAAAATTTTAATTTGATATTTTTTCGATAATTTTTCAGCAAACTATTAATGAATTTTATTTTTTCAATGCTATTGTAGATTAATTTTGCATGGCTATAAGTTTTGCTCATGTATTTTTCTCTAATTCTATAGCTTATATGACTTTCATTTTCTCCCTAAATCTAGTCTATTGAGTTCAAAGAGATTGTTAAAATTGGACGTACACATACACAAGATGCTACTCCTTTGACTCTTGGACAAGAGTTTAGTGGCTATGTAACACAAGTAAGCAATTTCATTTTCTATCAAATTCTTGCTTTTTGTTATTTCTGATCAATAGTTTTTCTACTCAATATTTGATGAGTTTCTGATCTCAGGTGAAATATGGAATTGACCGAGTCATGTGCACCCTACCTCGCATGTATCAGGTTCGACCCTTTTTTTTCTTTATGTTGTGTCATTCCATTGTTTTAAACTCTTGGGGAGTTCTTTCAATGCTCTATCTGTTTCTGCTGCCACTTGTGAGCAGCTTGCACAAGGTGGAACTGCTGTGGGAACTGGATTAAACACGAAAAAAGGGTAAGTATGGGAATAACCTTTGAAATCCGCTCTTAAAGATTAGAGGTTAATGTAATTGTATTGCACTGGATTTGACTTACTCAATTCCAACCTCGGCATTCTCCACTGCTGTGTCTTTTCTTGTTGGACTGTTTCGAAATAGCCGAAAGGCCAAATATGGACCTAAAATTTGGCTAGATGTTCAAATCAGGTCATAAAGTCTGAAAGTTCACATTATGATAAAACTACGACGAGTGGTAAATGAGATTTAGTAGTCATGTAATTTTTCCAATTTAAATGGCTGTAGGTTTACGTTTACCATCAATAATGATCCAGTTTAAACTTTTTCTTAATTTGGAGTTGTACATTGAGCATGTTAGATCAAGTAGGCAGTGAAGTTGTAAATTGAGGATGGTAGTTCAAATATATTCTGTACTGATTTCAACAGAATTCTCTTGCTCAAATTCAGATACTTTTTTTTCTTTTTGTGTAAATATTTGTATGCTATCAAATGCAGGTTTGATGTGAAGATTGCAGCTGCAGTAGCTGAGGAAACAGGCTTACCATTTGTCACAGCAGAGAACAAATATGAAGCTCTGGTATTTTCGAGAATTCACTTTGTCTAGGAAAAATAATAATTACATTTCTCTTACATGCTCTTATTCTTACATTCCAGGCTGCACACGACGCCTTTGTTGAAACTAGTGGTTCCTTAAACACAATTGCCGCATCCCTGTTTAAGATTGCTAACGACATCAGGTTCCTAGGAAGGTATAAATTTCAAGTTCCTGGCATTTTCATTTTTATTTTTTATTTTTATGTTATAATACTTGTCCTCTTTTTCAGTGGTCCAAGGTGTGGCCTAGGTGAACTTATTCTTCCCGAGAATGAACCTGGCAGCAGTATTATGCCTGTAAAACTTCTATTATGTTGTCATAATCTTGAGTTATTTGGATTTTTTCAAAAGAATCCTTTATCCCATCATCATGCAAATCATCGATAAATATACCAATTATCCCTACTTTTATTTTATGTTTTAATTTAAATATTAAATTCAAAATGATATTTTAATAGTTTAACCCAAATAATCTACTTTTTCATCAAACAAGATTTTGATTTACAACCTTTTTTTTCAAATAACCCCAGATCAAACAAGTTCTAAGTTGTCTTGTCCCAGTTCACTTTTATCTTAGTCGAGGCTTTCTTTCAGGGGAAAGTGAATCCTACTCAATGTGAGGCATTGACAATGGTTTGTGCTCAGGTCAGATTTGTTTCATTTTCTGGCATGGTTCAGTGTGGTGCATTTGATTAAACTGAAAATAAAGTTTTTAATGCTGAATATTGAATTTTTAGGCTGAATACTGAAAAATAAATGTTTGAATAAACCAAATCAAAATATCTACATTAAGCACTTGGAATATAGAAAAGTACTCCAAAACTATTTATTAAAGTAGACACTTAATGATAAGTTGTGTTATCAAACGAGAACAACATTTATTTTTATTATTTTTGCAGGTGATGGGAAACCATGTTGGCATCACAGTAGGTGGATCAAGTGGTCACTTTGAGTTGAATGTATTCAAGCCTATGATTGCTAATGCTCTACTTCATGTAAGTCCAAATAATTGCAACTTATTCTAAAAAACAATTTTATTTGCTTCTAAGAAACTTAAGTGAAATGTTGTTCTACTATACAAAGTTTTCATAGGATAAGTTGTAATTGCAGTTTTCTCATATTGAGATTTAGCTTTAATGCAAATGCTGCAGTCACTGAGATTGTTAGGAGATGCATCTGCTTCTTTCGAGAAGAATTGTGTGAGAGGAATTGAAGCCAACCGAGAAAGGATCTCAAAATTACTTCACGAGGTAAGTTCTTGCTTCTAATTGTAAAGTTAAAATATGATTTGAATTGCTATTGACGACTGAAAAACTGTCTCTTTTCTCAGTCACTGATGCTTGTCACGTCTTTAAACCCTGTAAGTCTACTACAATCATCATTATTTTGACTAGTTGGAAATGAAAAAGAAAATGTAGTCTTAAATATGTTTTTGGTTTTGTGTAGAAAATCGGTTATGATAATGCTGCTGCTGTAGCTAAGAAAGCCCACAAGGAGGGAAGCACCCTTAAGGTGATGCAAAGAAATTTTGTGTTTTTCCTTAATAAAGATTCATTTATATAGTTTCGAATGAGATATTTACGCCTTGTCCTGTAGGATGCTGCATTGAAACTGGGAGTGCTAACCAGTGAAGAATTCGATAATCTTGTTGTACCAGAGAAAATGATCGGTCCATCCGATTGAGCTTGATCGATGCTAGCTAGGTATTCTTTTTAATCTCGATAATGTTCATGTTCATGGCTGCCATGAATGAAACAAACTGGGGAAATAAAGTAACAAATATAATTTTTTACTTCAATTATTCAGTGTCCCTTTTGGAATTACAAGATTGATAGATAGTAAATAATTCTTGTTAGCTATTTTTCCATAAACTTGTGGCAATATTTTATTGAATATATTTATATAAAAAAAAAGTTGTTATTTTTTTAAAAAAATTGCTTGTGTTTAAAAGTTTAGTTGAATATAAAATTAACAGATTAGGCTAACTGTAAAGAACTAGATTGACAATAGAAATTGGATTAGAGCTAACTCAACTTTAACAAACTTGTTTCAAAATAAAATTTGTAATAATTCTTCTTTTAACATTAATCTTATTATTAAAAATCTCTTTCTTTGATTAAGTTTGATTTAAATAAATACAGTCTAAAAATATTAAAAAAGAGTTTATCAAGAAAATCATATTGATGTTCAATATATGGTTTGAACTGAATATTCGAACAAATTCGAATTTCATTTTTGAATCAAAATTTAAACTAATCGATTATTATAAAACTCTAATCCTTAAAATTTGTTGATAGTGAAAATTAAAAATGTATAAGTACAATTATTATAATAAAGAGGGTAATTGTGTATGTATTCAATATTTAGCATAAACCCTTCGAATAAATAAAATTTTAATATTTGATTTGGTTTTTGAATTTGCTTGAAAACAATAAAAATTAAAAAACCTCAAATAACCTAACCTAAAACAAATTAACACCCCTGTTAAAACCAAACCAATAATGACCATACACCTCAAATATTACAAAAACACCTCAAGATATCTCTTAGTTAAGTTATCCTAAAAACACCCTTGATTAAGAAATATATAAAAATAAACATATGGATAATGCAATAAATAAAAATAAATTAGCTGATAAAAATCTCATACTGATCATTTAAGATTCAAATAAATATCTGAAGATAGAAAATTTCAAAAGTATCCTTCTCCTTATATCTGGATATAAATAAAACATTACCACAAAATAACCAAAAAACAAATCACACATGTGTGAAGCCAACACTACTCCATCTTTTACCATCACTTCTTTGATTTCTTACCTCCCCTGCAAAAACACAAAAATTCATTATCAAAATCAAGGATCTATAAATCATAATTTTCAATGGGAAAATGGAAAAAAAAAAAAAACTCACTGAGCAGGTTTAGTTGCAGGTGCAGGTGCTACTGGAGTGGGTTCGGCAACTTTCTCAATTGGTCCCTGTATAAAGTGTTGAAATAATTAACAACTAATGAATAAACCCTAATGGGTTTCTTTGTAAATGATCATCGATATGGGCAAAGATCGATTATACCTGAGCTAGACGCTCTTCCCTTCTAGCAAACTTCCTTTCCCTGCTAGCCTTATTCTTAGCACGCTTAGCCTCAAATTGATCAGACAAAGTCTTCTCTCTTGCTTTCTCAGCCTTAGACTTGTGAATGCTTTCCATCAACACTCTCTTGTTCTTGAAAACATTACCCTTCACCTTCATGTACATATCATGATACATATGTTTGTCAATCTTCTTAGCTTCACGATACTTTCGCAGCAGCCTCCTTAGAACACGCAACCTTCTCATCCACAACACTTTTGTTGGCAGCCTTGCTTCCCTTGTACCCTTTCTCTTACCTACAAATTACCCAATTCAATTCTCTCCTTACTAAAATCATCCATCACATAATTTATACACATTGGAAAACAATTAATTGTTCATACCATATCCAGCATGACGACCCTTTCGCTTAGCTTCCTTCATTCTTCGTGCACGAGATCTCGAGTGGATCTTAGTTGGTTTCCTGATGATAAATCCATCCTTAACCAACTTCCTAATGTTTTGTCCTACAAAAATTCAATAAAAATAATATTCATAGTGAAACTAAAATTGTGTCTTTATTCATGTAGAATCAAAATAGAACCCAATGGTTAACATATCTTCTAAAACAAATCATAAATTTTTGTTCTTTTCTATAGTATGTTGCTTGGATTGATAATCATGAAACTAGACAGAACTAGATATAAACATTTCTGATAGATAGATCAATAATACATGATAAGATAATCTTCCAATAGAAAACCCATCAATACAATCACGTTTAGATGATAGATATATACAGTTTTGAAAGATTTGAAGGATCTTAATGATACGAACGAAAGAAAGATACGTACGGGAGTTGGCCATGGAGATATCGTTGACTTCATTTGGATCAAGCCAAACCTTTCCCTTTCCGCACTTGAGAACGCTGGCGGCGAGCCGCTTCTGAAGCTTCAACGACACCATATCCGCCGCCTCTTGTGTTCTTCTCTCACAGCTTACAAAACCAGAGAAGTCTAATTGTAGACGATAGAGCTTCTTATGACCTCATCTTGTTAGGGTTTCTTAATGGACTATTAACAAGCCCATATTTTATTATTATTATTGGGCTATTACTAGGCCCGTTTATAAAATAGATTTTTTCAATTAGACTCACAATAAAAATCTTATATTTAATTGATGTTAAATTAAGAAAAATGTAAAATACAGGAGGAAAAATATTTTATTTTTTAACTTCTTATTATGACCTAGATTTATACATTTTTTCATCGCTAGTTTAAATTAGAATAAATAAATTAATTAACATATTTCCTCTTCCATAATTAAACTAGCCATTTAAGATATTTACTAATCATAAGACTACAATCTCATTGAATATCACATTATAAAATGTGCATTGATACCCAAACATTTAGGTAAGAATTTAGATTTACCTTTTTTATTTTTTTTTATTAAAAATATGATTAAGTGAAAATTGAACTCGTGATATTTGTTCTTTTAAAAGATAAGAGTTAAAAAATCTTAATTTAATATATTAAAATTGTATAATTGTATTTTTGTAAATATTATAAGGTTAGATAATAGGAGTATGCCTTAGGTATAAGGATGATAATTTGAAATCGCCCCACGGTAACATAATCTAATTGCTCCGTTTGAGGCGATTTTTTCCAAGTTTGACTGGTTAGTTGACCCGGGATGGGGCGGGGATGATATTTGTTCCCCGTCCCGATTTCACTTCAATTTTACCCCGAACACTTTAAACATAATATATATAATTTTCAATGTATATTATATTATATATATATATATATATATATATATTGAGAATACTGTATAAAAAAATCGGGACAAAAACGGGGACGTGATAGTTGTAAACAAACTCTGAAATAAAAACAGGACGGAAATGGTAAATATATTTCTCGCCCCGAACCGTTCCATTATCATCCCTACTTATGTAAAAGTGGGTACCATTTTCTTTTTATCTAAATCTAATATTCAACTAAATTTTAATAATATATGGTTTAAAATTACAAATTTATTTATGTTTTCTCATCTAGTCCAGAGGCATTAATCTAGTCGAAACTAAATTACTTTTAAAATTCAAATATTATAAGATGAAAAGCTGCAATTTCCTTAAAAAATATATATTAATAATACCACAAACAAGGTGTATAGAATTGAAATTGTGTGGTGAAATTATTAAATGATTGAAATGTCAAGAATTGAATTACATATGTAATTTAAAAGAAGTAAATAATGTAGTCTTGGCTTGTTAATTTGTGTTGATTATTTCTGAAGCACAACTTGTAGAACACTAAGAGCATTGGTGCAAAGCTGACTTACAACTTGATTCCTACTCGAAACCTCACCCGCTTTCCCACCTTGTCCTCTAACCAAATCATCGCACGTTTTAATATCATCAATCGCAGCCCTAAGCCACGTTTCGACATCGTTATAAGCATCCGAAACAAGCGCATTAACCGAATCCTCAATCTGGTCCACAACATCTAAGTACTGCTGCGAACAAGTGCTCAGGCTATCGCTCACAGGCGTTTCTAGTGTCTTATCGTCCATAGACATCTTGATTTGTGCCGACAGCTCCGTGGCATTTACAGCCGCTGCCTTTAGAGCTATGAACGCGAGACTCTTGAGGTTGGAGTTTTGGCTATCGCCGTTTGAGTTGAAAACCGAAAGACATAGGTTTTTGTCGGAGGATTTGCTGCATGCTTTGTTAATAACGTCGGGTCCTGTTGCTGCGTCGTTGGCGGTTTGGGCGTAGGTTACGTAGTGTTGTTGGTTGATAATGAGAACGATGATTAGAAGAAGAAATATGGAATTCATCTTTAGAATGAAAAGAGACACAAAGACAAAATCAATATTGTTGTAATTATGGTTTTTTAAGTTTGAAACATGGATAAATTATAACCATAAAAAAACAACAACCTATGTTTAGCCTACCTTAAACTTAAACTAGTGAATATCATTTATATGCTATTATTAGATCCAACCCTTATATAGAGAACATTTTGTACAATTTTAAAATTGTTAGAATTTATACATCTCACTAAAAAAAATGTCAAGTTTTTTCATATTTTAACGGTTTTTTTCTTTTTAAACACGGTTAAGCATGAAATATGATGCTAGTATAAGATTAAAAAATCACAATTACATAGTTATAAATTTGAGTATTCATATTCAACAAAGTTTATTTTTTCACCCTATATATATATTATGCAATTATTGGTATGTAAATATATTTAATTTTTTGAATTAGGATTTTAGGTGGCTTATCTTTATTTATGAATCTAACATATAGCAATTATTGGTGTGGAGTTTCATACATTGATTTTCTTCACCACCCCTAATAAGATATCAAGTTTAAATTTGGTGGTCTTTGCAGGATTGGCCAAGGTTTGGAGGTCCTAGTCGAAAAAGAAATTATTATTTAGTTTAGTTTATATATTATATTAAAAATATATAATAAATTTGTATTAAATTAATAAAAATTAGTTTAAATGATTAAATTATTTAATAATATAATTAATTAATGTCACGAATTCAAATCAAATATAAATTAATTCTCAAATAATTTTGTTAAAGATCCGCGTGTTTGGAACCCTAACTCGCCTCACCATAGGATACCCGGGTAATAGGTATTTTTCCTTATTAAGCACCACGTTTATAAAATTTGAATATGCAAATAATTGATTTTTTTTATGGGATTGTTGTGGACATGAATCTAAGAATTATGTGGTTGAAGATTAGACATTCTATTATGGCTGATTGATGTAGTTTGATCCTAAAGCTTGGTATTGATTGGGGTACATTTTGTCTTTATTCATTTGTCACAATTTTTAAACTATAACAATTTCAATACAATGCATACAAATAAAAAAATATAAACAAAATTATAATAATATATATTCAAATATTTAATTTTTTAATAAATTATAAATAATATATTAGAATAAAAAATTAAAACACTCTCATTTCACATTTTAATCATTTCAGTAAAAAAACTCATTTTCTCACATATAATTTTTTTTAATGAACCTTTAATCTAATGACTTTACACTTTATATTGGTTAATCATATATTTGATTCATATTTTTTAAACTTTAGCATAGTGATCTCACACTTTGGTCAATCAAATATTTGATTCATATATTTTAACCACCATTTTCAATTTTTACCGACGACAAACCAAACCTCAATCACACTTGGTTGAAGGGTTGTACTTGTTTTGTTAGGTTGAAAATTCGAAACATACATATAACATTTTTTATTTTTAATCGTTTTAAATTTATGGACGGGTCAACCATAATCCGACCTAAATATTCATTTACTCTCACATATACATATATACAAATTAATCACAACTCTCGACCCGATAATCTAGATACTTTAAAATTAATCATTATTTATTTAAAAAATAATAATTATATTTATTTTGAAAAAGTGTAAAATATTTTTTTTTATAAAAGATTTAAAATGTATTAATATATAATAATAAAATAAAACATAATTTAATATTTTGAAAGGAGAAAAATAATGAAATAATATTTTTGAATTAAATAGCATCTATACTATTTTAATTAACCCAAATTAAATTTATTAAGATTTTTTTTTAATTGAAGTAGGAAAATTTTGGTCAATATTATTTATAGTGATATGAGATGTTGGAATGCATTGAAAAGTAAAAGTAAAGTCATTCTTTCATATTTTTTCCATCATGAATATTTTCAACCACATGATAAAAGTAGGTGAGAGCTTAACTCAACACATAAAAATTATAAATTTATATATATATAATTATAAAATCTACTCAATATTTAATACATACAATCGGATTATATAAAACATCGATAAAAAAAAACTCAATTTTTAATGTTGTAGTCAAGCTAATAATCATCTCCTCCAACTACTATCTTAGCTCTTTGGAGTTCTTGATTTTTTTAATGTACTATTGTAATGAACAATATCCTATTAATTATTAATATTTGCCCCCCACTAGTTTGATTATGATATTTAATAAGGGTTTATGTCAGATTGCAAATCTTTGTTCAATTATTATAATATTTTATTTATTTTTAATTATAGTTTGAAAATAGTCTCAGATACAAAAATGTAACAGGTTCGATTCCTATCTACCATAAGCGTTTTAATTAAAACGGGAGGGCAGGGAGGGCAAGTAGGGTATAATGCTAAGGAGATTAGACAGAATTTAAAACATGTATAAATTACAACCATATTGAAGTTCGGGGAAAACTATGTTTGTCTTAGACCCCACATGTTGATTGAATATAGATAGGAAAATAATTTATCAAATAAACCTGTTACATTATTGATCCACATAAGTTACATCATCAATTTTATTTATTTATTTAGATATAGATCAGCTTAACAATTGAAGAAAATGATTTTCAGAACCTTTGAATGAAGTCATAGATATGATAACTAACCTCCTCTGGTTTCTCTTGACTAAGAAAGTGACAAACTCCTTCCAAAATCACAACTTCCTCCAAAAATGGCACATTTCTTTTAAACCCGCCACTTTCAATGTACTCCTTAGCACCCGGAGTCGTATAAGTAATATCTCGATCTCCCATGATGAACTTCACAGGCACCTTTATCGGCGAACCAGTCCATGGACCTAACAGTTCCCAATTTCTGCAACAATAATGAAACATATCACATACATTACAGTTCACAATAATCCCACAAGCCACATCTCTAGTTTTGATTTAGTATCCTTTTACATACAGATCAAGAACTCGGTAGTAATTGAGTCCACCCGTGAATCCTTTTTCACCAAATTTGCTCACATAGTAATCTACATCTTCCTTTGACAACCACGAAGGTAAAACAGATGGTGTAGGCATTGAATTATCGATACCTATTTCCTTTGGTATACATAGAGGACCAGGCTTTCCCAATGTGAGAAACTTCGTAACCAGACAACCTGTTTCAACTTTCGCAAAATCTTCTTCTGCCTCTCCTGGTTCCTATTGATATAATAAACAAGCTTTCAATATATTCTCATTTCAAGCAAATCAGATTCATTCTCATTACATGCTCTTAATTTTGCCAAATCAACATCTTCATGTGGATTTAATCTCATTTGATAATCATTTCATTACAGAGTTGAATTAGCTTGGAATACTTGACCTAATTAAGTGTATCTGTTTATAATTAGATCAATTAGGTCATTTTCAAATAGGTAATCTGAAAATTTCAATACAGTTTCTGAATAGAATACCAGCATAATCATAATCATTCACAATTCTAACATTCAACAATGGAAGGGAAGAAGAAAATGAAGTTTCCTGAAACCTGCACATATAGTAATCAATCATCTAGAAGTCTCATCTTCATGTGGATTTAATCTCATTTGATAATCATTTCATTACATAGTTGAATTAGCTTGGAATACTTGTCCTAATTAAGATCAATTAGGTCATTTTCAAATATCTCTATTGTACAGAAATAGGTAATCTGAAAATTTCAATACAGTTTCTGAATAGAAGACCAGCATAATCATAATCATAATCATAATCATTCCAATTCTAACATTCAAAAGTAAAGTTACCTGAAACCTGCACATATAGTAATCATCGCCAAACGCGGCTCGCAAAGATGGAATCGGTTTTCGATTAGGATTTCTAGGATGATAAACGACGCTCATGTTTACCAGTGCCTTGACACGATCAGGACGTAATAAGGAGAAATGCCAGGCTTCATAGGCTCCCCAGTCGTGGCCTATAAGGAAGACCTGATCGATACCGAGTGAATCGAGTAGGGCAACGATATCGCCGACGATGTGGAAAACAGTGTAGGAAGTGAAGGAAGGAGGCGCGTCGGTATCGCCGTAGCCGCGGAGGTCGGGAGCGATGGCGCGGTAGCCGCGGGAGGATAGGTATAGCATCTGGTGACGCCATGTGTACCAGAGATCAGGGAATCCATGGAGGAAAAGTATAACTGGACCTTCACCTATTTCTGCTATGTGCATATTGATGCCATTAACGTGAATATTCTTGTGCTGAATTTTCTCCATCTCTGACTCTCTCTCTCTCTTTCTTTCTCTCTCAATATTTGCAGAGTGAGCTCATCTGGAGAAGATGAAGTTATATTATTAACTTATTACTAGAATTATTAAAATCATACCTAGATTATGACAATATATTTAAAATAAGTTTGAAATTTTTATTTACATATACCCTTGCACTCTTATATTCTTTATGAAATAGTTATCGCGAGTAATTCATATTCACCGTCGGAACGGGACATCAATTGATTAATTGGTGCAGAGTTAAGTGTCTCGTTGTGACGTTTCTTAAGTTCACCACTATTGTGGTCTGCAGAAGAGATTGAACACCATGGAGAGTTCTCCTCATGCTAATATTTTGATTAGGGTGGAGACTGAGAAGTTGTAAGAATCAAAAGTTTCTTCTAAGATTTCATTTTTTTGGCTGGAGTGTTATTTGTGGTGGGATTTTGATTATGTTACGAACTGTAACTACAAATGATCTGATGCTGATACTAGAGTACGGTTGAATGAACAATCTTATATTTAGTTATTAATTTCCTTATGTCTGTAATATCCTTTAAACTTCCTTTATCTTTTCATTTAGTCCCTTGTCCTTGTCTATTCAAGTAGATTAATAATTTGTAACAGAATCATTCGGGTATTTATATTCAAGTAGATTCTTCACATTAGGGAATGTATGCTGAATGCAAAAGCTTTTGGCTCACTTTTCTACTTCTCATCTTTTTCATCAATTATTCGGCGATCGTTCGCCAGACTTCTTTCTCTCATCTCGATCTGAAATTCGTATCAGATTAATCATTTATGGACGTGCCTTGTGAAGGTTGTATCAATTTCAATTTCTCACCTTCTTCTATATTGTCGCGTGGTGACGTGTATTTGGAGTCTTTATTAAAGCAGAGCCAAAATTCAGTGGAAGATGAATAAGTCTCTCGACAGTTGTTAGAAAATTTTTTTGAATCAATACAACATATATGACAAGTCTAAATCGTTAAATATTATCTTTATTATTTTTGTTGAACTATTTGACTTGTTAGTGATTATGCATATTATTCGTAACGTTAATAATATAATAGATGAAAGATTCATTTTGGGTCTACATATTTTTTTTTCTCTTATTTTATTTTAATATTTTAATTTTCATGATGTCCTTTTATTCCTATTCCTATTCCTATTCCAATTCCAATTCTAATTTTTTAATGTCTCCACGGTTTATAAAAAAATAATAGTCTTATATCCAATTTAATAAAAATGTACCTAAAGTTGATTGTATACTCAAAATGGTTAAAAACAAATATACTAGTCATTTAATATATAACAAAGTTTTAATTTTAATATATACTAATGGTTTTATCATTTTTTTTTATTTAAAAAAAAATAATAGCCATCTCATTATCACATTTATGACCAAATTCAATTAACTTAAAGCTCCAACTTGAAATCTTTATATCTTATCTCTTAATTAAAACTTTCTGAATAACCTAAAAACAGTTTAGAAAAAATAACAAACTTTAAATTATTTTATAAATGGAAATAAACTTGAAGTTTCAATTTTAACATTATTGGATTGTTTTAGATGTGAACATAGAATAGTCACTTTCAATAATAACTCTAGTTGGAAAGTGATATTTCAAAGTTGTAGTTATTATTTTTATTTTTTCTTCTTCTAAAAAGGAATGTGGACAGTTAGACTGATGGACCATTTTCTAATTAATTGCTGTTGAATTTATATATCTCCATTTTTTAGTCAAAAAATGTTTTGTTTACAATTTTAATGTTAGATTTTAAGTTTAGTAAAAACAAAAAATTATAAGCTAGATCATATGTTGTGATTTGAATACTTTAAACTTCTTCTAATTATATTTTACCTTTTTCTTTAAACCAAAATATAAATCCTGAAAGAAAATAATTAGTTAAAATTGAATATGAATAATTGATCATCTAATTAAAACTTTTTTACTTAAATTATCTATCTAGTGAGTTTGATAAAAAAAAATATAAATTATAAATATTTTCAAACAGGTTAAATATCTATTAAAAAAAACATTCATGAAAAAGATAACAAAACAAATTTAATAAGTATATGAAAAATTGCACAATATTATTCTAAAGTGAAAATAATATTAGTTTTCAAAGGTTAAAATATTAAATTCAATTCACTAAAAAAACATATTACATATTATTACAAGTTACTTTTTTTAACCACTCCCTAAAAAATATATAAATTAGATGAGGAGTGATAGAGAGAGGGAATTTTGTAAGGGAATGATTTAGCATCTCCTTCATTAGTTGTAAAATGTAAAAGTGGGAGGAAAGAGAGAAAAGAGAGAAATTATTTGATTTTTTCAGCGAATAAGATTATGACAAGTCATTCTCTCACCAAATTTCTTTACGAAATTCTCTCACTTAATCCTTTCTCAAATTAGATTGATGTTAAATTTGAAATATGAATCGTTTGGCCATCACCATTTAGTCTATCTTATTAATTTTAATTAATTTGAGATAAGAAGTGGGTAGTTAATTTTTTTTAAACTATACAATTTTACACTAAATATTCTAGTTTAAATAAATTCTTAAACTAGTTAATTTTTAAAATTTTATAAATTATTTCAATTTTTTACAAATTTTCATAAATAAAATTAATTTATATTTACAAATAAAAAAGTAATAATTTTTTAAATAAATGAACTCCTAAAATTAATTTATATCTATAATTAATTTTTAATCTCATTTATTTATCTATTATTATTTAAATTAATTTTTACATAATAATAACATATATAATGAGCTAGAAAAAAAAAATCCAAGTTGACACTATATAATGACTTAAATATATAGAGAAATACTTTGTGGGCTTCAAAAATAGGTATTAATAGATTTTAAAAACTTTAGGGACACCATTGTAATGGGTCTACCCTAGGAGATTTATGAGATAGTTTAAATGATAATCATAATTTGATTTCTACTTATAATTAAACTCTTCATATTTTAACACTTTGTAGTTCCCACATTAGTTTGTTAAGTTGACAACAATTTTAAATAAATTCTAAATATTTTGATAAAAAGTTTATATTAATATTTATAAAAATTAAAAAGATATTTATATAATTAAATCCAAATAACCCAAAATGAAAGAAAGCCCAAGTAGTTAGAGTTTGCTTGTATTCCCAAGCCAAGATATTATATATATATATATGATCAAATATTAGAGAAAAATTGGTGGAGGGAATTATGTGAAATAATTTATTTTGTTAATGAAAAATTAACAAATTTTTCCTCTCTTTTCACCCTTTATCATTTTTATGTGACGTAATTTATTTTGATATATTCATTCTTTCTTCATTTTTTCTCTCAAATTCTTTTTCCTATCACTTCTCTAAATTATATTCATTTAATTAGTCAATCACATTATATATTTGAAATGGAATATATATATATATATATTAATCTCATAATAAACTCTAAATTCAATTATAAAAAAATTAAAATTAACTCAAATTTTAAGTCATTAAGAAGAATAAAATTTATGTATCTTACCTTATAAATAAAGTTGAGAAAATGGTGCAAGATGCACGTGCTGCGGGAAATTTGATCCAATGACTCTCAAAAGGGAGGCATTCTCATTTTTAACCTCAATAATATCAATTTTTATTATTAACTTTTTTTATAAAAAATTTCCTTTTTTACCCTTAATAACCTTTTTCATTTTTTATTTTATTTTTTCTTTTTTTCCTTCTTTCTCTCCACGGGTAGGTTCACCTCACATTTCCCCCAATCACTTTCTCTCTTCCTTTCCACCGCGACCCCACCATCCCCTCCCCCAACAGCCAGCCACCGACTCCCACCGACGACGGTCTTTAACTGCCATCGTCGCCACTGCCGACGACACAGCTGAGACCCAGTGTACCTGAGACCCAACTGAGGCCCGCGACGAGACCAACCGTTTGATTAAGCAATGGGTACGTTCTTTTCTTTCATTCCCATCTCATTCAGTTTGAAATGCTGTCGAAATGGTAGGTTTGAAATGATATCGAAATGGTAGGTTTGAAATGCTGTCAAAATGGTACGTTTGAAATGCTGTCGAAATGTGTACCCACGCCTCATGCCCCACGCCCCACGCCCCACGCCCAGCCCACGCCCCAAGCCCACGCCCACGCCCAACCCACGCCCAAGCCACGCCCAAGCCCTAGCCCCATATAATATGATATTTTGTTTTGGATAGTTATGAAGTTTTTGGTGGTTGTATTTTAGGGAGTGAGTCTCCTTCGGACAATTTGTGGAACTCCTAACTATGTAGCACCAGAGGTAATTGAATACCCACATATAATTATATTTGATAAACAGGTGTTTAGGGAATTGAAGTGTTATATATATTTTTTTGTTTAGGGTATTGGGTCACAAAGGGTACAATGGTGCTGTTGCGGATGTTTGGTCTTGTGGAGTTGTTCTATATGTTCTAATGGCAGGATATCTTCCGTTTGACGAAATTGATCTCACTAGTTTGTATAGTAAGGTAAGAACTGTTTTTATTATCACCATGTTTTGTTTTGTTTTGTTCTGTTCTGTCCTGTCCTGTGTTTAAAGACGTTCTTGATGATGCAGATAGATAAAGCTGAGTTTTCATGTCCTACATGGTTTCCAGTTGGAGCAAGATCTTTAATTCATCGGATCTTGGATCCAAATCCTGAAACTGTGAGATTTAGGGTTTAGTTTGTTCTTGTTCTTATTCTTCACTGAGTTGTTTTTGTTGTCCTGATTTTAAAAAAACCAATTTGTGTGCAGCGAATTGTAATTGAGGAGATAAGAAATGATGAATGGTTCAAGAGGGATTATATTCCTGTCAAACCTACAGAATATGAAGATGTTACTCTTGATGACATAAATGCTGCTTTTGATCAACATGAGGTTTGTTCAGTCATTGTGCAAGCAAATGTTGATTGTTTTCTTCGGCTTCTTTTAAGATCTACATCGTTTGCAGGAAGAAGGTAATATTGTTGATCAATACAGGAGGAGTGAGGAAGAAGAGAGTTCTTTAACACTCAATGCATTTGATCTTATAATTCTTTCACAAGGCTTGAACCTTTCACATTGATTTAAAAAGTAATTTGATCATAACTCATAAAATAATATGATTGAATATACATCATTTGGATCATGGTATATAAAAATTTTATACCAAGCCAAAAAATTCAAATTCTGTTTTAGTTTTGACGATTTTTCATTGAGATTGTGATTATGACACAAATCGTGACAAAACACTAGTTTTCAAATAGGCTCATTACGTATTCTCTCTTGCAGGAGGGCTCTTTGAAGCATCAAACGCGTTTTGTTTCACAGAAACCTCCTAAAGTAGTTTTATCTACAATGGAAGTTGTCGCACAATCTATGGGATACAAAACCCACATCCGAAATTTCAAGGTAAATATATATATTTTTAACTTCTTGCAGTTAATTTTCATCGAATGACATAAAAATGTGTTTTTTTATTTCCTGTTGTTGTAGATGAGAGTGGAAGGCTTGTCAGCAAATAAGACTTCATATTTCTCAGTCATCTTGGAAGCAAGTTCTACACCCTAAAATCCTTTTTTTCTCTTCTTAAAAAAAATTCTGATTAAAACTTTTTTTTTAATCAGGTCTTTAAAGTTGCTCCCACGTTTTTAATGGTCGATATTCAGCAGTTGGCGATGGAAGTGAATACCTTTAAGTAAGTATATTAATTTATTCTCAGTTATTCTGTTAACCATTTTTCATCAAGATATATATTTTGTGACAGTTTTATAAAAGTTTCTGCAACAATCTTGACGATATCATCTGGAATCCACCAAGTAGTGATATTTCCAAGTCTCGGGTCGCCAAAACAAGGTCCAAAAGGCGTTGACCAAAAGCCTCATTCACAATCCACGTCAACTGGCCTATCTATGCAACATGTATCATTTGGTTTGGCCAAGAAGAACAAGGGGATTTCAATAGTCTTATCTTGGATATATATTGTTGGTTGGATTAGGGTCAAGTTTTGAGCCTGATTTCTTCATTATTTAAGAAACTTGACCCTAATTCTGACTTCAAGTTGTTGGTTCATTAGTGATTTGCCCTAGACCATGGTTTAGGAGCCCCATCCCCCATTTCTTTTGGTCTTGTTCAATTGTTATAATATAATGTCCCCAAGATTCTATGTAATAAACAATTCACTCTTTTCCATATATGTCATGGATCATCCCTTTTATTTCTGAAACAATTCCACTGTTGTTGATGTGTAATAGTAAAATTAGGCCTTTCATTATTATTAGAATAAGTTGGGTGAGATATTTAAGAGGTTTTAATTAATCTTAATTAAGAATTAAAAAACATTTTATCAACCAAAATTAGCTCAACTAATGAGCATTGGAGAACAAATACAAAAGAAAATCAACATAAACATATAAGATGTTCATAATTGAATAACTTGAGTATACCAAATATAATTTTCAAATCGAATACAAATGCCACTTTATAAATTCTATGTTTAGAAAATACAAACATTTTAATTATTCTTTTTCTTATTTTTTCTGTAACCAAATCCTAAAACAACATTACCAAATGGAAAGTCTTAATGTGATAAGAAAAATATAAAAGTCTTGCAATCAGGAGTGGAGGAACTTATAAGATTCAGAACCCATATGTGGAGACATAGAGAGATGCCTGTTAGAGAAAATGAGATGACTACCAATGTATGTATTTAAAGAACAAAATTGTGTTACATTAAAGCAACTTGTTTAATATTTCGCACTTCACTGTATACCACGCCCAAGACCCACGCTCAACGCCCAATACCCACGCTCAACGCCCCACGCCCAAGACCCACGCCCAACGCCTCACGCTCAAGACCCACGCTCAACCCCCCACGCCCACCCCCACGCCCAAGAACGACGCTCAACCCCCCACGCCCAAGACCCACGCTCAACCCCCCACGCCCAAGACCCACGCTCAACCCCCCACGCCCAAGACCCACGCTCAACCCCCCACGCCCAAGAACCACGCTCAACCCCCCACGCCCCATAGCTGTAGCAAAACTTACATTGAGCGGATAAACAAATTGATGATCCTAGTCTTCAACTGGATTGTCGCTGCTTCACAAAACTAGAGGTCGGCCGCCTGGAGCTTGAACAAAGAATTGGAGAATATAGAGATTTGGTTTTCAATCAAAAGAGAATATAGAGCTTGGTTCGTCTCCCTTTCTTCAAGCGCCTATATTAGCCCTAGCAGCGGGGTATTCTTCACTAATGGGCTTCAGTTTCAAAAGTCCAAGCGTAGCCCTAGCAGCGGGGTGTTCTTCGAAGGGGGAAGGCGGCGTGGGGTCTGTGTCGGCGGGAAGAGATCGGGAGAGAAAAGGGAAATGAAAAAAAAAAATAAAAAATAAAAAAATAAATAAAAAGGTTATTAAAGGTAAAATTGGAAAAAAAATTAAAAAAAGGTTAAAAATAAAAATGAAAATTTCTAAGGTTAAATATGGGAAATTGGGTATTTTGAGGGTCATGTTATCAAATTTCCCCGTGCTGCGCGTGGCCACTATCCTCTCTGAAAATAATTATATAAAATATTTATTTATTAAATTAAAGGAGAAGAGCTAAAAACCTCTCTTTGTGGCATTTCGTCGAACACTTGTACCCTAAAACCATCATGAAACTCCTTCGATCCTTCTCATCTCTCATCTTCCTCGCCGTCTTCATCGCCGGCGTTGTCTCATCCTCCTCGTCGGAACACGAAGATGCACTCACCGTCTACGATGTCCTGCAACAGTACGATTTTCCGGTAGGTCTTCTACCAAAAAGTGTAACAGGATACGAGATCAATCGAAACACAGGAAAATTCAAGGTTTATCTTAAGGATACCTGTAGTTATAGCGTGGAAGGATATCAATTGAAGTATAAATCCGTCATCACAGGTGTTATAAGTGAAGATAAGATCTATGATTTGAAAGGAATCAGTGTTAATGCGCTCTTGTTCTGGTGGAATATTCAGGAGGTTCGTCGATACGGCGATGAACTTCAGTTGTCAGTTGGGATCGCATCGGCTTCGTTTGGAATCGATGAGTTTTATGAAAGTCCGCAGTGTGGATGTGGATTTGATTGCTTGAATGGAGAAAGTTGGAAGAAGATGATGAAATTGAATCGGTTGATTTCTACCTTTCTAGATTGATTCTCAGCTCGATCTATCGATCGATTGATTGATCTTCAGGTGTGTAGTTATGATTTTCAGTAGATTTATTCATTGATCCATCTCTGTAAAATTGTATTAATTGAGCAGTTCAAGATGAACCTTAATTATCTGTTCAATAAGTTGAAAGATTTCATCTTAATCTTATTGGTAGTCTGATTTTTAACCTAACCCTAAATTAGCTCAATTGATGCTAATTTTCGATTCTAATTTAAAAATCTTAAATTGAAGGTTGATAATTAGAACAAAAGTATATTTATCCACTTATTTTGTTTGTATAAATGTATAAATTATCAAAAGAAGAAATGTATGATTTATTTGATATAACTCAAGATCCTCATTTATCTAAGGTGCATTTTCTATACGAGTTTTAAAATACGCGGTTGGACCCCGAAAATAGGCGAAGGTTGCCGATGCATCGTCTTCCTTCTCCCGATAACGGGAGATTCAGTCTATCCAAGTCCTCGCCTTTCATGCAGACTGAAACAATCCCTGATACATGCCGAAAGAAAATGAGACCGCATTTTAGATAGCAAATCATGTAGTCATTACAATAAAAAAACTTGCAAGAAGACAAAACAGAGGATAAACCTGAAAAGAGCGGACAAAACAGAGAAACTTGCAATAAGTGTATTCTATATTCTAACATTGTCTTGGAGCAGAACATTAAAAATCTGCTCAATGGAAGAGAAGCCTCCAAATGGGCGGTCAGGCCAAAATGTCACGGTTAGATTCCTATTAGAAGCATTTTGAATGGAATCGAAAGTCTGGTATCAGTTCTCCTTAATTAAAAAAAGAAAGAAAGGTTTTTGGCGTAATTTCTTCTGCATCTACAATTCTGAAAGGCAATCTCAAACCATCCTCATTTCCCGATGAGTTAAAATGCGACCTAACTGCCCAACAAATACTGCAGCTAACTAATCTATGTTTTTGGACTCTAAAAATTAAAATCCGGTTCAATAGGTCGGACCAGAATTAACTAAAAAAATTAGGTTGATGAAGATAACAATTTTTAGAATCTTGATTATTAATATAGATTCGAGAAAATCAATAAGACAGAAAGTGAATTTATTGTTTTTAAAATCGATAAGACAGAAAGTGAATTTATTGTTTTTTTAGGATTTTCAAACTCGTTAATGCTAACAAAAAATAAGAGAATGAAATCTGACGAAAAAGAATTCCTCTGAGATAAAGAATAATATCAATAGAATACCATGCAATCGAGTAAAGGCTATTTCTTTTCTTTTTATTTTGGCATAAACACAATGAGTTATAATTCTTCTATTAATCGATCTGAAATTATGTATAGCAAGATGTTAGAATGTGTTAAATTGTTGGAGGGCTCTTCAGGAAGACTTGATTTTTATAGAAGGGAAAGGGGTCACATTTTCTGGAGATGGTTTAAGTTTCTAATGACTCACACTTTTTAGAGATATTTTGGTTATGCCGGCGATGATAGGTGGATCTAGTAATCCCATGTCTTGCTGAACCCTTGGTTTTCTCTGGGTACATCCCTCTTTGGGTTTGTGGATTAGGACCAATCCATTTTTTTTTGCAAGATGCAAAGAACAACCTTGTAGCATTGTATTGAATTTATCAAAGGGGCTGAGTCTTCTATTGCGCCAGCCTTCCTTGATTTCCGTTCTCAAATCTACCGTGCTGGGATATTATATTTCCAGATAGTGATGATAAGGATACCTATAAAAAAAATATTAACCTCAGTTGAAGCTTTTCATTATAAGAATTTCAATAACAATGATTATGCTAGTAAAGGGTATCTCGAAGAGGAAAGGGTTGTGTTGCATTTTTTGATTCGTAGCTTCAGTCTGCGTTTTTTGGATAGCCGATGTTGATTTCCAATTCAAATGTCAGATTCAGGTTTTGGACGCCCATCTGGTTAGTTCAGCTATCACTGCTAGAAGCCCTTGTTGAACAACCTCATCTTTTTATTTATTTATTTTTGATAAGAATCGATACAATCTTTACAAGGTTCCTCCTCCGCTCTGAATGATAAGTTCAAGATCTGGCCAATCTCAAGTCCTTTGTTACATAGGATACAGGGCTGACTCATCCCATAATGTTAATTTAGAGTTACTTTTGTGCCAGGCGTATTACTTGATTTGAATTCTATTACTCAAATGAAAGTAAATATGGAATAAACACTCTTGATTTATGTTTTTATTGTTATTTCTCAAATAGCTAATCTGTTCGTGTTTAATGACTCTTTGAGTATCTTGTATTGTTGGCTATAATTTATATGATTAATCAAACAAATTTTCTACTTAGCTGATTTATTTTCTGATGGCTTATTATCTTATAATTTAGATTATCCATTTTCATTACTCACAATTATTATTATTATTATTATTGGTTCAAATGAAAATTGAGATAAGAACGTATAATTATGGGTTGGTTCCTTGAATCTACCCATTGGGATGTTCTTTTCATCATGTGTATGTCGGCATAGATAATACAAAGACATAATAAACAGACCAAATCAATAATATGCACATTCTATGTCTTTTCCCCAAAAGATTCTCATCATATTTTCTTAACCATGTTTTATTATTGTTTTCAAAATTATTTATTTTTACTTTCTTTTCTATTGTATTAATTATACCATGACCCCAAACATTTTTCCATCACACACAAAAAAAATCTTCCATGTTCGTTCAAAATATTCTCTTTTTAAAATATTTAAAATATATAACACGACCCTTATCCATTTGATTAAACAAAGAATTCATTCACAATAAAGGTGCACTACTACACTTTTGTTACAAAATGATTAAAAATAAGTTAGCCTTAATTTTAGTTAATACTATCACCTAGTGAATTGGGACATCATCTAAAAGATGCTAACCTAACATTCCATGTTTAAAAAAAATATATACAATTACATTATTACTATTATATAATAGGACCCAATAATGAATTAAGTTTAATTTAAAGTTTGTACATATATATTAATTTTTTAATTAGTTCAATTTTTTCATATTATTAGCTTAATTAGCTAGATTCAATTTAAATTATAACCATAATATTTTTTTAAAATAATTAATTAAGAGCTCTTATTAAAATTATTTATACATACCATGTCAACCTACTTTAGTAAGTTATTATATTCGTTCTGGAAAGTCCGAATTTATTAATTTTCTTGTTAATTCTACGAGCTCGATAACTTGATATATAATTTGTTTGTAACTTTTCATGTGTTTTTTTATAATTCTTAATTAGTGGAATCTATCTATTGAGGTAAACTTTAATGAAGAAATGGAATGAAGTAGTTAATTTATTAATAGAAATAAATTACCAACTTTAATTGTGATGATCCAATCCAACAATAATATTAATGAATTCGTAAACTCATCAGGTAGCAAATAGAGGAATTCGGAATAACATATGTTTTAGTTCTTGTTGTTGTTCTTGATGAGAATCTCTGCGACGACGTCGCGATCAAGTTGTTGTTGTTGATGAATGCGATTCTCGGGCATGTAGTAACCGGTTTTAGGATCCGGCACCCATGAAACGGGCGATTTCTTCTTGTTGTTGTTCATTAATGTCTTGCTGCTGCTTTCCCCGACCGCGGCTGAAGAAGCATATCCTCGCCTGATTATCATCATTTTAATTGATTTAGAAAACATTATTTAATGAAACTAAATTAGTGAATCATATGATCATAAATGAAACTTATAACTTACCTTGTAAGAATAGAAACAGAGAAATTGGAAATCATCTTAGCCATAGAAGAAGAAGAAGAAGCAGCCATTTCTATTATATTAATTATTATTATTCAAAGAAATAAATAATTTTAAGTGAATATGAAGATGATAAAACGCAGTCTTATATATAGAGCAGGGGAGAGGCGTTTTCGAAATCGCGAGAGGCCACTCTAAAGAAAGAAGAGCCGGGTCAAATTTGTCTTTTATTCCTTTTATTTTATTTTATCTAAATTATTAATTTAATTAAAAAATATCAGTGGTGACACCTGCCCGCGGAGACATAGAGCCGTTCACTCATTCCAACTTTATTTTACTAATTTTGTATTTCTCATAATTATGTTTCAATTCATATTTAGGGTAGACGATGTATCAAATTAATACAAGTAACCTTCTAATTTTAAAACTATTATTTTAAAAATATTTTACACTATACAATTTTATAATAAAATACTCATAGTATTAATTAATGTTTCTTTTCAAATATATTTCTTAAATGAGATAATATATATTAATAAAAACTAAATATGTACTGTGGTGTTATGAAATAGTCAATATTATTTAGTTTTAGTTTTAATAAAGTTTATGAGTTGACATTATTAAATTTAATTTTGAAGGAAGATAAGTTAATGTTAAAATAACACAAGTGGTTGCTTATGTGTATAATAAAAGACCACCACTAGTGATTATAATAAAATAAAGATAGATAGATAGATAGATTAATGTAATGATTAAAAACAAAAATTATAATATATGTGGATACCGATTATTGAAGAGCACGGTCCGGTCGATTGAGTTGTGGAGGTGGTTAATTAGGCATTCTGGTCTGCCTAAATAAATAAAATGAACATTCTCTACCTCCCCCACTTGGAAAAGTAAGTAATTCAATAATTGATTTTTTTTTATATGAAAACGCTGATTTCTGGTTCGCTTAATCTTTGGAGTGCTACTATTCATCTAATTAACCAGACGAGTGAAACTTACCATTTGACGTGCTCGGGCTCAAACCTAAGATCTTAAAGAGTTGGGGGTATTCACCTCTTTTTGTCACTAGACTAAAATAGGGTATAACCCTCTAACTTTCTATAAAGTTATTTTATTTTTTAATTAAATGAGTTAAGAATAAATTATAAACAAATAATACTCATAAGTTACTTCATATTAACTGGGTCAAACGGGGCAGAAAGGTATTTTGGCCGCCTTTTATTGAAAGAAAGTTTCAAAGGAGACTCTTTTTGACGAAGACAAATCTTCTGGTTTTAAGTCTTTGCTTCAATGAACAATTATTATTATTATTATTATTAATATTAATCTTTTTTTTTTTTTTTTTTTTTTTTTTTTTTTTTTTTTTTTTTTAGCTTCGCAGCCTCTTTTATATCTTGAGTTCAAACACATCCGACGACAAATTAGGTCCATGATTAATGGTTAAGTATTTTTGCAGGCTATATTATCATACCATTTTCTTTCGGTGTATGTGAAAAAGAGACGAACTCCTTTTTTATTTAGTCATAAGTTGGTCCAAATAACGAGAGTCTACTTCTTTAAGTTCATTCTTCCTTAGTAGCTCAGTGATAGAACGGGTTCATTTACTATACTTAATCTGCGAGAATTAGTCGTACTCTATAGCAGGAACGGACCCAGGATTTCGAACTGGGGTGGGCTTGAAAATAAATTAGGGTGGACTTAAAATAATAAGGAATTTTTTTTGAAAAAAACAAGTATATATAAAAATAAAATTATATCATTTTTTTTAATAATTAAATAAAAAACAATAAATTATATTATTTAATTTTTTTTAAGAAATTAAGGGCAAGGTTATATTTCTACCGTAAAAATAAAAAAATAAATTATTATTTTTTTTCTTTTCGGGGTGGGCTTCAGCCCACCCGAACCCTTATATAGATTCATCCCTGCTCTATAGAATAATTAGAACCCAACGTTTTCTCACACACACAAATAAAATGAAAAATAAATAAATAAATTATTATTATTCATTGAACCTTAACATTAATAATTATTATTTTAATATTAATATGACCTGCAAATAAAATTCTCTCAATTATTACTTTTTGTGGACTAAAAGGAATCCATATAGTTTGACAATGAAATGGTATAGTGTTTCCAATTATAAATATCTCTATTTAAAACATCGAATTTATTCTTAAATTATATATTTATAAAAAAAGAAAGACTATTTGATAACTCAAATAAATTCTTGTATTTTAAATTCAAATCTTTAAATTTTGTGAGATTATAAATTATTTTAATTTTATACAATTTTAAATGAATAAAATTTAATTATAATTATAAATTTAAAATAAACTATTTATGTATGTTTATTTTATAATTATTTTTTTTGTGTCATTTGTTATTTTTTAATTACTTAATTATATATAAAATAGTTATTATTTATAACTAAATCAATTATAATTTAAAATTAACTATCTAATTTTACCATTCATATTTTTGGTGGAGCAGATTCCATCTATGATATTTTAGAAATAAATAAGACAAAAGTGCATATTATAATATAAAAAGATAACAATCACCTCAAATTAAAGCAGAAAAATCTAAATAACACAGTTGGAACCGAAATTTGACCCAACAAATGTTTTTTAGGTATATGAACTTAAATTTCATGATTTTGTTTAACTAATTGATTTAGATATGAAATATTTAATTAATTGATTTAAATTTAATTTAAAACATGCAAATATATAGGATCAGATGTCCCAACAATTATCAATCAGACTCAATATCTAGTACATTCAGACTCAATATCTCAACATTCAGTCGGGAAATATGATCTTGGTTGAGTATAACCGACGTAGTAGGGGTCGGATGTATGATGAGTCGAAATTAAATTTATCCAAAAACCCGAACCTTAACAACCTAGTCTGCTACTAAACCTTTTCTAACTCAGAGTTGTGTTTGTCCAATTGGTCCTGCAACTCCCCTTTCCATCCTTGAATCAATCTAATTTGTTTCTCAATCAGATCAGATTTAACCCTTATTTCTTCTTCCATTACACCAATTTCCTAACAACCCATCAAAACTTATCATCATTCACCATACTTTACCAAACCACAATTAAGCATATTCACCAAAAACAATTTACAAATTACCTTGTGTAGCTTATCTATTTCAGTAGGCGGCGGTTGATCTTCGCGTTGTAATCCAATGAAATAGACCTGAAGTTTTTTCGCAGCCTCCATAAAGTCTCTAGCATGCCTTTCAACATCAACTGATCATACATACATACAATCCAATCCAATGATAAGAACAAGAAAACAACTAATGTATAATCATCATCATCAAACAAAATACTGACTCTGGTGTGAGGGATGAGGAGATCTATCAATTGCTTGAAGCTCTCTTGCAGGTAAACATGGGAGTAGAGCAGTTTCAAGAGCTACAACACAAGCAATCATATCTTCTTGTTGTGGTTCTTCTGAATTGTCAATATCCATTAAAGCTTGTCTATCATCACCCATGTTTATCTCTGCACATATTAAGTCATCAAAGAGGACTGAAAACGATTGCAATATCTATCTGTTCTTAGAAACCCAGGAAATGCAACATATTTCCTCTAAAACCCATCAAATAACTACTGTTTAGCATTTCGTCGAACAGGTTGTGTGCGATAGAATTATAAAAACGAAAAAAACCCTAACATTATAACTTAATCAGTGAAAGTAGGTTTACGAAGAACCCTAATATTAACATAAAGGAATAAAGTAGGTTAATTTGATCTTATAATTACCTCTTCAATGTGTGAAAATTGAGAAGAAGAAACAGGGACGCTTATTAATCGCCGCCGAACGATTGAATTCCCAATTAGTTTCGCCTTGAGCAAGTTGAGAATCGGGAGAGAGAAAGGAAAAATAGGGGAGCCTTTTTAAATGTTCGAATTGGACCCTAAATTTCAGAAATTATATTCAAAACAACCCTAGTGTTATTTTAAATGCTCTTTTCCAATCAAAGCGTTTTCAGATGAAATTACTCTCGTGATGTCTTGCTCTCTTAAACCGACCTTTAATTAAGGATGTTCAAAGTATTCTGTTAGAGAAGGTTTTTCTTTCCGGCATGACTCGTTGGTTGACCAGGAATTGGTGGGGATGATATTTGTATTCCTCGTTCAATCTCAATCCTGAAAAATAAAAACACAATTAAATATATATAAATCCTTCCTATTTATTTATCTTATATTTTATAATAATTTTAAATTTATTTCTTTATAATAAAATAAATTTTTAATATAATTTGAGAAAAAAAATTATATAATTTTTTTTTTAGAAAATATAGTGAACAAGATAGCGAGAATTCTTTTAAATCAAATTAGATAAAAATTGTAGTAAATTAAATTCTCGAAAAAGATCGAGACAAGAATAATAAATATATTTTTGTGCCATTGTTTATTGTAATTAATAATTCATAAACACAGTATAAGTTAAACATATAAGAAAAAGCTCATTTAACAAATGAAGCTTAACCCACAACAACCAAATTATAACTAATTTTATTTATTTAATTAAGATGAAATATTAAACATCACATATTTTTGAAACATTATTCTATTATACAAGACTCTATCAGTAGATATTAATACATTACATTACATTCCAACATGCATTTGAAAAAAAAGAAACAATTACAATTTACAATAATGCAATACAAACAGTTGAACCGACCCAATCTGATGAAATCTCGTGAACTTTGACCGCTAAAACTTGAAGTTGACTTGAATAACGTAACGCATCCTTATTTGATCCACGCTATAAACTATGTATTCGTTGTAAAGTAGAGATACCTAGAAAATAAAACACATTATTTGGTTAAATTGTCCAAATATAGAAATTTAAATGCAAATCTTACTTTTTGGCTCAATTGTTTTTTCGGTTTTCCTAGAGGAACCACCACTCCATTTTCAAGTGTTTCAAACTCTGAATCATCTGGGGCAGTTACGCCAACACCTTTCGTGCTGCAAGAAAATCAAAACGCGAAAATCTACTTCAATATCACAAAATAAAAGGAGAAGGAAAAGGAAAGAAATTGTGCGAGTAATCACCTCAATTTTCCCTCGGGTAAATTGTCAGCATGGCAGTTGGCGGTTAGTAACTGCGCCATATCCCCAAGTGCCACCTACAAAAACATGTTCAAGAAAATTAATACAATTAATCCATTTCACAAAGATTTGATATAAAAGAAAATTCACCTCACAAAGGAGTAATACGCCAACAGGAGACGTGCTGCTTGCGCAGCAATAGTTTGCACTTTTGGAGAACATGTCTGCAAAATAAACGCCTTTTCCAAACATGTATCCGTTTACAGGTGCTTCAGGTGGAGCTATGCGTAAGCCTGATCAAATAGTTTACGAGTTCACAACTAGTAGTTTTCTTTTTAACAGATGAAAACTAAATTATTATACTTACCTTGAGATAGAATTCCAGTCCAGTTTGTCAAGCGAGAACCATGCCACAAAAGCATTCTGTTTTTTGTACTCGAAAACTGCTCAACAACAAGAACAACATGACTAAATACAAGATTAGAGAATTAATGTATTAAATTGTTTCTCACCTTCTTGTAACGATCATCTTCCCCCTCCCTTGACACCCGAAATATCTGACTGATATCAACCGTGTATTTTGAATGAGTTTTTGCATGAGTGTTCTTCATGTACCTATCAATCTAAGAAATGGCAGAATCGCCATAAGGAAGAATCAAGACAAAAAAAAATATACAAAATTGTTTAGTATAAGTACCATAAGGAATTCCTTTGAATCAGCTTCAACAGGAGCCAATTGACAATTAAGGCGTCGATAATGTGAATATAACGGATCATCCTGTTTCCATGGCAAAAACAGAGAGTAGATTGTGATATTTCCAAATTACCCATGTCTCAAATTCTCATTCCAATTATTATATCTAACAGTGATTCCAAAATCAAAGTGAAAATCCACATTCAAATAGAAAGAACACACACAATGTACCTGAGTTCCTGTATTGTCCTTCAACAACTTCGAAGCAAGTTCAATTTCACCTAGTGCTTCAACCTACAAAAGGAAATTGACTTTAAATCTATGTTACATGCAATATTGGATTGTAAAGAAAATCGAAATGCATTTACCATTTCCAATTTGCTTTTTAACTTCTGTGGGGTGTCAATGACGAAGTCTCCTGCCAATTACACATCCAAAACACATAAGAAGCTATGCCATTTTAATCACGAACCAATGATCAAGATGGATAAGAGACTCACGCATCTTCTTAAACCCAAAGTCATGAGGAATGACAGTGTAGAATTCCCTGCAATCAAAATGGTGAAGAACCACAAATGTCTTTTAGAGAACCAATGAGTAAATAACATGAAGACACTATTCACTCGTTTAGCTAGTAGTCTTACCCACTCAATTGCTCTAGAATTTGTCTATCTGACTGACCAATTACATCTGCAATTCTTTTCAATACATCATATCCCTGTAAAGAAATTGAGATCAAAGCATTACATCACATTATTAAAGTAAAGCATAACTATGTTAAGACTTATAAGAAATGACATTAAGATCAAGCACAACTTGCCTTTGAAATAGTGGACTTGCTAAGTTTACCAAGAGGAAGCTTCTCAGCATTGTATCCTGCAACAACAGTCATCTCAAACACGATAAACATAAAATGAACAAGTCATAAGTGGAAAGACTGAAAAAACAAACCAATTTCCATCATTTGTTGCTTCATCATGTTGACATTGCAGACAAGAGAGATGAATTTTGCAACAGTTGACTCCAGTTTTGTCTCACAATTCAAAGAAGTTTCACCAGTATCGATTTTAGTCTGTAACAGGAAGCATATACATTTAAGCAATGAATTCAGATTGTTCTATACATTTGAAAATACAAAAGTATTGCTTACGGGTGAATCTTTTTCTTGGCTAGTGTAGTCCATTTCCAACCAAGCGTAGCACTTTGGGTGAAAGATAAACTCTTTCCTGTTGGACCAATGATTCTTAGTTTTACTAAAAAACTTAGATTTAAACTCCTGGATTGCAGGTTCTTTCGAAGTGTAAGGGCCAGAAATCTTATCCTGGCCTTTTACACCAACTCTACCCCATCTGTTATATACCATATATCTTCCACCACCATCAGATTCTGACATTAATTCCCAACATAAGAATCTTGCAATATAGATGATACTTGTCATCCTCTAACTATCAAAAAAGAAATATCACCTAAAGCTTGGATGAGATAGAACTTATTGTTGTTATCTCCTACATTTGTCTGGTTCAGAGTTGCATCATAAATATCATCACCCTAAAATCAATTCAGATGAAATAAGTAAAGGAAAAATGTACATTACTAATGTTAATTCAAATCAATCTACCTGCTGTAAGACATGGAATTGAGCCTTAATATCATCCGACAACCATTGATCCAATACAGCAGCACCCTTCTTTGTAGCAGTAACTATTTTCTCTTCCTTTTCATTACTAGTAACCTCATCTTTTTTCTCTGAATCAAGACAGAGTCTTTCTAGTAATTCTTTCTTAGACCCATTAACAGAAATTCCCTTAAGAGATGCCTGGTCTCGAAGCTGCTGAACATTCATGGACCGAAACTTGTCCATGGCCCTGATTTTTTCAGACCCGTTTGGATCAACTCCATCGTTGGGTTCTCTCGGTCGTTTGTCCCCAGAAGAATCGTTTTTGGATTGATTGGTCTCTTTGAGAATGGCCGCTTCAAGCCTCTGTACAAGGATAGGCTTGGTGCCAGTAGTGTTGAGGCTGCGCTTTTGGAGCTCGGCTCGGAGTTCTTCAACCTTGAGTTTACTCGCCATGAAGTGGTTGTTGAAGATGATATGAAGAGATTTGAGTATATATATATTTCAGAAAAGGTTTCTTTTTCATCTTCTTCATTGGCTTCGTAAGGAAGGAAATGAAGAAGAGTGGTTGATTGCTGGTTCTGTGCGAAGCACTACTTGCTTTTTTATTTTAAAGTCAAAAAGTTCAATTTTCCCTCTAAAGTCTAAACTTACTTTGTACATATTACTTTATTTGAAAATGTTATATTTCAATGATAAAATTAATGTATATATATATATATTTTTTTTAAATTTAAAAATTTGAGAGAGTAAATAGAATAGAGAATGATATGTTACCATCACTCCTCCTTGAAAAAAAATATAAAGGGTAAGGAGAGAAAAAATAAAAAAAAACTATTATTTTTTTAGTTAATCAGATTATGTCACATTATTCCATTCCATATTTTCTCTCTCAAATTTCTTCTCTATATATAAATAAACTTAAAACTCTTATATATTTAATTGTGTTTATTAATTTTTTTTTGACATAATAGATACAAACTTAGAACAGGAACACAAATATCATTCCGCTCTACCCTAGTCAACCATCGGTTGAATCGGAAAAAAAAGAAATTAATATTGTTGTAACATGTAATTAGAAAGAATAGTTTGTTTTTATTTGTTAAAATATAATTGTTTTTTAAATAAAAGGAATAATCATTTTCTAAAAAAATCATACATGGAAAAAAAATCAAAAAATATATATATATATATTTTGGGAAAATAATTACATGTTATAGAGAATTGAACAAAGTATAATTTATTGATCAAAAATTTAAAATAAAATAAAAATAGATCAAAATAATTGTGAAATAGTACATAACATCTAAGATTGATTTTATTTAGGCTAAACAAATTTATTATAACTTTCAACATTGCGGTTAATTCGTAAGTATTAATCTGTTTTCTCAATTTTTTATTTTAAACTAAGGAGCATGATATTTCATAGTCATGATTATTCATGGTCATCCGTTTATATTCAAAGCGTTTCTAGATATAATCTAACTCGTAACATCTTCGTCTCTTAAACTACTCTTATCACTGTGTTATTTTAATAGGTTTTGTTTTCTCACATTTTAATTCCAATTCTAAAGCTTTAATAATAAATATAAGTAATAGTGATAAGAAAAAATAAATAAAGATTAGTTTTTGTAGTGGTGTGTACAAAAATGAGAAAAATGAAGTAATATTTTATCATTCATTTTATTTTTATTTTTCAATTTTCAATATTATTCAGTTGTGATTAGTTAGACTATTTTTTTTTTATTAAAGTATGATGATAAAGGATGTTCTTATTTATTAGATTAGTATTATAAAAAATGTTTATGAGTACAAATAAAAAAAAGAAAAAGAAAACTCTTTTCAATTTTCAAATATTCATCATTTGAAACTTTGTTTACAAAAAAAAACATAAAAATTTAACATGTCCTTAATATTCAAATATTAATTTCTTTCATTTAATAAAAATAAAAGGTCTTATCACTACATAAATATATAACTCTTCAGAAATTTTAAAATTTAATTACGATTATATTTATAGTTGTCCCTAAATTTCTTCTGTACGTGAGGTGCAGTTCGTTTTTTATTGAAAAAAAAAATTATTCCTAAATCAATAACCAATTAAACTTCTTTTTAGATTATAAAATTCATAAGAGTATATGTTAAAGATATTACCAATAACCACTTAGTCAAACCATTAAAAACCAAAATTCTATTATTATTTTATTTTTAATATCGTCTATCAATTCTCACCCGTAAGTATCTTAATTTCAACTTAAAACATTATAATCGGAATTAGACATTTATCTCCTGGAACTATTTGATATATTTAGTGGATTAAAAAATTAATCTAATATCCTACAAGATATTACCATAACCACTCACACAAACAGTTACAAAAATCAAATTTATTATAAATATTACTAACATAATAATATTTAATTTATTTTAATATTGGTAATACCATTTCCAACTCACAAATTCATTTTCAAATTCAAAATGCAGTAAACGTCATAACAGTAATTTTTTTCCAACCAAAAAACTCATTTTCAAACTCAAAAAAATATTTTTTCTTACACTAACTTTTTAATCTTATTAATATTATCTATATATTTATCAACTTTACATATTTAACTACAATATTTTTTTATTCATTTAATAAAATAAAGATAAAATTAATTATATATCAATAATTTATAATCAACCAAATAATTTAATAATATATTTAAATAAACAAACATAATATATTAAAACAAACATTATTTATAAAAAAAAAAAAAAAAAAAATTTCTATATTTATTCGTAACATAAAAATATAAATTTATAAAATAAATTAGATAAATTATATAATTTAATGATTTAATTATACATTTAAAAAATATTATAATTTTTATTTTAAAAGTAAAAAAATGTTAGATGATAAATTTGCATTATAGATATTTAAGATTATATTAAAAAATAAAAAAATAAATAGATTAAGGACCATTTTAAAAAAATGGCCAGAATGAAGAATGAACAGTGCCAACGTATATTTGCGCTGAAAGGGAGAGTCGTCTAAAATCTAAACGCAAGATGAGTTTGCGAATAGAATCCGGTTGGAAGAGAAAATAGCACGCATAATGGGATTTGTGTGCCCATAACGTTTATACTGTTTCTTTAAATAAAAAAAGTTCTTCATTTTCTAAAAATTAAAAGGAAAGAGTTCAAGTTTACACTTTAATTTAGATTATAAAAACCTAGACAAATGGGGGAAATATCTGTATATAATAATGTTTAATATTAGATTATTGAGTCCTTCCATTACAACGCATATGTCGAATTGTTTGCGAAAAATTATATATATATATATATATATATATATAAAAAGGAGAGCGACGTTGGGACAACGACTTCTCAACGAACCCCACCTGACATCCACATGAAACAAATTATCATGTAAAAGATTAGAGAAGAGAGAAAATTATAAATATAAAAAATTAGAAAGAAAGTCATATTCGATAATATTCTGTCCTTGTTTAAGTGATTTATTATTTCTTAACAAGTGAAAGTCAATGTGTGATACCTCTCTTTCTATCTCTCTCTATATAAATAAATTGAAACATATTAAACTATTTACCATTTATATGTAATTTCAACAACTTTTTATTAACTTTTTAAAAGATTTTTTAATGTTATTAATTAATAATTTCAAAATCTTAAAGAGATTACAGTAACAACTAATTAATTAAAAAAAATTTAATAAAACAAAAATCTACTATAAATAATACAACATATAGCTTGCCTAGAACATACAAATTTTAAACATAAAAAATATAACATGGAAAAGAGTGCCCTTATCAAGATGAATCTATTGGTTACTATTATTTTGCTAGGTATTAGCATCTTACCATACTTGTTATTTTATATTATATTTGTTCATAATAATTAATATTTTTTTTATGTATTTATAGGCATGATCACTCAATTAAGTGCAAATCCTAAATGTAAGACTCAAGCAGATTGTGCTAACTTTTGTTCTAGTCCAGACCTTGGGGTTTGTATATTTAGAATTTGTTATTGTGACGAGGCACAAACATCGTCCAATTTCCATTTCCGTGATATCGACAATGGATCGTAAGAAAAGGTTGTGAAAACGTAAAATGTTTATGCCTACATACATGTCATTGATTTTGTGATAATAAGACTAATATTTTGATTTCTCATTTTGAGTTATATTTTAAACTAATATTTAAAAAAAATAAAATAATGTCCAAGAAGAAAGAAATAAACAGAAAAATATTTTAAAAAATATAAATGTTTTAGGATACACATTTTCACTTGCAAGAGTTGAGCCCAATTGACTACTGCATAAACAAAATAAAAGTAAAAACTTTAAATTAATTCCAAATCAAAAAAAATATCTAAGAACCTAGATATTAAATAGTACGACAAATTTGTAAAAATTAAAATTCCAATAGAGAATATCCGACAATATTGATTTTGTTTTAGATTGACTCCAAATACAAACTCGTTTGAGTTCCATAACGATTAGAGAAGTAAAATACACTGAATAAACCAATCATGCGATATCGAAAGGATCTATACAAAAAATTCTAAATATAAGTGAAATATAGGTTGGTAAACCATGCCGAAAAATGTTCTCTATAATTATCCATATATATATATATATATATATATATATATATATATATAAAAAGACCGGCTTCAAATATATATCACATCATGTACAAATAATAACATAATAAATAATATTTTAGAATATACATTCTCAACCTTTCTAATTCGTATGAACCAGATATTCAAATACTTCATTTTCGAAAAGTTTGATTCTTTTTTTTTTGTTGGTACTCAAAACCGATCTATTTCGAGTTGAAATTTTTTGAAACTGAAAATCAAACTAATTACCTAAATCAACCGCTATGGGTCATGTGATACCCAAACCGATTGGTTTGGATCTTACCGTTTTTTAGGTTAGGGGACACCAAGATCTCAAAGGCGATAACCGAGTAGAACAAACTCTATGTGATTTTTATCAAGTGTGTAAATCATAAATGTAAATGCTGAAGTTGTAACACTGTCTGAACATGAACACTATGTTTAAGTTCAGGATATTTTGGTGTGGGATTGATTTTGTGATAATAAGACTAAATTATTGTTTGATGAGCCATTTTGATGTTTTGAAATTGTATAATTAGTTATATGTGAAAACTAGCCAGTATCAAACACCATTGTGAAAAAACACAAAATGAGAATATGATTACCCACCCCCAAAAGACAAGTTATTACAAGTTACCCCTCCAAAATTTTACAAGCAAGCGAAAACAATGCAGCATGTATAATTATGGAAAACCCGATAAAGGCTAACTCGTACCATATGTCTTTGGCAGCTAATATTTGAAGTTGACTTGAATAACATAGCGCATCCTGATTTGATCTACATTGTAAACAATGTATTCGTTGTACAATAAGGCCCCCTGCAAATACCCCCATTTTGTTGATATAATTTTTATGGGCAACAGAATCAGCAGAAGAGAATTGTAAAATATAGAGATAAAAGAAAGGCAAAATCTTACTCTTTTTCTCATCTGCTGTTTCGGTTTTCCAAGAGGAACAACCACCCCATTTTCAAGTGTTTGAAACTCGGAAGAATCTGGAGCAGTTGCACCAATGCCTTTTGTGCTGCAAGAGATTCATAAGCAACCGTTATGAGAAGAAGAACAAGAAAGGCCTATTGTTGTCACATTTTATTATCCAGATCATGATTAGAAAAAATCAATATGGATCATAATCAATAAAATAATCTTTACACCAAATAAACTAGATCATGATCGAGAAAATAATTACTAAATGAAGGGGATAAAATATTTAGTATCAACTTTAATGGATTTCTAATGGTATCGTGATTGTGATAAAGTAACAGTTTCCTACTTTAAGAAGAAAGGGATATATATCATATTACAGTTATGAATTTGAACCAAATGTTGTTAGTCAGCATTATTTATGCCCTATAAAAATTAAAAGTTCTTATTTTATTGTTTTTCTAAATTGAGTTTCATTAAAACCATAGTAGAACGAGTAGATCGCATTTACCATGGTTCAAAAATTACAAGTTTTACTATAGTAAAATAAATGTTGTACCTCAATTTTCCCTCTGGTAAATTGTCAGCATTGTAGTCAGCAGATTGTAACTCTGCCATATCTCCAAGTGCCACCTAAAAGTATAACATGTTCAACAATCTATAAGCCTAAAGATCTTCACTTCAAACAAATATTATAGAGTCCAAGATTAATTCAAATTAACAAACCTCGCAAAGGAGTAGTACGCCAACAGGAGACGAATTGCTTGCGTAACAATAGTTTGCACTTTTGGAGAACATGTCTGCAAAATACACGCCTTTTCCAAACATGTATCCCGTTACAGGTGCTTCAGGTGGAGCAATGCGTAATCCTGATCATTAGTTGACAGTTAAATAATCTATCAACGTGCCAAAAAATATCCCATTTGAAACACTTATTGTTTTAGTTTCTGTATCGGAAAAGTTATATTATAACCTCGAGATAGAATTCCAGCCCAGTTTGTCAGACGCGAACCATGCCACAACAGCATTCGGTTTTTGGTACTAGAGAACTGTGTTGGACAAAGGAGATCAAATTGTTGAAGAAAAAAAGAAAGAAATTGTTGTGTATAAATTACTGCTCACCTTCTTGAAACAATCATCTTCACCCTCCCTTGATACCCTGAATATCTGAGCGATATCAACAGTGTAGTCTGAATGCGTTTTCGCATGAGTGTTCTTCATGTATCTCTCAATCTAAGCATTATCCAATACCACCACAAAGAATCAAGACAAAGTTTACAAGTACAGTAAATGGATAAATCTACATATTTCAGCCAGAAAGAAAGAGAGAAGAATAGTACCATAAGGAATTCCCTTGAATCAGCTTCAACATGAGTCAAATGACAATTAAGGCGTTGATAATGAGAATATAACGGATCATCCTGTTTTTCATGGCAAAAACAGAATATGCATAAATCTGACAACAGTCAAAATATATATGGAGGTTAAATCTCTTGTTCCTCCTACTGTTATGGTATCTCCAAAAATGAATCCCGTGTATTTTTGTTCCAAAATACACACGTCTCAAACTCCCATTCCAATTATAAGTTTTGACATTTTTATTTAACAGTCATTCTAAAACGTAATTCATCAATAAGTTTCTATGGATAATCTCCTCAACATTCAATTCTATTTATATTTTTTCACATGCATTTATATGAAGGAAAAACAAGAGAGGTTCTGCATTTAATGTAAACTCATTATATCATCTGTATACAATCTTAGTGAAACATTCACTTTTTTTACTTCCTTAATTTTAGAAATCCAAAAGAAATAATGTTCCAAAGATAGAGAATGCATCAGCAGGTAGAAACAAGGACAAAAATAGACTAAAAAGAAAAGATCAAGATGCATGTAAAGATATTTACATTATTACATAAATAGGTTTATTAACATATTTATAGTTTCAGGAAAGTACCTGCGTGTCTATATCATCCTTCAACAACTTTGAAGCAAGTTCAATTTCACCCAGTGCTTCAACCTTCAAATGGAATCGAATTGAAAATAAACCAAAAAGAATCTAGGAAGGACTGTATAGAGAATCGAATATGCATTATTAGATTACCATTTCCAATTTGCTTTTTAACTTTTGTGGGGTGTCAATAACAAAGTCTCCTGCCATTTCACATTGAAACACAAGAAGCTATGTAATTTTATCCATTCATGAAATACTGAAAATGGCTAAAAGACTCACGCATTTTCTTAAATCCAAAGTCATGAGGAATGACTGTGTAGAATTCCCTGGAATGAAAATGTTGAAACACAAATATGTCTTAGAGAACACTTCAAATACATGCCAACCAAGGCACCCAAAAGGCATTATTCGTGCAAAACACGGAGAATAACTAGTTAGCCAATCTTACCCACTGAGTTGCTCTATAGTTTTTCTATCTAATTGACCGATCATGTCTGCAATTCTTTTCAATACACCGTACCCCTGTAGAAATTTCAGATGAAAACCTCACATCACATACTAAAGCTAAAAGAGAAGAAATACAGGACAGTGTTTAGCTTTTTTTCCTTTACAAACCTTACTGAATATAAAGAGAAAATATATTTATATCTTAAAGGTAAAACATGACTTGATAGCTTGCCTTTGAAATAGTGGACTTGCTAAGTTTACCAAGAGGAAGCTTCTCAGCATTGTACCCTATAACCACATGGATTTGCAACAGAAGTCATCTCAAGCTCAATAGATAAAAGTCAAATTAAGGACGCTATCATCCAGGATGCTAATATAATCTACTTCAAATTCAAATAACTATGTCTGAAACAAGTCATGAGTGGGCAACTGAAAACCAACCTATTTCCATCATTTGACGCCTCATCATGCTGATATTGCAGATAAGAGAGATGAATTTTGCAACAGGAGCTTCTAGTTTTGTTTCCAAATTCCGAGGAATTTCACAAGTCTCTCTTTTGGTCTGATAACAGGAATCATTGCACATAAGAGTCATGAATTTCACGAGCATATATTTAATCAATGAAAATCCATTCTGTCTATTTTTACAACACAAAGTATTTCTTACAAATGAGTCATTTTCTTGGCTAGTGTAGTCCATTTCCAACCAGGTGTAGCACTTTGGATGTGAGACAAACTCTTCTTTTCGGTCCGACCAGTCGTTCTTAGTTTTAGTATAGAACTTAGATTCAAACTGCTGGATTGCAGAATCTTTTGAAGTGTAGGGGCCAAAAATCTTATTCTGACCTTTTACACCAACTCTACCCCATCTAGTGTATACCATATATCTTGAACCATCATCAGATTCTGACATTAACTCCCAACATAAGAATGTTTCCATATATCAAAATAAACCGAAAATGCATAAATGAGTCAATTAAATGAACCCAAACAACAACAATCAGTGCAGGAATGTGACACCTAGTAGTTGGATGACATAGAACTTGTTGTTGTTGTCTCTTACATTTGTCTGGTTCAGCATGGCATCATAAATATCATCACCCTAAGAACATTCAGATGAAACAAGTAACAAGTTGAATTCATTGAAATGGGTCTGATTCTGAACAAGTCTAAATCATTATACCTCCTCCAAGACATGGAATTGAGCCTGAACATCATCCGGCAGACATTGATCCAATACTGCAGCACCCTTCTTTGTTGCAGTAACTAGTTTCTCTTCCTTGAAATTAGTAACCTCCTCTTTTTGGTCTGCAAAGTTATCACCATTGTTAAGGTCGTTTTCTGAATCAGCACATAGTCTTTCTAGGAGCTCCTTCTTAGTCCCGCTAGTAGAGATTCCCCTAAGAGATGCATGTTCTCGGAGGTTCTGAACATTCATGGCCCGGAACTTGTCCATTGCCCTGATTTTGTCAGAACCGGTTGGAACTCCGTCCTCGGATTCCCTCTGTCGTTTGTTCCTAGTAGAAGAATCATCTTCTAATACTTTCGATTGCTTGATCTCTTTGCGAATGGCTGCTTCAAGCCTTTTTACCTGAAAACAGAAAGTTAGATAAACTGAAAATGTAGAGTGCGAAGTGAAGAGTGAACCGTACAAGTTTTGGCTTGGTGCCGCCACTGCTGAGGCCTCGGTTTTCGAGCTCCGTTCGAAGTTCATCAACCTTGAGCTTACTCGTCATGAATTATCTCCAATGAAATTTACTATCTTTCAAACTGGTCTGTATAAAAGATGATTTGGGGGTTTATATTGGAGGGAAAACGAGGAAGAGAAAGGGTCTTCTTGATTTTTAATTTTTTATTACCTTATCATTGCGGTTTTTTTTTTTTTTTTTTTTTTTAATTAAATGAGACTCGAATTTTGAACGTGGAGTATTGGGAAAATTTGATTAAATTGCCCTAAAAAAAAAGCCAACGGGTTGATAAATTTTGTAAAAATAAAAAGAATATTTTTTGCCCTCTGAAATGTCAGACACGCCCATGATAACACATTTATCACTGATGTGCGATCATTAGTGATACGAAAACCGTGTAATGCTCGTTGCGAGCAGATCAAATTATAAATTCAAAATCTAATTTTGACCCTCGTTATAAAACGTTTCAAATTCGATTTCTCCACTCTCCAACGTCTCATTTTAACCCGCACCACTTCAACCGGGAATTGTCCGTCTGTTCGTTCGTCTCGTTTGAACTCGTCATTGGTCGGCCGTCTCATCGTTCGATTATTCAGGTCAGTTTAGAGTCGGAACAGACCTAGGATTTAGGACTAAGGTGGGCTTAAAAATAATTTGGTGTAAGCTTAAAAAATTAATGATTTTTTTTTTTTTGAATAGAATGAGTGTATAAAGATAAGTTTTACCATTATTTGTAATAATTTGATAAAAAAAAAACAGTGAATTATATTGAAATTTTTTAAGAAATGAGAGAGTATTGTCAAATTTGAACCATTTTTTTTTCGGGTGGGTTTCAGCCCACCCGAGCCCTTACATAGATCCGTCCCTAGTTTAGAATTTAGGCTTGGATTTAGAATTGTGTAATGTTCTTATTTATGGATAATTCTAATGTATGCTTATATATTGATGAATAATCCTTAATCTTTAGGATATTTGTAGCTTTTTAAAGTTTGGTTTTACGTGTAATGTTTTTTCAGTCTGTCATATATGAAAGAGTATATGATATATAAAGAGGAGATCCCTAACATAGATCTTATCATTAGTTTCATGTATGTCTTTTATTTAGATTTTTTTTTTTCAATTTTTACTTAGTTTTATAAATTATCTCTTATCGCATCAGTATTATTCTAGCCATAACAATTTCAAACTTCAAATTTCATTAACTTATTATATAAGTGATATTTATAAATAAATAAATAAAATATTAGTGTCACCTATTTAAGATATAAAATTGTACCAATTTTTAAAATCACAATGAGTCTCAATAAATACCCCCAATAAGATAATTCTATCCTTTCTAATCTCTAGCATTCTTATTTTCAAAAATATTTTGTTTACAATTATCATTTTTAATGTTATAATTTATATATTTATTTTATCTTTAAAATATTTAAACTTTAAATAAAAAATATTATAATATTTTAACAAATTAAAACCCAAATAATATATTTTTTTATCGAACAAAGTATTTTTTAAATCTCAAAAAAATCAAAATTTGATATGGAACAAGCAAGAAAGAAGAACAAAATTTGAAAATGGTTTTGTTCCCTCCTTTGATGATTGACCTACACAGATGGCTAGAACCTAAAAGCTTATTACTTTCTAATCAAGCAAATTGAAAATTGAGGACTAGAAAATGGAATGCTCAAATAGAAACCTATAAAATTAATAGGAGAGCCATATCCAATGTAGATGAAGTATAATTGGTTAATTCTCAATCTCTTTTGAAATATCATAATAAGTATTTTTTTTGTATGGTCAATAAAAAATATATTTCATCCTTTAAAAACTTTAAGAAAAGAAAGGATGGAGTCAAAACAAATAGTCCTAATTAAATAGGAACTAAAATAAAAAACACATAGCATTTGTTATATTAAGGATTTAGATTTTGAGTGAATCTTGACTCCCTGATGCAGCCATGTTCTTCTGAGTGTAAGTGCAAAGACTAACTTGGTCATTCATCAATGGCTCCGATGAGAGATTCATTTTATTAGCTTCATCGGAAGTTATCATGTTGTTAAGAAAATCAAACAATGTCTCCGGCATATAATTTCTCTCTACTTCTTCATGTCTCTGTTTCTTCATTATTGCTCCTTCCTCTCGTTTACTCTCTCTCGTTTCTTCTTTTTCTTTCACCGCATATGATACCACAGACAAGCGTGATCGTGAACGTTTTCTCTCCTTATTCATTATGCAAATCAAACTTTACTATTAAGGAACTCAAATTATCAAGAAATTACAGATTTATATTTGAATTGAGCATTTGACTTATAATTTATAAGAAGATATAAGTAACGCTAATCTAGAGCGTTACCTACACGGAATTTGAATTTTTATTTCCCTCTTGTTTCTCTACTCAACTCTTTCTTCCCTCCTCTTTCTTGACCTAGTTTTTTTTTCTTAAATTCTAATTTTAATAATATTTATTATTTTATATAATTAATTCCTAAATCTTATTAATAATTTTTATCCTCCTTAAACACGTCTTATTAATATTTTTATTTTATTTTTCCTAAATCTATGTTAGAAAAAAAATCATTATTAATATTATATATTCTCCTTTCTTTTCTATCCTTTCTCACTTTCATTTCTACCATAAAAATAAATAAAATAATATTATAACAATGTTTAACTTTATAATTAAAATTTTGAATAAAAATAAATTACTGCAATAATAAAATTTACTTAAATATTGTGATGGAATTATAAAATATAATAATAACAAAATCCATACAGATGGAGCAGTAAAATTTTCTTCAAGACATACTTCATAACATTACCAAAAAAAAAAAATTACAAGAATAAGTTTTTTATATCATAATCTTTAAACTTTAAATCATAAATTATATACCCTAAACTCTAAACTAAATATATATTCATATAAAAAAATCATAAATCCTAAACTTTATACCCTAAATCTTCAACCATAAATCATATATCCTACACCCTAAACTAATTATATAAATACATATTCATATAAAAAAAATATAATAAATTAATAATATTATTATTTACAAATATTAATAATTATAAAAAAAATATAATAAATTAATAATATTATTATTTACAAATATTAATAATTAAAGATACTCTAAATCCTAAACTAATTATATAAATATATATTCATATAAAAATCCTAAACCCTAAGTCTTATACTTTAAACATTAAATTATATACCCTAAACTTAAGTTAGTTATATAAATATATATTTATATAAAAAATATAATAATACTATTATTTATAAATATTAATAATTAAAAATATCCTAAATGCTAAACCCAAAAATTTGTACTTAAATCCTAAATATAATTTGAACTACATATATCAATATATATTAATATAAAAATATATTATTATTTGTAAATATTAATAATTAAAGATAATATATATTTCTATAAAAAAAATAAAAAAATTCAATAAGTCAAAGAAAGAAGAGTTCATAAAATAGAAAATTTCAAATCCACAACGGTTAAGCGTTACTATCATTACTCATAATTTATAAACTTAAATAATATAAATTAAAATTCTAATCAATCCTCAATATTATTTATCTCCCAAATTTTAAATATTTAAAGTCATAATTAACTATAAAAAAAGAATGACATAGAACAACTTTATCATCGGTTCATTTTTAATTAACTCATACTAACCGAATTGACCACCTAACTCAACTCGAATTCAATTCTATATAAAAATATCATTCTATTTGTATCAAAATGACATGAACCCAACATAATAATAGAGGAGTAGCGATAGAGTGAGGGAATTTGGTGAGAGAATAGCTTGACATCATTCATTGGTTGAAAAATGTAAAAGTGGGAGGAAAGAGAGAAAATAGAGAAATTATTTGATTTTTTCAGCGAATAAGATTATGCCAAGTCATTCCCTCACCAAATTCCCTCACCTAATCATTTCTCATATTCTCATAATAGAGTTAAATAAAAATCGTTTACAAAAATTCTATAAAAAAAAATTCCGAAATTGACGGGTCTATTTTAGATAACCTAATTTTGACAAGTTTATTAATCATGTTAAACGGATCGATCTGATTTTGACTCGAACCCAAAAATACATAACTCTAACCTAATATGCACACTTTTTTAAAAAGTCCTTATTAAAATATAAGTTATAGATGCTTCTGATTGGTGAAAATTTAAACACCTGACTGGACATCAGAATAATGGGAGAAACATGTTTTGTTTGGGTTTGGTGGCACTAATATTTAAGACCAATATTTCGAAACAGAAGTAATTACCTTTTGACATGTAAATAAGAGGAGACCCTATATGCCAGTATCTCTAGATCGAAAAGATAAAATAAAAAATCATTTATAAATTATAGAATTTATTAAAATTTAATTATAAGAGAGGGAGGGTAACTTAGAGCATACAATCTTGGTAACAAAAATACGAACACAAAAAAATCGGGTTATGGTCATGTATTTTTCTAATTCTCTTATTTATTTATTTTTTTGTAAAATATTTTTTAAGTGAATTTATAATTTAGTTTTATTTTTGTTTTATGTCATTTTAATTTAAAATATAGAGATTTGAATTAATTATATAGGGTTTGTTCGAGTTGAGATAGGTAAATTGGGTCAAACGGTTAGGTTCAGGTCAATCACAAATAAACAAGTTAAGTTTAGAGATTTTGATCCGAATTACTAAACATGTCAGGTTTAAGTTAATATCGTTCAACCCCGTTAACATGTCAACACGAACCCACTAACCTAAAACTGACCCAAATTCTCACCATACATAGTATCTTACCTCTAAATTAAATTTATGAATTGGACCGTATCTTACCTCTAAATTCAATTTATGAATTAAACTTATTATTATATATATATTTATATTTATTTATAAAAATAAATAAATATGTATATGATAAGAGAGAAAAATTAAAAGATATAATATATATATACATGATAACAAAAAAATTTTAAAAAAAAATAATTAAGGGAAAGAAAATATATATATATATGAGAAAAATATATATATTAAGAAAAATAATAATTATTATTATTTTAGGAGAGAATCTAGTTTACAACCCCTATTATAAAACTGTAATTATTATTAATTTTTATCAATTATATTTTATTAATAAAACAAATTAATAGTGATGACTAATAAATTAAAAAAACATAATTTGAACAATATAGCTTGATTTGAAAGTGAATTTATGATGATTAATATTATAATAAAAAATATATTTTATCCTTTAAAAGTTTAAGAAAAGAAATCAAGGAGTCATAACAAATAGTCCTAATTAAATAGGAACTAAAATAAAAATACATAACATTTGTTATGATTAAGGATTTAGCTTTTTGAGTGAATCTTGAGGACTGCCTGATGCAACCATGTTCGTCTGATTGTAAGTGCAAAGACTAACTTGGTCATTCATCAATGGCTCCGATGAGAGATTCATTTCATCAGTTTCATCGAAAGTTATCATGTTGTTAAGAAAATCAAACAATGTTTCAGACCTATAATTATTCTCAACTTCTTCATGTCTTTGTTTCTTCTTCGTTGTTGCTCCTTCTTTTTGTTTACTCTCTCTCGTTTTTTTCTTTTTCTTCCACCGCATACGATACCACAGACAAACGTGATCGTGGACGTTTTCTCTCCTTATTCATTTATGCAAATCAAACTTTACTATTGATGACCAAATTATCAAGAAATTATAAAATTGTATTTGAATTGAGCATTTGACTTATAATTTATAAGTAAATATGAGTAACGCATCTCTAATCTAGAGCGTTAGTGAATTTGAATTTTTATTTCCCTCTTATTTCTCTCCACTCCTCTTTCTTCCCTCCTCTTTCTTGACTTAGTTTTTTCCCTTAAATTCTAATTTTAATAATATTTATTATTTTATCTAATTAATTCCTAAATTTTAACTTTAATTTTTTTTAACGCTAAATCTTATTAATATTTTTTTATTTTCCCTAAGTCTATGTTAAAAAATTTAAAAAGAAATAAATTCATTATTTTGATATATTTTCTTGTTTCCTTTTATCTTTTCTTACTTTTATTCCTCCTATAAAAATAACTAAAAATTACAAATAATATCGTAGCAATCTTTAACTTAATAATTATATTTTTGAATAAAAATAAATTACTGCAATAATAAAATTTATTCAAATATACTGGAATAATAAATATAATAATAATAAAATCCATACGGGTGTAGAAGTAATAAATTATGCAAACACATCTAATAGACATGCTTCATAACATTGATCACAATTATCTTATACCCTAAATTTTAAATTTTAAATCATTATATACCCTAAAATATAAACTTATTATATAATTAAATATATATTCATATAAAAAAAAATCTTAAACCATAAGCTTTATACCATAAAACTTAAACCATATATCATATACCCTGCACCCTAAATTAAACTAATTATATAAATGTATATTCATATAAAATATAATATATTAATAATATTATTATTTACAAATATTAATAATTAAAATACCTTAAATTCTAAACTAAATATATATTCATATAAAAAAATTTAAATCCTAAGTATAATATCTTAAACCCTAAACCTTAAATCATATACTCTAAATTAATTATATAAATATATATTTATATTAAAAAATATAATAATATTGCTATTTACAAATATTAATAATTAAAAATACCCTAAAGCCTAAATACCCTGAACTAACTAATTATATATCAATATATATTAATATATAAAATATAATAAATTAATATTATTATTATTTATAAATATTAATAATTAAATATAATATATATTTATATGAAAATAAGAAAAACAAATTTTTTAATAAGTCAAAGAAAGAAAGAAGTGGGAGGATAAAATAGAAAAATTTAAATACAAACCAAACGTTAATCATTAATCATAATTTATATTAAATAACATAAACTAAAATTCTAATTAATCCTCCAATTTATCTCAATATTATTTATATATCAAATTTTAAATATTTAAAGTCATAATTTTAAACAAAAAAGAATGACATAGCCCAATTTTATCATCATTATCTTCAACTTTTTAATTTTATTTAACTCAAACTCGACCCAATTGACTCGATTGACCTAACTCAATTCGAACCTAACCTGATTTAATAACGTTACTCTATTTTGTATTAAAATGACTTGAACCCAACATAATAATAGAGTTAAATAACAAAAATTCAGTATACAAAAAATCTTATAAAAAAAATGAATGAGTGAGTATGAAAGGGTAAACACAAAACCTAAAAAACAAAATTATGAACCGGTTGATGGGTGTATTTTAGATAATATCAAGTCAACCCGATTTTGACGATTCTGACATGTTTATTAATCCGATTAAACATGTCAATCTGATTTCAACACGAAATCAAATTTTAAGGATTCAAATAGTTGAAATTGAGGACCATTTTTTTTTATCAATAGAAAGGTTCTCAACTCCTTAGGTAGGTTATTGGTTTTGAGCTTCTCTTGGTGGAAATTTCAAAATAATGGGAGAAACATGTTTTATGTTTTTGTGTTGGGGTCAGATATTGGTGGCACAAATATTTCGAAATAGAAGCTTACCTTTTGACATGTGAATAAGAAGAGACCCTCCCTAATCCGATGGTCATTTGTTAGTATCTCTTGATAAAAAGTTAAAATAAAAAATCATTTATAAATTATAGAGTTTATTAAAAATTAAAAACTATTTATATATTATTTTAATTAATTAGTGAAAGATGAATAATAAATCCATTTATATTATATATTAAGAGTGTTAATTAATTTGTAGTGTTGATAAATTATTAATTAATGAAAGATAAAGTTTAAATCTTTTATCTTCTAAAAAACAATAATATTAATGAGGGGAAATAACCCAACAATAATAATATTTAATAACAACTAATTAATAAGTGAATTCCAGTACAACAAATAATATTAGAATAGAAAAATATATTAAAACTAATTAATATAATTTGACTTATTTATTACTTTAAGCATAATTATATATATATATATATATATATATATATATATATATATATATATATATATATATATATATTAGTTTTTTAATAATTAAAATAATAGATTTTATTAAAAATATATAATATTAAAATCTATAAATATTTATAATAATATATAAAATATATTTATATTAAATAAATGATAAAAAATATATAAATAAATAATAATAATAATAATTAAAAATAATAAATTAATTATAGTAGAGAGTGTACATAATTTAATAATTTACCTCTAAATTCAATTCATGAATTAAAAGTTATTATTATTATATATATATTTATAATAAATAAATAAATATGTATATCATGATAAAGAAAAATAAAATAAAAAATTAGAAAAGATATAATATATATACATATACAAAAATATAAAATAACTAATTAAGAAAAAGATAATTAGAAAATATATAATATATAAATGATAAAAAAAAATTAAAAAACTAATTAGGAAAGAAAAATTATATATATATATATATATATATATATATAACCAGGGAAAAATATATTTATATTATTATGAGTGAAAAATAAAAATAAAAATTAATTAAGAAAGAGTAATTAGGTAATGAAAAATAATATATATATATAAGAGAGAAAAATAATAATTAAGAGACATAAAATAATTATATATAATGAGAGAAAATAAATAAAAAATTAAAAAAGAAAGAAAAAATAATTATTATTGTATGAGAGAATTTAGTTTACTAAGCGTGTTTTATTATAAAACTGTAATTATTTTTTTTATTAATTATATTTTATTAATAAAACAATTAATAGTGATGATTAATAAATTTAAAAAAAACCCATACTTATTATAAAATGAATTTAGTTTACTAAGCGTGTTTTATTATAAATGGACTTAATTTATTGAACGCGTCTCTTGCTCTATGGATACTCCACATTTCACGTACATTGGTACATAGTATTAGTGTTAATAAATTGTTAATTAATGAGAAATAAAGCTTAATTTTTATTTGTAGACAACAATAACATTAATCCTGACGAAATAACCCAACAATAAATATAGTAATAATAATAATAACAAAAATAAAATAATATCAAAGTATATTTAAGGTAAGGAAGGTGAATATTTTTAATCTCATACTATCTACACACTAGTAAAATAACAAATAAGACAATATATGGATAATCAACAAATTCCAATAGGAATAGTCCGGACATAGATCTTAGAACTCATTTCATGTATGTCTTTTATTTTTTCAATTTTTATATAGTTTTATAAATTATCTCTTTATTACATCAGTATTATTCTAGCCATAAAAACAATTTGAAGTTTTTTTTTATAGTTAAAGTTATATAAAATTAACGATTTAAAACGTACAAGTGACATTTATAAATAAAATAGGAATGTACCGTTGAAAGAAGATTTTTAAAATCACAATTATTCTTAAAAAATATCCCATTATGATAATTCTACCTTTTATAATCTCTGGAATTCTTATTTTCAAAAATATTTTATTTACAATTATCATTTTTCATGTTATAATTTATATATAAATTTTATTTTTAAAATATTTAAATTTGAAATAAAAAATATTATAATATTTTAACAAATTAAAAATCCAAATAATCTATTTTTTTTATCAAACAAAGTATTTTTTAAATCCCAAAAAAGTCTAAAACCAATATAGAACAAGCAAGAAAGAAGAATAAAATTTGAAAATGGTTTTTTTTTTTCTCCTTTAATGATTGGCCTACACAAATGGCTAGAACCAAAAAGCTTATTACTCGAATGGATTTGATCGGCTACTATTTAGACCTCTCAAGAAAGCATGATTAGGATCCAATCAAGCAAATTGAGAATTGATAGGGGACTTGAAAATAGAATGCTCAAATAGAAACTTATAAAATTAATAGGAGAGCTATACAATGTAGATGAAGCATAATCTGTTAATTCTCAATCTCTTTTAAACTTCTAAATGATACAACCGATTAACAAGTGAATTTTCATAATAAGTATTTTTTGTAAGATCAATAAAAAATATATTTTCTCCTTTAAAAAGTTTAGGAAAATAAAGGAAGGAGTCAAAACAAATAGTCCTATTAAATAGGAACTAAAATAAAAATACATAACATTTGTTTTGATTAAGGATTTAGCTTTTTGAGTGAATCTTGACGAATGCCTGATGCAACCATGTTCGTCTGATTGTAAGTGCAAAGACTAACTTGGTCATTCATCAATGGCTCCGATGAGAGATTCATTTCATCAGCTTCATCGAAAGTTATTATGTTGTTAAGAAAATCAAACAATGTTTCAGACCTATAATTTTTCTCAACTTCTTCATGTCTCTGTTTCTTCTTTGTTGTTGCTCCTTCTTCTCTTTTAATCCCTCTCGTTTCTTCTTTTTCTTCCACCTCATACGATACCACAGACAAACGTGATGTTTCTTCTTTTTCTTCCACCGCATACGATACCACAGACAAGCGTGATGATCGTGGACGTTTTCTCTCCTTATTCATTTATGCAAATCAAGCTTTACTACTAAGAAACTCAAATTATCAAGAAATTACAGATTTATATTTGAATTGAGCATTTGGCTTATAATTTATAAGTAAATATAAGTAACGCTAATCTAGAGCGTTAGCGAATTTGAATTTTTATTTCCCTCTTCTTTTTCTCCTGCTCTCTCTTCCCTCCTCTTTCTTGACCTAGTATTTTTTTTTTCTTAAATTCTAATTTTAATAATATTTATTATTTTATCTAATTAATCTCTAAATCTTATTAATAAATTTTATCCTCCTTAAACCTTCATTTTTTTTCTTAAACGCTAAATCTTATTCATATTTTTTATTTTTATTTTCCCTAAATTTATGTTAGAAAAAAAATAAAAAAAAATAAAAGAATAAAAAATCACTATTATTGTATATTCTTCATTCCTTTCTATCTTTTCTCACTTTCATTACTCCCATAAAAATAACTCAAAAATTACAAATAATACTATAACAATGTTTAACTTCATAATTAAATTTTTGAATAAAAATAAATTATTACAATAATAAAATTTATTCAAATATTGTGATGGAATAATAAAATATAATAATAACAAAATTCATACAAATGTGAAGCAGTAACAATTTCATCAAACATTACCACAAAAATTACAAGAATAAGTTTTATACTTTAAACTTTAAATCATAAATTATATATTCTAAACTCTAAACTAATTATATAAATATATATTCATTTAAAAAACTCTAAACCCTAAACTTTATATCCTAAATCTTAAACCATAAATCATATATCCTACCTCTAAATTAATTACATAAATATATATTCATAAAAACAAATATAATAAATTAATAATATTATTTTTACAAATATTAATAATTAAAAATACCCTAAATTCTAAATTAATTATATAAATATATATTCATATAAAAATTCTAAACCATAAACTTTATACCATACACTTTAAACTTTAAATTATATACCCCAAACCCTAAGTTAGTTATATAAATATATATTTAATAAAAAATATAATAATACTATTATTTGTAAATATTAATAATTAAAGACAATATATTTATATATAAAAAAAATTTCAATAAGTCAAAGAAAGAAGGAGATCATAAAATAGAAAATTTCAAATACACAACTGTTAAGTTAAGTGTTACCTATCATTACTCATCATTTATAGACTTAAATAATATAAATTAAAATTCTAATTAATCCTCTCATTTATCTCAATATTATTTATATCTCAAATTTTAAATATTTAAAGTCATAATTAACCATAAAAAAGTTCATTTTTAATTAACCCATATACCGATTGACCACTCATCATATATAATAATATCATATTCTATTCGTATTAAAATGACATGAACTCAACAGAATAATAGAGTTAAATAAAAAAATTGTCAAAAAAAATTACAAAAAAAAATAGATTAGTGAGTATGAAAGGGATAACACAAAATCTAAAAATAAAAAATTATAAACAAGTTGAGAGGTCTATTTTAGATAACCCGATTTTGATGTGTTTATTAATCATGTTAAACGGAAAGGATCTATCTGATTTCAACTCAAACACAAAAATACATAACTCTAACTTAATATGTACATTTTTTTAGAAAAGTTCTCAACTCCGGTATTAAAATATAGGTTATAGGTTTTGAGCTTCTGATTGATGAAAATTTAAACTCCTGACTGGACACCAAAATAATGGGAGAATTGTGTGGATTAGATATTGGTGGCACTAATATTTAAGACCAATATTTCGAATCATAGGTAATTACCTTTTTACATGTAAATAAGAGGAGACCCTCCCTGTTGGCCATATGCCAGTATCTCTTGATCGAAAAGTTAAAAAAAAAAATCATTTATAAAATATAGAATTTATTAAAATTTAATTATAAGAGAGAGGGTAACTTAGAAGCATACAATTTTGGACACAAAAACACAATTCGGATTGAACACGAAAAAATTGGATTATGATCATGAGGTCGATCTATTTAATTTGATAAATAAATAGGTCAAAATCGGGTTGACCTTAAATGACCCAAAGTAGACCCAATAACCCGTTTACAAGTTTCTTTTGTTAGTTTTATGTTATTATTTCCGATTTACTTACTCATTTTCTTTTGTAATTTTTTTTATAAATGAGTTTTTTATTTGGTTTTATTTTTGTTTTGTGTTTATGTCATTTTAATTTAAAACAAAGATATTTGAATTAATTATATCGAGTTTGTTTGAGTTGAGTTAGGTAAATCGGATCAATCACAAATAAATAGGTTAGGTTCAGGTTATAAATTTTGATCCGAAATCTAAACCTATCAGGTTTAAGATAATAGCGTTCAACCCGTTAACATGTCAACCTGAACCCACCCACCAACCTGAAATTAACCCAAATTATCACTCATGGACTATATCTTACCTCTAAATTCAATTTATGAATTAAACGTTATTATATATATATATATATATATATATATATATTATTTATACTTATTTATAAAAATAAATAAATATGTATATGATAAGAGTGAAAAATTAAAAGATACAGTATATATACCTAATAAAAAAATTATAAAAAAATTAATTAAGAGAAAGAAATTATATATATATATATATGAGAGAAAAAAATATATTAAGACAAAAATAATTATTATTATTTTAGGAGAGAATCTAATTTACATAGATTATAAAACTGTAATTATTATTATTTTTTATCAATTATATAATATATATATATATATATATATATATATAATATATGAGAAATGATTAGGCGATGGAATTTGGTGAGGGAATTGACATAATCTTATTCGCTTAAAAAATTAAATAATTTCTCTATTTTCTCTCTTTCCTCCCACTTTTACATTTTCCAATCAATGAAGAGGTGATGTCAAGTCATTCTCTCACCAAATTCTCTCACAAAATTCTCTCTCTCTATCACTCCTCTATATATATATAATGATGTTTAAAGTTAACCGACATCAGATTACACGTCATCATTTTTTTTAATAATTATTTTTTCTCTCCAAATAAAATATATACACACAAAATAATAAAATTATTTTAACAATTTCAAATGATTTAGCGGTTAAAGTGTTCACATTTCTTTCGTAAGACCTATTTGAATCCCCAAACATCTAAATTTAGATTTTAAAGATAGCAATTTTTTTATTATAAATATATTTTATCTATATATATATATTAAATATAGTCACCTTATATATATATTATATTATTTTTAATTATTAATTTTATATAAATACATTTTTATCTTTTATTATATATATATATATATATATTATTTTCGTTATTATTAGTATAAATAATTTTTTATTAATATAAAAATTAATAGATTGATAATAAATATTAAATACAAAATATATTTACATACACAAAATAATAAAATTATTTTATTATATATATATATTCTCACTAATCATAAAAAAATATTAATAATTTATATATAATATATATATTAAATGTAGTTACCTTACCATATATATTATAGAGAAGAATATCAATTTTACACACCAAGTTGTAAGAAGGTGTAAATTTACTCATTAAGTATCAAAATTTTATTTATATATACTAATTTGTCAAAAGTGTCAAATTTATTTAAAATAACGAAAAAGTTAAACGGAGTTAAAAAATTTGCCACATATAATATCCACCTATTTTTTATTTATTTTTAATTTACATTACTTTAATTTTTTTTCATTCAAACAAAACATCCAATTTTTTTCTTTTTCTCTCTTTACCCCCAACTCTTCATTTTAACGGTTCTTCTTCATCTCTAATATGAGTAGTCTGTTTTTTTTTTGAAATCTCTATAATATTCACGAACACAATTTTTATAGCTTTGATTGTCTATTTTTGTTTAGGTTATAGTTGTAATTAAAATTGATTTGATAGAGTATGAGTTATTGTAATGAAGATTAAATTATGAAATAATGAATTAATCATCTATAAAGATGTTTTCTTTCTCAACTTTTTCCAGAAAATTAAAGAACCAGTCATGTCGAAGTCAGATAATAATATTGTGACGGAAGAACAACCAGGTGGTTGAAAAATTATGACGGCGGTGAAGGTGGAGGAACAACCGATGAAGTGTTCGAGATGCGATTCTCCCAACACGAAATTCTGTTACTACAACAACTACAGCCTCGCGCAGCCGAGACATTTCTGCAAGACTTGTAGAAGGTACCGGACAAAAGGTGGGGCCCTCCGTAGTGTACCGTCGAAAAATAGAAAAATGAAATTCTGATCTAGGCTTTCAAACGGAGTTGATTCCAAAGATATCAACGGTTCTTCATCACATATGATTAATGGTTGGTTAAAATTCTTCCATGGCATTAATGGGATCCCACATGCTATGAATTTTAGCTTTTTATTTCATAATACTTACTCATATTAAAGATGAAGAGATGAAGATGAATAGTTAAAAGAAAATGATGAGTTAATGGATAAAGAGAGAGAACAATTTGATAAAGAAAAATTTGAATGTTTTGTTTGAATGAAAAAGAATTAAAGTAATGTAAATTAAAAAAAATAAAAATTAGGTGGATATTAAATGTGGCAAAAAATTTAACTCCGTATAACTTTTTCGTTATTTTAAATAAATTTGACACTTTTTGTCAAGTTAGTATATATAAATAGAATTTTGATACTTAATGAGTAAATTTGACACCTTCTTACAACTTGGTGTGTAAAATTGACATTCTTCTCCCATATATTATATTATTTTTAATCATTAATTTTACATAAATACATTTATCTTTTATTATACATTTTTTCTCTCATCATATATATATATATATTATTTTCTTTAATAGTATAAATAATTTTTTGATTAAAAAATTAACTAATTGATAATAAATATTAAATACAAAATATATATACATACACAAAATAATAAAATTATTTCAACAATCTTAGGTGGTCTAGTGGTTAAAGTGTTCATATTTAATGCTTAAAACTAGAGTTTAAATACCAAAACATGTAAATTTAGTTTTCAAAAATGCATTCATCACTATAATATATGGTGGTACAAGTTTAAACAAATGATACGAGGCATCTGAAAGTGTGAGGTCAGAATTAGTTGTTGGTTTGGCGAGCATTTGAAAGTGTAAGGTCACGAGAAAAAATGCATTATTCACTATAATATGTGGTGGCGCAAGTTTAAACAAATGATATGAGCCATCTGAAAGTGTGAGGTCGGAATTAGTTGTTGGTCTGACGAACATTTAAAAGTATGAGGTTACGAGATAGAGGTCGAGTGGTGGGTGGTTTGTCGAGTGTGAGGCCGCAATTAGTGGTTGGTTTAACAAACATTTAAAAGTGTGAGGTCACGAGATGGAGGTCGGGTGGTGGGTGGTTTATCAAGTGTGAGATCAAAATTAATGGTTGTTTAATGAGCATTTGAAAGTGGATGGTTTGTTGAGTGTGAGGTCGAACTTACTGGTTGGTTTGGCGTGCATTTAAAAGTATGAGGTCACGAGATAGAAATCATGTGGTGGGTGGTTTGTCGAGTGTGAGGTCGGAATTAGTGGTTGATTTGACGAGCATTTAAAAGTATGAGGTCACGAGATGGAGGTCAGGTAGTGGGTGATTTGTCGAGTGTAAGGTCGGAATTAGTGGTTGATTTGTCGAACATTTAAAAGTGTGAGATCACAAGATAGAGGTCGGGTGGTGGGTGGTTTTTCGAGTGTGATGTTAGAAATTGTAGTAGGTTGGATGGTGGGTAGTTTGTCGAGTGTGAGGTCGGAATTAATGATTGGTTTAACGAGTATTTGAAAGTGTGAGGTCACGAGATGAAGGTCGGATGGTGGTTAATGGTTAGTTTGACGTTGGATAAGAGGTCTGTGATCAATTGGGATTGTTTGTGGATTTGTTGAAGTGGGAGTAAAAGTGAGGTCGAATAAAATTGGTGAATGGTTTGTCAACGGATAAAGAGACATATAAAAAAGTGTGAGTCACAAGATTAGGGTTAGTGGGTGGTTTGCCGATGTGATAAAGAGTGTGAGGTAAGGTGGTGGGTGGTTTATCGAGTGTGAGGTCGGAATTAGTGGTTGGTTTGACGAGCATTTGAAAGTGTGAGGTCACGAAATGGAGGTCGAGTGGTTGGTAGTTTGTTGAGTGTGAGTTCAGAATTAGTTGTTGGTTTGACGAGCATTGGAAAGAGTGAGGTCACAAGATGGAGGTCGGGTGGTGGGTGTTTGTCAAGTGTGATGTCGAAATTAGTGGTTGGTTTGACGAGCATTTGAAAGTGTGAGGTCACGTGATGAAGGTCGGGTGGTGGTTAATGGTTTATTTGACGTTGGATATGAGGCTTGTGATCAATTGAGATTATTTGTTGATTTGTTAAAATGAGAGTAAAAGAGATGTCGAATTAGATTGATGAGTGATTGTCGAGGGATAAAGAGACATATGAAAAAGTATGAATTTAAAGATTAGATTTAGTGGGTGGTTTGTCGAGATGATAAAGAGTTATATGAAAAAGTGTGAGTTACAAGATGATGGTCAATTGGGGGTTAGTGGTTGAGTTTGACGAGAAATAAGAAATGTGTCATCAATTAAAGTCGACTAAAATTGGTGGGTGATTTGCTGAAGAAATAAAAAAAATATATGAAAAAATGTGAATCTCAATATAATATCAATTAATGAGTTAAAATTAATGAGTTAAGTGGTGGTGCCCAGAGAATAAAATATATGTTAATATTAAATTTAAAATTAAACTAAATTTTATAAACTAAAATCAATGTTAAATTAATTAGATTTAAATAATATATTTATAAATAAATAATTTATATATATATATATATATATATATATATATATATATATATATATATATATATATATATATATATATATATATATATATATATATATATATATATATATTAGGTGCATTTTCATACTAGTTTTATTAATAAATAATTAATAGTGATGACTAATAAATTTTAGGTCCCATAATTTGAACATATAACTACTTTTCATCCAAACCCAAATGAATAAATATGAAACAACTTCCAATTTTAAAACATATCTGACCAACACAAATTTGATGACGCCGTGAACCAAGATAATTTTCGATCTAAACCATGTATCTAAATGTGAGAACACATTTCAAACATCAAACCATATAGAAATGGTCACCAAAAATCGTTACAAGAACAAATACCGTTACAAAATCGATGAAACCTATTACAATCCCTAACAATAATCTCCCTATTAAATACCCTCGAAATCATCTTCATCGCAACATGACAATCGCTACAAATCCTAAGATTCTTCATCACACGAATCGACTCACCCTCCCCCGTTTTCAAAATCGCAAATGCAACCGCCAATTTCTCACTATGTCTCCACAATGCCATCTCCTTCCCTTCTTCCTCGTCCAAATCAAGCAACACCTCCTTAACATCCCCAACATATCCCTCCATTTTCAACTTCATCATAATCTCATCAAGCTTAACATAAACATCTCTAATCTCGGGATGGGACTCATCGCCCACAACAAATCTATGCCTAACCCCGTCTATATCAACCATACTATACCCTTGAACTTTCTTCACCCCCTTCGCCTTCATCAAGTCGCGAACAATTTTCACATCTTTCCATCTCCCGGCTTTTACATACACATTCGATAAAAGCACGTAAGCTCCACTATTCATCGGTTCTAACTCGATTAGTTTCCCAATTGCTTTCTCGCACATTTCCACGTCAAAATGCGTCCTCGAACCACTCAAAAGAGATCCCCATATAAGAACATCCGGTTCAATTGGCATCGATAGAACCAAATCCCACGCCCTTCTTACCAAACCTGCCCTGCTATAAAGATCAACCATACAACCGTAATGCTGAATCCTCGGACTAATTCCGAACTCGTTCATCATCCTATCGAAATACGCTTCTCCTTCGCTTACTAAGCCTCCATGAGCACACGCGGAGAGCAAACCAACGAACGTAACTGAATTAGGCCTTACTTCTCGAACCAACATGTTATTAAATTGTTCAAGACATTCATGGCTGCAGCCGTGTATAGCCAAACCGGAGATGAAGGCGGTCCAAGCCATTACATCCTCGGTTGGACCTAACTTATTAAACACGTCTCTTGCTCTATCGATACTCCCACATTTCACGTACATATCGATCAAACCTGTTGCGACAATTACATTGTTTTCCATATCGTTTTCCTTAATGTAATCGTGAGCGTTCATTCCTTTGTCCAAATTACCGAGCTGACCACAAGCCGAGAGAACCGAGGACATGGTGAATTCGTTCGGTTTCGATCCTTCCATAGAATTAAACAATTGGAGTGCCTTTTCACAATCTCCACACCTACTATACCCATCTATCATAGAACTCCAAGACACGACATTTCTTTCAGGCATTTCGTCGAACACCTTACGTGCATTATCAACCAAACCAATTCTAATATAACCTGTGAGAATCGAGTTCCAAGAAGGCAAATCAGGGAGATTTATCTCGTCAAATAGCTTTCTAGCGAGATACATATCGCCACAATTGGAATACATGTTGATGAGAGACGTCTGACAGAATCGATTACGGACGAAGCCGAAGTGATGAATCTGAGCGTGAATGGACTTACCCAGATGGAGATAAGAGGGGATTTGAAATAATTGAAGAATGAAAGGGAAGGTGTAGAAATCTGGGTTGACGCCATGGAAACGCATGCGAAGGAATGCGGAGAGTGGAGCAGAGACAGAGGGTAGTGATCGATCGCCATGACGGAAATGAGATCGAATAATTGTGTTCCAGATAAAAACTTCGGGGGTTGGATGAACTAGATTAAGCGTCGGATGTGCCTGAGAAATAAGCTTTGATTGTGATCGCATTTCTACAATTCTCCATGCCGCCAAGGAAGCAAGGAACCATTGGTTGCTTCTCACCCTAAATATATACTTCAAATTTTATTTGAAAAATCTAACTTTCTAAAATATAAATTTATATTAATAATAATAGTAAACTACATAGAAATTTAATAAAATAAAATTATATTATTTTTATTTATAGTTTTAAAATATTTATTTTAGTTCAATCTTTAAAAAGCTTAATCATGAAAGATGTTCAATTATTAACTATAGGTTAATTTAATTGTCACGGATTTACTAAGGGATCGATTAGATAAACCCGACAAACCATAGGTTAGAATAATTTATTTAATAAAAAAAAATGTTTTTTTTTATAAAAATATATATTTTTGTTATAAAAGTGTGTAATATTATGGTTCATAATAAAAATATAAAAAAATTATTAGATTATGAGTTCAAATTAAAAAAAAAAAAAAAACTAAAATTAAAGAAACCAAATTTTTTTCACATTTTTCTAAACAGAGATAAAACAACCCAATTTTTTTGAGCCAAACACTTTTAGGTGGATGTCCAACGATATATATCTATATATATATATATATATATATATATATATATATATATATATATATAGATATATATATATATATATATAACTTTTATCTTACAAATGTGGCATAATATAAAAATTTTATTTTTTTGATTTAATTTATTATTTATTTATTTAATTTTAAAAAAAATGACAAAATATATGTCATATTTTTTTCTTAACTTTAATAAACTCACTTCCCAACCAATTTAAAATTCACTCAAACTCTAATTTTTAAATTAATCTCTCACTTGTCACTAAATTCATCCATTTAATTATTTTAATTAATTTGTAATTATGGTAGGTTACTTACACGTACTTTATTAATCAAAACTAAATCAAACTAATATTATTTTTAATAAATATACTACATTCAGAAATTAATCTTTAGAGATTAGCATGATATATCAAGTCATGACTTCATAAAAATCAAATTGTTTTAAGAGAGATTAGAAATTCATATATTAATTTCTCAATCTATCCTATTAAACATATGTTATACAATCAATGAATTTTATTATGACTGATTTTTACACAAACACGTTTAACAATGAGATACATAAATTTACTAAATTTATATATAGGTGATTCAAAAATAAATAAATAAAGATGTAAAAATAAAGTATGTGATTGTACGTATGTTTGGTTGACCGATTAGGTATTTCACCTAGCTGTAATAAATTGCTATATATATGATAGACATATATAGTAATAAATTCAGAGCATTTATTTAGCCATTTATTTGGTATAATTTATTTTAAAAAATATTATCATCTCTTCATTAATTATATCAATTAATTAATAAATTAAAATATCTTATATTTTTTTATTAAATAAATCACATTTAGTGATTAAGTTTATTCTTAAATATTTATAGCTAGTTTGATTTTGGATTTTTTAGAATTTTTGTAAGTTCTATTTAAAAAAATATTATTTTGATAAAAAATATATATATTTAAATTTTTTTAATATAAATTTAATAAAAATAAGTAATTGTAATTTAATATTTTTATTGATAAATTATATAATTTGATAATTAAAATAATAATTATTAACTCCAAAGATCAAACGAACTCTTATGCCTCTTTATTTTTATTTTTTTTATTTTGTGTTTTTGAATTTTTAAGTGATTTTTACATCAACTCAACTATTGGTCAATTACTTCGTATATTTAATAACTCTATTATCATTAAAATATTATAATTATATTTAATTATTTAAAATTAATTAATTTATCATTCAATGTAGAAAAATGTAAAATAAGAGGTATTTTGATTTTAAATATAAAAAACTATTTAAAAATATTATTAATCAGACAGTTTTTTAAGAAAAAACAAAAGAAAAAGATAAGTGAACATTAAATATTTAAATATCAATATTTGTAACACTGTGGTCAAAAACAAAGAAAAATGTATATTTTAACCGGATTAAAGGACTTTGATTATTTAAATATTATTTAATTCTAATTAGGTAAAATATTTTTTTTTATCGTAAGTTATTATTTATTATTTTATTATTATATATTTATTTTTATTTAAAAAAAATCAAAATTATTATTATTTTTTTAAAAATAATCTAAGTTATTAAAAAAAATCAATTTGTACAAGATTCAACATATTTAATCGCTAATACTGAGTAAGTTTGATTTGCCAGTACATTTGACAAGATTTAACTGAATCAAACTTATTTGGTAGGTACGTTGATAGGATTCAGCTTAATCAAATTTATCCCGCGATTAATAAGTTAAATCACATCAAACGTACATGCGAATGAATCAAATTTATCCAGCTAACGATTAAATAATTAAATTTTCGTCTTTTGTTTGCCTTACTTTTAAGGATAAATAGAAAATAAGCATTTCTCAACCAACCTAAGGTTGGCTAGTTCGAAATCTGAATAAATGGAAAACAGTCTTTGATTTTTAATAGTACTAGATTGTTTGTCTGTCTCTCGATTTACCTTACTCTCTAAATTATTATGTATATCCCGCTTAACATTTTAATAATGTACAAAACAATCAAACCGACGATAAGGGCGACATCCTTTTACTTCACAAATTAGATCCGGGAATTTAGACGACTCTTTAGAGGATAGAAATGTATCCAATAAGTACAACCTACTTTTGGATATCTGGTTGGTTGGATCTAGGTTTTTCTAAAGATATTTTAATAAAACATTATTTGTATTTAGGTAGTGGTACAATGAATACTTGAAAATCCCATCGTGCACGTCTCAAGATAGAGGTTCTTTGCATGGTGCGAAGATTTTCGATGTTTATGTATAGATATAAATAATATGTTAAAAATCAAAGATATCACAAAATGTTAGCAATTAAAATCAAAATAAACTAAAATCAATTAACTAAGTATAAAGTTAATCAAACATCATGTGCAAATGTTAAATGCAGAGTTTAAACTCTAGTAAAAAATGTGTTATTAGCAGCGAAATTTAACACGATATACTTTTACAATCAAACTAGTCGTTTGGATCCGTTCGTTACAATGATGTGGCATTGATGAATATATATAACGTATATCTAATATATATATATCCGTAGAAGTGGATAGAAATTAGCCACGACAGCAGCAGCAAATGTGATTATTAATTATAGTAAAAAAATAATTCACCATATCCATCTATGGCCCAACTGAATTCATGCAAGATCTCTTTTGTTTTTTCGGTTTATTTATTTATTTATTTATTCGTTGAAATTAATAGGGCCGTGTTAATTATACCACCCCATACCCATATATAGTTATTACGTACATGGTCATGTCAATTTCAATATATATATATATATATATATATATTATCATTTAAATATATAAAAAAAAATCATTTTAAAATGACTTAGAGCTTATTTGATGATGACTTATTTAATTGAGATTTTTATTGGAATATTTTTAGTAAGGAAAACTAATGATCCAAGCCCTAATTAGGTGTATTTTGTGATATCTTTGCAAAAATAATAAAAAGGTTTGAGTCTCTGGCAAATATAAGGTTGAAAACGTAGATTTTGAATATAAAATGATTTCATCTATTTGTGTTACATAAATTCATTGGTAGGCCATTGAAAATGGAAGTCATTTTAATATGATGTATCTATATATATATGGATGAGAATTTAAATATAATAATGTTTAAAATATATTAAATATATATAATATAAAAAGAGAGATGAGAAAGTCAATATTAGAAAATGATCAAATATTTATAGCTAGCTAACTCACCCTCCTCCTCTCCCCACCGCCACCTGTCAAGTCTTTTTCATGATTCAACACTCATCTAGATCTCTCAAGATTATTTCATATTGCTTTTTTATTATTTTATTTTAGTTATATATATAAATATATTCTCATTTCATCTTGTTTAATATTTTTTTCTCATATTTCTATCTACTAAATTGAAAGGTTGAAACTGGTAATTTAATTTTTTTAAATAATTTATTGAATTTAAATTATTTAAATAACTCAATATAATTCAGAATCATTTCACTCTTTATCTTTTATATTATATCATTTAATTCATTAATCAAAATATTAAAATATATTTTACTTTAAAAAAAATATTTATTTTCTCATTATATATTAATAATTTTTAAATTTTTACCCAAAATATCAAATCCTCCTTCATATTATTAAGAATCATTATTTTTTGAATAAACCATATTATTTAAATAATTCAAGAATAAGACGTCAAACAAATATTTCCTATAAACTCAACAAAATCCAAGATTTAACAAACTAGCACTTAAATTCTGGTTGGATATTGAGTTTTTTTTTTCCAAAAAAAATTACACAAAATTCAATATTTTTTTATATTATTTTACTTCATTAATTTCATCTCATCACTTCATTTATTTACCAAAATACCCTTTATTCTATATTTATTTTTTTTTTTTAAATCTCATTTATTTAAAGAATAAAATAATAATTAAATTAAAAAAATATTAAGTAAAAACCAAAAATCAAACAAGCTCTTAATAAGGTCTTTCTATTCTTTTTCTCATCTTCTACTTCTCTTTTTCTTTCTCTCTCTCTATATATCCATCCACCTAAATAAACGCATCTTCCCCCGCCGCCTTCGCCGCCGTCTCCGCCGCCGCCGCCGTGAACAGATTGTTTGGCCGGCCGATCTGATAGATATGGAGTATGTTTATGAAGAGGTTATTAATCATGAATTTGACAACCCACGTTATTGTTATTATTATTATTAAGTTTTGATGATGATATGTAATTATTAATTGTTAATTTGACAGGAATACATTTTGAATGAAAGGGGAGTAAAGCTCTTTACATGCAAATGGCTTCCATCTTCTTCTTCACCACCAAAAGCTCTGGTTTTCCTATGCCATGGTCTCTCTTTCTTTCTTTCTTTCTCTCTCTAGTATTGTTACATTTAATTATAATTAATTAATTAATTAAAAGATGCATTTAGCTAATTAAGTTAAAAATGTTTTATTTTTCATAACAGGTTATGGAATGGAATGCAGTAATTTCATGAAAGGTACAAAATAATAATAAATGTTCTCATTCTCTTTCTTATTCAATTACTTCCTTCACCGCACCGGCAAGGTCACAATTACCAGTCTCTATCTCTCTCTTAATTTCAAAATTCAAATATAATTTTTAAAATGTTTGAAAAATAAGCACACCCATTCATTATTATGGTTTCAATCAGAATTTAATTCAATTGAATTGAATTGAGCAAATTTTATTTTTTCATTAAATTGTTATAAAAAGTTATATCTATTAGCTTGAGGTGAGTTTTTTTTAGAATTTTGATTTTTTATAATAAAAAAAATTAGGATTTGTCCGGTAAATATTATTTATCTCGAATCCTTTCAAATCAATAGTATATAGAGAATTTTTAGATTTTAAATCTACTAGAAATGTCACATGACATATACTATTTATTTTCAATATTCTTCTTTGTTTTATGTCATTTTCAATATTAAATACTCTCTATTATTAATTATTAATTTTAAATATAATTTTTTAAAATACCAACCCAAAATAGTTACTTTTTTACTAACACAAATTATTTAAAATTTTTGAATTCAAACAAAATTTTCAAAAAATGAATATATAATATTAAAATAATATTTTAATATATTTAATAAATGGAGTGATCTAATTAATAACACTAGAGACAAAGTAATATTATTATGGTTGAATTTTAAAAAATAATTAAATAAAATACATTCAATTTTATGAAAGAGAATTTTATTTATTTACCATATTACCCCTCACCTTGTGAAAGGGGAACATAGGAACATATTAACTTGGTAGCAAATATCTCCGATGACATTTTATTTATATCCAATGTAAATAAATTATCACCCTAACAAGAAGTGTAATATTGTTTTTAGTTTAAAATACTACAATACAAAATAAACTTAAGGTTTTAATTTATGTATTTATAATAATTTTATCCTTTGAAGAAAATATTGTATTTTCTGAAATATATAATATTTTAAATTTATATAAATTTTAACTATATTTGTATGATATTTGTCTTTCAATTTACCTACATTTATTTTTTTATTTGTACTTTGTTACTATTCTATTTATGTAAAAATTAATGTAATTTTTTTTTTTTTTAAAAGGAAATAATTTAGGCTGAAACATGTTAAATGATTTGATTTTTTTTTACCTATGTGAACTTTGTTTGGTGAAATTAAATTGAATGGAAAAGGACAATAAGTTTTTTAATAAATCTCACAACCACTTATTTTCCATTTATCTAAGATCTGACATCATTCCTGTTGTATAATGAAATGGAAATCTACCAATTTTGTACTTTATTGAAAAACACTTTATTTTTTTATTCATCCAAATTTTGAATTGAATGATATTTCTTTTATATAAAAATAAAAAACTAAATTTATGAGTTATATTCTTATTAAGAATTTTCTGATTTAAATGAAAATTTATACACGAGTACTCAAACTAATTTTCTTAAAAATAAATTTAGTTTATGCTTTAAATTAAAATATTTTAAATTGAATTTCTTTGATTAAGAATCTTTTATATAATAAACTTTTATTTAAAAATAATAATAATTGGCTTATACATTTTTAATAATATATGGTTGGTGGTTGTTACAGGTTGGGTGACCGAATAGTTAGATATGGTGGGACTTAAACTTTTATTAATTATTATTTCCCTATATGACATAATTAGTCAGCTTATAAGTAATTGATTTTATTAGAAAATAATCTAATGTGATTATATTTTATTTTCATAAATTTATGTGCTCTAATAATGAATTATGAGACTATATTTGTGATTACTTAAAAGCTTATTAATATATTTTTAATATTTGAATTCTTGGTGATAGAATGTGGGATTAAACTAGCTAGCTTTGGTTATGGTGTGTTTGGATTGGATTATGAGGGGCATGGAAAATCGTCGGGTCGTCGATGTTACATCAAGAGCTTCAATAATGTCGTCGAAGATTGTACCCGATTTTTCGGGTCCATATGTGGTAATTACTCCCTTTTAGTCTCTATATATATCAACATCTAATTAAATACATTCATTAATGACAATGCCACATTAATTTTTATGTTGTTAAAAAAAGGGACAATGCACATTATTCACAATCACCCTTTGCTTGAATTGACAAATATAACTATCCAATTTGAAAACAACTTCTTGAACCAGAAAATTGTCATAATTTTATTTGAAAACAATTTTTTTTTATGTTATATATCTAGTTCAAATATTGATTTATATAAGTTTATTAGGACTAGAAGAGTATAAGGAGAAGAAGAGGTTCTTGTACGGCGAGTCAATGGGAGGGGCCGTGGCTCTACTTATTCATAGGAAGGACCCGAGTTTTTGGAATGGCGCGGTTCTTGTTGCGCCCATGTGTAAGGTAATTGGTAACGTTTTGTGAATTAACAATTGACATAGACTCTCGATAAAACATATTATTTTGTGATAGATATCGGAGAAGGTCAAACCACATCCCGTGGTCGTGAATATCTTGACTAAGGTAGAAGATATCATACCCAAATGGAAGATTGTTCCCTCTAAAGACGTCATCGATGCTGCATTTAAGGACTCGATTAAACGTGAATTGGTAACATTTATTTTTGTTATTCTTTTTAACTAATCAAACTAAATTAACCATTCAATTTAATTGGACATTAATAGGTTCGAAGTAACAAAATGATATATCAAGACAAACCTAGACTAAAGACGGCATTGGAGTTGCTAAGAACTAGCATGCATCTCGAGAATACCTTGAGCGAGGTTAGTAACTTCGTATTGATTTAATTTTCGTGAAAATCGTTTAATCCTGTATCATTTGTCGTGCATTCTATGTTAGATCACGATGCCTTTCTTAGTGTTGCATGGTGAATCCGACAAGGTGACTGACCCAGAAGTGAGCAAGGCATTATTCGAACGAGCCAGCAGTGCTGACAAGACCATGAAGCTCTATCCAGGAATGTGGCATGGCTTGACATCCGGCGAGCCAGATAAAAATGTGGACATCGTGTTCTTTGATATAATTGCCTGGCTTGACAAGCGATCTCTACACGAACATGATATGAATTCGCCGGTTAATGGAGTTAAAGACCATTTTAGCCTTGATGTGGGAAGATGCATTGAAGATGATTTATCTATGATGACGCCTAATCGACAAAAGCAATATCGTGCACGAATTCAGAAGAGCTTATATTTGTGTGGTTGGAAAGAGCCTAATGTAATGTAATGAAATAAAATTGAAGCAGTTATGTTTGAAAATGAATAATTTGTAATAAAGTTGAAATTACTCTATTATTATATAGTGTGGCTCATTCATATTGGGATTTGTTTGAACTTTGAGTCCCAATCTGAATATTTCCCGGATCTTAGCAGAGACTAAGAGCTCGGTTTTTTTAGGGTAAATACAAGTTTTGAAAACCAGTAATCTAGGGATCATATGATTCAATAACCAAAATCTATTGACCATATAAAAAGAAAACTTAACCCGATTTTATTTTGCACCAAAGAAAAGAAACTTATTATAGTTCTACACAACAATCTTAGTGTTTAGAAGTGAAACCGAGCGCATTAAGAAGTGAAAGCAGCTTTTAGGGTTACAAGTTTACCTACTGCTCGAAGGTTTTCTTGGCTCCATCAAGAGTATTCTTTAGTAGCATTGCAACTGTCATTGGTCCAACTCCTCCTGGAACTGGAGTTATAAATCCTGCAACTTTGCTTGCTTCTTTGAAGTCTACATCACCCACCAGCCTATACCCAGTTTTTCTTGTTGGATCATCAACTGCATTTGTTCCAACATCGATAACTGCTGCCCCCGGTTTTATCCAGCTTCCCTTTATCTACAATTTCACAATAAATCAGTTACCTGCCTCAGGATATGAAGAAGCATATACTCATTTTACTTACCATCGCTGCCTGACCTGCTGCAGCAATAACAATGTCTGATTCACGGATAATGTTTTCAGGATCTATAGTATGCGAGTGAACCATGGTGACTGTAGCATCTTCTTTAAGAAGTAGTAATGAGACTGGCAAACCGACAATATTGCTTCTACCAACTACAACTGCCTTCTTTCCTTTCATAGTAATGCCACTTCTTCTTAGAAGTTCAATACATCCCTGTTCAAGAGAATAATAATCATTTCCCAACTTCAATCTAAACTACCAGACAACTAACTATATACAAACCCGAAATTTAGTTTATTACCTTGGGGGTGCAAGGAAGGAAAAGAGGATTTCTTCCTTTCATTGCAAGTTTACCAATGTTGAGAGGATGAAAACCATCTACATCCTTTTCAATGCTGATTTCTCCAAGAATTTTCTCTTCATTTATATGTTTTGGCAATGGAAGCTGAACTAGTATACCTGCATCCATATGCATCATTTGAAATTCAATGACCTAGTTTGATAACAAAGCCATTAATAAATGATTCACGAGATCAGTATTCACAGATTAAAGAACAACCATGTATATCTTGTTGTGCATTTAGTTCGTGGACTCGAGCAATCAACTCCGATTCAGACACTTGCTCGGGAAGATCCACGTCAAAGGATTTGATCCCGACTTCAGCACAAGCTTTCCTCTTCATACTCACATAACTCTGCGAGTCTTTCCTGTTTCCTACAATGACTACAGCTAGTCCTGGAACCTGAAATATCATCAATCATTTTAAAATTGGATTAATAAGCTTCAAATTCGATTCAACCTTTAATCCAATCGTTAAGAAATCTCAACCAATACAAAAATTCAGCAACTATGGTATCAAATTAGCTTTTTCCGGTTCATAAATTCAATCTCAAACAACTAACCAAAGTATTGCATGCTTCATTCGTGTAAATTATGTAGAAATTGAAACTGCAACTTGCAGAATACCTGTTAGATCTTGGCGAAAACCTAAGTATTGAAATCTACTAGAATTTGGATCAAAAGCGGAAAATGATGTTTAGAATTACTTATAAACGAATCTAAGTAGGGGAAAATGTGATTAAACATTGAAATGGAACAGTAGAAGAAAGAAGAAAGAAGAAAGTGACTTTGCCGTATTTCTGAGAGAGGATGGAGACTTCCGATGCGATTTCATTTCTTATGGTCTGAGCTATAGCTTTTCCGTCGATGATTGTGGCGGATTTCTGCTCCGATTCCGACGCCATAGATTTCCGGTCAAATTGTTCTTCCGACTAATGATTTTTCTTAATCACTATAATTGGCCGGTGATGAACTGAACTGAATTGAACTGGATGTAAATGGGTCTTCAAGTTTTACTGAAGCCCAAGACTGCAAATACGATTAAAGGCCCAAATTATCATGAAGCCCACAGGCAAGCTCAATAGATGATAGTATTTTTTTTTTATCATTTTGTATTCATTATCGATTTTATGAGTTTGTATATTCAAATAATATGTTAAGGAAATTCTTGGAAACGATAAATATGTCTGTTTTTTTTTGTTTTTGTTTTTATTTTTTAAACCTTATAATTTGGGGTTTCTTTAAGATATCTTATGGAAAGTAACTTGGGGTCAATTTTGGTATCTTATGGAAGGTAATTGGAACTTCCTTATTGTTAAAATTATAAGAAACAATATTTCGTAGGTTTAAAACGTAGTTAATTTATTATTTACGTAGCAATTCAAAATAAATAAACAAAAAATTAATATCATTAATTTAATTATTGAATTTTTGCGAATTCATGATTTTGACTACCGAATTTCAGAGAATCGATAGTCAAAAATATATCTTCGTTGAATTCAATAATTAAATTAATCGTATGAATATTTAATTTATTTGTTGGGTAATAAGTATAATATTCTCTATACATTTAGCTATATTTTAAATATTTTTGTATACATAATTTTATTTGAAATTGTTTATTGTACATTTATTTTTGTTTGAAATAGTTAAACTCTTTCAAACACTCTACAAAGTTAAGAACATAATTACAAGTATAAATAATTTGTATTCTATGATCGAAATTTGAACTCTTTATAACTAATTTCAAACCATCCATTGCTTAAGGTTCCAACTATGTATTATTTCTCAGATTATGATTAGAGCATATTTTACTAATAAACTCATTTCATTTTCAAATTAAATTGCATCCATTCTCACTAAGAGGATAATTGTCATTTTGGTGTAAGTTATGTCTAGCCATTAGCCAGTCGATTCAAATATATTATGGCTTTTGTATTACTTTATATTTCGTAATCTCGATCATATTATTTATATTTTAACTATATAACTATCAAATATATCTATTTTAACATCAATATTTTTTATTTTTTAGAGATAATTTTGAAGGTACAACACAAACACACAATCAATATCTAAATATGGAGAAGACAAATGAGTAACAATATCGTCATCGCCTTAGTTTGGAACAATGTTGTCTGGAAATGAAACAAAACATATGCATCGTCGTTTGAGAATGAAATTGAAGAAAGTCATCTTAAGACAAAGATAAAAGTTTTACTCTTAACATGACTTAAAAAACAAAATAAAATGAGTATACCATGTATAAGTGGAATTAGTGCATATTTTCAACACAAATTAATAATTTTATAACATTTAAAATTATTTTAAATATTTAGGGTGTATAAATAAAAATAAATGTATAAGAAGCAATTTCAAACAAAAATAAATGTACAATGAGCAATTTCAAACAAAAATAAATGTATAAAAAATCATTTAAATAAAATCATGTATACGAATATATTTCAAACTTAATTAAATGTATTATAAATGTCACGTATATAATAAGTGAACTGAAACCATTAAATATAATTAAAAAAAATAAAATCTGAAACTATAATTTATCTAAGGAAGAGCCCCAATTTGACCATTTAAACATATAAAGTTTAGTTAATTAATGAAACTATCACTAATATTTTTATTTTTAATATTAATTATTAACTTTATTAATATAATTTAATTTTAAGTTCACAGGTAAGTTGTTTAGTTACATATTTAATTATATTGTAAAAATCTTACTATATTATTCGACTTTAAATTAAGTTTTACTTAAAATCTAGAAATAATAGCACCCATTCTAATAAATAAAAATAACAAACAATTTACACTTTAAAGTGATTAAATGAAATATCACAAATTTAGAAGGATTAAGGTATGGCTCAATTACTCCAAATTGTTAAAAACATTTAGAAAAAGCACAATTTAAATTAAAAACGTAAAACAAAGCAAGGAACATATGGCAATCCATGCAAGTGTAACAACAAAATATTTTTGAAACGTCTTTCAATTTTCAAGGAAAAAACAAATGGTGACGCATGCAAGTGTAATAAAATATTTTTAAAAACGTCTTCAATTTTCCATGAAAAAACAAACGGTGACCCAAGCAAGTGCAAAAATAAGCTAAGGTAATGCGAAAAAACAGGAGAGGTGCACCGATTTGTAATAAATTATCAATTCAATTAGTTTGTTTTTAATGTGATTTATACCATTATTTAATTATTTCTTTTAGTTCCGAGTTCAATTTTTATTAAAAATGTTCAAAATTCAATTCAACTTATAGTTGGTAATAATAAGAAAATGTGAAACAAAATAAATAGTAGATTTAATCCATATAAATGTAACAACAAAATATTTTTAGAAACATCTTCAATTTTGAATGAAGGAGAAGATGGTGACCCATGCAAGTGTGAAAACAAATTATTGCAGTCCAAAAAAAAAACGGAAAAGTGCTCATATATGTTGTAAATTCAATAAGTTTATTTTTAATGTAATTTGCACAATTATAATATTCATTCTCTTAGTTTTCATATCAATTTACACTAAGAACATATTCCTTTAATTAAATTTAACTTATAAGTGGTCAATTCATGCAAATGTAATAACAAAATATTTTTTTAAATTGTATTGAGTTTCCAATTAAAGAACATGTGGTGATTGATGACCATGCAAATGTGAAAATAAGTAATGGAAAACTAACAATTAGTTTATTTTTTAATGTGATTTGTATATTATGATATTAACTCTTTTAATTATTTTTCCAGAAAAAAAACACTTTAATTTTAACAAATAATAAAAGATGTCAATCCATGCAAGTTTAATAATAAAATATTTAAAAAAACGTCTAGAATTTTCGAGAATCACGCAAGTTTGAAAATAAGCTACGACAAACCGAAAAACTCGGAAAGAAAATACCTCAATTCAATTATTTTATTTTTAATTTTTAACGTCTGTACAATTAAAATATAAACTCAATTATTTTATTTTTCAGATTCGATTCTTACTCAAAATTGTTCAAAATTAAAAATTAATTAACACTATTTATAAAATAAATAAATAAAATAACTCTCCTAATCCATTCCAATAAAGGAAAACATAATTGATGTTTTAAATATAAATAAAATGGAAATAAATAGGGTTAATTAAATATAGTTTATGGTCAAAAGTGGTAAGGGTAAATTGGTAAATTAGAGAGAAAACTCTGTCGGTTAGTTACTACCATTATTTCCGCAAGCCCCGGTGGCCGGTAGCATCACTTTGGCGGGTACATTAACAGACGGCAAGAGCTTCCATTTTTGAGAGAGAAAGAGACAACGAAAGAGGAAAAAGAAGAAGAAGAACTCAAGACCCATTTCCGTACATACAGAGACAAGCTAATCACAGTACCATTATCTCTCTTTCTCATCGGAGACGACGACGACGCACTCTGCCGTCCGTCGAAGATCATCCGATCGAGCTCCCACCCAGAAAGAAATGATCTTCAACACTGTACATTCATACCCATCTTCGTTTCCTCTGTAAAGTCCCTAGTTTGTACAGACCCACATCGACAAAATCTCAATGGAGCTGTACGGGCGGAGCTCTACGAGAGAAGGGTATGGATTGACTGCGTCTGCGGCGGCCGGGACAGGTCTAGAAGGTAGTTTATTTGACTACATTCCGGTTTTTTCACAATAGCTGATAGATTTCATGCACACTTTGTTTATTTGAATTTTTAGGGTTAATGTAGATTGGTGGTATGTTTTAGATCATTATTAGTTTTGGATTCTGTTAAATGCAGAGTCTATGCGTAAGTTGGGGATATGGAACGTACCGTTGGTTTACCCAGAAAGGGTTGGGGCACCTGATTGTGCTTACTATATGCGAACTGGGTCTTGTTCTTATGGTGCCAAGTGCCGCTACAATCATCCTCGCGATCGCAGCACCACGGTATTCAGCTTGATCATTTTGAAAATCTTAATCCTTTGGTTGAACTAAGACAATGCAAGAATGTTTTTAGTCCCTTATTTGGTTTGGAATTATTGTTAGGTTGGTGGAACCCTAAGAGTTGGAGTAGCTGAGTATCCAGAGCGTCCAGGGGAGACTTCATGTCAGGTAATTAATTATCCTCTGTGATTCTGTCTACTTCTTATGAAGTTGATAAAACTGAAACTTTGATTTGCAGTTTTATTTAAGGACTGGATTTTGCAAATTTGGTGCTTCCTGCAAGTTTCACCATCCTAAAAATGGAGGTGGATTCACAAGCAACATTCTGCTTAACAGTTATGGATATCCTCTAAGACAGGTACTTGTTAACACATGTCCTTTCGATTCTTCTATTATTGATGGTTACATTTTGGTGGATACCGATCTGAATGATTGTGTTTGTGTGTGTCTGTTGAACCTATTTTCTAGTAATGTAGAAACAGCCCATGTCTCGATAACATTACAAAGTCGCCCAATTAGAAAACCAGAATAGTATGCGATTTATGAAGAAGAATCTTAAAGCTTTGTTGTTTGTATTTGTAAAGAGTCAAAACAACTCACATGGGCTTTCTTCATCACTTGATCTGTTTATTTTCTGGATACCTAAAGAACGACAAAAGGATGGTTTAAACTGATTATTAATTTCTCTTTAACAGGGTGAACAAGAATGTTTGTATTATTTGAGAACGGGGGAATGCAAATTTGGTATAACATGTAAATTTAACCATCCTCAACCGGCTGGGGTGTCTATGCCGGCAGCAGCAACTGCTCGTCCTTTTTACCCGTCTGTGCAGTCTTCTTCTTCTTCAGTTGTATCTGCTGATCAGTATAGAGCTGCAAGGCCTCCTCTCTTGCCTGGCTCATATGTACCAGCAGGTGCTTATGGTACTACTACTATGCTGCTGCCTACTGGTTCAGTTGTTTCTATTCCAGGTTGGAATCCTTATTCGGTATGTAAACGTTCTTTGCCATTTCAAAGTTCTTTTTCTTTTCCTTTATTCCAAGAAATGGAAAATCCTTGTAATAACTAACTAACTAACACAAGAAATGAAACTATTAATTCTAGTTACGTCATGAGAAAACTTAGTAATTAACATTTTGCTTCTTCATTAGAGTCAACCTCTCATTATTCCTTTGTGAAGGATCAATACCCCATTCATTGTATACTAATTTATTTTGGAAGAAGGGTTATCCTTGACAATGCGAGATCTCTCCTCAAGGAACTTGACCGATTTGAGATGAGGTCAAACAAAAAAAGGATGCAAAATCTTAGCTTGAGCAAGAAATGTATAAGTTGCACAGTAGAGTAAACTACTATGGTTGTAAGGGAGCCAGGCCTGACTCAGGTGCCACTAGGAGTAATTTCAAGTTGGTCAACTTTGCAAAGTCTTTTTAGTTTCTTGCTTTTTTTAGGCTGTACTCGTTTTTGAGTAACTTATGACATTCAATGTCATAATTTGGATTGTATTGTTTTTGCTGGTTGTTTCTCGCAATTTTTAGATCTTCTCAAAATGTGTTTTATTACACATTATATCCTTTAAAAAAACTTATTTTTGATTAGTTTGATTAGTCTGTTTTGAACGATAGCACACTCTTTAAACCTCTTTCCATATTTTCATAAATGCATGCAAAAATTATTACTCTTGCTACTAAGAATCATCCACTCCCTGATATTGTTTCACTCCTTAGAGGTGCCTTTAGTCACTATATATTTATTCAGCTTGAACCAAATTTCAGCGGTGAAGGACATTGAAATAGAAGATGTTCAAGCTTTTCTCTTCCTCGTCTGCACAATGAACACAAAATATTAGAAATTTAAGCCTGATTTTCTAACTCAAGGATATATTAGAAACAGATTTTAGACTAGAAGCTGAACTTCAAAGAAATGTCTTTTTCTTTTGCAGGGATCAGCTAACCCTGTTTTCTCCCCAAGTAGTGGTCAGCCCTCAATTTATGGAAATGCACAAATATCTTCTTCTTCTTCTTCTTTATCTGCATTTCCTGGAATTTATAGTGAGAAGGAAAAGGTTTTTCCCGAGAGACCAGGGCAACCCGATTGCCAATACTACTTGCAAACTGGTGATTGTAAATGTGGATCGTCGTGTAGATATCATCATCCACCTGATTGGGCTTTACGGAAGACAACTTGTGTTCTAAACTATTTAGGCCTTCCTTTAAGACCGGTATGAATATTGTCAATATTTTTCTTTTTCTTTTTGCATGTTTTTAATAACTTATTGATGAAACAGGGACTACAAGCTTGCACTTTCTACATGCAAAGAGGCTCATGCAAATTTGGGAGGAACTGTAAATTTGATCATCCTATCGGTTCTGTGGTTAGATACAACAACAGTCCACCAACAATTCCTTCCTTTTGACCACTTACATGGCCAGGGGATCACAATTACTGCAATAGTGTTAGATGGTTCGACTTCAACTCACCTTCAAAGCTGGAATTAATAGATTGGAAGAAACTTATAGATCGTTGTGGAAGATTTATCAAAATATTATGCGGGTTTGGATCCCCCTCTTAACTACTAATCTTTGTCGCGTTTATTTAAATAAGAAAGCTTGTGTACAACACTCGGATTTATTATATTGCAGTCAAAATTGAATTCTTTCAGTTATATTCAGATTGGTTTTTCTTTATTTGGGTTCTATTTAATGTTAGGTCAGTATTCATTTCATTTAAGAGTTAGGTAGAATTTTCTTGAAATTTTACTACATGGAATCTCAGATTGGCCACTTATCCTGACACACCATATCTCTGCAATAACTCTTGGTTCAGTTTTTCTTTCATGGACTAAGCTTGATTAAATGATTAATACTGCCTGCAGTCTGGCTGGTCCCCTGTGTGATTCTTTCTATAAGGAAGGAAAAAGGATTCTTCATGACTGAGGAAAGGAGTAGTATTCTTCATAGACCTACAAATTCCTTCATATCCCAATCCTGAAAATTCGATCTTGTTGACGGGTTTTATTAATAACCATGCGAAATGCGCAGGGCTAGAGAATCAAAGCCACTGAAAGCGATCTCGCTTGGGATCTTTTTTAACTCAGAATATTTTGCAAGATCGTTGGGAGAATCTATATATATATGTTAGCGAGTTGAAGTGATGAATCGGAGTGGTCCATCCATCTTCACAAACAGTCAACTGGTATCAACCTAGCTAGATATAAAGACATTAGATGCTTTGCGGATCCAACGGTTCAGATCGTCCCCTCAAAGCTCGCGAAAGAAAAAGAAAAGATCCATGACTATGGAACACAAGCACACTATCTTGCAAAAGGAAAAGTAGAGCTTTATACATAAGTTTTTAGCATATTGGAATCTTGGTTAGCTCTATAAATAGAGTAAAACGGCTCAAACTATTTCTCAACCAACTCTATCTATCGATCTACCATTGGATCACAGTTCGAACAACTCGAATTGTGACCGGGGTTAAGTGATCAATCAGATATGGAGAAGGTGGCTAGGATGGTTTCTGAAAACAGGGTGTTGATCTTCAGCAAGAGCACTTGTTGCTTGAGTTACACTGTCCTGGTGCTGTTTCAAGAACTTGGAGCTAACCCTGTGGTTCATGAACTAGATCACGATCCAGACGGTAGGGAGATGGAGAAGGCACTGAAGAGGCTCGGGTGCAATGCACCCGTCCCTGCAGTTTTCGTCGGTGGAGACCTGGTTGGCTCCACTAACGAGGTCATGTCACTCCACCTCAGTGGATCGTTGATCCCTCTTCTTAGGAGGTACCAGATGTCTAACTGATTCCTTTCGTTTGATCGGGCCGAGCAACAGCTAGCGGTACTCTAGCTAGTAGAATGACAATAAACTTCATTTGGGATGTATGCATGGCCAAATATTGATATTATTTGGCTTAGATGAAATTTATTAATCTGTAGTCTGGTTAATTACTACTTGTTTATTGTAATTTGTAGCTATTATTGTATGTGTCATGTGTGAAATAGTGTATAATTTGGATTAGCTTTAAGCATAAGTAGCCTCTTTAATTTTCTTTAGCTAGAAGGAATAAAAGAGGAAGAAAATGCTAAGTCCAATATTTCCTTCTCAATGAAAATTATATATGTTTGTTTAATTCCATCCTATCTAATTTGTGAAACAATATTATATTAATTATTTGTAAAGAAAAATTTAGATGCATTGGTTAATTAATTATGACAAAAAATGTCAAAAAAGTAAATAAATTCAAATTATTTACGGTAAAATTACATCTTTGCTGAATAAGTTGGTTAAGGTCACGGAACGAGGTTCATAAAAAAATAATTGGTCAAGTTTTGATTTTTTTTAAAATATAATATATACTCGTGTTAAATGTAAAAAAAAAGTAAGCTATTAGATGCATTGAATAATTAACTACAACAAAAATATACATGAAAAAAACAAATGCCAACAAAATTAACTTTTGTTACAAAATTCAAATTCCTTCCTGTAAATTCATATCTTGGTTGAATAGCTGGTTAAGATTATGAAAACGAGGTTTATAGGAAAATGATTGGTCAAGTCTCGATTATTTTAAGATCGGATCATCTACTCAGTGTTAAATGATTTGCATGTCTATTTTTTAATATCGAGGTCTTATTTGGTTCCTAATATATATACAATATTTGTCACTATAAAACATAACAGAAATTGGAGCTCTCCAATACAAAAACCTAGATGAGCCAAATTCTCCAACATAAATATGCACAACTAAGCAATTTTATTTATTATTATTATTTATTTTTTTTGTAAGAGTTGAAACATTAATTACTTTATCCTAACTATTCTAATTCTTTAAAAAGAAGTTTGGAGGTAAAATCTCCTTTACAATAAAACAATTACAACACCAATATCAAACTTTTTTTTAATTATTTTGTTAGATCGAGTTAAATTTAAAATAAACGAGTAGGTTTCTCATAGTTGGATTTCTCACTCAATTCAGAACGTTATTAGTTGAACTATTTTCACTTAATTATGTGTTATTTATTATTATTATTATACTTGTTTGTAATATAGAAACCCAAAAATATTCTTGATAGAAACTAACAAAATTAATCTAAATAGGAACCATTGAATGGCTTTTTTGACTAATATTGATAATGCAAATTAATGTTATTCTGTAAAGATGAAAAGTGAGTCCAAGTGCAAATATATATCTTATAATTATTCTATGAAGAAAGTGATTAGTATAGAACCAAACACTGATATCTGATCCATGGAGGAAAGGAAAGGAAAGGAATGCTTCTCAGCTCCACTCCTCTTGGAATATGGTGGCCTTTTTTATTCTTCTTTCATCACTTTTTGGACCCAATTCATTACATATCTATTTTCAAAGAATAGGTATTGTATTCTTTTTTAACTATTCCAGTAGTAGTGCTGGAACATTAAAGAAAAACGATAACAAAAAATAAAATTTTCGACAGTGTTTTGCTACTCAATTTGCGGGTTTATTAACACTGCGATGGATGAACTGAACTTTAAAGTGACGGTGACAAGACATAATTTGTTTAATGTCTTGTATGACAAGTTCAAGACTCCAATAGCTTCCTTTTGGTGCATAAAAAATTGGCAGAGACTACACTTTTTACGTCTGAGTCGAAAATATCAGTGTGCCATTAATTGTCCACAGCACACCACATCGCTTGACGAATTGTTATGGCCTCGACCACAATAGAGTTAAGACATCCGAAATTATGGTCAAAGACTCTAACAAGTTTGCACATATGATCCCGAATAATGATTTCGGAAGACAACTTTGGACCGGTCTTCAAGAAAAAAGAGGCATCAAAGTTGATCACAACAACTCTTGAGGAAGTTTAAGTTTGATAAACATTTTCATCATTCCTGCAATTTAAACCGTCTCAAATATCATTTAGACTAAGTTGATTCACAGTCAAAATATTTAATAATTTATCAAAGAGTGGCTTCTATTTTTCTATAGATTCCAACATAAAATATCAATAAGACTATTGTTAAAACAAACATTTGAGGTAGTACAATTTCTATTCAAGTAACCATATAGCCTTCCAAAATCCAGGGTGCATTTGAAATGACGATGAAAATAAGTCTTGAAGATTTATGACTTTTGACTGCAAAACTATATTCAGAACTCACCGAATACACTCTATTAGAATTCCATATAAACCTTTCACATGATCCCCTTAAAAATACAATATGTGAGTTTCTAATTATCCAACCGTTAATGTAAAAGAATTGTATCCCAATATTTTGAATGATTAATATCATAGAAAATAAAATACAAAGTTTTCACCATAAGTAAAGCCAAATTCCACGTGGTAAAATATAGTCATAATTTCGAGTATCTTTCAGGACCATTTAAAAAAAAAAAAACTATAGGTTATATATTAACTGGGTTACAACTGGATTCTGATTCTAAATGAACTGAGCTTCAATTCTTTGTAAGATTTTACACTACTAAAAAAAGCAGATTTACTTTTTATTTTATTTGGGTATCACAATTACTTTTAAAAGATGCCTTGCCAAGTTGCAATTGATTGATCCACAAGCCAACTAGTTCTATATTCTATCTTTCTCTTTGCTCATTTTCAATTACTTTTTATTTTATTTTTAATAAAATAAATCGAAGTCCAAGATAAAATTATAATGCAATTTTGAGAAAAAATTATTATTATTATTTATAAAAAATTGAGACAATTTTTCAATGAAACCCGCCAACAACGCATAATCTCAATCTAAAAAACAAACTTAAAAAAAAAATTGTTAGGATATGAAAAGATTGGATCTTATGACTTAAATTATACAATTTTTCACGCTTTACCACTAAACTAAATAAGAAAAAATAAATAAAAACATGTCATAAAAACTAAAATTGACTATATTCTTTATCATATTTAATATTAAAATTAGAAACTCCCTTAAATATTTGGTCATTTGGAGGTTGAACAACTGGAATAATGTGATGTATAAGATCAAATCAAAAAAAATCCATAAAAGATTTTAAGAAACAAAACAAGAAGATGATGATTTCATTTAAAAACAATCCAACACTAAATTCATTTCCCTCCTAATTCTCTCCTAATTAATCACCACATATATCTATATATATAATGCTAATGATCATCGTACCTACTTAGATCAGATAGAACTCGATAATCAATACATGGAACAAATCAATAATCGGTCCGGTGACTGCAGGGTACAAGCTCAAAGGTTCTTTCTTTCGATATTTAATCCATGTTTTCATACAAACATAGTATGTTTTAGTGTGAAAATGAATTAGTTTCGTAATTGTAATTGTAAATATTGTAATTGCATGCAGGCTTAAGGGGAAGGTGGCAGTTATAACCGGGGGAGCAAGAGGAATTGGAGCCGCAACCGCGAAACTATTCTACCAACATGGTGCTCATGTGGTGATCGCGGACATATTAGACGAACTAGGGTCGGCCCTAGCCGATTCCATAGAAGGTTACTACTTGCATTGCGACGTATCGAATGAATCCGACGTGGAATCGGTTGTGCAATTCGCGGTGTCGTGGAAAGGGAGGTTAGACATCATGTTCAACAATGCGGGAATCCCAGGACCCTCGGGTAGCATAACAAACCTAGACACGAAAACCACGAATGGAGTCTTAGGAGTGAACTTGAACGGGGTAGTTTATGGGATAAAACATGCGGCTAGGGCTATGATCAATGCGGGCCGAGGTGGTTCGATCATATGCATGTCTAGTTCGGCTGCTCTTATGACCGGACTGGCCTCACACGCGTACACTCTTTCAAAGCAATCTATCATAGGGATCGCGAAGAGCTGCGCATGCGAGCTCGGGGCTCACGGGATTAGAGTGAATTGCGTGTCGCCACATGGGGTCCCTTCCGAGATGCTTGTGGGGGCTTATCGAAGTGTTTTTGGGAACGATAGTTTGAGTGTTGACGATGTTAGGAAGATTGTAGGGGAAACAGGTAGTCTTTTGCGTGGGAGAGGTGCCACTATGGAAGATGTCGCGTACGCGGTCATGTTTCTCGCGAGTGGAGAGGAAGCGGGGTTTATAACCGCGCAAAATCTTGTTGTGGATGGAGGATTTACTTCTGCATCCACTCAACATGACGCGGTTTCTCTTCTCTATCGTTCTTAAAAAATCAGTAGTTTTATTTATAACAAGAATATATATTTAGTGTTTTTGTTGTAATTTCTAATTTATTTGTCAATTCATTTGTTTAGCTCAAAGCTTTAGAAATGTCTACAAATTTATATATGGAACATTTAGTTGAGTTTTCTATGATAATGAGAGTTTTAGGAATTATTTGGAGATTAATCAATTTTAAATTTAAAGAAGTCCTTTAAATTCCTTGTTTTTTTTTAGCTGTTATTATGATTGGAATATGAAATTAATCCAATATATATAATCGGGATACATATTATTTTATTTTTGAAAATTTCCATATATATATATATATATATATATATATATATATATATATATATATATAGAGATATATATTATTTATAGCCGATTTAAAATGATTTAGTAAGTATTATGTTTAATTATTTTTTTTCAAGTATGAGATATATGTGTAAGCCAAATAGTTGAATTCCTATAGGATATGTGACATGTTACCTTTTACTGAAAAATAAAATAAAGAATAAAAATATAGGTAATTTATTTATTATTATTATTTGAATTAAAAAAATTAGTACTATTTTCCATACATAATTTCAACTTAAAAGGATTTTGTCATCACAAAGTAATTAAAAAGATTTTGTGTGAGAATCAAATCAATTTTATATGTCAGGTCATTTATTTTTTTTAAATTCTTTTTGGTTTTATAATAAATATTAGACTAACAAATTATAACTTATAGCTAGAAGATATAATTTTTTCTTAGGAATTTCATTTTCATTTGAATTATATGAAAAATCAATTTGTAAATTATATGCATAAAATTAAAAAATTAAATAAGAATCTAAATATTAAATAGTTTGATAAATTTGTAAAATTTCAAAATCTCAATAATTAAAATAACTTTAAATACAAATTCAGTTTATAAATTAAAATAAAACAAGTCAATCAAACGGTCTAATAAATATCACTATCAAATCTTTTGAACGGCCATTTTACGCAAAAATTGTTAACAAGACTTTGAAAAGTCCTAACAATTACAACGGGTCATCAACTTATATGAATTAAAGAAAATTAATTTTAATAATATTAGCTTAACAAATGAAACCATTTCAAATCACATCTTTATATCTTATATGGTCAAATCATACTATTTTAGTTTATGTTTGGTCCATCGATAATTAATATTTATATAGATACAGGTAGGGGTCAGTATTTGGTCTGAATCGAATATCCGATCGAATTCGTTGAATTCGAATAAATTGAATTCGAATTTAATTTTCAGTTTTCGAATCGAATTTCAAACCAATTCAAATTCAAATACGGTTTTCGAATTGGTTTTCGAGTTTGAATTTCAACTCGAAAACTGAATTCATTTTTTATTATTTATTCTTCTAAACTTAATTTAAGAAAAAGTTCAAAATAATTAAATTAGAATATTTGAATTCAAGATTTAATAATAAAAAAATAAAAGCATTAGTGGTCTAATGGTAGAATAGTACCTTGCCACGCTACAAACTCGGGTTCAATTTCCCGCTGGTGCAATTTATTTTGAGTTAGGTTAGTTCTCACTTATTCCAAAAAATAATAAAAAAATTGAATTCAGTTTGAATTCGAAATTCGAACCGAGTTCATTTTAATTAAAATTTATTCGAATTCATTTCGGTTTTGAATTGGCTAAAAAAATAAAAATTCGTATAAAAAGAACAAATGAACTCGAATAATCCAAAAACCCAACCGATGAATACCCTATTTATGTATAATGTATACCTTGTATATCACTTACAATTATAAAATTTAATATTTTTAATTCTTTTATCCCTTAATTTTATAAAATGATTTAAATTTTTTATTATATTTTAAAATATAATAATAAATCATAAATAATATTTATTTATATTACATTGTGTTTAATATTAAATTTAAATAATAATAATAACAAATATACAATTAATTATTTTTATTTGATTTTTTAATTTATATTATTTTGTCTTTATATACAGAAATTATATTATTTTTAAGTATAAAAAAATTTAACGTGATAATTTTTATATATAATTAAAAATAATTATTATTTAAAAATAATAATGTTAATTAAAAAATAATAGTCATATATAAATTCATTTATAAGATAAAATTATATTTCATTATTAATAAATGATATGTATAATTAATTATATAAATTACTATATTATTATTATAATTGTTTAAATTTTAATATTAAACACTTTAAAATTTAAATAAACATTATATATCGGGAATACAACTTATATTTATATAATTTATTTTTGAAATTAATTTATAATTATAACATTTTAATTTTAAATATTATTTTATTTTATTAAAATTATCATTATTAATATTTTATTTTATACAAACAATTAATATTATTTTAATATACAAATATTTATAATAATGCATAAATTTTAAAAATAATTATTAAATATTAATTAATATATAAATAAGTTCATACAATTAATATTATATAAGTTAAATTATAAGGAATTAGATATAAAATATGTAAACCATATAGTATTATTTATTTTAAAAATATAACTTTTTAGAAAAATTAATCTAATTAATAATACAATTTACATAAATATTAAAATAATAATAAAAATAACTTATAAAAATATAAGAGTAAAATAATTTTTTTACCCTGTTTTTTTATTTTCTTATATAACTAACCAAACGTAATATAATAATATATATATATATATTAAAATATATTATTCTTGATAAATACATATTTAAGAGAATATAAAATTAAATATAATATTTTTAATTATTATTTTTTATTAATAATATTTACAATTAATAATTTATTTATTTGTTTTTAAAATAAATAATAATAGGAAAAATAAATAAATCAAAATAATAATATATATATATATATATTTATATATATATATATTTATATATATATATATTTATATATATTTATATATATATATTTACTCAAACTCTTATTTCTCTCTTTAAAATATTTTTTTATATTTTATTTTTTTATGTTATTTCTTATCTCTAAATAATTTTTTATTTTATTTAGGCTGAATATTAATAATTCATAATTTAAGTTACATTTATCTTAAATATTTTAATAATTAATAATTTGTCTCATATTTGTTTAATTTCAAATAAAATTGATTTGATAATACATTTAAAATTATAAAATAAATTATATATATATATATAATAATAATATGTATTAATGATTTTAAATATTATTTATAATAGTTTAATAATAAAATATTAAAAAGAGATAAATTAATAAATTTTGTTTTAAATATTAAACAATGAAAGAAGTAGAAAATATTAAATGGTTTGATTGTGACATGTATTGTTTATAATTAAATAAATAGAAAATGCTACACATTTTATTTCTTAGTTGACCTATACAATGACCCATCCTTTCCAATATAAATTTTTTGCCCTATCATTACTCTACAAATAAATTTAATAAACTACTTCCTAATATTGATGTTAGATGTTCAAAAACTAAAATGACAGCTAAATATTGATAACTTTTTGTAACAAATTTTATATTAAATTTTAATTATTTAACAACTGTGTAGACACCACTGGTCATAGTTGATGACAAAAAAAATAATTTGGATGAGCTCATGAGCATTAATATATTAACAAAGCTAACTTATAAGGTTATTAACTTATTATTTTATAATTGGGAGTGTTACTATAGGTTAGTGTCTTTGACTAGTTTAAAATACAAATTATAGTTATTTGTCTCCCTAGCTAAACATCAGAACACAAAAATTAAAGGAGAAAATTGGATAAAAACAAAATATAAAACTGAAAAGAAGGGATTGTTTCTTCTTTTATTTTGCAACTTTTATTTAAAAATAAAAGGGAATAAGATTTTTAATTTGTGACCATGTGCAAAAGCTCCATCTTCTTCTTTTCTTTGTTCCTTCTCGTTAGTGAAACCAATATCGGATAACTTGTCGTATTTAATCCCGCACAGATATGTTAATATCTTAACATTTTGTCTTGATTAATTACAAAATTAGAATAAAACTAAATATATAAATTAGTGGCTTATCCCTTACAATTAGGAATGTCATAATTATACGTGCTCTGTTAAGTTTGATGTGTTTCACTAATTTTATATTTATACAATGTAAATTCATCGTTATAGTTCAAGTGACAAATACTTTTACTTAAGAAATTATATTTGATTCTTATAAAAAAAACGCTCTAATTTAAATAAACATCGTGAAAGTGAATAATCATGTTAGTCCTCTTAAAAAATATAGTTTGATTTAGTGGATAAAATATCTATTCAATTCTTATTTAAAGAATTTTCTTTTTCTTTCTTTTATTTGGGTCCACCTTGAAGGAGTAAATCAAAATCATTAAAATAAAATTTATAATATACATATGCTAGTTTGGAGCTCCACATATTCTTTGTATATTTTGTGTTGATTTCAAGTAACTACAAGTCTACAAATACATGAAAATAACTATTTAATTATATTAATTGGTATCGAATAAATACATTATCTATTATATATATATAGGTTAGACTTTAATTTTTATGTTTATGAAAAGTCATTAGACAGCATCCCATTATTTCTTTATATGGTCAAGTAAACTAATAAGTTGAAAATTCTTTTTGATAATTCAAATCTTTCTTAGCCACAAAGTTTCAACTAATTAATATTACCAAATTGGTTATTTTATTAAAGTCAATGGAAATAAATTAATATCATAAACATTAAAAATAATAATACAACATTTTAATTTAAAAAATGGAAAAGGGGTGTGGGAGGGTATTCAATAATTTCTTATATTTTAATGGAATTTAATTTTTTGGTAACCCGGTCAATCTATTAAATAAATAACCTCAGCAACTACCACCACTTCATTGTGTATACGTAACTAAGGACATTGTTTATAATTATTATTATTATTATACCGTTTACTCACTATAAATAATCTAGAGATTGCAATAATATTATTACAACTTATTTTCTCATTGTGTGTGTGAAAGAAATAGATATGGAAGGTGATAAACAACTTTGTTATAAGGTGATCATTGTCGGAGGCGGGCCTTCGGGGCTGGCAATGGCGGCGTGTTTGAACACTCTTTCGATTCCAAACGTTATATTGGAGAGGGAAGATTGTTTTGCTTCCTTATGGCAGAAGAAAACATACGATCGCCTCAAACTTCATCTCGCGAAACCATTTTGCGAACTTCCTCACATGCCTTTTCCAAAGTCTTACCCTACTTATGTTTCTAAGAAAGAATTCGTTCAATACTTGGATGACTACGTTAATCATTTCAACATTACTCCAAGGTATTAAATAAATAAGGTTCAATTATTAATCCATGCTATAGAGATTTCAATGTTTTATGATCTATAAGTATATATGTTTGGATAAATTAGGTATAATAGATTTGTGGAGTCAGCTGACTATGTTGAATTAGAGAGTACTAAGAAATGGAACATCAAGGCGAGAAACATCAACTCGGAAGAGTTGGAAGAATATAGTTGCGATTTTCTTGTTGTGGCATCGGGAGAGACAAGCGACACGTTCATTCCAAAAGTGGAGGGACTAGAGACATTCGTTGGAGAAGTAATTCACACCACTCAATACAAATCCGGCGAGAGATACGTTGGAAAGAATGTTTTGGTGGTGGGATCTGGAAATTCCGGCATGGAAATTGCTCTCGATCTTGCTAATCACGGTGCCAAGACTTCCATTGTCATTAGAAGCGATGTAAGTCAATGATAAAGAAAAAAACAATATATTTCTCTCTCGATTTTAAGGTTAGGTATTTAATGTTGTTGTATGTGACATGTAGATACATATATTATCAAGGAAAGCTACAAATATGGGACTATATCTATTGAAATACATCTCTTTGTATTGGGTGGACACTCTTTTAGTTATATTGAGCAAACTTAAATATGGAAGAGATTTAACCAAATATGGTATCAAAAGGCCACAAGAAGGACCTTTTTTCTTGAAAGGCAAGTATGGAAAATATCCGATCATTGATCTCGGTACATTCGACAAGATCAAGTCCGGCCAAATCCAGGTTCAATCGATATTACAATAAACTAAACTAGTTTCACGTAAAAAGTAATATTATTTAAGAGATGAATAGTTTTGATTTTTCAAAAACTCTAAATTGAAGTCAATTAAATATGAAACAACCACTAATTGATGATATAAAAAAATATTGTTATTTTTAGGTTTTACCGGGAATAATAAATATTAGGGGAAGTGAAGTGTCATTTAATAATGGGAAATCATATTCATTTGATGTAATCATTTTTGCTACTGGCTTCAAGAGGTCAACTAACAAATGGCTAAAGGTCAATTTCCATTCAGCTCATTTATATTTTTTTAATTTTAAAATCCAATAAAAAAATAACTATGATTAATTAATTGTTGTTTTTTTTTTTTTTGGCAATAATAGGGAGATGATTACCTTTTGAACGAAGATGGGCTTCCAAAACCGAGTTTCCCAAATCATTGGAAGGGTCAAAATGGGCTTTACTGTGTTGGGCTTTCTAGAAGAGGTCTTTATGGAACTTCATTGGATGCAAAAAATGTAGCTAATGATATCAAGGCTATTCTTTCGGCCCAAATTTAAAACACCTAATCATAATGGGCAGCCCAAGATTATCATTTTTATTTTAAGGAATTGATATTATTGGATATAGACTGTCATATATGATAATTTGAAATTTCTTTGTCAAAGTGTGAATGTAATTATTGTTTTCTTAAAGGATAAAAACATTTTATTAATTTGGAACATAAAAAGGTGAAACTCATAATATTTTTTTTTGTTATAAATGGTTTTATTTGTTATAAATAATTCATAATTTATATCATATACATAAGAGATCACAAAAAAAAAAATTCATACAAATCAACATTCATAAGAAGTTTATTTATTCTTTCAAATAGGCTCCACACCGAGTCACACTATAGTTAAATCTTTCAACCTTTTATAAATATAATTGACTAGCGTAAACGATTTGTTTATTTATTTTTTCTAAAAAAATTAATAAAAAATTTAAAATATAATTCGTTTAATCCTAACTAAACAAAATATAATAACTGAAAAATAAAAATGTAAGAAAGACAAAAAAAAAAAAATAATAAGAAAAAAGTAAAGACTATATACCACTATAAAGGTTCTCAAGAAAGGCGATGATCTCTGACAAGTGATTTCACGGGTTTTTCAGAACGAATTTTAGACAGTGTCGTAATAATAATAACGACATTATGCATTTTACGTATCAATTGAATAAAATAACTGAACGCACGATAAATTTTTTTAGTCAAATATTCTACGAAAAGACAAAGATAATAGAGATAATAAACCAACGATTCAGACCGTCGTATATGCGCTTCGATCCAAATCTCCAAACGACGTCACACTATTATATCTTATACATTTTATTAAATGGGTTGTCTAGGTGGACTGTCATATCTTATTAATTTATTTTTGTTTTCTTCGGCTGAAATATTCTTCTACGGACTAATACTTCTGGCAAGTTGGTAAAATGATATGATTTTTGATTCAATGATTTCATTGAGTATTGATTTGATTTTTTTTGTTTTTTAACCTATTATTAGTTGTTTCCTTTCTCTGTTATGATATTGAGGAAGAAGATAAGTACTAGGCTTAGGTTCAGTTTGATTTAAGCTTTTAGTTTAAATTAGATTGGTTTAGGCCTATTTGTTTATTTATTTATTTATTATTATTTTTATTTCCATCTAATAAAAACACAATTTTGCATAACTACTGTTCATGTACTACAAAAATTACAAACACAAAAGAATCCAACTATATTAATAGGTTTATTTTAAATAATTTATTTATATGTTTTTTATTTTTATCTTTTCTTTTATTAATCATATTTTTTAAAGTATTATAAATATATAATAATGAATAATATTGATACAAACTAAAAAATAACAAATAATTTTTAATATTGTTTGTTTTGATGTATTTTTTTTATTATTTATGTAGTGTAATTTGAGTTTATTTAATAATATTTAATTTGTTTTTTTAATAATTTTTTATGTATTTTTTTTTTTGTCCGTGTAGTATAATTTGCGTTTATTTATTTAATGATGTTTAATTGATTTTTTTATGTGTATAAATTATTGATTTATAATTAATTTTATTATAATTCTATTTAATAAGTGAGCTTAAAAAATATTATGTTTAAATTTGTAAAGTTAATATATATATATATATATATATATATATATATATATATATATATATTATTAAAAAAGTTTAGGTAAAAAAATAATATTCTAAAAATATTCTTTTAAGTTTGAAAATAGATTTTTTTTATGAAAATGAATTATTGTTTAATGTGATATTACTTCATTTTGAGTTTGAAAATAAGTTTATAAATTAAAGTTGTTCTAAACATAATAGCACAAAAATTAAATGGAAGAAAGAGTTATAATTTAAGATGGGATATAAACAAAAATATACAACTGAACAAAAGGTATCATTTCCTATTTTATTTTGTTACTCTTATTTAAACATAAAATTGAAAAGAATGGAAGGAAGAGTTATAATTTGTGACTATGCAAAAGCTACAACTTTTTTTTCATTTTTAGATAGAATATAATACCTAAACATTTTGTATTGATTATGTTAGTTATACATAAATTATGAATTATCACGATCAACACGGTATCAAGGCACGGTATCAATGTCGCATTTTCTCTTATTGTGGTCGCGGTTGTTATTCGCTCAGGGTCGCTTGCCAAATTTAGAACGTGCGCACGATCGACACAATCGGCACGAACGACAACCATGTCAGTCATTCATCTACAAAGCTTGGTTAGAAGGTTAGAGTTTATAGTTTACCCTGTCATGTAATAGTTAGGGTTTCTTGTATACCCTATTCTGTTATTGCTTTACTTTATTGATGTATTATGTTTTTTTCATTAAAATAAGAAGAAAGAAAAACAATAAGAGAATATGAAAGTCAAAGAATTTGTGATGAAAAGTTTAAGGGTTGCAACTAAAAATGATAGGATTGTTGAAAAAATTATACAAGAAAAACAGAAATACAGCAAAGGTAAGGAACTAATTGCTGATGAAAATGCAATATGAAAACATGAAAAAAATGAAGGAATATGGAAGGTTGGGTATAATGAAAGAGAAAACCTTTTTGTCTTAAAAATCAAATCACAAAGCTACTGATGCATGCAAAAAAAAGTGATTGTGCTCAACAAATAAAAAATACAATAAACAACCGTTCAATTGAATATACATTATCTTCAAGATTGAAACCTACGTACTAAAGAAGGAAGTATACGAAAAGATAGTAAACTGGTCAGTGAAAATAATGAGGGAGCTAATAAAGCCCCCAAAATCAAAGATTTATACTATCAGGAGCAATTCCAACTAGTAGGTATATATGAAGTCTGGAAAAAGAATGTAGAAAAGAAAGTAGAGGATCATGCATACAAATGTCAAATCTACTTGGGTGAGTTTAAAACAGTCGAGATTCTCAACTCTCCTTTTGAATTAAATTGGCCACTGAAGTGGAAAAAAAATGCATCAAAAAATGAGAAAATGTAGTTGTCGGAAACTACATAGGAAAGAACCATGTATCTTTCCAAGTCACCAAGGAATCACTAATAAAAATAATAAGAGTAGAAGGGATTGGAAAAGGTTTCTACAAACATCCATGATCATTATTTTCTACAATTCAAAAAGGAAACAAACTTGGATGATATTCTAAAAATTGAGCATACTTATATTGGATCCAATTGTATAAAGTTGGAGAGATGGTATGAAGAATTGAGTCTTCTAGGCAAGCCAAATGAAACAACTCAAATATGGTTTAAGCTTAGGAACATCCCAGCACACATGTATAATGCAAAAGATCTAAGTCACTTTGCTAGTCTATTGGGGAAACCATTATATATGGACCCAATTACAGATGAAGGAGAGCACCTTACTTTTGCTAGAATAACCATTGAAGTGCATCCTCAAACTACACTGCCAAAAAACATGACAGTTGTTGATAGGAAGGAAAAATCCACAGTCATGGAAATCTCATAAGAATGGAGGCCAAACATGTTTGTTTTCTGCAATATTTTCAAACGCGCTAGTACTAAATGTGTAAAAGCAATTGAGGAAGAGCAGAAAATTCCGAAAGTCCTGGAAACGTAAAAACAAGAAAATGAAACAGTAAAATCAAGAATGGAAGAACATATTGTGAAAGTCAAGGACAGTGATAAAGAAGACAAAAATAAGGAAAATGTATAGGAAGAAAACAATGAAGATTCAGATAAGGAAGAAATTAATGAAATTGAAGAAATAGAGGATGCTGAAGAATTTTAATCTGAAGACAAGAATGATGAACAATCAAAAGAATAAATTAAAGAAATAATAGAGGAGAAGAGTGAGAAGGAAATTAGGGTTGTTGATACTCAAACCCGCAAAACTGAAGTAGAAAAAAACATTGATAAAAGTCCTGTAATTCCAAAAAATAATTTTTTTTTTATCATATTAGTATATGTTTATACAAAGATAGGATAAACAATGAGATCAAATAAGTATCATCATCTGTTACAATTCAATCATCTTTCGTGAAGTATGAGCGAGAAAGGAAACATGAAAGAAAGCAACATGTCCTAAAAGACGAATATGAAAATAACAATAAAGATTGAGAACGTTAATTGTAATCTTTGATTGCTACCATTTAAATATTCATGGTCGTTTGTTTGTCATCTTATAATCAAAGTTAGAGTTTGTCTAGTTTTAATGTTTAACTCTCCAACTTTTTAATTTTTTTATTGAAATAATGTAAACTGTTTTCTTAAATAAAATTATGAATGATCAATTTTTTAATAATTGTTAAATTTGAACCAAGCCTAAATTATTGATTTATCCCTTCAAATTAAATCAAATTAGGAATGTCATATCATTATATGTTAGGTTTGTGTCTTCCACATGTTTTATATACCATGTTCATTGAATCAGTACTTCTATTATTAGGAAGGTCATCATTATACCTAGTGTGTCTCTTCCACATGTTTTATGTACTATGTACATTCAATATTTATTTTTTTTCTCAAAATTCTTAGATTCTCATTCACTCTTCCAAAATATCAAACTACTTTTTTTAATTCATTAATTACATATTTCTTGTTATAAATTTTATAAATATACTATATATATAATTAAATTAATTAAAATAAATTTTATATATTATATATTAAAATAAAATATTTATACAAATATTAAAATTAATTGTATTACATAAATATTAAAATAACACATATATATTATCTTTACTTAATTTTAATAATTAAAATTAAACATACTAAACTAAATAATTCCAACTAAAATAAAAATACATTAAATAAACGTTAAAATAAAATACAAGCCCTTAAAATTAAACAATTTTAACCTTATTTATTAATACAGTAACTCAAATCAATTTTTTATTTTTATATATTTTTCTCATTTTTTAAAAAATTATCTCTCTAAAACATCATTGTCATTGTATAAAAAAACACTATTTAATTAATTTTGAACAAAACCTTAAAATTGCAAATACAGTCCATCTAAACAATAACCACACACCCTTAAAATTGACAATACAGCCAATAATAACCAAACAAACTATCTATCACGTTTTGTATATCCGTACTCAATGTCATTTATTTTTATTATTTTTATATATACCGTTTGTTCACTATAAATTATCTAGAAATTGCAATAATATTATTACAACTTATTTTCTCATTGTGTGTGTGAGAAAGAGATATGGAAGGTGATAAACAACGTTGTTATAAGGTGATCATTGTCGGAGCCGGACCATCGGGGCTGGCAATGGCGGCGAGTTTGAACATACTTTCGATTCCAAACGTTATATTGGAAAGAGACAATTGTTTCGCTCCCTTGTGGCAAAACAAAACATACGATCGCCTCAAACTTCATGTAGCGAAATCATTTTGCGAACTTCCTCATATGCCATACCCGAAGTCTTACCCTACTTATGTTTCTAGGAAAGAACTCGTTCAATACTTGGATCACTACATTAATCACTTCAAAATTACTCCAAGGTATATTAATAAATAAGGCTCAATTAATCCATGCTATAGAGATTTCAATGTTTTATGATCTATAAAAGTATATATGTTTGGATAAATTAGGTATAATAGATTTGTGGAGTCGGCTGACTATGTTGAATTTGAGAGTACTAAGAAATGGAATATCAAGGCGAGAAACATCAACTCGGAAGAGATGGAAGAATATAGTTGCGACTTTCTTATTGTGGCAACGGGAGAGAATGGCGATGCGTTCATTCCGAATGTGGAGGGACTAGAAACATTCGTAGGAGAAGTGATACACACCACTCAATACAAGTCTGGCGAAAGATACGCTGGAAAGAATGTGTTGGTAGTGGGATCTGGAAATTCCGGCATGCAAATTGCACTCGATCTTGCTAATCATGGTGCCAAGACTTCCATTGTCGTCAAAAGCGATGTAAGTCAATGATAAAAAAAAATATTGAACATAATATTGGTTTTAAGATTAGGTATTTAAAGTTGTTGTATGTGATATATATAGATGCATATATTATGGAGTGAAGCTACAAATGTTGGATTATATCTATTGAAATACATCTCGGTGTATTGGGTGGATTCTCTTTTGGTTATGTTGAGCAAACTTAAATATGGAAATGATTTATCCAAATATGGTTTCAAAAGGCCTAAAGAGGGACCTTTTCTCATGAAAGACAAGTATGGAAAGTATCCTATCATTGATATTGGTACAATGGACAAGATCAAATCCGGCCAAATCCAGGTTCAAAACAAAATCATTTGTCAATTTTTTTTCGATATATACAGTTTAAGTGAAAATAATATTGTTTAAAAGATGAATAGTCTCGTGTTCGATTTTTCAAAAAAAACTTTAAATTGAAGTGATAATTACCTAGTATATATATTGAAGGATTATGAAACAACCCCTAATGATATTGTTATTTGTAGGTTTTACCATTAATTATGGAGATTAAAGGGAGTGAAGTGTCATTTAATAATGGGAAATCATATTCATTTGATGTAATCATTTTTGCAACTGGCTTCAAAAGGTCAACTAACAAATGGCTAAAGGTTAATTTTCATTAAGCTCATTTTTTTTATTAAAAAAATCCAATAAAATTGTTTATGATTAATTGATTGTTGTTTTGGCAATAAAAGGGAGATGATTACCTTTTGAACGAAGATGGGCTTTCAAAACCAAGTTTCCCAAATCATTGGAAGGGTCAAAATGGGCTTTACTGTGTTGGGCTTTGTAGAAGAGGTTTTTTTGGAGCTTCATTGGATGCAATAAACGTAGCTAATGATATCAAGGCTCTTCTTACTGCCCAAAATCAAAACTCTAAATGATAATGGGCTTTCGATCTCCTTTTAATGGGCCTATAATGAACCCTACAGGAACATCTTTGTCAAGTGTGAATGTAAGAATATTTTCTTTTAAGGATAAAAACATTTTATTAATTAATTAGACAGTTAAAATCGGAACATAAAATTGTGAAAACTCATAAAACAAAATTGTTATAAATGGTTCAGAATCTTCGCCGTAAATATAATAGATAAAAAAAATATATATTCAAAATCGTTTAAATAATTTCTAGTCCACGAAAATCTCGTAGAACCATTGAAATAGAGTTTATAATGATTTCTCTATCTTGTACCTAACACTTTTTAATACTTTACTTAAGTTTTGCATAATATTGTTATTTTTTTATAATCTTATTTAACAACTTCATAAAAAAAATATATCAACATTCATACATGGAATTAGCGATAACTCAATTCGAGAATTCTCTCGAATGATCTCTTGGATGGTGAGCCACACTTAGGAGGTAAACGAGTCGAGTCGAGTCAGGTACCATATTACTTGAACTCGACTCGAATTACATTATAAATATTCGAACTCAAACTCGATTGAGCACCAAAATTTATACTCGAACTCGGTTCGATAACAATTCGAACTCGAAAATTCAAAAAAATAAATTTTATTGATTAAAATTATAATTTACCACTAAATAATATCTCAATATAATATATATTTGAAAAACTACACATATATAATCACAGCATTATTTTAAAATAACAAATATAAATACCATCACCTAATTTAAAGATAAAAATGTTAATTCAATCCTAAACATTATTTAAAAATTACAAACATAAACAAAAACAAATATTTAGAAAAACAAATATTTAGAAGATGTTCATGACAAATACTAAAAGTTACAAAATGAAAATTGTTAGAATATTTAAAAGATGTCATTAAAAATGCTATTAAGAAATTACAAAATAAAAAACAAAATCATTAATCAAAATCTTACCATATACCCTCACCAAAATAGATTATAAAGATCTAGGTTTACTTGAAAATTAAACTTTACAATTTTAGAATTCGATTTCACTAAAAAAAAAAATTAAAGCAAATTAATAAAAGTGAATTGAAGCACAATATTTTAATATAGAAAAATTTAGGTCTTATCTTAAAGAATGAGTATTCTTGTTACTATTTTTTGTTACCTTAACAAAATTTGAAGTACAATTTCTTTAATCGGACTATTTCCATAAAAGAAATACATTTAAATTTAAAAAGTATTATTAATATTTAAATGTAAAAATTTATCTTTATTTTTTTTTTCATTCAAGCACCTATATAATAGATATATATTATAATATTATATTATATATTATATATAAATAACGAATTACTCGAACTTGACTTGTGCTCGGTCAAACCGAGTTCGAACCGAGCTTGGTCCGAACTACTCACAATCTGCTCGACTTATTTATAATTAATAGTGTTTTGAAAGTTATTATAGTAATTTAGTTATTCTTATTCCTTACCATAGATTTATACCACACTAATGTCCATTATTATTATTATTATTATTATTATTATTATTATTATTATTATTATTATTATTATTATGTGGCTTTAACCTTTATGTAGAGAATTGCAGGTATACATATTAATCAAAATGGATATGATTCTACTTTAGATAAGTTGTAATATGAATTTAATTTAAGCTATTCTCCTTTTAGATTGACTATTTCAATAATGGATTATTTTTTTTGTTGAGGATTTTAGCCCGCTTCAATTAGGAATATATTGTTTTCTATTACTATTATTTTAGGCAGAGTCGGTCCTGATTTTGGGCTGTCCTGGAAAAAAAAATCGATATGTTGTGGTTACCCTATATCTAATTTAAAAGATTGAAAATAAAATTAAATAAATTGTTTTTTTATTTTAATAAATGGGCTTGTGGTAAGGATATATGTCAAATTTAATACTATTTTATAATTTTTTTTTTGTCAAATTTAGTGTTTTTTAAAAACTATTTTATATTTAGAAATTTTTTTTTAAAATTTTGTCACCATTATTTTTTTTCAAGGTTCAAACACTTGGATAAACGTCAATACCATTTCTTTTATTCTTTCAAAATTATTTTCATTTAAAATAATGAACATATTTGAATTTAAAAATTATATAATTATTTTTCAATCTTTCTTATTTGAGTGTCATATACTTGAATTCATCTTAATAGTTCATTAATCCTCCCAATATCGGAAATTACATATTTTAATTAAGGAGGATTTATGCATTAACTCATATATTATTTGAATCCATCTTTTTTAGAATCATTTTTTTTACTTTGGCAAAAAGATGAAGAAAAAATATTATTTGTCAAAAAAATATTTTTTAACAAAACTTCATTATAATCTAAAAAATAATTAAAAAGTACTTTTTTCATTTATTTTTACCTAAAAAATGTTCATTTAATATACATTTTTCATACCCAATACAAATAACAATATTACTACTTTTTGGTTTTTTTTTTTAAATGTGACTATGATAATTTGAACAGATTAACATAATCTACCTTTTTTAAATAAAAAAAGTCAAAGAAAAAATAATTTAGCAAATATATTTATATATATAATAAATTTATCATGACATCAGGTTTGTTTTTTACTTTTTATCTAATTTTTTTATTTGAAGTAATGATATTTTCATACCAAACACAATCAATGCACTTTCTTTTTTTAATAATTTTCAAAATCTAATGCAACTACAATAAAATATATAACAAATTTACAAAAGTTTATATATCCCTATCATCAATTCATAGATCATTATAAATTAGCTTGAGATCTACAAGACTACAATACTATTGCAACTTTCTTTTCTAATAGTGTTTGAGAGCAAGAGATAGAGATCGTATGGAAGGCGATAACCAATATAAGGTGATCATTGTTGGAGCCGGACCATCGGGGCTAGCAATGGCGGCATGTCTTAACTTTCTTTCGATTCCAAACGTTATATTGGAAAGAGAAGACTGTTTTGCTCCATTGTGGCAGAAGAAAACATACAATCGCCTTAAACTCCATCTTGCTAAGCCATTTTGCGAACTTCCTCACATGCCATTCCCGAAGTCTTACCCTACTTTTGTTCCTAAGAATCAATTCGTTCAATACTTGGATGACTATGTTAATCACTTCGGAATTACTCCAAGGTATTAACAATTTTAAGGGTCATTTTTTATAGCTTGAATTTCAATGTTTGATGATTTATATATACTTGAATAAATTAGGTATAACAGATTCGTAGAGTTAGTTAACTATGTCGAAGAGACCAAGAAATGGAACATCAAGGCGAGAAACATCAACTCGGAAGAGGTGGAAGAATATAGTTGTGACTTTCTTGTTGTGGCATCGAGAGAGACAAGTGACTCGTTCATTCCGAATGTGGAGGGACTAGAAACATTCACCGGAGAAGTGATTCACACCACTCAATACAAGTATGGTGGTAGATTTGAAGGAAAGAATGTGTTGGTTGTGGGATCTGGAAATTCCGGCATGGAAATCGCTCTTGATCTTTCTAATTATGGTGCCAAGACTTCCATTGCCATAAGAAGCGAGGTAAGTCCATCATTAAAATAAAATTTACATTTTTCTCTTAGGTTTAGGGTTAGGTGTTGACTGTTGTTGTTGCTTGTTAAATGCAGACACATTTATTATCGAGGACAATTGTAAATTTGGGATTGTATCTAATGAAATACATGTCAGTGTATTGGGTGGACTCGATTATGATTATGTTGAGCAAACTTAAATATGGAAGAGATTTAACCAAATATGGAATCAAAAGACCACAAGAGGGACCTTTTTTCTTGAAAGTCAAGTATGGAAAGTATCCCGTCATTGATGTTGGTACAGTCGAGAAGATCAAGTCCGGCGAAATCCAGGTTTAAAAAATATAATACGAAAACATTTACATTCCGAAATGGATCTAGCTAGGTTTAAACAAAAAAATATATTATAATTTTATTTAACACATTAATTTTTTTTTCAGATATTGATTTAGACGAAATATCGATCTAATGTTATATTTTGATGTGTAATAGAAATAACCCTTAATTGATGATAACAAAATATTATTTGTGATTTTGTAGGTTTTACCTGGAATGGTTGATATTAAGGCAGATGAAGTGTCATTTAATAATGGGAAATCATATTCATTTGATGTAATTGTTTTTGCAACTGGGTTCAAGAGATCGACTAACAAATGGCTTAAGGTTAATTAACTTTCATTCACTTTTTCTTTATTATTTTTTATTTATTACACATCAAGATGGTTATTATTGATTGTTGTTTTTGGAAATAATAGGGAGATGATTACCTTATGAACGAGGATGGATTTCCAAAACCGAGTTTCCCAAATCATTGGAAGGGTCAAAAAGGGCTATATTGTGTTGGATTTTCTAGGAGGGGTCTTTATGGAGCTTCAATGGATGCAGTAAACGTTGCTAATGAAATCAACGCTATTCTTACCGGCTAAGATTGAAAACTCTTAGTTGGATTGGCCCTCGATTTCCTTTTAATGGTCCTCAGATGAACCATAATATCATTTAGCTAATAATTGTTGTTTTGTTTTAAAACTTATGAATTTGTATGGTTGGATATTTATCTATTTATCGTATTGTATGCTATTTTGGTTTTGTTGGATATTGTTTATTATCATTGATAATCTTATAATTTATCCAATTCATAGAAATTTGGGTTAACATTCATATGAAATTTTCAATTCAATTCTCGAGTTAAAAGTTTTAAAAAAAATAGGTCAACTTGGAGCTTTGCACTTAAATAGTGTGCACATGTTCATGTCATTCTTAGAGCTTCTTCAACTTTAATGCATTCTCAAACTCAAAATAGGTAAATTAGAGATGTTAATAGGGCGGTTTGAGATGAGGAATTCATTTACCATTCCCTTTTATTTCGGAGATTTTTTTAATATCATTCCTGCCCCGTTCGTTACGTTCGGTTCGGGAAATATCCTCGCGGACACATTTAATAAAATATTTTTAAAAAAATAAAAAAGTTATAAAATAAAATTATGTAAACGAATTTTTTAATATAATATATATTGTAATATATTAAAATTTTATATTATTATAAAGAAATAAACTACGAATCTTATAAAATAAATAAATAAATAAATATATTGGTGATTTAATATATTTAATTATGTTTATAGTGTTTGGGGCAGAATCGGAATGAGATCGAGCGAGATCGGAGCGGGTCGGGGAACACAAATACCATTCATATCCCATCCCTATTCGGTTTCGGGAAAAAACCTTCCTAAACAGGACAATTCAATTCGGTTTTCGCAGGACGATTTCAAATTGTTATCTTTAAGTCCAACCCACACCTATCCATAAATTCATTATCCATTTATTATCGTATTATCACTCCAAAAAAACACATATATGTTCAAAAACTCAATATTTTTAAAAACCATTAATTTAATCTTTAAACTTTTAATCTAAAGTCAAATTTATATATTTAGTTTTTGTTTAAAATTTTCATATGTTTAATTTTTTTTATTTTATATATATTCTTTTATTAATATTTTTTTACATATTATAAATTAATAATAATGAATTTTTTTATAAAATTTTTTTTTTTTTAATAATGTGTTTTGATGTAATTTTCTTATTCGTGTAATGTAATTTATGTTTATTTAATGATGATTTATAATTAATTTTATTATAACTTTCTTTATTTGAATGAGAAAAAATTATTGTAATTTAATTTGTAAATTGATAAATATATAGGTAGCATTGAAAAAGTTTAAAAAATTGTGTAAAAATAAATATTTCGAAAATATTCTTTGTAGTTTGAAAATTAGTTTTTGGGTTATAGATGAATTAATGGTTTATGTGACATTTACTGTGTTTTGAGTTTAATAATGAATTTATATATGGGAAGATTGTCAATTTTATTTATAAAGTTAGATGAAGGTGTCAAATTTGTTTATTAACTTGTAAAATTTTATTTATGTATACAAACTTGTCAAAAAGTGTCAAATTTATTAAACTTAACAGAACGGTGTTAAAATTCTTTTCAGTTGTTCCTGCCATGTCATATCCACGTCATTATATAAATATATTAACTTTATAATCAAATCATTCTTTTCAAACGGACCTTATATCTTTAAATAAAAATAAAAATAATAACTCTGTAATTCTTCTTCTTATCTTCTCCTCCCTCACCAAACTAGTTTCACCTTTTTCCATTTCATTTGAGATTAGTTAGTTAAAAATGTCCCGCAGTCATCAAATTTGGTGTTAAATTAGAAACATAATGTGTTATTAGCCTAGTTGGCTAAAGAGTTATACTTGTTTTTGTTAGGTTGCGAGTTTGAAACATATCTATGACATTTTTAATTTTTAACCGTTTTAAGTTTATGGGCGGGTCAACCCAGAATCCGACTCAAGTATCCATTACTCTCACATATATATCCAAATTAACCACAGCTCTAGACACGACAATCCGAACACTTTCAAAATTAAGCATCATTATATATATAGAGATTAGTTAGTTAAAAATGTCTCGCATTCATCAAATTTGGTGTTAAATTAAAAATATAATGTGTTATTAGCCTAGTTGACTAAATAGTTATACTTGTTTTGTTATGTTGCGAGTTCGAAACATACCTATAGCATTTTTAATTTTTAACCGTTTTAAGTTTATGGGCGGGTCAACCCAGAATCCGACCCAAATATCCATTACTCTCATATATATATCCAAATTAACCACAACTCTCGACCCGGTAATCCGAACACTTTTAAAATTAAACATCATTTTATATATATATATATATATATATATATATTTATATAATATATATATATATATATATTTGTCTTCTAAGACCCTCTCCAACTCATCTACCAAATTATCCAAAATTTGTTATCTTTCCACTCCCCACACATAAACCAAAACTCAAAATGAGTTTATCCTATCTTCTCTCGCATAAAAACGCAATTTTGCATAACTACTGTTCATATACTAAAAAAAATTCCAAACACAACAGAATCCATTAACTATATTAATTGGTTTATTTTATATAATTTATTGATATGTTTTTTTCTTTTTTCTTTTTTTCTTTTCTTTTATTAATCATATTTATTATAAATATATAATAATGAATAATATTGATAAAAACTAAAAAATAACAAATAATTTTTAATATTGTTTGTTTTGATGTAATTTTTTATTTATGTAATGTAATTTGAGTTTATTTAATAATATTTAATTTGTTTTTTTAATAAATTTTTTATGTATTTTTTTGTCCGTGCAGTATAATTTGCGTTTATTTATTTAATGATGTTTAATTTATTTTTTATGTGTATAATCTATTGATTTATAATTAATTTTATCATAATTCTATCTAATGAGTGAGCTTAAAAAATATTATGTTTAAATTTGTAAAGTTAATAAATATATAAGTATTATTGAAAAAGTTTGTGTAAAAAAAATATTTTAAAAATATTATTTTGAGTTTAAAAATAATTTTTTTTTATGAATATGAATTACTGTTTAATGTGATGTTTACCGTTTGAATTTAAAAATAAGTTTTTAAATTCAAGTTGTTCTAAACATAATAGCACAAAAATTGAATGGAAGGAAGAATTATATTTGAAGATGGGTTTTAACAAAAATATACAACTGAAAAAAGTATCATTTCCTATTTTATTTTGTTACTCTTATTTAAACATAAAACTGAAAAGAATGAAAAGAAAAGTTATAATTTGTGGCCATGCAAAAGCTCCAACTTTTTTTCTTCTTTCTTTAGATAGAATATAATACCTAAACATTTTGTATTTATTAGGTTAGTTATACATAAATTATGAATTATCACGATCGGCACAGTATCAAGGTCGCATTTTCTCTTATTGTGGTCGCGGTTGCTACTCGCTCAGGGTCGCTTGTCAAATTTAGAACGTGCGCACGATCGACACAATCGGCACGAACGACAGCTATGTCGGTCATTCATCTACAAAGCTTGGTCAGAAGGTTAGAGTTTCTATTTTACCCTGTCCTGTAATAGTTAGGGTTTCTGGTATACCCTATTCTGTTATTTCTTTACTTTATTGATGTATTATGTTTTTCATTAAAATAGGAAGAAAGAAAAGCACTAAGAATATGGAAGTCAAAGAATTTTTGATGAAAAGTTGAAGAGTTGCAACTAAAAATGATAGGATTATTGAAAAAATTATTCAAGAAAAACAAAAATGCAGCAAATGTAAGGAATTAATTGCTGATAAAAATTTTGAAGAAAATGCAGTAGGAAAACAGGGGGAAAATGAAGGAATATAAAAGGTTGGGTATAATGAAAGAGAAAACTTTTTTGGGCTTAAAAATTAAATCACAAAGCTACTGATGCATGCAAAAAAAAATTGTGCTCAACAAAGAAAAATACAACAAACAACCGTCCAATTAAATATACATTATCTTCAAGATTGAAACCTACGTACTGAAGAAGAAAGAATACGAAAAGATAGTAAACCGGTCAGTAAAAACAATGAGAGAGCTAATAAAGTCCCCAAAATCAAAGACCTATACTATCGGGAGCAATTTCAATTGGTAGGTATATGAAGTTTGGAAAAAGAATGCAGAAAAGAATGTAGAGGATCATGCATACAAAGGTCAAATCTACTTGGGTGAGTTTAAAACAGTCGAGATTCTCAACTCTCCTTTTGAATTAAATTGGCCACTGAAGTGGAGAAGAAATGCATCAAAAAATGGGAAAATGTAGTTGTTGGGAACTACATAAGAAAGAACCATGTATCTTTCCAAGTCACCAAGGAATCACTAATAAAAATAATAAGAGTAGAAGGGATTGGAAAAGGTTTCTGCAAACATCCATGATCATTATTTTCTACAATTCAAAAAGGAAACAAACTTGGATGATATTCTAAAAATTGAGCATACTTATATTGGATCCAATTGTATGAAGTTGGAGAGATGGTCTGAAGAATTGAGTTTTCTAAGAAAGCCAAATGAAACAACTCAAATATGGTTTAAGCTTAGGAACATTCCAGCACACATGTATAATACAAAAACTCTAAGTCACTTTGCTAGTTTATTGGGGAAACCATTATATATGGACCCAATTACAGATGGAGGAGAGCACCTTACTTTTGTCAGAATAACTATTGAAGTGCATCCTCAAACTACACTGCCAAAGAACATGACAGTTGTTGATAGGAAGGAAAAATCCACAGTCATGGAAATCTCATATGATTGAAGGCCAAACATGTATTTTCAAACATGCTAGTATTAAATGCGTAAAAGCAATTGAGGAAGAGCAGAAAATTTTGAAAATCCATGAAAGGAAAAAACAAAAAAATGAAACAGAAGAATCTAAAATGGAAGAACATATTGTGGAAGTCAAGCACAATGATAAAGAAGACAAAAATAAGGAAAATGTAGAGGAAGAAAACAATGAAGATTCAGATAAGGAAGAAATCAATGAAATTGAAGAAATAGAGGATGCTAAAGAATTTTAATCTGAAGATAAGGAAGATGAACAATCAAAAGAATAAATTGAAGAAATAATAGAGGAGAGGAGTGAGAAGGAAATTAGGGTTGTTGATCCTCAAACCCGCAAAACTGAAATAGAGAAAAACATTGATAAAAGTTCTGTAATTCCGAAAAAGAATTTTTTTATACAAAGATAGGATAAATAATGAGATCAAATAAGTATCATCATCTGTTATAATTCAATCACCTTTCGTGAAGTATGAGCGAGAAAGGAGACATGAAAGAAAACAACATGTCCTAAAAGGCGAATATGAAAATAACAATAAAGATTGAGAACATTAATTGTAATCTTTGATTGTATTGTTGTTTGATTGTTATCATTCAAATATTGAATATTTATGATCTTTGTTTGTCATCTTATAATCAAAGTTAGAATTTGTCTAATTTTGATGTTTAACTCTTCAACTTTTTAATTTTTTTAATGAAATTGTGATAAACTGTTTTTAAAAAAAATAAAATTATAAATGATCAATTTTTCTAAATTTGAACAAAGCCTAAATTATTGATTTATCCCTTAAAATTAGGAATAACATAGGTTTGTGTCTATTATTAGGAAGTCATAATTATACCTACTCAGGTGTGTCTCTTCCACATGTTTTATGTACTATGTATATTCAATATTCATTTTTTTTTTTTCAAAATACTCTTCCAAAATATCAAACTATTTTTTTAAATTCATTAATTACCCATTAATTACATATTTCTTGTTATAAATTTTATAAATATACTATATATAATTAAATAAATTAAAATAAATTTTATATATTATATATTAAAATAAAGTATTTATACAAATATTAAAATAAATTTTATTACATAAATATTAAAATAACACACATATATTATCTTTACTTAATTTTATAAATATAATATATATAATTAAAATTAAACATACTAAAATAAATAATTTTAAACAAAATATAAATACATTAAATAAACGTTAAAATAAAATACAAACCCTTAAAATTAATCAATTTTAACCTTATTTATTAATACAGTAACTTAAATCAATTTTTTATTTTTATATATTTTTCTCATTTTTTATAAAATTATCTCTCTAAAACATCATTATCATTATAACCAAAAAAAAAAAAAAAAAAAAAAACAATATTTAATTAATTTTGAACAAGCCCTTAAAATTGCAAATTCAGTCGATCTAAACAATAACCACACCCACTTAAAATTGACAATCCAGCCCATCTAAATAATAACCAAACAAACTAAGATCACGTTTGGTATACGTACTCAATGTCATTTATTTTTATTATTATTATTATTATATATACCATTTATTCACTATAAATTATCTAGAGATTGCAATAATATTATTACAACTTATTTTCTCATTGTGTGTGTGAGAAAGAGATATGGAAGGTGATAAACAACGTTGTTATAAGGTGATCATTGTCGGAGCCGGACCATCGGGGCTGGCAATGGCGGCGAGTTTGAACATACTTTCGATTCCAAACGTTATATTGGAAAGAGACAACTGTTTCGCTCCCTTGTGGCAGAAAAAAACATACGATCGCCTCAAACTTCATTTAGCGAAATCATTTTGCGAACTTCCTCATATGTCATACCCGAAGTCTTACCCTACTTATGTTTCTAGGAATGAATTCGTTCAATACTTGGATCAGTACATTAATCACTTCAAAATTACTCCAAGGTATATTAATAAATAAGGTTCAATTAATCCATTCTACAGAGATTTCAATGTTTGATTAATTATATATATGCTTGGATAATTAAACTAGGTATAATAGATTTGTGGAGTCGCAGACTATGTTGAATTAGAGAGTACTAAGAAATGGAACATCAAGGCGAGAAACATCAACTCGGAAGAGATGGAAGAATATAGTTGCGACTTTCTTGTTGTGGCATCGGGAGAGAATGGTGACGCGTTCATTCCGAATGTGGAGGGACTAGAAACATTCGTAGGAGAAGTGTTACACACCACTCAATACAAGTCTGGCGAAAGATACGCTGGAAAGAATGTGTTGGTGGTGGGATCAGGAAATTCCGGCATGCAAATTGCACTCGATCTTTCTAATCATGGTGCCAAGACTTCCATTGTCGTCAGAAGCGATGTAAGTCAATGATAAGAAAAAAACAATATTGAACATAATATTGGTTTTAAGATTAGGTATTTAAAGTTGTTGTATGTGATATATAGATGCATATATTATGGAGTGGAGCTACAAATGTTGGATTATATCTATTGAAATACATCTCGGTGTATTGGGTGGACTCTCTTTTGGTTATGTTGAGCAAACTTAAATATGGAAATGATTTATCCAAATATGGTTTCAAAAGGCCTAAAGAGGGACCTTTTCTCATGAAAGACAAGTATGGAAAGTATCCTATCAATGATATTGGTACAATGGACAAGATCAAATCCGGCCAAATCCAGGTTGAAACAAAATTTTGTCAATTTTTTCTATATATACAGTTTAAGTGAAAATAATATTGTTTAAGAGATGAATAGTCTCGTGTTCGATTTTTCAAATACTTTAAATTGAAGGGAGAATTACCTCTTCTAGTCTAGCGGCAACAAGAGATGGATATTCACCTTAAGATCCTAGGTTCGAGCCCGTCAGACAACAAGTCTGTATCTGGTCAAATGATTAAGTGTGTTTGCGGGCTACATACTTAATTCGTTGTTCCATTTTGTTAAGTGTGTTTTCGTGCTATATTATCCTTTATCTTATTTTTTTTAGTACTAATTATTGATATAAAAAAATATTGGTATTGATAGGTTTTACCATTAATTATGGAGATTAGAGGGAGTAAAGTGTCATTTAATAATGGAAAATCATATTCATTTGATGTAATCATTTTTGCAACTGGCTTCAAGAGATCAACTAACAAATGGCTAAAGGTCAATTTTCATTCAGCTCATTATTATTAATTTTATTTTTTTAAAGCCAATAAAATTGATTATGATTAATTGATTGTTGTTTTTGGCAATAAAAGGGAGATGATTACCTTTTGAACGAAGATGGGCTTTCAAAACCAAGTTTCCCAAATAATTGGAAGGGTCAAAATGGGCTTTACTGTGTTGGGCTTTGTAGAGGAGGAGGTTTTATTGGAGCTTCATTGGATGCAATAAATGTAGCTAATGATATCAAGGCTATTCTTACTGCCCAAAATCAAAACTCTAAATGATAATGGGCCTTCGATCTCCTTTTAATGGGCCTATAATGAACCCTAAAGGAGCATCTTTGTCAAGTGTGAATGTAACTATTGTTTTCAATAATATTGTTTTTTTAAGGATAAAAATATTTTATTAATTAATTACAGTTAAAATCGAACCTAAAATGGTGAAAACTCGTCAAACAAAATTGTTATAAATGCTTCAGAATCTATGCCGTAAATATAAAAGAAAAAAAAAAAAAGTGTATATTCAAAATTGTTTAAATAATTTATAATTCACAGAAAGCTTGTAGAACCATTGAATTATAGGGGTTTACAATGATTTCTCTATTTTGTACCTAAAAAATTTTAATACTTTACTTAAGTTTTGCATAATATTGTTATTTTTTTATAATCTTATTTAACAACTTCGTAAAAAAATATATCAACATTCATATAGCGATAACTCAATTCTCTCGAATGATTTCTTAGATGATGAGCCACACTTAGAGGTGTAAACGAGTCGAGTCGAACCGGGTACCATATTACTTGAACTCGACTCGAATTACATTATAAATACTCGAATTCAAACTCGATTGAGCACCAAAATTTATACTCGAACTCGGTCCGATGACAATTCGAACTAGAACTTGAAAACTCGAAAATTCAAAAATTAAATTTTATTAATTAAAATTACGATTTATCACTAAATAATATCTCAAATATAATTTAATATATTTGACAAACTACGTATATATAATCACAACATTATTTTAAAATAACAAATATAAATATCATCATATAATTTAAAGATAAATAAAAATTACGAACAAAAACAAAAATAAATATTTAGAAGATGTTTATCACAAATACTAAAAGTTAAAAAAAAAATGAAAGTGGTTGAATATTTGAAAGATATCATTAAAAAAATGTCATTAAAAAATTATAAAATAAAAAACGAAATCATTAATCAAAACCTTACAATATATATAGTCTCACCAAAATAAATTGAAAAGAGTTTACTTGAAATTTAAACTTTAAAATTTTAAATTTAATTTTACTAAAATTAAAAATAAAAATAAATTAATAAAAGTGAAATGAAGCACAATATTTTAATATAAAAAAAAAAAATTAGGTCTTACCTAAAACAATAAGTATTATTATTACTTTATTGTTCAATAAATTTGAAGTGCAATTTTTTAATCTGACTATTTCTAAAAGAAAATACATTTAAATTTATCTTTGTCTTTTTCTTCATTCATGAATATATATATATTATAATATTATATTATATATATATAATTTATATATAATATATTATATATAAATAACGAGCTACTCGAACTCAACTCGTTTAACTGAGCTGGTCCACGATCCACTCGACCTATTTATAATTAATAGTGTTTTGAAAGTTATTATAGTAATTTAGTTAATACTTATTCCTTACCATAGATTTAAACCACTAATGTCCATTATTATGATTATTATTATTATTATTATTATTATTATTATGTGGCTTTAGCCTTTATGTAAGAATTGCAGGTATACATATTAATCAAAATGAAAATGATTCTACTTTAGATAAGCTTGGAATTTAATTTAATCCATTTTAATATGAATTTAATTTAAGCTATTCTTCTTTTAGATTTATTATTTCATGGTTGTTTTCTTTGTTGAGGGCTTTAGCCAGCTTCAATTAGGAATATATTGTTTTCTATTACTATTATTTTAGGCGACCTTTTTAGCCAGTCCCCTTCCAAGTCGTTGGGTAGGAGGTCTTTCCCTAGGGGGGTCTGGGCTAACGAGAAGATTCCATGTTCAGGGCTTCTCACGTGGGTAAGAAAAATCTTAAGTTTCATTGCCGGTCTCGAGTTTTGAACGGTCCCAGCCTCCGATAAAAAAAAATCGATATTTTACAGTTGCACTAAATCTAATTTAAAAGATTGAAAAATTTTAATTTTTAGTGAGATTTGAATTCATAACCAAATAAAAAAAAATATTCTTATTTTCAACCACTAAACTACAACACTTTATCTTTAAAATTATAACAAATTTAATAAAATATCGCTTATGGTAGGAATATATATCAAATTTAATATTATTTTATAATGTTTTTATCAAATTTAGTATTTTTTAAAAAAATATTTTATATTTAGAATTTTTCTTTTTAAATTTTGTCACCATTATTTTTTTTTCAAGGTTCAAACACTTGGATAAACGTCAATACCATTTTTTTCTTCTTTCAAAATTAATTTCATTTAAAATAATGAACATATTTGAATTTAAAAATTATATAATTATTTTTCAATCTTTCTTATTTGAGTGTCATATACTTGAATCTATCTTAATAGTTCATTATATCCTCCCAATATCGGAAATTACATATTTTAATTAAGGAGGATTTATGCATTAACTCATATATTATTTGAATCCATCTTTTTAGAATCATTTTTTTTTTACTTTGGCAAAAAGATGAAGAAAAAATATTATTTGTCAAAAAATATTTTTTAACAAAACTTCTTTATAATCTAAAAAATACTTTTTTTTCATCCACTTTTACCTAAAAAATGTTCATTTAATATACACTTTTCATACCAAATACAAATAACAATATTACTATTTTTTTTGTTTTTTTTTTTTAAATGTGACTATGATAATTTGAACAGATTAACGTAATCTACCTTTTTTTAAATAAAAAAAAAAAAGTCAAAGAAAAAATAATTTAGCAAATATATATATAATAAATTTATCATGATGTCAGGTTTGTTTTTTACTTTTTATCTAATTTTTTTATTTGAAGTAATGATATTTTCATACCAAAAACAATCAATGCACTTTCTTTTTTTTTTTACAATTTTTAAAATCTAATGCAACTGCAATAAAATAACAATTTTACAAAAGTTTATATATCCCTATCATCAATTCATAGATCATTATAAATTAGCTAGAGATCTACAATACTATTGCAACTTTCTTTTCTAATAGTGTTTGAGAGCAAGAGATAGAGATCATATGGAAGGCGATAACCAATATAAGGTGATTATTGTTGGAGCCGGACCATCGGGGCTAGCAATGGCGGCATGTCTTAACTTTCTTTCGATTCCAAACGTTATATTGGAAAGAGAAGACTGTTTCGCTCCATTGTGGCAGAAGAAAACATACGATCGCCTTAAACTCCATCTTGCTAAGCCATTTTGCGAACTTCCTCACATGCCATTCCCGAAGTCTTACCCTACTTTTGTTCCTAAGAATCAATTCGTTCAATACTTGGATGACTATGTTAATCACTTCGGAATTACTCCAAGGTATTAACAATTTTAAGGGTCATTTTTTTATAGCTAGAATTTCAATGTTTGATGATTTATATATACTTGAATAAATTAGGTATAACAGATTCGTAGAGCTGGCTAACTATGTCGAAGAGACCAAGAAATGGAACATCAATGCGAGAAACATCAACTCGGAAGAGGTGGAAGAATATAGTTGTGACTTTCTTGTTGTGGCATCGGGAGAGACAAGTGACTCGTTCATTCCGAATGTGGAGGGACTAGAAACATTCACTGGAGAAGTGATTCACACTACTCAATACAAGTATGGCGGTAGATTTGAAGGAAAGAATGTGTTGGTTGTGGGATCTGGAAATTCCGGCATGGAAATCGCTCTTGATCTTTCTAATTATGGTGCCAAGACCTCCATTGCCATAAGAAGCGAGGTAATAAGTCAATCATTAAAATAAAATTTACATTTTTCTCTTAGGTTTAGGGTTAAGTGTTGACTATTGTTGTTGCTTGTTACATGCAGACACATTTATTGTCGAGGACAATTGTAAATTTGGGATTGTATCTAATGAAATACATCTCAGTGTATTGGGTGGACTCGATTATGACTATGTTGAGCAAACTTAAATATGGAAGAGATTTAACTAAATATGGAATCAAAAGGCCACAAGAGGGACCTTTTTTCTTGAAAGTCAAGTATGGAAAGTATCCCGTCATTGATGTTGGTACAGTCGAGAAGATCAAGTCCGGCGAAATCCAGGTTTAAAAAAAATTATGATACGAAAACATTTACATTCTGAAATGGATCTAGGTTTAAACAAAAAAATATATATTATAAATTTATTTAACACATTATTTTTTTTTAGATATTGATTTAGAAGAAATATAATTGAAATTCACATGTTTTCAAACAAAATATCGATCAAATGTTATATTTTGATGTGTAATAGAAACAACTCTTAATTGATGATAACAAAATATTATTTGTTATCTTGTAGGTTTTACCTAGAATGGTTGATATTAAGGCAGATGAAGTGTCATTTAATAATGGGAAATCATATTCATTTGATGTAATTGTTTTTGCAACTGGATTCAAGAGATCAACTAACAAATGGCTTAAGGTTAATTAACTTTCATTCACTTTTTCTTTATTATTTTTTATTTATTACACATCAAGATGGTTATTATTGATAGTTGTTTTTGGAAATAATAGGGAGATGATTACCTTATGAACGAGGATGGATTTCCAAAACCGAGTTTCCCAAATCATTGGAAGGGTCAAAAAGGGCTATATTGTGTTGGGTTTTCTAGGAGGGGTCTTTATGGAGCTTCAATGGATGCAGTAAACGTTGCTAATGAAATCAACGCTATTCTTACCGGCTAAGATTGAAAACTCTTAGTTGGATTGGCCCTCGATTTCCTTTTAATGGTCCTCAGATGAACCATAATATCATTTAGCTAATAATTGTTGTTTTGTTTTGAAAACTTATGAATTTGTATGGTTGGATATCTATCTATTTATCGTATTGTATGCTATTTTGGTTTTGTTGGATATTGTTGTTTATCATTGATAATCTTATAATTTATCCAATTCATAGAAATTTGGGTTAACATTCATATGAAATTTTCAATTCAATTCTCGAGTTAAAGGTTTTAAAAAAAAATAGGTCAACTTGGAGCTTTGCACTTAAATAGTGTGCACATGTTCATGTCATTCTTAGACCTTCTTCAACTTAATTTAATGCATTCTCAAACTCAAAATAGGTTATTAGAGTTCAATTAGAGATATTAATAGGGCGGTTTGAGATGGGGAATTCATTTATCATCCCCTTTTATTTCAGAGATTTTTTTAATATCATTCATGCCCCGTTCGTTACGTTCGGTTCGGGGAATATCCTCGCGGACACATTTAATAAAATATTTTTAAAAAAATAAAAAATTTATAAAATAAAATTATGTAAAGGAATTTTTTAATATAATATATATTGTAATATATTAAAAATTTATATTATTATAAAAAAATAAACTACGAATCTTATAAAATAAAATAAATAAATAAATATATTGGTGATTTAATATATTTAATTATGTTTATAGTGTTTGGGGCAGAATCGGAATGAGATCGAGCGAGATCGGAGCGTGTCGGGGAACACAAATGCCATTCATATCCCATCCCTATTCAGTTTCGGGAAAAAACCTTCCTAAACAGGACAATTCAATTCGGTTTTCGCGGGACGGTTTCAAATTGTCATCTTTAAGTCCAACCCACACTTATCCATAAATCCATTATCCGTTTATTATCGTATTATCACTCCAAAAAAACACATATACGTTCAAAAACTCAATATTTTAAAAACCATTAATTTAATCTTTAAACTTTTAATCTAAAGTCAAATTTATATATTTAGTTTTTGTTTAAATTTTTCATATGTTTAATTTTTTTATTTTATATATATTCTTTTATTAATATTTTTTTACATATTATAAATTAATAATAATGAATTTTTTTATAAAAAAATATTTTTTAATAATGTGTTTTGATGTAATTTTCTTATTCGTGTAATGTAATTTATGTTTATTTAATGATGATTTATAATTAATTTTATCATAACTTTTTTTATTTGAATGAGAAAAAATTATTATAATTTAATTTGTAAATTGATAAATATATAGGTAGCATTGAAAAAGTTAAAAAAATTGTGTAAAAATAAATATTTTGAAAATATTCTTTTGTAGTTTGAAAATTAGTTTTTGGGTTATAGATGAATTAATGGTTTATGTAACATTTACTGTGTTTTGAGTTTAATAATGAATTTATATATGGGAAGATTGTCAATTTTATTTATAAAGTTAGATGAAGGTGTCAAATTTGTTTATTAACTTGTAAAATTTTATTTATGTATACAAACTTGTCAAAAAGTGTCAAATTTACTGAACTTAACAGAACGGTGTTAAAATTCTTTTCAGTTGTTCCTGCCATGTCATATCCACGTCATTATATAAATATATTAACTTTATAATCAAATCATTCTTTTCAAACGGACCTTATATCTTTAAATAAAAATAAAAATAATAACTCTGTAACTCTTCTTCTCATTTTCTCCTCCCTCACCAAACTAGTTTCACCTTTTTCCATTTCATTTGATCAGAGAGTTTAGAATTTAGGGTTTAGAGTTTAGGATGTAGAGTTTAGGTTTTAGAGTTTAGGGTTTATGATTAAAAGGATCTTTATGTAGATCGAATGAAATGGAAGAAGGTGGAACTAGTTTGGTGAGGGAGGAGAAGATGAGAAGAAGAATTACAGAGTTATTACTTTTATTTTTATTTAAAGATATAAGGTCCGTTTGAAAAAAATGATTTGATTATAAAGTTAATATATTTATATAATGACGTGGATATGACATGGCAGGAACAGCTGGAAAGAATTTTAACACCGTTAACGATTTCTTTTAAGTTCAATAAATTTGACACTTTTTGACAAGTTTGTATACATAAATAAAATTTTACTAGTTAATAAAAAAAATTGACACATTCATTCAACTTTATAAATAAAATTGACATTTTTCCCGTTTATATATTAGAATTAAGGATGCCAATTTGAAATCGCTCTGCGGTAACTAGACTGAATTATCCCGTTTGTGACGGTTTTTCTCCGAAACCTAACGAGCGAGGATGATATTTGTGTCCTCCGTCCTGACCTGCCTGTATCTCACCATGATTCTTCCCCGAACACTATAACCACAATTAAATATATAAAATCACCAATATATTTATTTATTTATTTATTTTATAAAAGTTGTAAATTTATTTCTTTATAATAATATAAAATTTCAAAATATTACAATATATATTTTAAAAAAATCCATTTATATAATTTTATTGTATAATTTTTTATTTTGTAAAAATATATTTTATAAATTGTGCCCCGCGGGGATTCTCCGAAAACGAATGGGGTGGAGATGGTATTAAAAATATTTCCGAATTAAAAACGAGACGGGACGAGGATGGTAATGCATTCCCCTACCAGCCCCATTGTCATCTCTAATTAAAATGGGCTTATAAAGTCATAATACTATATATTATCCCAACATCATCCATTATCCAACATCATCCATTAGTACTAGTCCATTAGATAAAAGAGAAATAGAGGATAGAAAATTAGATAGATGTTTGAGCTTCAATATCATTAACATGTATAGAAAATATCCTATTTTGTTACAAATTTGTAAGTTTGAGACTTGTATAATATATTTAAAAATTCAAGCTCAAAATCACACAAATTTTCTATATGCTGGGATAGAAATATTGGACATGTCAATCTTTTTAATTATTTAAATAGAATTTGACATAATTTATAATCAATAACTATATGTTTGATTTCTATCACAATCAATTTAGGCTTAACATTCAAAAAAAACCTAATTATGTGACTAATTTTCAAATCAATTCCCTTCTTCCACTATTGTGCATAAATTTAGTTCTAATTGGCCAATTTTAGAACTTTATGCATTGATGAACAATAAGACTTATTTTCTATCATTTTGAGTTTTATTTATTTTGTATTATTTGATCATCTCATGTTATTACTATAATTTAAGAGAAATGATTGAGAGATGGAATTTGAGAGAGGGAATAGGGGAGGGAATAATGTGCCGCAATTTGATTAGTCAAAAAAATAACAAAATTTCTCTCTTTCCTCACCTTTTATCATTTTTCCAACCAGTGATGTAGTGACACATCATTCTCTCCCCCATTCCCTCCCTCAAATTCTCTCCCCTATCACTCCTCATAATTTAATGCCATATTGAAAACTTTATCAACTTGGAACATTGAATTACAACTTAGTCAAACTCTAGGACTTGAGAGCAATATCACCTAAAAGTTTGGTTTTTGTTGTACATTATTATTTTGAATATATCATTCAAGATTATGATTATTTATCCAACGTTGTTGTGTGTATAAATCTTATAACTTAAATTCCTATGAGTTAGAAAGATATAGAGATGGAAAGTGAGAAGCAACAACACAATGTGATCATTGTAGGAAGTGGTCCATCGGGGCTAGCAATGGCGGCATGTTTAAACCTTCTCTCGATTCCTAACCTAATTTTGGAGAAAGAAGACTGTTTAGCGCCGTTGTGGCATAATAAATGTTACGACCGCCTCAAACTCCACCTTGAGAAACGATTCTGCGAGCTTCCTCATATGCCATTCCCGAAATCCTACCCTTCTTATGTTTCTAGAAAAGATTTTCTTAAGTACTTAGATGACTACGTTAATCACTTCAAAATTACTCCAAAGTATGCTCATTTGTCACTAAATCTTCTGTATAAACATTTTTATCATATTATCTTGAGATTTTGAGTTTGAGATGCTTTGGACAGGTACTGTAGAGTCGTAGAGTCGGCAGTCTATGACGAAATGAGCAAGAAATGGAACATCATGGCTAGAAACATAGTCAACTCAGATATGAACCATGTCGAAGAATATAGTTGTAGTGTTTTGGTGGTGGCCACAGGAGAAACGGGTGATGAGTTCATTCCGACAATCGAAGGACTAGGAACATTCACGGGAGAAGTCATTCACTCCACACAATTCAAATCCGGCAAGAGATATACAGATAAGAATGTGTTGGTTGTGGGATCTGGAAATTCCGGCATGGAAATTGCTCTTGATCTCGCTAATCATGGTGTCAAGACTTCCATTGTCATCAGAAGCGATGTGAGTAATGATCAATTAAATCTATTGCTACTTGCTAGCCTCATCCCATTAGAGTATAAAGAGATCATTAGCAACGGTTTTGTTACCCGTCGCTATTGATCAACTAACACGATATTTAACGGCGGTTTTCCGTCACTATATCCATTAGCAACTGATAATCTTGATCATTTCCATGCATGTAGATTCATATATTATCAAGTAAAATGGCAGAGGTGGGATTGTATCTGCTTAAATACATCCCATTATATTGGGTGGACTCTCTCCTTGTCATCATGAGCAAGCTAAGATATGGAACTAAAGATCTAATCAAACATGGCATTAATAGGCCTAAAGAAGGACCTTTTCTAATGAAGGACAAATATCGTAAATACCCTGTCATTGATGTTGGCACCTTTAACAAGATCATATCAGGTCAAATTCAGGTAACCCTAGGTTGGATGGGTAACTATAAATTTTTTTTTATTTTTGATTTGATCAAATCGGTTAAGTTTGACCTAATATTCATCTCTAATTTCAGGTTTTTCCAGCAGTGGTAGACATCACAGAGAACAAAGTATTATTTGAAAACGGATTATTATACCCGTTCGACGTCATTGTTTTCGCTACCGGATTTAAGAAATCTTCGACCAAATGGATTAAGGTTCAACTTTTTTCGCAATTTATTGAATGTTTCTTCAATTTTTTGGTTGAGTTGGTCTAGTTAGTTTTGTTACCGTTTCACTTAAAAAAAATACTTTACATTAGACAATAAGAAGGTTAACGAGTCTGATTTAAGTAAATTTTTCGGTATGTTTTATATAGATTTAGGGTGAATTTTGTTTCTTTGAATGTTGTTTAGGGACTGCTTTGACATTTTATTTTAATTAATATTTCATTAGGGAGTTGACGAGAATGACCCTCCAAAACAAAATTTGCCAAAACACTGGAAGGGCAAAAATGGACTTTACTATATTGGGTTTTCAAGGAAGGGCTTATTTGGAAATGCAATGGATGCAATAAGCATAACCGAAGACATCAAGGCCCATATATAGGCCCATATATATATAGTTATATTATTTCCCTTTCATTTTAGGAATAAAAAATGTTCAAATATTTTAGTTTATATTTTAACTATGTATAAAAATTAATTTATAAAATTAAAATAATCAAACAAGAATTTAGATATTAAATTATATGACTTAAAATAGTGAGATATTTTTATTTATTTTATAAAAGAAAGAAACTTATATATACTAATTATAATAATATATTAAACTAGCAAAGACTAATGCAAAAGGCTCAAAATAATATGTAAAATAAATAAATGCTCAAATCGTGTTAACTTATTCTATTCCATCTCTAAAAAATTAACTTACAACAACAAAAATAAATGAGAGATTCATACCTTAAAATCAGTGTTTTAATTTAATTCAAATAGAGAATAAATTAAAAACAAAAACTCCATTTTCGCGCCATTCATCTCGGAAGTGAGAGCCCGGATCTTCATTGGAGAAAAGGCATGAACGACAAATAAGGAGTCATTTGTAGAATCAATTTATAATTGTCGTTGCATTCGGAGAGTCTCTCGATTGGCTAAGCGAGTTGATCTTCAAGCAATCATTCGGAGTGGTTAATAAAAAAGACTATTATGCCCAAAGAAGACCATCTGAACCAAACTCCGAGTTGGACACTGGACTCTCCTCGGAATCCAAGTGTTGTGTCGGTTTACCGTCTTGGGCAGGATCTATATAAGGCACTAGAAGATCTGAAGATCTCTCAGACGGAATCCCATAGGCTTTGAGAATGCTAGATGAGGTGGCAACTGCTGTTTCTCGTTTCAAAACCACGAGATAATTGTCTTCAAACTCAAAAACAAGGTACTCGTGTTGGCACGCTGGCAGGAAAATAAAAGGATTAAGCAAAATAAAATGAATATGCAAATTATCAATCAATGTTAAAAGAACTCACTGTCAATCATATGAGCAAGATGATGGATGTTCTTTATTTGTGTACCATTGAACTTCAAAACCTGTCATAATCACATAAACTCGAATCTTAAACAAACAAGCCGCATTTGAAAACATTCATTTGTTTTGTTCTTTTGCAACTGACCTGTTGATTTGACATATCCTCGTACCCAATGTTAACATCATTTGCTAAGACCTGTATAGATAAAACAAAAAATAAGAAACACGCAGCAAAAAATAAAAGAGTGAAATGCTATTTGCTTACTTGTGATAGGATCACAAGCTGTTCCTCTTCGAATTTTGATAAAGAATATCGTGCCTTCGCCAGAAGTTTCAACTAATTGGAAAACACAAAATCAAAGATAAGCCTTTTATCGAAAAACTTATGTATGAAGAAAAAAATTCACTTACCCCTAAACTACTCTCTTCACATTCTTCTCTGCAAAAAAAATGATAAAACAAACTATCAGCTTGTACAATAATACAGTATCAATTTGGTAGGGATTTACGTACTCTATGAGAGGCTCTGACAATGGCGTAAAAACCAAACCAGCAACTATCAAATAGGAGGGCTGACCGCCTTCGATGTGATATGGAACCTTTATCGGATAAAATAAATGAATTATGATGAAATATTAGTGCTGACATAACCGTTTAAAAAAATAGAATTTCAAGGTATAATACCAAATGCACGCGTGGATTTAGAACAGCTTGAACTTTCATGAATTCCCCTGCTCTAATGATGCCCAACTCTGACACATCACCCGCATATCTGAAATCAAGCTTGTCAGATACAATTTTTTTAAGACTGACAACAAAATGAGGAAGAATCCCAAAAATAGTACTTTTGGCTGATCAGAAAGCGAAATGCTATTCTTTCACTTGACCGGAATGGAACTGTTCCTTCACAACCAATATTTACCCCATCAAAACTTACGATCACATCTCCCTAGAAAAAATAGAACACAATACCTAGCAATATCAGTAATCGTGCAAAAATTCCAGATCGTAAAATGTCCATTGGAAAGATATATGAGCATTACCTCTTTCAAGGCGGTGCTAGCATCAGAAGTGGGCTCCACTCTCCGCACAAGAACACCCTGCACCAAAAAAATTCATATTGAGATGAGCTAAATGGGAATCATTCCAATGATAGTCTTTTTCAATCTGCTATGACGAAAAAAGAAGCAATTCACCTTGTTTGATGGCACCTTCAAGTAAGCTCGCAATGCAGGGTTTTCCAACTTTTGCAACAAGACACCAAGACAGGGGAAACCTGAAATTCACAGTTAAAATGACATTTTGAGGTTGGAATATTGGCAACAGAAATTTGTCTTTGTTATAGAGAAAAATGGCTGCAAATGGGTTAACTAAATTGAGAAATGTAAAATATTAAAAATAAAGAATTTGTCGAACTCCTGACAAGTCAGGTGGTCGACAACGATATTATAAAGGTAGTCAGCTTTGCACTGAGCAAAATTCTTAAGAAATAATGGTCTCATTTGAAACGTGTGATTTTCACTAAACATTTTGTTGTAACTGGATCCCGTTAAAAAATTGTCCAATTTGTAGATGTAACACATTTTTTTGTTTGGTAAAATGTTTCATTTGTAAAATAAATTTGTGGCCGGATTAGGATCCCAAATATTTTAATGTGGATGAAAAACAAAATTTGAGCGGGATAAATTTATCATACCTCCATGACAGGGAAGAAAAAATGAAAATTTTACAAGGAATGGTGAAACTGGAAAGTTCCGTTATTAGGGCTTTTTAGAAATAACCCAATCTTTTAGGAGAAAAACCTTGTTTGATGAAAAAATGTAGATTATTTTCAGTTATTTGAGTTGAATGATTAAAATATGCTTTGTATTTAAATATAATAAAAAATATATAGTGATTTATTAAGGAAAAGAGCTATTTGGATTAACCCTTCATCAAACAGGCCAGGGTTTCCATCCAAAGCACCTAAGAAAATATATAGAGCCAATCCTAATTCAAAATCAAGTTTCTTCACATCATTTGACCTTGAGGAATTTCCGTTAGATCCAAATCATAGCATGTCTAAACCGGTGTAGGTAGATATAATATAGTACAAATGATGAACCGTTCATAGTTCCTCACCTGTGTATTTCCCATTTCTCTCATAATCCTCCAGGAAATGTGAAACAACCGTTGGAGGAATAACATAACCAATGTTCTCAGCTTCCTCGGACCTGTACACCTAAATGGAGCATCTTATTAGAACATAGAGAGATGATAAGAAGACCCCAATTGATACAAAAATATTGCATTAGATATAAGGGCTGCATTTTTTAACTGGGAACTACCTGAAATGCCATGCCAATGCACTCTCCTTGGTCATTGAATGCAGGTCCACCACTATTACCTTTAAAGGAATGTACCATTATACTAAGTCAAAGATCACACTCGAAGTATAATGTTGAAGAAGTTCCTCCCACAATGATAAAGCTTCTGAAGTGTTTAGAGAAATCTACTAACCAGGATTTATAGCTGCATCTATTTGTATCCCCAGCAACTCAGATGATCCATGAGCATAAGAAGTAACCTGATGTTGGTAATCTGTTAGGAAACTCATCTATATAGCATATGAAGAATACATACTTCAAAATTATGGAACTAATTCAAATAAGAGCTTTTTAAGAGTAATAATGGATAGCATCAGAATGCCAAATATGTTGGCACTTAAGATATGACTGTGATCCGCTGAAAAGTTCCTCAGCCAGAGAAGATAGTTGAAGAAATAAACCAATATAAAACAAACTACTGTTAATGCAAAACTTCAGTAATTTTTTTCTTCACAATTCATCAAAATCTGTACTCGGTTAAGGAACAATGGTGCTACTATGGCTTCATTAGGAAACAATATTTTAGCCCGGTTTCATCATACAGGTGTGGCTATGGGGGATCTTGTTTGGAAATGGATTGTATTTGACTTGATCCAGACCAGATCCAAACATGCCTAAGAAAGGTGCCAACCTTAGAATTGTTCTTCAGGTGGTAACTCGGCGAGGGCACAGAAAATTGTATCAAAGAAATCTACAAACTGTAGAATTTCATTGTAATCGGACAGTTGTATCGTTAGTGGGAGGCATTCGATCACAGTAAGACACCTTTTATACTAAACGTATGAGGATGTGATGTTAATTGGCAAATACAAAAAGTGTTTCCAATTGAAGCCTGCATCTACTGTTTGTAGTAGTATATCAGGAATAAGCGTAAAGTTAACATTTTTTTTTACCCGGATGTATGGGTGTATTGTTGGGGGTGGCTAGCATGACCCCTTTTAAATCAGAGGGTTCTTAGTGGGAATCGAACTTAAAACTTTTGATTTCATAGGTAAGACCCTTACCACTTGAGCTACTTGGTGAATTACGTAAATGTTACATTGATGGATGCTAATAATAGACTGGCCACATTAATGAGGTGATTTTAGTAGAACAAAACAAACCTCTATACGAGATACAACTCCCTTAGTAACTGATATGGTGTCTCCTCCAAGAGGATATCCTACAACAGTCACGCCATCCTGCCAAAACGGGGCCAGTAT